>NC_080068.1:132518157-133175711 GCF_949987535.1 Balaenoptera acutorostrata | reverse complement strand
GGCAACTTGTAGTGAATTCTATGTGTTCTCAATTTTATCCATCATAGAAAGTAGTAACACAAAAATGTTAACTAACACTCATTTCAAGAAATGCTAGTATAAAAAAAGTGACTGGGGCTTCTTGGTGGCGCAGTGGTTGAGAATCTGCCTGCCAATTCAGGGGACACGGGGTTCGAGCCCTGGTCTGGGAAGATCCCACATGCTGCGGAGCAACTGGGCCCGTGAGCCACAACTACTGAGCCTGCGCGTCTGGAGCCTGTGCTCCGCAACAAGAGAGGCCGCGGTAGTGAGAGGCTCGCGCACCGCGATGAAGAGTGGCCCCCACTCGCCGCAACTGGAGGAAAGCCCCCCACACAGAAAAGAAGACCCAGCACAGCCATAAATAAATAAATAAATAAATAAATTTTAAAAAAAGGGATATTAGAGCAAACCTCATCTCGCGCTTTTCTCCCTCTTCCACTTTAACTCCCCTTCAGTTTCTATAGGCTTGTTATCAGTCTTTGGTGCCTTCAAACAGTTGCTTATATTTTGTGCAGTTTATGGTTGCTGTCTGTGGGAGGATATAATCCTTCTACATTACATCCCCATTATCAGAAGTAGAACCACTATGTGCTTTTTCTTATTGGAGGTGCGTTCTGCAGTAGTCATGTGCAGTTATGCCCATTAGATCAAGTTCATTTAAGGTAGCTCAAACCTTCCCATATTTCTACTAATATTTTTTTCTCTTACTTATACAAATGACTGACAAACTGTGTTAAAATGCTCTACTGTGACTATAATTTCATTGTAATATGAAAACTTTTATATTGTGTATTTTGATACTATATTATTATATTCTTTACAAAATGTCCTCATTATCTCTAATAATTATTTTACCCCAAAGACTGTTTTTTCTTATATGAATGTGGTTATGCCTGCTCTCTTTTGGCTGGCATTCCCATATTGTACCTTTTTCTCATTGTTTTATTTTTGAACTTCTGTTTTTCTGGACTTTAAATCTATTAATTATAAATAGACTATAGGGAAGTTTTGTTCCTTTATGTTCAAGATGTTCAAGTCTGTTGTCTTTGGATGACTCATGGAAGATTTTTATCTATTTGTATAAATTAAATTGTGTGTGTGTATGTGTGTGTTAAATCTCTGTTCTTAAGTTATAACTATTTATCCAGCTTGATGAAATTCATTCTCTCTTTTCATCCATTCTTTTTTATTTCTATTATTCCTTTTACTAGTTTGGAAATTACATTTCTATTTCTATCTTTTATTGGTTGCTCTAGAAATTAAATGCATTTTTAAGATTTAACTCTAATTTTAATCAAAACTTGTATCTTCCTCTTGAATTATATGAGAAATAAGTGAACCAACTTTTACAAAATTGTGCAACTTAATTTTCTTTATGTGTTATTTAAGGTACTCAGAGGTAAATTTTTGCCTAAAAAGTGAAGGTTATTTTCCTTCAATTTGAATTATATCCTTTAGAATTTTAGTGAAGTTCTACTGATGCCAAATCTTAAATAGTTATTTCACTTTCATTATTGGAATATATTTTTAATAAGTATAGAATTCCACATTTTGAAAACATGTTGAAGTTATCATTCCATCTGTTGACCTGAAGTAGGTTGTCAGATGTTTATGCAGCAAATATGAGCTTATTCGGGATCATCAGAGAATTGCAGTTCAGGGTTTGAAACCATGGTGATCCACGTGCAAGCCTCCACAGGGCAAGGGAACACTTTTATAAAAGAGAAAAGTAATGTGAGAGGGCTTCCCACCTTCCCATGGACAGAGTCCATGTCCATGGCTTCTTATTGGCTGAATCCTTGCCAGGAGAGAATAGGGGTCTTTCTTCTTCCTCTTGGACTCTGCTACTGTCACAGCACGTGAGAGATCCTCCCTCTGGTCTCTAGACTCTATTTAATTGAGGTTTCTGTTTACTAAATTTTTTACACATCTTACTGTGATTTCATTTTTTTCTGGTGAGAGATTAGTTGTAAGCCTAATTGTTGCTTCTTTAATCTTTTTATTTTCAGGCAGTTTTTAAGATTTTTCTCTTCTGTTTTCTGCAGTTCACTTTTCTTACCTTATTGAGAATTTGTTGACCTGCTTAAATCTGTTTATATTTGTCTTTAATCAGTACTTGAAAAGTATTATCCATTATCTCTTTAGTTATTGCCTTTGTCCTTTAAACTCTATCATCTTCTATTCTCTGTATCTTTTAACTTATCTTCAATACTTTCTTTCATTTTATTTCTCCCTATTGAACTTGGGTTATTTCCTAGTAGTTCTCTGTTATCTTCTAGTCAGCATTTCTTTTTTTAAAATATGCCAGGTTCACTTTTATATTTTCCTACCTGCATCTTCCAGCTTGTATTTGTTCCTTTAAATATTGTAAGCATAACTATTCTTTAAGGTCTGTCTGATAATTCTATGATTTAGAGTTATATTCTGTTTGTCTTGTCTGTTGATTTGTTTTCAAATATTCTGTTATCCTTGACAGTAGGTTTATCCTTCTCTCTTTCTCCTGTGTAGGTATGTACTTGAGCATACACTCAGGAAAGCAACACGCACACGCACATACACGTACACATTATATTTCATAGGCTTGTGTCAGGCACAGTTCTAAATGATTTCAAAATTAATTAACTTAATTCTCAATACATACCTACAAGTAGTTCTTCTTATATTCACTTTACAGTTAAGGAAACTGAGAATCACAGAGAATAAATGACTTGGCCAAATTCACACAGTTAATTAGTGTAAATGATTTCTAATAATACCTTGAGACCTCCTGTGGAGGTAATTTCCCCCAGAAGCTTTGCTTTTGTAGGCATTACCCATCTCAGACCACTTTAAAACCAGCTCAAAATTTGAGAGTCCCTGGACAACCTAAATTTTATCCCAGTCTACAGGTATTTTCAGGTATTCTGGTTCATTCTTATTTTATCCTTCAATGGACTCCAGTAGCTTTTAATACTCTAGCTTAGCATAAAGAGGTCTCTGGCTAGACTCTCCATTTTAGGTTAGCTATAGGCTTTAATTTCTGTCTCTTTCATCTGAGGATTCCATCAGGACAAAAGTTCACACAGACTGGATGGGAACATTCACCCAATTCTGTGTTAATTGTCCTCCCTGATATCCTTCTTCTCTAACTGTTGCCAGGTGTTCCGCATGACTTTTTTCTTCCTTTGACTTTCACTAGATTGATTGAATAATCCCTTTTCACTTCCTTACATACATTCTTGACTTAAAGTAGATCAATATCACTAGTTTATTCCCTGTTAACACATAATACCTTATAATGTCTGAATATTGATTCCTTGTCCTACTTTACAGGTGTTTTAGTGCTTTCAAGTATTTGTTTTACTGTATTTTTTTGCTTCTACATAGCAAATGCTTTCTTTAGATTTAACCATCTGTTCATATATATTAATATTTTGTGTCCATTGATCATGCATTCTACTCATCTATTCATCATTGCTTCCAAAGTTTTCTGATGCTTTAAAAATATGTCTTTAAAAATTAATTCAGCCTTTTCTTGTCATTACAATGGGAGTATGGGTCTTATCCAACTACTCCATCCTTTCCAGAAGCAGAAACAAATCATTATTATTTCACAGTTTCCATTCTTTGTATTCTAGAACTTCTATTAGATACTCCTTGGATTTTTTATTCTATCCTCCATGATTTTTGACTTTTCATATTTTCTATGTTTTTGCTCATATTCTCCTGTAAGCTGCTCTTTACACTAGCCAAGAAAGTCTAAAATATTTACTCTCTAGCCCTTTACAAAAAAATGTTTTCTAACTACTGCTCTAGAATGATTTTGTATTTCCTTTGAAAAACCCCCGAAGTATCATTGGCCAGAAAAAGATACATATGTTAATTTTTAATTTGATAGTTCAAGTCCATATAATTCATAAATTTGAAGACAAAGAACACATGATGTATACCTCTAACGTCACACATTCTCAGGGTAGAATATATATATATATATATATATATATATATATATATATATATATATATATATATATATATAATTCATTCCTATCAATTCCTATCAATTGTTCTAATACTGATAGACAAACTTCCACTTCATTACCTGTGTTGGTTAATTTATTTTTGGTCTACCATTTCATTATGGGTGTAGCTATTAATCACCTACTCACTGATGAGTGATAAGGCCCAAATTTGTAAGTTCCTCTGCCCATCTCTCCTGCTACTCAGAAAAGTCAGAGCAATTGGTCATGCTGGTATTAAGTCTCACTTGTGTTTCTGGTAGGGACTGTTGTCTCGTAGTTTGAAGTATACATATATAAGAAAATTTCTGATATTAGCAATTGTTATTGAGATTTTTCAGGTAAACTGACTTGCCATATAGACTAAATCTAATTTTAAAATCCAAGATGTATTTTTTCAGACATACAACCCAAACTTCATAATAAGCATTAGAAAAGTGTTTCAAGGAAGTGTTTAGTAAATATGGTTATACAATCCATTTGATTATATACCATGAGATAAACACCAATGATGCTTATTTTTAACAAAATGAACTACAAATAATACATTGCACAAATTATCTGATGCAAGAACAGGTACTCCTAATTAGAAAAATGCAACTATTGTATAAGAAAAAGAAAATATGTAATATATAAATTTTTTAAAAGTCCAGGGTATGAGGACTTAATTTGATTGGTTTTTGAAATACTAATTTCCCAACACAGTTTCTCAGTGTGTTTCATTTACACGAGAGAAAACTCTCTAATTATAAGATTCTTAATTTACCCTGGTAATTTCATAAGAAAAATGATTAATTACTTTGAGCAATCAGTTTTAAACATAGTCTTTATTTAAACCTCACACACACAGACCAAAAAGAAAAAAAAAGAAAGCAAAGGACAAACTTGTGCATAAAACTTAAAGAAAAATCTAGCCTTGAAATGTTTCTTTAGACACAGTAAAAATCTTCCTATTGTTGCTGACTAATAATTCTATTTTTAAGTTCAACTGATTCAACATAGCAATTAATTTTAAGTAAACATACTATTTTAAGAAATGAATGGCATATTTAGAGTGTTGACATTTAGAAAATGCAAGTTTTGTGAAATTGGTGATGTGCTTTAAAATCATAAATGTTAAAATAAATGAATGGCAGATTATATTTAATGGAATAAAAACAGAAGAATATTATAAATACTTGAAAGCCCAAGGCAAAGTTCTATTATAAGTACTCCTCTTTCAATCAAGATTACAAATATTCAAATTTAAAATCCTGTTAACTAATAATATGTATTTATCTTAGAGATGGAACCCATGGCTCTAAACCTTGGCTTCATAGTAGAATCACATGGTGAGTTTTTTTTTTTTTTTTTAAAGAATCAATTTTATTTATTTATTTATTTTTGGTTGCATTGGGTCTTCGTTGCTGCGCGTGGGCTTTCTCTAGTTGCGAGCAATATGGTGAGTTTTAAAATTCTTCTTGGTCTCACTTTGGTTCTATGAAAACAGAACTTCAGTTTTTAAGAAGGGATATGGGTAGTTTGAAATGTCTCACATTATTCTAACATGTGGGTGAGATTAAGAACCAATGATCATTGCTAAGCTCTATGGCTATATGCAGCGAGCACCAACTGCAAACACTTAACCTGCCTGAAATATACAGAGAGAAAATATTCACGAGAGTGACATAAACACAAGAGTTCAGACTTGGCAGAATTTATTTTCTTCTCATTTGTTTAGGAATAAATTAAATTGCTGAATTACAGAAAGTTATATGAGAAAACTATCAAAATAAATTTACATAAAATATTTAGTTGTGTTAATTTATACCTTTAAATTTGACTTTCAGGAATAAATGAATCTTTTGATAGCTGCTTTAAAATCTATACTTACAGTGCTTAAAGAAAGGCCAATAACAATTGTATTTTTAAAAATTTCTACTTACATGATAAAATTCTATTTTTCCTTCACTTTGTGTAAAATAATTTTAAGGAAACTTACGGATGATTCAGTAAAATACATTTTAAAATAAAATACAGCAAGTTATACTTTTAGTTATTCACCTTTCAGCCAAATCTGCTTTGGCTCCTTTTGCAAGGGTCACTGGATAGCCTCGATCTATTACCAGTAACTTCTTAGCATGACTGAAAAAATTTGGTTTTTTTATCTTTCTTTTTTTATTTTTTATCTTCTTATTTAAAAGATTTTCCTTGGACTTCCCTGGTGGCACAGTGGTTAAGAAACTGCCTGCCAATGCAGGGGACATGGGTTCGAGCCCTGGTCCGGGAAGATCCCACATGCCGGGAAGCAACACGAGAAGCCACTGCAATGAGAAGCCCGAAGACTGCAACGAAAAGCAGCCCCCGCTTTCTGTAACTAGAGAAAGCCCGTGCGCAGCAATGAAGACCCAACGCAGTGAAAAATAAAAAACTAAATTGAAAAAACAATTTAAAAAATAAAAGATCTTTTATCTTTTGCTTCCAATTTTTAACATTTTCATCTAAAATGAGACTAATAATATCCCTGATTTCTAAGTGAAGCTTTCATTGTCCTCCTATTTTGTAAATAAAAACACGCAGTACTATATAGTTTTAAAATGCCAAAGTGCCTTTCTAATAATTCTACAGAAAACAGCATTAATAATAAAATAAACTGTGGCAGCTCTTGAAAATAATAAAAGATGACCTCAGCAGACCAGAAAAATTATTAATTTTGGAGTAGATAAAGCATATTGTGCCCAATTGCCAGAGAAACTAATCACTTTCCGTTACTGAACTTAGGTCACAAAGCCTATTGCCTGCTAATCAGCAAGTGGACATGTTTTTCTTGAGAGCGGCCCAGAAATTTTACAATATCAGAGGAGAAATCATTGGCACCAAGCACATTTTTCATTACTAAGAAAGGAAAAACTTGAATAACATTAGTCTAAAAATTTCAACATTATTCGATTTAACAGACAATGGCCATATTTGTTGAAATTCAGGTTTAACATTCTAGAAATTAGTTAATAAGTAAATTGAGAAATGTTACTACAGATTCCAAGGGGATGGCAAGAAAAAGGAGGAAGTAATACATTTGAAGGAAAATGAAAAAAAATTAACTATACAAAAGAGAAATTCCTTAAAAAAGTCAACATTCTCTAGGCTTTTTAACTATAACTTCTTTAATAATTATAACTATGTACACTAGTTTTACAATTATAACTAATTTATTAGTCTGCTATGGTTGCCATAATTAAAAAGTTCAAAAAAAAAAGCTCAAAAAACTGGGAAAGCTTAAGCAACAGAAATTTATTTTCACACAGTTCTGGAAGCTGGAGGTTCAAGATCAAGGTGTCAGCAGGGTCAGTGTCTGGCTTGCAGATAGCCTCCTGATGCTGCGTACTCACATGGCCTTTCTTCTGTGCTTTCTAGGAGAAATAAAGATCTCTGGTATCTCTTCCTTTTCTTAAAAAGATGCTGGTCCATGCCACTCTCTCACTTTGTCACAGCTCACCCTTCCCCCTTCCCATATCCTCAAGTCCATTCTCTAGTAGGTTTGTGTCTTTATTCCCATCTTACCCCTAGGTTCTTCATGACCTTCTTTTATGTGTTAAAAAAAACACATATATATGTGTTAGCATACAGTATTTGTTTTTCTCTTTCTGACTTACTTCACTCTGTATATGTATAACTGATTCACTTTGTTATAAAACAGAAACTAACACACCATTGTAAAGCAATTATACTCCAATAAAGATGTTAAAAAAAAAAACCCTTGGAAAAAGTTAGACTATGTAGATCAAGTTTCATGTTAAAATAAACACCATTAATAAAAAATAAAATAAATTAAAAAAAAACAAAAAACGCTGGTACTATCAGAATAAGGCCTCACTCCTACGACTTTATTTAACCTTTATTACTTCCTTAAAGGCCCTATCTCCAAATATGGTCAAATTGGGGATTAGGGCTTTAAGATATGAATTTTAAGGGAACACAATTCAGTCTGTAACAACTGTATACACTAGTTTTATAACTACAACTATATACACTAAGGGCAATGGAAAACATGAAAAGTTTTGGCAATTAAAATTACACATTTATAAATTATATAAAATTATAGAAATGGAATTACTGGATCATAGGGTATGCATTTACTATGGTCTGGTTGTCTATGTTCCCCCAAAACCTAAAAGTAGTGGTACTGCTGTAAGAAATACCTAAACATTTAGAAACAGCTTTGAAAGTGGGTAATGGGCAGAGCGTGAAAAAGTTGGAGGTGCTTGCTAGAAAAAAAAGCCTGCATTGCAGTGAATGAACTATTAAGGGTGATTCCCATGAGGGCTCAGAAGAAGAAAAGAGCTGTAAAGAAAGCCTCAGTCTTCTTAGACAACACCTAAGTGGTCCCGAACAGAACACTGGTAAAAATATGGATGGTAAGGGTCACTCTGATGAGGTCTCAGATGGAAATGAGGGACATGTTATTGGAAAATAGAGGGAAGATGGTCCTTATTATAAAATGGCAAAGAATGTGGCTGGAGTCCAGTGCTGTCGTCCTCAGCTGCCCAAGGCGTACCTTCTGTGGGCCCTGGCGTGGCCAGCTCTGAGTCCAGCAGAGCACAGAGGGTGTGGCTGCCTCCGCCTAGGTCTCAAAGGACAGACCATCAGTCCAGTGACCTAGCCAGAGGGCCACCGAGGGGGTGGGGCCACTGCAGAGAGCTGCCATTAAGCCATGGGCTGCCCCGAGATGCTAGATCTACAGAGCTACCTTCATGCAATTTCCGCTCAAGAGAGCTGTGGTGCGGGCTTCACCCAGCAAATCAATGGGGGTAGGGCTGCCTGGAGCCTTGGGGCCCAACGCTGCCCCGGTGGTCTTGGTTTTGGACTTGCTTGGGGCCTGTTACCCCTTTCTCTTTTCCTATTTCACCTTTTGGAATGGGAGTGCTTATTCTATGACTGTCCCTCTATAGTATTTTGGAAGTACAATAATATCACATGTTAGATTTCACAGATTCACAGGTGGAGAGCAATTTGTCTAAGGATGAATCATCTCATCCATATTGATTTAGATGATTTTTAGATAAGACTTTGGACTTGGACTTTTGCATTGATGTTGGAACCAGTTAAGATTTTGGGGGTTGTTGGGATGGAATGAATATATTTTGCATGGCATAGAGACATGAATTTGGGGGGACTAGGGGCAGAATGCTCTGGTCTAAATATTTGTGTCCCCCTCACCCCCAATTCATATGTTAAAATCCTAATGTCCAAGGTAGGGCCTTTGGAAGGTGCTTAGGTCATGAAGGCAGAGCCCTCCTGAATAGGATTAGTGCTCTTTGTATAAGGGACCCCACATAGCTCCTTATCCCCCTTCCATCATGTAGGAACAGAGTGAAAAGGTACCATCTATGAACCAGGAAGTGGGTCCTGACCAGCCACCACATGGGGTCTTCTGGCACTCTGATCTTGGATTTCCAAGCCTTCAGCACTGTGAGAAATAAATTTCTGTTTATAAGCTACTCCCCAGTAGTATTTTGTTACAGAAGCAAAAACGAATTAAGACAGCATATGTTTAGCTTTAGTAGATAGGGTGAAATTCTTTCCAGAGTAGTTTCAGCAATTTATAGTCAAGCAGCGTTGTTTGAAAACTCCTGTTAGAAGGTTATTTGGGGAACTTCCCTGGCAGTCCAGTGGTTAAGATTCCATGCTCCCAATGCAGGAGGCACGGATTCCATCCCTGGTAGGGGAACTAAGATCCCACATTCTACGTGGCCAGAAAATATAAATAAATAAATAAATAAATAAAATTGTATTTTAAAAAAGTTTATTTGGGATTAGTTAATCTCCCTTTCTCTTAATGATTTGTATGGATATTGTTAGGCTGTGAATAAAACATATTTTTTTATGCACAGTCAGAGATTTTTGAACAAATTTTACCAGAACTTTGGATCTGGGCTAAAAGAACAATCCCTGAAGTTAATTCTGAGAGATGAGACGGTTAGAGAACATCATCAGGGACTTACCTCCCCAGGGGAACACGTTTGCCTTTCAAGACAGAGTGAGACTCAGTAGAGACATCCCAGGGATTGTACAGCTGGAGACTCTAGCTTTGGTTTTCCCCTGGAGAGATTTACTTGCATTCTAATGGACTGAGGCAAGAACTCAGGCTTCTTCCCATTATATCACCTTGGAGACACTCTCAGAGCACACCAGAGCAGCTGGTCACTCTTCTGCATAAATGCCCCTATTCTTTTTTCCCAGGCTTCCTTGCCTCTAGGAGACCCCTTTACATCGAGGAGGACATCTGGTTCTCATTGCATCACCACAGGAATAAGCACTGGGGCAAAGAGGAGCCAGGCTAAATGCAGCTGTTTCTCTCTACTCTCCACACCCTCTGGTATCAAACACCACGTGGCTTGGTTGTATCTCAGAACAATCTCTGGCTCTGCACCTTTGTGTTATGACACCATGTGAATCTGTGGAGTGGGCAGTAGCAAGAATATCGACTGCTGTAAACAACTTAATTTTACATAAAAGCAGCTAAATCAAACAGACTGGCCTCAATAAAACCAAACTAAATGTATCCCCAGTCAATTTCTCTTTAGCCACATCTTAAAAATGCCATAGGTTGGGCCAGATTACCTGCCAGGAGGATAAGTGACTAAAGACAAGTTGGAATGGGAGCATGCAGCAGCCTTTATTATTTTTACTTAAAACATCTTACATAGTCAATTTTTCAAAAATCTTATGATCTTGAGAAGAATGAGTCAAATGTGAGAGGTCCTAAAGGTTTAGTTTCCTTATTTAAGGTAAACCTGCTGTTGAGTCTTCCCGTTAAACCCACTTCAAAACAAAAACTGGAAATAATTATATATTCTATTATATAACTATCCTAAGTTTATTTTAAAAATTATTTCTTAGCAATATAGTTTAATATTGTTTTCAATATTATGTGCTATTACAAGCCATGTTATAGTTGAAATTCTTGCATTTGTACCTTTTTGTATACATATACTCGTGTGTGTTAACACATTGTATTTATTTATTTATTTATACCCAAAAGTGCTGAGATTATATATCATTTATATTTTATACTGAGACATAAAGAGATACAGTAAATTATGCAAGATATTGACAAGTAGCAGTGTTTGAGAGGTTTTCTTTCCCTTGCAATTCTTGCCAACATTTGCCAATTCCCAAAAATCCTGTGCTCCCTAGCGTTTGACAATTATTTTAAATCTCAACTATTTTATTAATGGATACTTGGGTTTTTTATCTGTCTATATAGATTCCTGCTTCTCCTAAATATCTTTTGAGAAATAAATATATGCAAGAGATATACTTGGTCTCTTTCATATTCAAATTATAATAAAGTGTTTTACTGGAAAAACAAGTAAAAAAATAGAAGAAAAAGTAGTTTGGTCTTTTGCTTAGTGATTATAGATATTGATTACATGTACAAATTAAGCAGATTGGGAGAAGGGGATAAAAGTCATTTTATACTGTCGGGAAAATAGAGGCGTAGTAAATATCCAAAACTGTTTCTAGGTTCAATCCTGTCACCAGATATATATGTAAATAAGCTAATTATCACAATCTCAATACAGAAAAATGTTACTTTAAAATGAATGAAAATCAAATGCTACATAAAAATGTATTTGAAAAAACTGAATTCTTACAAGTTCCTGAAAAGCTTTGGTAAAAAGTTCAGATTATGAAAGCTTGGCTTTAATAAATTAGAAAAAATATGCATAATAGCATATACATTTTTAATATTGTAAGGATTATTTTTCAGTTGTTCTAGAATCAACATACTTAGTTTTAAATAATCACTGAGAATTTAGCATTATTTTTTTTCAAGAAAATTAACCCATTTCCCAATACAGAACATTTCACAAGTGAACCATGTGTCAAAAAAAATCAATATATTTTTATTAACAAACAGCACACAGAAAGAGTTCTTTTAAGAGTACTTCAAGGAGTTTCATTTTAAATATATGCAACTAAGGCACAGAGAACCTGACAATTTTTACCAAATCTAAAAATAAGTAAATCAGACCTAACTTAGTTTATCAGGAAAAATAAAGTGCCTTAGTTTCCTCATCTGTGAAAGGTTCACATGGTAAATGACTAAGTGAGAATATAAACTTAGTTTGATGCTATAGCTTGTCATTTTAAGAATATGGATTATTGAGAGGTGTTTAGCCAAGTGTTCATCATGTAGTATGACTTTACTTAAGGTTATCTGAGGTTATGACAGTAATAAAATATTTTGAAAATTCTTTTGAAAGCTCTGTTTTAATAAATTAGTATGAATAAGTAGAACATTTTATAGAAAGTAGATAAGATTGAATTGTCTTTGGTCTTTAGGACAAAATCAATTAGGTCTTGAAACCAGGATTGAGATGAGATTATAATGCTTATTTTGATGTTATGCTGGAGTTCAGAAATCAAGTCTGATTAGGAAAAGGAAATAGGTATAAAGGTGCTCCAGGTCTTCTCCATTTTCCCACATCTTCTAAGCACATCCCATTAAATACTTTTTACATTTTCTTGTCATGCAGTGATATTCTTTCCTGCTGTTCCTGGCTTGCCTCCACTCTTTTTTGCTTTCCCCACCCATCACTCCCCAGAGCTTAGGTAAATAATCTAAACAGCCTAACATGTATATTTTGATACTTTTCTCCATACTCATGATGTAATATTTGTATCTGTATACAGGGGTATCAATTATTTTATACCTTTTTGCCATCTTTGTATATACACATTTTTCATCACTTTATCATTCATCAGTAACTCATGGAAATCCATTTAGGAGAAGCCAAATAGTTCGAATTGATTTTTAATGGCTGCCTAATAGTTCATACTGATAAATTATCATAAATAATTTAATAGAAGTATTTTATAACAATATATAATTAACATTATAAAATATTTTTGTAAAATCTAGACTTCAGGGGAAGGGAAGGAGAGGAACAAATTTATTCCTTGATATTTTAGAGGAGAGTAGTGAAAGAGGAAATGGGGAAATTAAAGTTGTATTGATGAGGGATTAGAGAAATTGACTATATAGGTGAGGCAATAGATGGCATCTTGATTTTATATAGTTCTTGAAAAGTATGAATCTAATTGTGAGAGCAAGAAAAGGGAAAATAACTCTTACTAAAGGAAACAAGTATAGTAGATCTTCCAAAATAACAGAGATGTAATGGAATGAATAGCAACAATAAGATAGAAATATTAGATGAATAATGTTAAATAGTTGTCAGATGGAAGGATATATTTGAAAATATTTTGTTAAATAGATGACAAATAATTAATATTTGTAATATACATATAGATGATACGTTAACAATATAAAGTCTGAGACCCCGAAGAAAATTAGCAAAATTAGCTATTTTAGCTATTAGCAAAACAGTTCTCTCTCTCTATCTCTCATAACTTCTTAGATGAGTGCTCAGGTTAGAGTAACAACTCCACTTAGCCACTCAGGGACTTATAATTGTTCTACAGTTTTCGACACTAAAATTACCCTAGGTGTCACTATCCCACTTAGACAGGAGAAGAACAAGGAAAAGTGCTTGCATGGGGCTTTTATGCATAAGGCTCAGGGACAGTACACACCACTTCAGTTAATATTTGCTTCTAGAACTCAGCCACATGGACACTGCAGGCAAGGAGCCTGGGAGGTGGAAAGCTGGCAGTCTTTGCCACAGGCAGTTCATAGAAGAGCAAATCCAAATGCTGAGCTTCCATAAGGAAATGTGTACAGGTTCATTGGTGGTAAAGAGAAATATAAATTAAAATAACAAGGGAATGTCACAAGAAAAATCAGCAGACAGGCAAAATTTAGAGTTAACCATATGACCTACTACTTCCGGTGCTCTCAAATATTTCTGGTGGAAAATAAAACTGCTACAGGGCCCTTTGAAAAAATCTGGCAACTTATATTGCAATAAAATGTACCTATGCCATCTGACAAAGCAATCTAAATCCTAGGCTCCTTGCCCCTATGGATAAAATCATCCTCCCTGCATTCTTTAGTCTTGCTGCCATTGTATTTCTTGTACCTTTGCAACCTAAATGTTCACAAAGAGAGAAGCCCTTTTATTGATTTGTGGACTCTCAACATTATTTACCTTGAAATTGCAATAAGTGTTAGGAAAAAGGAGATTTCATTTGGGACATTCATACTATAATAATATTTAGCTTTTGATTTGGAATCAAGAATTTTAGTTTAGAACAATAAAATTTGCCACATAGATTTCATGGACTTAAAAAAAATGTAAATACATGTTTAAATATTTACATGTATGAAATAATCTTTTAGTTATAGCCGAGTTAAACAGAAAAGTAATTCTTTTGAAAAAGAAGATAAAAGCAATCTAATCAGAAACTAAATAGCTTAAGCCAAAATTGGCCATTTAAATAATTTAAACTGACATAGATTTATAAAATTCACATTGTTTTTTCAAAATTAAAGGAAAAGAATCAAGTGAGTCAAATATCAGTTCTTTCCCTTGGTCCTTTTGCTTGTCAGTAGGCATATGCTGACTTCATTGATGCTTAATTTATTTTCCCATTACATAATGTTTAAAATTGTGATATTGGAACAAGAAGTACAAATGACATTTCTGTATATTTATGAAAATTACTAAAATTACCAAGTAACTTAGATATATATATAGATTAAGCTTCTCACTTATATGATTTCTAATTTAATGTAATTTGTTTTATGTCTTAGTTGTTCTATAATTAAATGCTAATGAAATAAAATCTTAAAAAATTCTGACATAGCTTTGTAATAAGTTATTGGAACACAAGTAAAAACGCAAACACAAAGAATGCAAAAATAACATCAGAAAAATGGGATTGTTCTTAAAGTTTTGAACTTCCAAAGTTATTGACGAAATATTCAGGACCATTTCAGATTACTGTATATTATTATTTAAATTACTATACATTCAGTCTTATAAAATAGGTGATACACATTATTTAGTAAAAGGAAATATAGTGAATGCTAATATCAAGAAAGAAGAAACTAAAAAGATCATATTATTTTAACATTCAAGAGGCAGTCTTCTCCTTTTCATTGAAATAAAGATCTTCATTCTACAATAAAATAAATTATGCTCATATAAAAAGGCTTATCAAAAATTTAAGTTAATAAATACACAAAATACGCAAACATCTTCATTTGAAAGATTTCCACATAGTGAATAAAATACTTTATTTGCAGACTATAAACATTAAAGCAAATTTATTAAGTGGAAAATATTATATAATGTTTCACACAAGAAGTTGTAAAGTGTCAAAATAGCTTTTAGAGTCCTGTAATTAATTCATCATCAGAATGGCTTTGGCCTGTATTCAGATCCATTCTATAAACAGTTTTAGTAGTTCTTTTAAAAAAGCCTTTACAAAAACGTGGTTAAATCCGTGGTTTACACAAACGTGCCCGCATGCATGCACACACATGCACAAAACCACAAGTGGGATAATAAATTTATAACCAAAGGATCTCATAATGTATGCATTTCAACATTTGTCAAAATAGAGTTACTATAAATACTTCTAAGAAAATAAATGATTACTGAATGTCTAGTCTTCTCTTTGTTTTTCCTCATGAAAATGCCCATGAATTGGATTTGCAAGCTGGACTATCTAGGGCTTGTCTGAAATGGTAAAGAAAATAATGTTTGAATCCAAATGGCCATATATAAACCTGACCTTTAAGAGATCATTCATTGAACAAGATACTTAATCAAACTTGTTTAAAAAAAAATAGAGGCTTGAGGAAATAAATGAATAATGCTTCCAGTAAATAGAAATGCTATTACATCTACATGAAGACTTTGGGACTGTTTCATGATTTCATCAAATTTATTTGATTTTTGTGTGTATTCTTTTGCAGGGCATCTTTATATGATTAGCATGATGTGGGTATATTTGATAGAATGTTTTGAATTAGATATTCTGATATGTTTTAAATGTATCAATAATTCTTCACACCGAAATGTAGTAATTTAGTTTACAAGTCAGTAGTAGGAACATCTTTACTGATACTTGCAAAAGAATCAGAAAAGCAAACCATTTTTAATATATTAATATAGTTTCAGAAAAACTTTCTGCATGAAGAGTTTGTGTGGTGTACTTCCTGAGATTGTGAGACATTCCTTGCTTTGATAATTTATTAGTTTACTTGATAATCTATAAATGATCTCCTATTTTCCAACCCTTTTAAATATCGTTTATTTATCTGGCCATGGTGTCCAGGTCACAAGAACTAGCACATTACTTAACAGAATTGCTGAAAGTTTGCTATACTATTTCTTATTTTAAATGCAAAACTTATATGTTTTACAACTGATATCTGTTTATCAAAGTATGAACTTTTTTGTCCCTATTTCAGAAGATTTAGTACTAGGAAGTATTGAAGTGCAGCACATTTATTGGGATGAATGTAAGGATTCTTTTTTCTTTTATCTGTTTCTTTTTAATTTTCTTTTACCTGGTAATTAGATAATAACAATTAGTAATATTGAAACAATATTATAGTCTTAAAAATCCACTTTGGTTATTTTATATTATAATTTTGTATACATAGTGACATTGATTTTTTAATCATTTGATTAAGATTTTTCTAGTCACAGGTGTTCTGCCTAACTTTCCTTGACGTTTTTAATATCTGACCTATAGACTGGGCATATCTGACCTTGGGATTTTTAACAGGGTTAAATGAAATAACCTAACTAAATAATCTAGCACAAAGCATGGCATATGGGAGATGATCAAAATAATAGCAAAACATTGTTATTGCTTATTGATTGACAGAGCAAACTGTGTATAGATTTTTATTGTTCCTCAAGGTCTATAAATTGTCAACACTCTGATTACCTAGTTAATAGCAATGGCTATAATTTCTTACAATCCTAAGTGTCTCATCTTGAGTTATCTAGGTGGGTGTTCTCGTTGGTATTTTACATGTTCTGATACAAGACATTCTTTGTATGTGTGGGGGGAATATTACATTCCCTACTATGCTTCCACTATTGTACAGTGTCATGACATTACATATTTAACAGAATCTCAAAAGATTTTGTAATTTTATGTTTAAATATATTGTGAGTTATAAGACCACTTATTCCATAGCATTAAAATACTTCTTTCATCAACTGATTGACATAAAAGCAGAGATCTTTTCATAGTTATGAGCATTTATCAGTAGAATAATGCTTGACACAAAATCTAAGTTGAACATTAACTTTAAAATAAATAGGCATGTTTCAATAAATTTTAATTTTTAAAATTAGCATTTTCATTTTGGTCCTATTATAGAGAGTGCTCTCAGATATATAAAAACGAATCCATACTTTGGAGCTGTTCCACATCACTGATTCATGACAACCATTATCACAATATATAGCAATATAAAAACCGTGTGCTAAATATTAATTTACAATGAGGAATCCTCAATTTTTAACTGATGCACTACTATTCACATCCCAAAACAAAAATGTAAACAAAAATGCTTATTTGTTAGCCTAATAAGCCGAGGAAAGTAAACCAGTTTTTTGTGTTTTGTATCTCATTCCCGCCCTTGAGAATGTGTCTATCCCCCGTGCTTCAGCCTATGTTTGTCTACATTCTATGTGCTTCCAGTTCATCTAGGCAACTGGTGCTTTTATTTACTATTCCTCTAGCCCCTGTCTGAATTCGTGTGTCTCCATATCCTGTGCCTGCAGCCCATGTGCTCCTCAAGTGCCTCCATCTACTGTGCCTCACTTGATCGTCATTCACATACTGAAAGACATCTTGGTTTCTTCTAGGTCTTGCCCATTGTTAATAAATCTGCCTTATACAAATGTTCTTAGTTTTGTGTGTGTGTGTGTGTTTTCACACCACTGGGGTAAATACACTGGGGCACAATTGCTGCACCTATGGTGACACTATGCTCAGCTTCACAAGAATCTGGCAAGATGTCTTCTCAGAAGGTTGTACCATTTGTACATCCATCAGCAATGAATGAGATTCTCTACTGTCCCACATCCTCACCAGCAATTAACCGGTATTGTCAGTTTTTGGTATTTAGCTATTCTAATAGATTGGCAGGGTATCTCATTAGTATTTAAATTTGCTTTTCCCTAATGTACATTGCATATTGTTTTCCAATAATTCTCCAATGTTGAGCAATTTATACACGCTATTTCATATATATATGTGTATATAAATGTATACATATATATAATAAGGTGTCTACTCATATTGCCCTATTTATTTTAATTTCTTAATTTGGGGAGTTTGTTTTCTTACTGTGGAGTTTTACTAGTTCTTTGAGTATTTTGCATACAAATCTTTCTTCAGATGTGGGTTTTGAAAACATATTTTCCTAGTCAAGGGCTTGTATTTCCATTCTTTGAACACTGTCCTTCAGAGATTAAACAGTTTAAATTTCATAAAGTCCACATTATCATTTTTTTCATGGACTGTAATTTTGTGCTGTAGATGAAAATGACTCATCAACTTCTAACTCATGTAGATTTTCTCCTGTTTCCCACTATAATTTTTATAGTTTTGCATTTTATACTTAAGGCAATGAATGATTTTGAGTGAATTTATGTCTAAGGTGCAAAGCGTGTGTCTTTATTTCCTGATGGGCATTCAACTGTACCCTCATTATTTGTTGGTGGTGACTAAAGACTAAAAGTCTATCTTTTCTGCGTTGATGTGCCTTTATTCCTTTGACAAAGGTCAAGTTGTCTGTATTTGCACAGATCTCCTAGTGGATTCTCTATTCTATTCCATCTATCTTTGTTTCTTTCCATTTAAAAATATCATGCTCTCTTGATTATAGCTTTAAAATAAATCTTGAAATTGGGATGTGTGAGTTCATAGACATGTTCTTTATCAGTACTGTCTAAACTACTCAAGGTTTAAAATGAGTTTGTTGGTATCTACAAAATCACTTGCTGAGATTTTACTGGGATTGTATGGGATCTTTAAATCAATTTAAGAATTGATAGCATAATAATATTGTGACTTTTGATCATGAACAAGGAATATATCTCAATTGCTTTATTTTTTTTTTCACTGCTTTCCAGAGTGTTTCATATTTTTTTTCTTTTTAAAAAACTATATTCTATTTATTTAAACTAAAAAAAAAAAAAAAAAAAAAATACAGATCAACCATTTCTCCCGGCAAATCAGTTTTCTTGAGAGACAATCCATTTCCTATGACCCTAAATTCCTGGTATACTGAGTATTTCTGGTATGTATGAAAACATCTGTATAACCTGGATTTATTCCCTTAAGAGCCACTGTTTGGTTAACAATATTATTACAATGCTTTAAAGTTCAGGTAGTGAGTTAAGGAAAAGACTCAAAGCTACCATGAAAGTTTTGAGGAAATTTTAAATATTAGTTGGTAATAACTAAAGGAACAGTATGTGCTATGTAAGGGCAAAGTGACTTATAAATCAAAACCAAAATACTTCATTTAGAAAATTTCTTATACATTTTCTCAAAAATGTTAGCCTTTAAATTCTCTAGTCTCCTTTTGCCCCTTTAACACAGCAGCATATCAAAGCAAGTTACCCTATTATACCAGCACAGTAATAGTTGAGAAGTTGTCAAACTTAATGGACTCCACATTTAGATCACAGTGGTGTTATTTTCATGGAATTCTCTTTTATGTTTAAATTCCAGTATGTTTCAGTATGGATAGCAATTGCCTCATTAAATTCTTTTGTGAAATGAGTTGCAATATGTTTTTATCATCCATCTGAAAAGCTCTGATAAATGTCATTTAGTAAATTTTCTTATCTACAGATTATACAGGGATAATTTGAAAGAAAAACATATCAGTAATTTCTGTAAAAAGTGAAAGGTACAGAAAAGTAGACACAAAAGACTTAAGTTCAACTGGATTCCGTTTGATTATGTTGGTATTTGTGAAGTCAGTGTTATAGACATTTAGATCAAAATGCACTACCAGATAGGAGTATTCAAGTTTCCCAAATGTAATAAAGCAACAGCCATTAGTTATACTGACAAAAGTAGTGATAATATATTTATCTACTCATTGAACAGAAATAAAATAGGTTTCTCAAAATTCACATTGTTATTTCTGTATTATTTAAGGTTATTTTTAATTCATAAAGGTATAGGAATGTATTTCATACTGTTTTATAAAATTTATGGTGTTCTAGGAAAAAATACTTATAATCCTATGTTTAAAAATATACAGATAAGCATATTGAAATGTCAATATTTATCATAAATTTTAATAATGCACATACATCAGCATATCATTATCTAAAATAAAAAGTAAAAGGTTAAAACTAAATGATTATTATAGATTTGATAACTATATATAGATATATAAAACAATAAAAAACACACAATTTTATACCCAGCAATAACTAACACTCATTGCATTATGTCTGTTTAACAAAATTAAGTTTATACTAAACATGCAATTTTATTTTTAACAAAGTGATACAACTTGTATTTTATTCATCATAATATTAAACCTGACATTAATTTTTTGTGTGTCTAATTCTAACATTTATATAATCTCCAGGTCTATTTCTACTGACTGATTCGTCCTATGAGTTGTATTTTCTGTTACTTTGCTTGCCTGATAATTTTTGATGGTAAACATAGTGAATTTTATTTTGTTAGGTGATGGATATTTTTGTACTCATAAGTATTCTTGAGCCTTGTTTGGGGACATAGCTCAGTTACTTGGAAACAGACTGATCTGTTTTTAAGCTCTGTTAGGTTGGGTGAAAGCAGCCTTTAGACTAGGACCAATTTTGTCCCACTATTACATGAGTTCTGTGTACACTGTCTGATATTCAATTATCTACTCACTCACATAATTAGGGAAACACCAATTAAAATAACACTCAGATACCATTTTTACCTATCAGACTGTTTGAAATGATGAGGAATGACAACACTTCTGTTAGTGAGTCTGTAAGGAAACAGCACTTTCACTCATTGCTGGTAAGGATGTAAACTCTATTCATACAACTCTTCTGGAGGAGAAGCTGGCAAAGTCTAATGAAACTACACAGGCACTTACCTTTTGACAAAGCAATTCCACTTAAAAAAATCTAACCTGAAAATACACCCCCAACTATAAGAAAACATATATGCACTACATTATTCCTCGCAGCATTTATTGTAGCTGAAACATGTTAGAAACAACCTAAATGTCCAGTTATAGGAGAATGCTTGAATAACTTACAAATGCTCACACAAAGGAGTATTATTCATTTCTAGGAAAGAGTGAGGGGGTGAACTGATGATTTCCAAGATATACTGTAAGGTGAAAAAAGCAAAGTGCAAAAGAATGTTTATAATTCACTACACTGCATGTAAGAAGTAAGGAGATACAAGAAAATATACATGAATCTGCTCACTTGTATGAAAGACACAGGAAAGATAATCCATAAATAATGAGACTGGTTTCCTTTAGAAGGTGAATGGTAAAAGGCAGAATGAAAGAGAGACTAGGGTGCTATTTTAGCACCGGTGGATGCTAAAATTAATGAGAGAAACTCTGAGGATAAAGAAGATATTTGCATAGTCTCAAAGTATCTCCCTCAAGATATTTATTAAATACAAAGGGAATATAATTATCTTTACAGTAAGGAAACCTGGCAGACACTACTTTAATAATCAAGATTACCATCACACACAATAAAACATATCTATATCTTACGTCCTCAGTGCAGTAGGATGCACCGAGGATATATCACTTTCCAAAGAAATATAACTTCAATTTCATCATGAGAAATTATTAGGCAAACTCTAATAATGTGCATTCTACAAAACATCTGAACGCTAGTGTTCAAAGTTATAGAGTCATTAAAGTCAAGGAAAGATTATCTGTCACCTACGGGAGGATTCTAAGGTGACATGACAATCAAATGCAATTGGATCCTTGACAGTGTCCTGGAATGGATAAGAGATAGTGGAAAACAGGCAAATTTGAATAAAGTCTGTAGATAAGTTAAATGTTGTACCAAATTTAATATTTTGTGTTTGATACTTGAACTAGGGTCTTATAAGATGTTAATATTAAGGCAAGCTGGGTGAAAGTATACTGGAGTTCTCTGTAACATTTTGCATTTTTTCTATAAATCTAAAATTATTTTAAAATAATAAGCTATGAGAAATAAACATTAGCTAAAATATGAGGTTAGAGGTCTCCTCTGTTTTGTGGGGGTTTTTTTTATTACTTTGTATGTTATGATGTTCATTTTCATGGTTTACCTTGTTCTATACTTGTTGGCTTTAGAATCTGTTTCTATTTTCCCCGTGTTTAAACAAGGTTACTCTTCTGGAGTACTAGAAGCAGTTTATGTGGAGGAGTTGGGTAAGACAGCTTTCTCAGCTTCATGGCTTGAGGGCTGCCTCCTCAAATTACAGGCTTTCTGGTCCTTTTTTTTTTTTTTTTAATTGAAGTAGAGTTGGTGTACAATGCTGTGCCGATCTCTGCTGTACAGCAAAGTGACTCAGTTATCCACATACAGACACTTTTTTAATATATTATTTTCCATCATCGTTTATCAGAGGATATTGAATATAGTGCCCTGTGCTATACAGTAAGAACTTGTTGTTTATCCACCTTATATGTAATAGTTTACATCTGCTAATCCCATGCTCCCAGTCCTTCCCCCCCTCAACCCCCTCCACTTTTGCAACCACAAGTCTGTTCTCTCTGTCTGTAAGTCTGTATGGTGTCACTTAGACGTGGAATCTAAAATATGGCACAAATTAACCTATCTACAGAACAGTCTTTCTGATTCTAAGGGCTGAAATGGTTTAGAGCGAATTGCTGCCTCTTGCCTTTTGTTCCCTCTTGGAGATTCCTTTCTTTTCGAAACACTGCTTTGAGTGTTAGATGTTGGTTTTTACAGAGGTTTCTGTGATCTGCTTCTTCTGGGATCTTTTTGTGCCACTCCGTTAATTTCTTTCT
Organism: Balaenoptera acutorostrata; assembly: GCF_949987535.1. Taxonomy (NCBI): domain Eukaryota; kingdom Metazoa; phylum Chordata; class Mammalia; order Artiodactyla; family Balaenopteridae; genus Balaenoptera; species Balaenoptera acutorostrata. Next base: position 133,152,743 of record NC_080068.1, on the reverse strand, counting down.
TTTCTCCCCAGCATTCCTGCAATTTAGTTTAATATCCTAGTTGTTCTCCATCAAATTTTCAGCCTTCCTGGATATTTCATAGTGTTTAAGGGCTTGACTGTCTTTGGTCCTCTTTGATTGTTCCATCTCCTCCATACACAGTTTTTCAAACTACTTGAAATTCACAGCCTGTGAAAATTTTTCTTCCAACTTATGATTTCAGATTTTCAGATCTATCCATACAGGTTTCTTCTTAGGGTCCTCTCCTTTCAGAGATGACTTTACTTTTTTAGCATTTAAAACATTTCTAAAGCTTGTAGGTAATTTAAGAGCCCTGTTTCACTGTCTGCTCTATTAGATATATATCATTCTATTTCCTATAAGACCATTATTTGGGGGTTTGGGACAATTCAACTGAATTATGAGGTTTGTGGAGATTACCTGGTATCCAGTTTTGTTTAAAATGTCACCTGGTAGATTTTTTCTTTTTGTTTTTTCTTTAGCTTTTTCTGACAGATCAGTTCTGTTATTCAAAATATTTGGGGAGATTAAAATCTACCACATAAGATGACTACATATGAAATCGTATATTTCTCCTCTGTCTCTTGAATTATGAAACTTGAATGCCTATTGATTCCATGCTAAGTAAGAAAAGATTAATGCATTTACACTTCCTTCTATATGTCCCTTATTTTTTAAATACTTCTCACATATTTTAAAAGTTTATAATATTCATGTGGTGTAACTCTAACCTCTCATAGTTAGTTTTTTTTCTGTTCTTATGTAATGTATGTCAAACTCAATGTCAATCATTTGATTGCTGCATCTCATTTATATCTCTAGGATAGCTGCATTTCATCTTTTTTTTCTAAAGAAGGGAGCATAGTTCCTATTTTCCCTTATTTATTTTATGTTCAAAAATATTTGCCATTTTAAATTTTTAATAATTTAATAAATTCTTTGGATATAATTTTAGGTCATAAGTTTCCTCCCTCATTATTCTATAAACATTGCACCTTTTTTCTATAAATAATTGTTAATGGTTACATCTAACACTGCATGCTGCTTTTTTTCTTTTAAGAATATTACATGTTTTCATACAAGGATGTTTATTTCTTAATCATTGAAGCTTAATAATATAACCAGTATGCACCTTATTTCATATTCTTGATTTAATTTTCCAAGCACATGATGTATCATTGTGTTTGAAATATGTATAGTCCTTTATTACAGAGAGATTTTTTCTACTGTACTGTTAAATATGTTTTCATATTTTCAGTTGATAAAACTCTATTTCTGAAACACCAATTATCCTTACATTTAATTGTTACGATGGGAGAAGTTTATTGATTTAGTTGTAATGTATATTAAAACCTTTGGGTTTCAAAAAAAAATCTTAACATTTTCACAATCACATAGAATGTCTCAAGTGTTCATGGAACATTCTCCAGGATAGATCATATCTTGGGTCACAAATCAAGCCTTGGTAAATTTAAGAAAATTGAAATTGTATCAAGTATCTTTTCTGACCACAGCGCTATGAGACTAGATATCAATTACAGGAGAAAATCTGTAAAAAATACAAACACATGGAGGCTAAACAATACACTACTTAATAACCAAGATATCACTGAAGAAATCAAAGAGGAAATCAAAAAACACCTAGAAACAAATGACAATGAAAACACCACGACCCAAAATCTATGAGATGCAGCGATTTAGACATTTTAAAGGATTTTATTATGCTCAAAAAATAATACACTCACATTTTGGTCCTACACTGATAAAGGCTGCTGGATATTAGAAATATATATTTGAATGAGAAACCCTTGAACTTTATTCTCGCTGTTTAAGAGAATGGTCATATTGTCTAAATAGCACATAAAGCCACTTACAAATAGTTGCTTTTTTCCTGTTAATAATTTACTGACTATAGTTTTATCTCTATTATGATACTCCATAACGTTCAAATATCTTAAGATTTTGCAGTAATTAATCTGTAAAGTCACGATGTAAACTGAACTGCAAAGCTCAAATGCACCTGTCCCATCTACTGGGTTTGCACAGAGATGCCTTAACATTGGCAGCAGGATGAAGAACAGACTAAGCAGTTGGAACTCATGGTTCCCTGAACACCTCAATTTAGTCCCTGACTTATTAAGAATATCTCCATTATTGCTGGTTTTATGAATTGGAGTTCCGTATAAAATTTACTTTGCTTTATGTTTCCATGGCAAAACAACTTAAAAAGCACAGTAGTACGTATGATTGCTGCCCAATCCCTCTGTATACTTAACAGTTGTTTAGAAATTTCTTTTTTACAAAATGTGTTCAAATATATCAATTCAGTTAACTAATACCCCAAATCCTTGAGGTAATTGCGGTTAGGGTATATTAACACACAAAGTTGGTGTAATGAATTTCGCCAGGGTTGGGTGGGTGAGCAAGAGTCAGGGAAATGCTGGGGCATCGCTTGCTGGTGGGAGGGGCTCCACCAGACAGACACCTCTCCAGAGCTTGTGCATGATTAAATCAGTAACAGTACTGGAATTAAAGGCTTTTTCTAACTATAAAATTGTAATTTCCCCCTCAACAGATTTGAATATATTATTTTTAAGGAAAGAAAAGTGTAATCATGTAAATGTTTGTGTCTTGAAACATATTTATTCTTACTTATTTCTAGTGTCTTCCACATTTTATGTGAATGAAACAAATTTTTTTTAGAGTTTTAAAGGAGTAAACACATATGCAATATCATCTTTAAAAACGAGTCTTATGCTGACACAAGACATTGAAGTGGTATAATGTTCCCAAATGTAATTAGATGACAAATTTTCTCTGAATACATATTCTAGCACTTATATTTTTCACACATTTATAAGACAATATAAAATAGGTCATACTGAGTCACCAAATTAAACATTCAAATTATCCCACATCTCCAGAAATACCCCATAAATAAAAGGAATTTTACATTGGAACAGCTGGAACTCATTAGCTTATTCATTAAATTGTGTCCGAGTGTAGCCTCTGAATTATATCAATTAGAGAATGAGAAGGCAGGCTTAAAAGGAGCTGAAAATAGCAGCGCAAGTAAAGCACACCTTGTAGATATTTTAAAAAATTGTAATGCTATTTTTTGTCAGTCAACTCAATTGAAATATGTCAGCGTTAAGTGATAAAAAGTAATACAATTATTTCTTTTTAAAACATCTTTGAAGATTATAAAATTAATGAAGTTTCATTATTAAAAATCTAAACAACAGACTATATCAATAGGATCAGAAGATACCTTACTACCTAACTACAACAGCTATTGTGGTCTTTATGTATTTTCATATTTTATTTATATCTTAGGCAAAAATAAAAATGTAGCCTGGATTTCATGTTTATAATTAATAATTTACTTAAAAGATATTACAATTAAATATCCATTTCAAAATAAACTTGTGAAAAATGAAACTATTGACCTTCCCTACATTCTAACCTCAAATTTACTACTAAATTCATACCTTGTGTTAGTAATTCCAACTCTGTATCAAAAGATACAGAATAAAAGCAGTTCTGTTCCCATTTTATTAATGTAGTAAAACAAATGATATTTTTTGTTCATATATGCTGCCTATCACATAGATACATAATTTAAACATATTGAGCTTCTATATATTCTCATTTCAGGTTCACAAGTGAATAGTGCAGCACTTCAACATGCATGCACAAAATTTGAAATTTTGAAGATTAAAAATTGTTTGTAAAGCAACATAGAAAAAATTGGGAAGAATTACAAGCATTATCCCAGATATTTGAGAAGAGTTCTTCAGAATTCTCTGAGGTATATTATGGGGAAAGGTATTTTCTGCTATTTTAACAAGTATTTCATAATACTAGTTCCTTTTTATTGAAGTTTTATCAACATGCAGAACATTAACTATAAAATTGTACATGTTACATAATACAAACAAAAACACCTATAAATATTAGACAAGAGTATCTATGTATATATGTATACCATTTCCATGAAAACACATATATGTACATATATAGTTGTTTTCATGACAATGATATTCTTTCTTGCAAAAGTATGCAAATTAGAGATGCAAAAATAAATAAATTCTGGCTTGTCCATAAGAGGTATGCATATCCATTATAAAATATAAATGAGGGGAATTCCCTGGTGGTCCAGTGGTTAGGACTCCACGCTTTCACTGCCAAGGGCCCGGGTTCAATCCCTGGTAGGGGAACTAAGATCCCACAAGCCACAAGGCAAAAACAAAAACAAAAACAAACTCCCATAAAATATAAACGAGGATCATTTTTCATTCATTCTACAAAGACTTCTTGAGCATTTACTATGTGCTAGGTACATATATGGGGACGAGGCAAAAGCAATGAATAAAACTTTGAAATTGTATTGGCTTCATAGAGTTTATGTTCTAGTATTATGAGAAAGACAATAAATAGTATCACAAAGCATAATGTGTTTTATGCCAGGTGGTGCTAAATTCTACCACCAAAAAATAGAGCAGGGAAGGGGATTAGGAAGTTCTAGTATGAGGAGGTGTTAAATTCTGAACAAGATGGTTGCTGGAGACCTCACAGAGTGGTACCATTTGAATACAATGAACAGTTATAAGAGAGTTAGCAGAAGCATATTTGAGGGGAGAGTTTTTCAGAGAGCAGAAGCATCATATGAGGCCTGGGGTAGGAATGTACCTGTGATGTTCCCAGAAGGATGCCCATGTGATAGAGCAGAGATGAGGTCAGAGATGTACTAGGGGTAAGGGCACATAGGCTTCTTAAGAAATGGTAAAGATTTGACCTTCTTATTTGATGGGCACCCAATTAAGGGTTATGACAAGTAAAAGTAATAACCTCTTTAAAGATTTAGCAGTATCACTTATGACTGCTATGTGAAAAGACTACAGGTTAGTAAAAGAGCAAACAAGGAGATTAGTGAGGAAACTTATGTAAACTGTTCCTGGTGTGAGATGACTATGGCTTGGACCAGGTGGTAGAGGTGAGGAGAAGGGGAAGTGGAGGATTCAGCTACTTCTTGAAAGGCTTTCCAGTGGATTGCACATGAGTTATGAATAAGGTGATGATATAATCTATTATCCAAGTTGGCACACTGAATCATTGCACCGTTCACTTGTGAGCCTGAAATCAGAAAATATAGAATCTCAATATGTTTAAATTATGTGTCTAAGTGATAGGCAATATATAGGAACAAAAATGTATCATTTGTTTCACTATCCATTCATAAAGTAGGAATAGAATTGCTTTTACTCTGTATCTTTTGCAGTAATGAACCTTAACAATGAGAATAACCTGATACTGAGTTTTTGAGTACTTTTAATGAATCACCAAAATTAGGAGGGCCCCTGGCACCATCAAAACAGTTTACATCAGACGTGAATGTTAGCTTTTATGCATTTTATTGTAAAATTAGTATAATTATGTGCAAGAATTTGTTAACCTTTTATTTCACTAAATAATTTCAATATTATAAATAACTAACTCAGGCATTTATAAGTTATTATTTATAAATCAATGATTTGTTTTACCTGAAAAGGTCAGTCCTATTATCATAATTCCCTTTGGCAAGAAGATATGTTTCAATCTGCAATGTACATTTTGAGAATTTGATGAACTTTTGGGGTTTATGATTTTCCCTTCCCCATAATTTATACCCTCCAGTATACAGAACCCCTGCCACTTATAAAAGTGTGTATTATCATTATAATATTTGGGTGACAAACTAAAATTTGAAATATTGAGAAACATTTGTTCTGAGCTCATTAAACTTACCAGAATCATGTCATAAGGGACAAATAATTTTAAAAGGCTTAAATTTTCTTATACATACTCATAAATAAATTAATAATACCATTTGTTTTATACTTTTATTTTTTTAATTTATTTATTTTATTTTCGTTTTGCCTGCACTGGGTCTTCGTTGCTGTGCGCAGGCTTCTCACTGCGGTGGCTTCTCTTGTTGCGGAGCACGGGCTTTAGGCGCACGTGGGCTGAAGCACGGGCTTCAGTAGTTGTGGCACATGGGCTCAGTAGTTGTGGCTTAGTTGCTCCACAGCATGTGGGATCTTCCCGGACCAGGGCTCAAACCCGTGTGCCCTGCATTGGCAGAAGGATTCTTAACCACTGTGACACCAGGGAAGCCGTTTTATACTTCTAATTTTTTAAATAAAAACTAAGTTATACTTTTAACTAAAGACTTTCTATGTGTTTTTTGAATTTGACCTTAGTAAGATTGCTAAACCCTTTTCCACATGCTTAAATGAGAGAATAGCATTAGACAATCTCTAAGGATACCTTTTGTTCTAAGATTATATGATTCTAATTAACTGCACTGCATATCTTGAGCAGAGAAATTAAACTGAAACTATAGCTGAAGTTTCTTTTCCATTGAATTAATATTTAGGGACTTGGGAGAGTAGAATCAAGTAAGGGAAAACAGTATTCTTACAATAGATCATAATAAATTTACTAATATTATAGAAAGACCATTGGCAATAGTTTGTTATGCTATTTTATCCTGGGCCCTTTCCACTCTCACTAACAGTTACATATATTTATACATCCAGTATTCAAACATGATTTGTTAAACCTATGTCTCTATTTTCTCTAGACAGAATTTCAAAACTTAAGAGCATTTAAATTTGTAGGGAATATAGTACATATTATCTAGCCTTGATTGAAAAAGAATTAAATAAAAATAATTTACCTAAATATGTAAATATTTATTTCTTTTGGCTAGGTTCCAATTAATTTATCTTTAAAAATATTTCAGTGACTTATAAATTTTACAAATCCATGTAACTCACATAAATCAAATTTGATTTTTCTCTAGTTCATTTATTATCTACCAAGGGCAAGATAAAGCAATAATCAAATTTTAAACATAATGTTCTTCATGTCTCTGTTATGAGACATTTCATTATAATTGTTATTCATATTTTTCTTATTATTGAATGCCTGCACAGATATTTCCAAGTTGAAAGTGTAGTCGCAGATAAACCTTTTCAATATTCATAGTTGGAAAGGACTTGGCAACTTCTTCAGAGTAGAGACTACTAATCGTCCCTAATATGCTTGCTTGCTTTCTTCTTTCTTTCTTTCTTTCTTCCTTCTTTCCTTCCTTCCTTCCTACCTTCCTTTCCTCCTTCCTTCCTTCCTTTCTTTCTTTCTTTCTTTCTTTCTTTCTTTTTCTTTCTTTCACCTTAAATACATATGACCATGAGCAGATTACATTTCATAGCTTCCTATGCAATGATTAATTTTTATCATGCATAATATGAATGATACCATGGGCATAAATTCCAGGTAATTTCCTAAATACAAAGCTGATTGTGTTAGACTTTTCTTATAGTCCTCCCTGGGCAGGAATGCAGAAGTGCTGCTAAACTGCTTCAACCATAAGGATGACACTGCAAGATAGGGTTATGGAGAGCAACAAGACAGAAGTCATATAGGGCCCAGAATGAACTCATGGAAAAGATCATCTCTCCCAGCTCTTTTGATTGTTGGAGAGACACAAAACACTGCATTAAGTGCCATTTCTTGTAATAGTCATTCTTGAGTAAGAGATAATGACAATTATATCTAACTATATTTTTTTCCCCCACAAGTTGCTGAGAGGCAGACTTCGTTTATTCTCCAAAAGGAAAAGGAACAGCAAAAACAAACAAACAAACAAAAAAACCCAAACAAACAAAACCTAGATTATCTAATTTCCAGACTGAGAGGGCTACCACAGTATTTTCAAAGACTTAACACTCTTCCATTTCCTTACCTTGCTGCAAAATCTGTAATTTATTTCATGCACTAACATCAGAAATAGTGAAGAATACTGGGCTTCCCTGGTGGCACAGTGGTTAAGAATCCACCTGCCAATGCTGGGGATGCAGGATCGAGCCCTGGTCCGGGAAGATCCCACATGCTGTGGAGCAACTAAGCCCATGCATCGCAACTACTGAGGCTGTGTGCCACAACTACCGAAGCCCACATGCTTAGAGCCCATGCTCCACAACAAGAGAAGCCACCGCAATGAGAAGCGCACACACCGCAACAGAGTAGCCCCCGCTCACTGCAACTAGAGAAAGCCCACGCCCAGCAATGAAGACCCCATGCAGCCAAAAATAAATAAATAAAATAAATAAATTTATAAGAAATAGTGAAGAATATTTATCAACAGTTTATTAACCATGTATATTCTCAAAGAGAGAAATAAATATCACATAACCTAATTCCAAACAGGATTATCCAAGATTCTTTTAAAATATGCCACCTCTTAATTCCTAATTTGTAATAGATGGGCAAAGTGTATTTGAACCACATTAATACTTTAAACTTGGTCTTTTTCAAGGTAATGCTGATGATACAAAAGCAATAAATTGTTTTGAAAAATAAAAGTGAATTAATGACTATTTTTGGCTTATCTCATATGACTTTATATGAGGTTCTTTTCAATATAGAACATGGCTAAATAGTCAGAGAATTTTGCACATACCTTATTTACCTAAAAGATGTAGTAATCTAGGAGGAAGCTTAAAGTGATGCTTCCTTTCATATAGTTGTCATTTAACTGGAATATCACACATCCTTAAAAGTATGCATAATTTTTCCAAGGGGTATACATCCATAGATAGTTGTAAAGGAATATTGTCAGGAACTGTGATGGATCTGAGATTACACCGTACTAGCAAGCTTACAAGGTAGCCTGCCTCATGGATTCTGGCAGATGACATGTGACTCCTTGGTCAAAAATGAAGGACTTTATTATTTGCAGCAAGGCACGCAGATGCATGAGCTTCATGTTCATGTTGGTTCCTCTTTCCTCAAGCCTGATGGAGATGATGCCAAGGGGCTCTAGTGAATGCTGTAAACACAGTTACAGCTGAGGAACCTCAAGTATAGGCAACCCAAATCTTTAATACATAGCAGTAAGATAACCTGTCTGATGTTTCCTATAAAGGGAAACACTATATATTTTATACTGGAAAAAAAGGAAATTTTGTTCTCTGGTCTATAAACACTATCTTGGTCTTCCAAGGCTGACTACTACTTAGAAATCGTTGAAAAGATGGTATAGAAAAACTACAGCTAGTGATTCTGCTCATAAAATACACAGAAACACTAGAGGCCAACTGAGAATTATCTCTCAAGAAATATATTTCCATGCTTCCAGTTTGTTCTTTCCTAAAACTGAAAGGCTGAAGAAAGTACTTGTACTTAAGATTCATACCACTTCTCCTTTCCAAGTTGCTTTCCTTTTGGAAACAAAGACTAACAACAAAGTACAATAACCCAAATATGCTTTAAAGTCCATGTGCAGTTTATGTTGTTTGTCCCTGTAATTGTTTGTCTTCTGTGGCCCAAATCTCTTATACTGAAGTACTTGACACTTCACTGTATTCAAACTTGTATAAACAAACAGACAACAGAAGGTATATAAAACTCCCTTTATCAAGTTATAATAACAAATAAACTTAAATATGCAATGCAAATAATTAAACTAATGCTTGAGACCCTACATTTCAGGGTCTTTTGATCTAGCGTTCTTCATCTGTATTTACTAATACATTCCAAGTTTGGAATTTCTTGCTAATAAAACCAAATATCAGTTTTCAGGCTAAATGTTAAAGAAATAATGTCTAAAATTCCATCAAACCAATGCAAACTATGTTTTCATTCATTTCATTCAGAAGTGTAGGATCAATTATACGACAGATTTATATGGATGTTGATAGTGAAAACTATTTTTATTTGCTTGAAGGACAACATAACTTAGTAAATGAATGTATTGATTTGTCTTCTCGAACACCCTATCAGCCGTATTTCCATGAATTCTTCCTTAATCACCGTGAATTCTCTCTTATCCAATTATTATATCTAAAATAAATTATCAACCACATAAATAATGTGCTACATGATAGCTACATCACATGAGCTAGATGATGTGAGATATAATTAATAATAGACTCTATCCTTAAATTCTATAAAGCCAGGAGCATTGAAATTATAACTATGTTACAGAGCAGAACCTACCTGCCTATTAATTATACCCTATAAAAGCAATATACCTGCATTAATTAATTGTACTTGAAGTAACAACTATGGCTTAATTAAGTGTACCATTCTTAATAATGAAATCTTAAAATAATTGGTATCTTCTGTCTAGAGGCTGTAATAATTATTGTCATTAGAAAGGGAATGAAACGTGGCCACACTGAGCAAAACTGTTTCACAAATGACATTGAACCTGAGAATAACTAGGGCAGTCATTCACAAACCATTCTGTAAAGGGTCAGCTACTAAACAGTTTAGACTATGCGTGCCATATGGTCTCTGTCACGATTATTCTAATCTGTCATTGCAGCATGTAAGTAGCTATAGACAGTATGTAAAAATAATGATGTTGCTCTACTCCAATAAAACTTCATTTACCAAAACAGGACATGGGTCTGGTTAACCCTGTTGTCTGTAGTTCGATGACCTTCAGTGTTGGAACAAATTACTTAACTCATCTTTGCTATATTTCTAGATTTTTCTAGTATGGCAATCTAGGTTCCTGTTCTCATCTCTCGACCTTGATGCTTAAGTTTTAAGCACCCTTATCATACACAATATTCTAATAAGTTATACTGAAATGTATTTAACACACATTTTCCTTTCTCTTTATAATTTAACATTTTTGAGATATTAAGCTTTAGGTTACATAGAGACTTAGACACTATGAAAAGGTGCTTGTTTTCGTAAATGTTAATAAAAGATAGTAGTGGCCACATTTAAAATGTACGGTATGACCCACCCAAAAATAAGTAAGGAAGAGATTAAGTACATAAGTAATAGAATATATGAATTATTTTCTTAATGTGAGCCCCTTTGTCATTTTATGAACATGTAATTTCTTTACGACAGAAATTTGGGAAATAGATAATACAAAAATTTTACAACTTCTTGTCCCATACATATACGGATGTCTTTTTATGCACAAGTGCCTGCTCCCATTCAGTGTCTACTGATTATTGTTTTCCACTTATATTATTAAGAATTCCCTGTGCTCTGTCTTCTTTTCCATTTTTCCTATCTGTCATTAATTTTCACTCAAATTAATAGCTATTGACAGTAAAGCAATTAAGATCAACCCAGGAAATATTGTGAAAAAAAAATGTGCAATGTATCCATCAAACGGCAATCCTGCAATTATTATTCAGTATCTTATTCAAATTTTTCTCCCGCAGGATTTACATGGTTGCTATAGTCAATCCTTCTCCCCTCTGCATCATTATTTCCATTTTTCTTCTATTTGTCATTACTATCCTCACATGAATATGTTTTTATACACCACCTTCCAAAAATAAAACTTCCCCTTATCCCATATTCCCACAAATACTGAACCACTTCTTACTTCTACTTCAGAGCAAGCCTTCTTTTAAAAAGTTATGCAGAAAGTACAATGAGTAATAGGAGCAGCAAGTGAGGGCATTTGTGTTAGGCTTAATGATAGCCTCCAAAGATATCCAGGTTGTAATCCCTGGAGTCGGTAAATGTTACATTATATGGTGAAAGAGACTTGCAGATGTGATTAAATTAAACATCTTGAGATGGGAGATTATCATGGATTATCTTGGTGAGCCTTAAGTGCAAATATAAATGTCCTAAGAGCGAGTGAGAGGAATATTTGACACAGAAGACAGAAGGTTATGTGATGATGGAAGTGGAGAGAGATCTGCAGATGCTACACGGCTGCCCTGAAGACAGAGGAAGGGACCATGAGCCAAGAAATGCAGCACTAGAAGTTGGAAAGGCAAAGAAACAGATTCTCCCTGGAGTCCCTGGAGGGACCATGACCCCGCTGACACCTTGGTTTTGACCTGGTGAAACTGATTTTGGATTTCTGGCTTCCAGATTGTAGAAGAATGAGTTTGCATTACCCAGTTTGTGTTAAATTGTTACAATAGCCATGGGAAACTAATGTAACCCTTTTCCTATTCATAGATTTAAAGGGAGGTCTTTTAACATTTCACATTATATCATAAGCCACTTAGAGGATTTTGAAAGATACCTTTTATCCGGTTAATAATATGTATGTGTGTATATATATATATATATATATATATATATATATATATATATATAATGACTTCATAATGAATTTTATCAAATACTTTTTTCTGTATCTATAACTGTTAAGACACATATCTTATGCATCTATATTGAGATGATGTGATTTTCTTCATTTAAACTGAGAATATGGTGAATAACACACATTTAAATTAGATCTCAGTTATAAAAGTTAGATTAATCATTACCCTCAATGCATGACATGCTTTTTCCCCATGCCTATTCAAGGTCAGCTTTTATATACAGTTGATTAAATAATTATTTTACTAGTGTGAGAGGCACCGAGAATGCACCACCTTACATGAAAGCTAAAACCTGGAGAATAACCACACCCAAGTGTGTAGTTTCCCACCCCCATGCCAGCCTCTATCAGTGTTTGAACCACACTACACTACTTACTGCTCTGCACCACCAGCTGAATTCTAAGCTCAGCACTCAGCCTTCCACCTACTGTTTCCTGTGGAGCTTCTTGAAGTCTCACCTTGTACATGTATGTGTCTGAAGTGGGCCACACATAAGGAGACTTTTACATAGATACTTGGTCAACTTCTCTGTGGTTACCTCTGTGGGACCTCCTTGGAAATTGGTCCCATGAGTCCCATACACATTGGGTGCCTCAGACTCTGATCTCGGTCTCCTCAACAGGGAAAGCTTCCCTTTCTGCTTATGTTCTCTTTTTCACATCAATATTTGGGAAGTCCTGTCAGGGGAAAAAAAAAAAAAAAGGCTGGGCATGTAATTTATCTTGTGGGCTTATTTCTTCTTAATAATAAACCCCCTCAAGTCCCATATGGGTTGGTTATCCTCCAATGCCTTCAAACAATTTTGCCCAGATTTTATAGCTATCTTCAGTGTGTGGGCTTGTTCACTGTGAACTACTCTATTAGGGCTGGAACCTGAAATCCTCTAATATGTATTTAAATGGATAGTTGTTATAGTTTATGTTGCACTTCTTGTTTTTGTAATGAGAGTTTTTAGGTTTTCTATTATGCCACAATTCTGAAATTAAGGACCCATTTATCTTATTCTAATCTAGTTTCTTATCCATAATTTTAATGAAAGTGTTCTTTTAATGGCTGCTGATAACTTCTATATGGGCACTACTCACATTTCCCAGTCTCAGCAGCATTTCAAATAATTGACAACTTGCTCCTCTTCAAAACATTCTCCTTTATACATTTTCTTAAAAATACACCACCCTGGATTTCTCCTTACCACTCTGAACTGTTTAGTCTCAGCTTAATTTGGACAGGTTTATTTACTTGGCTTATTTTCTATTAATTTCTATTGGCTGTCTAAACCTTTGCTTGGGTGATTTAACCCCCCAAAAATCATTATTTTAAATGCCTATATGTTAATAACTCCCACAGTTTTACTTCTACCTCTGACTGTTCTCTAAGTTTCAGACTTTGAAGTATTGTTTATTCATGATCTTTCATTTCTCTTGCGTAAATAACTGATAGACCTGTTATTTCTTTCTCCAAAGTATATCCCACACACGTGCACTCCTTTCTATCACCATTGCCACTGTTACTATCAAAGATATCATCATCTCCATTCTAGAATGGGAGAGCAGACTCTTGCATCCATTCTTTTTCCCTAAAATTGATTCTCCAAAGAGTAATGTCAAGAGAAGTATAGCCAGACAGTAGTTAAATTGGGTAAAGATAGATTTTATTCAAAAATGACTGCAATAGGGTAAAAAAGACTTCAGTATAGAAATGAGCTAAACTCCAAATACAGCAAAGCAGGAATTGATACCCAAAGAACATCTGGGTGGGGGGTAAGGGGACCAGTGGATGGAAAAACGTTAAGAAGAGGCATCAAGGGATGGAGGATTTTTGATAAACCAACTAACAGAATTCTTGCTGAAGGTTGGCCAGGGGAATCAGATATCAAAGGAGATCAGATATCAGAGGTGGGGCATTCTCTCTAAACTGGTTTAGTAGGATTCTGGCAAAAACTGGGCTATGTGCACTTGGCAAGGAAGTGGCAAAATCAAAGCCTAATGGAGAAGAGGGTGGATAAGTTTGGTCAAAGAGAAAGTCTTTACCAGTAACTACAGTACTTTTAAAACTTCAAAGTGAGGCTTATTTATATTCTCCAATTCTTGCCACGGGATAAACTATGTTAAAATCCAGTTTTAATATATATCTATATATATATAGATATATATACATCTCCTGTCATTTCTGCTTTCTGAAAGTGGTAATTTTGCACATTTTATTAATATCTACTATATTTTGAATGTACAATGAAACCTTTAGCGTAATAAATTTTCCTTCCCTACCTTGTTACATATATTTTGTACTAAATTCTACCATGTCTCAAACAAAATTGTGACACCTGCTTCACAAACTTACTATCAGACAAGAGCAATATTTGATCTTCCTTTTATTTTAAACCTTTCTGAATTGCTTTGTGTAGGTATGTCTCTTGTACACAGAATGAATTAGATTCTGCTTCATTAGCCAATCTGAAAATACTTTACTGAATGATGAGTTAAGCCCATTTATATCTTTGATATACTTAGTATGTTGGTTTTCAGTTCCATCATGATATTTTTACTATATAAACTATTTATATAAAATCTTACACTATATTTATTTTTATTCAGGTTTTGGGGGGATTTGTTTGGTATTTATAAATGTTCCTATATTTATTCATGTCATTATCTTATATAACCTTATATTATAAAATATACTAGTCCCCCAACGCATTTTAATATTCTCTATTGATTTCTTCAGTGAGTAATGATAATGTTCTCTAGTAACCTCTTTTTTCTCCCTCCTCTCTTTTTGACTAACATTTACTTTTATTCACTACTATCCTTTTATTGACAGTTAGATACTATCGAAACATTCATTAATATTCTTCTTTCACTTATCTTTCCCTTTTCTGCAATTTTTTGTGAATTGTAATATCTCTACCTTTTTAGTACATTTATTAGCAGCATAACTTAGTCTTAATTCAAAATTTAACATATGTAATAATTATCCACAGGCTTCATGCTATGTTTGAACTATTTGTTGTCAGTAACTAGGAGATTACTCAGGAAGTGATCATAGAAACTGTATTTCCAGAGTTCCCAAATGTCCATGATGCTTTGTGTTCCATAGACATGATGCACGGTTTAACTGAATAACACATAATTCGGCTTCTATGTTCTTTCTTTCACAATCATTAAAACAATTCTTCATTATCTTCCTGTATAAAATGCTGTTGTCAAGAAGTCTGTTGTCAATATTAATTTCCTACCTTTTTACCCACATACTCAAGTAATTTATATTATCTCTTTAACTCAATTTTCTTCTTCATAAAGAAGATATTATTACATATGTGTTGCTCTCTTTTGCCTAAGTTCTATATTTAGAATGTTCTTCTCAATTTTTTTAATCTCTCCATTTCTGGTTTACCTATTTGCTCATATTTTTCTCCTCTCTATCTCTTATTATGTTTTGCATCATTTCCATTTGATTTAATTTGATGTTCCTTTTAAATAAATCTTTATTTCTGAAAATTATCTTCCTCTCGTATCTCTCCTCTTCTCATCCTCCACCAGACTATTCGTCTCTCTCTTTTCTCTCTCTCTGGTTCTCTGATTAATTTTGATTGTGTTCCCAGTGTTTTTTTTTTTCAGAGTAGTTTTTCTTTGTGGGGTGGGGAGGGTGACTAATTGTGGTGATTTCTGGTTGTGGTCTATGGATTGCAGGACCTTTCAATACTTCCCTTTATCTTCATTTTACCTTTGCCATTAACCCAGCCCAGTGCTGCCCCGTTCTACTAAGTATTTGGCTAATTACTCTTGTATTCTGAATTTTGATTACTTGTCATCTACTTTTGTTGATGATGTTACCCTGGGTTTTTCCATTATGTCTCTTAACAATTCTTCCTGGTGTTTTGAGTTGATCGAGGCATACATTAAAGAAAAAGATATATATAAATATTGATACCATAGTGTGCTGTTGAAAGTCTCTCCAGTTTTATCTTATTTAATTTTCTCATTAACAAGAAACTATGCTCTGCAACAATAAATTAACCTCGCTTTCAGGCACTAATCAACAAAATACAGTGTAGCTAATATCTCAGTATACTTGATGTTATATTTTACTTGAAAATAAATAATTGTGAAACCCTTTTGGTTGGTACACTATTAGTACACTATTAGTACACTTAGTACACTATTATTTTTAGTACACTATTATTAGTACACTATTATTTTTTAGATAATATAACAAAAATTAAATAAAATGTGGCCTTTCTCAGAGAGGATATTTATCTCTAATGTAGTAGCAAAATAAATATCTATAGACTGAATGAATTTATCTCCCTCTAGGTTTAAATAAGAAATGGATCTTATTTCTCACTGGCTTGTTTATATCCTAGGTCCTCATTCATATAATTATCTGCTTTTATTGGCTCCCATATTATATCTTACTTTGGTAGCCTAAAAACAAAAATATTCTTACAGTCCCTAGTCAGCATTTACTGTGTTTTCTAATTATGTTATTTGCTTAGCACACACTTGATGCTGATTTTACTTCTCTTTTTTTCATGACAAAAAGAAGCAGAAATAAGATCTCTGGGAATTGGCTGTATGACAGGTTAAATGACACTAATATGAGTCTTGAGCTCTTTATCTATAAAATGGGAATAATAAAAACAGCAAGCCCCAACTGCACACATACAAAAAAATTATGTGTTATGAGTGCTTCTTGGAAACATATCTGTGTATTTTGTCTTTCACATCCTTTAAAACAGTTTTTGCAATAAAATAGTTTACATGTAATAGTTATAATAGGTATTATATGATTCCCTAGTTTCCTTCACTTGATAACTTTTTTCTTCATATTTTAAAATATATTTTCATAATCTAATATAACGCTGATTTGCAGAAAAGGAAAATAAGTTTAATTTTCTTCCTTCAGGTGATTTTAAGTATACATTTCTATACCCAGGAATGCTGGAAAACAAGATCATAATGAGCTATTTCATGGAAACTTATTTTTTCAAAACTTATCCTCTAAAGTTTAGGAAATAAAAATGCTTTCACACTCTTCCCATATGCTTAATGTAAAGTTTTTTTCAGTAACACTGTATAGATAACCAGTTCAAATTATCATAGGCAACAAAAACACACATTTGTTAACCAATACAATATGAAGAAAAAGGAAGGCATCATTTGAAAATGGAAATTTTACAATATTTACAGTTGTTAATATCTCAGCTACTCAGTAGCACATAATTTGGAGAAAGATGTTTACTTTTGCACAAGCCAGTTTTTTTACCTCTGGAAATGATATCTGTCTCACTTTTGTGACAAAATGTAAACAGGATATTATACCTTCTATATAAATGCTATAAAATACCATACAAAATATTTTTGTTACTGTTACTATATGCTAATACAAAAATTTGATTGATGACTTTAATAATTTTTGTGCTTATTTATAAATGAAATACTTCTAAAGTTAAAACTTACCTATTATCTTGATTATGGCGAAACTTTTGACCACACAAAAATAGCATTTTCATTGCTTTTTTTATAGATCCTGAAAAGAGGATTAGAAAAAGACAACATGTCAAAAAGTTAAAGGACAGAAACAGCTTTTTGTTGCTGGTAAATTTAATGAAATCTTATGTTATTCGACTGGCAAGTCCCATTTCTTTGAGTGTCTCAGCGAAGACTGTCAAAAATCATCAAAATTCAACACAACAGAGTAAAAGCTAATAGCCTTTTTGTTATACCAAAACTAAAAGGATTGGTAAGATTCAAAATGAAATGCTATTACTGAAAATCTTCTTTTATCTAATGCTTTGTGCAGTGAGTGAAAATTGTACAAATACATACTCTTTCATGGTGTAAAATGAATTCTGACTCTATTAAACAAATATTCTTTTGTCCTAAAACCTCTTCAATACTTTTTACACAAGTAGTATTATTAAAATATCCTACAAGAGTTTATCACAAAATATTCTGACTACCCAAACAAAATTATTCTCTATAAAATAAAAATTAAGCACTCTATTTAAAAAATACTACAGCATGATGAATTTTGGGGTGGTTATCATCTTAAAGGAAGTTATATTGTAATCATCCTTTCATAATCTCTAATGTAATTAAAATCTCTCTTCTACTCCCTTCCCAGTTCTTAGCTAAATAACAAAAACTGCAATAAGATAAAATACATGGCAGGCAAAGATCTCCAAGACATTCATTTTTCTCAAGAAATGAATGCAGTTAAAGAACTGTGATATGATCCATATTTTTTGTTTATTGACAACAAAAACAAAATTCCAAAAAAATAATGACTTAATATGGGTTTTAGGGAAACAGTAAATCAGAATTGTTAAGCCAAGTGACCATTACCACAAAAGATTTCTCCTTTGGAATGATATTATATGTGAAGTATATTTCATAGTTTTCATTTATTTATTTATTGATACACTTGTTTATTTATTTAACATATACTCTTTGAGTACTAAATATACATCAGTCATTATTACAGATGCTTAACCAATCTGCCAAAAAGTGAAATGTGCCATTGGAATACAAAGCAAATGCATAGATATATTGAGTATACTGAGTATAACAAGTATCTCACTCCTAGAGAAAAAGCTATGTGTGTTGGTATTAGAGAGAAAAATTACAGTAAGAATGAGGGTAGACTAGAATAAACCTTGTGGTGTTGGATAGAATCAGAGATACCAATTTTCACATGTGTGGGGTTTTTTTCTAAGATAAAAAGAAATGGATATATAAAGAAATAGACATAAGCAGACATGTTTATGTGTATGTGTATATACATACATATTTCTTAGCTTTAACCATGGAGAAGACCTAGAAGCAGTAAAACTCTAATAGCAATGAGCATACCTAGCACTCTGGATTCACATTATTCTCCTATTAAAGGAACTAAGACTCCCTGAAGCAACAGCTGATTCCATTGCTGCAGCATAAAAAAACAAGATGAGTGTGGAACATTTTTTGATGTAAGAAAATGAGAAGGTCTCAAGAAATAATGAAAATATGTCATAATGAACATTGGCGCTAACTTGAAGTGGCTCTCAATAGCCAAAATTAAAATAATTTGAGCAGGAAAAAAAAAAGATGGTAACGTATTACTAAGATTAAGCAAACCAAATACACATAAATCCATACTGATGTAATTTAATAATTGAATAAATAAATGAAAGGGGAAAAGGGAAAGCTCTCCCATACAGTAGAGTTCTAAAGAATAAATATAGAAGAAATAATGGAAATAGAAACTCAGTAATTGGAAAATACCACATAATTGTTTCAGGCAAGAGTGCTAAAATTAGTGGGTGATATTATGATGAGAAACAGGATGTTTACATAGTCTCCTAAGTATCTCCCAACAAAATACTTATTTAAAAATAATAACTTTAAAACTGAGAAACCTGATGGACAACATCTTAACCGAATGATTAGAGTTAACATCACCAGAAATGGGACATGGTGACGTCACGTGCCCCCTGATATGATGCACCAAGAAAGGCAAGCTCAACATTGTGGTACTTTTGTCAAAATACCTTATTTGAATTTAACTATAAGGAAATATCAGAAAAACTCAAATTTCAGGATAATCTACAAAATAACTTGCTAGTACTATCAAGGTCATGAAAGACAGAGAAAAACTGAGAGACTGTCCTAGAATAAAAAAGACTAAAGAAATGTAGCAACTAAATGTGACAGATGACCTGGTTTTGATTCTCATCAAAGATATTAGTGGAAGCATTAACAAAATATGTGAATAAAGACTGTAGATTAATACCTAATACCATATCAATTTCCTAATTGCAATAGTTGCTTTGTATGATGTTAATATTGGGGGAAACTAGGTGAAGAATACATAGGAATTCTTTGCAGTAGTTTTGCGAATTTTTGCAAGTCTGAAATTATTTCAAGATGAAAATTGTAAAATAATTGAGAAAAACCAGTATTTCTTAATCTTTTTAAGCATAGTACTAAATTATAAAATTTACGTTCCATCCCTGAGGGCTCTTATATTACAATGTCTAAAATACAAATAAATATAAACAAATAAGCAGGAAAGTGACAGAATATGACGAAAACTATAAGATAAATCATGTTTGTTATAACAAATAACTGGTGATATCATGGAGTCAGGTGAGGCCTCTCTGAGGCCTCTATCATCTAAGGTGGAAAGGAATTACTTTATTGAGGAGCCAAACAATAAGTCTTCTAAGACAAGGTATTCCCTGTACAAAATCTCTAACATGGGAAAAAGTGTGCTCTAAGACTCAAAAGACGCTTGATTCACAAAGAGTCAGGGTGGTGAGTGGTGCCTGTGGGTACAGAGTAGGGAAGGGCTCAAATCATGCAGGGATTTTTCCATCCTTGAAAAGGATTTTCAACTGTATTCCAAATGTAATGTAATTTAAGGATTTGAGGCAGAGGAGGAAAAGTATCTTAATTACAGTAAAAAAAAAAAATAAAAGTCTCTTAGCTGAGAATTATTTTCATGGGAATGAGAATAAACCCAGTAAAACTGGTGAGGAAACTATTTAAGTAAAAGCATGAGAAGATGTAGTCTTTGTGAAGGATAACGAAAAATATATTTAAGAGATGCTGACGTTTAAAGAACAAGAAGTACTGATGGGTAGGATTAGGGAGCATTAGAAATGACAGAATCAATGATAATACCAGCTGAGGTCGAAAAAAAAAAAACTTGGAAGCAGAGAACCAAAATTCTGTTTGAACAAGTATGAATTTGAGTCGCCCATGAAACATTCCAGGTGAGATATTGAGTAAGTAGATGACTATATCAGAGTTTGGAATATTCTCAGGAGTCATCATTATATAAATAGTCTTTAAACCTATGGGAATGCAAGAGAACATTAAGGGAGAAAAGCTGTATAGAGAAGAAACACTTTCAACAGAGAAAAAAGAAAGAAGTTGACTAGGTGGATTAAAGACAGCACAGGAGATACTAAAGGAGATTTTCTATATAATTTTTTTGTTGTTATTTTCTTTGAGAGGAAGATTAAAAAATGAGGTGGTAACTGGAGGGAAATAAAAGGTCAATATAAAGTTTCAGCAAGAAAGGAGATACCCGTTAATGAGAATAATCTAGTAAAGTAAGAGGCAGAGTTGAGGGGTTGGAATTTGATAGAAGGAACAGTTCTGTTATGAAAACAAGAAGAAAGAAAAAAGAGGAACACATATAGACAAGTTGCAAAACTTGTGATGGAAAAATGAGGTTGTTCCTGCCTGATGAGGTCTATTTACTTAAAAGTGAGAAAGGTCATCAGCTTGCCATTATATGTGTGGTAACCGTATGTATTGGATAACTATGACATACCTTATCTCATTTATCCACACACGATTCTTATAAGTATTACTAACAAGATGGATTAGTTATAAAAAGGATAGTGTAACTGAAATGAATCAGATAGTCTAATTAAGATTTTACTGGAACCTAGTTTCTCTCATAGTATCAAACTACCTTCTAAACAACAAAAGAATGGGTTTGGTTGCTTATTTATTTGTACTTTATCTTAATTCCCAAATTATACTAACATGGAGAGGGATACATAAATACTTTACTGTTTTTAATAACCCAGAATAAAGAATTTAAAACTTAAATAATTTCATTAAGTTAGAATACTTCAGGCTGTCTAATGAATGCCTGAATCTGTTATTAATTTTGGAAAGTGCTATATTCCCCCAACTCCCTCTCCATTCTACTTTACTATCATGCTTCTTTTTTTAATCTATAAAGATTGAACCCAGTACCCGATCCATAGGTATAGTTTTTCAGATACCAACTTTACTTAAGCAATACCAAGATACATGTGATGACCTTAGTGGTAACGAATCAAAATTTTTCAAAAGTGTCTTTCAAAGGAATCACCAAACAAGTACTTTCATGCCATTTATTTCTAATAGAGAACATTTCCATGTATCTTAAAAACTATAGGTAGACATGCTATAATGAGTAAGACTTTATAATCCTCAGAATAGTAGAAAGAAAAATATGTACCTTCAATATTTTTTCTCTCCATTCTATGTAAAAATTATCCTAATCCTTAAAAAGAGATTATTAGCTGGCCCCTGAAATGTCAGGAGAAAATCTGTTAGACTGATAGCTACATTTTTCAATACCACACATACAAACAACTCAGAGTTTTAATACATTGGAATTATAACCTCTCTGTTACTTAGAAGAGGTGCTGTACAGGTGAAGGACTCTGTGTTGATATTTCTTGGTATGTCAGCTAATTTTTTCTTGAATCATTCCAGAAAAAAGGAAAAATAGTGAGAAATCTTCAGAGAATAAAAACAAAGATATAAGAAGAATGAGTTAAAAACATTTAAATTACCACTTTATTTTTCAGCAAAATTTAAACTTTCAAAAGTATAAAGATGTGTGCAAACTCTTGAGCAATAGTCACAAAAATGTAAAGTACATATTTGGTCAAAATTCCTCTGCCTGTCTTACCAAATATGTTTAGATTGGAAATAGATGGACAGCTTATTCCACAGCTCTCCTGGGTTGAAGGTAAAAAGCTTCTATTCCTCAGGAAAAGAAGTAAAATATATTGGTTACAAGTAAGCATTGAGATTCATTCATCTATAGCATTCCAACATAGAAATTAGCTTTGAAAGGTCACCAGAATGATATTTAGAAAAATGCCAAAATTATTTGAGTTTGGTGCAGATACAAAAGCAAGACTAGAAAGTTACATACTAGAAGTAGTACTTGAATGGATAAACTTCAAAAAGAGAATAACAATTACATTTCTATCCACTGAAATTGTTTGCTATTTATTTTTTAGCCCATTATTTTAATGAGCTCTTTTTCAGCTCACTGCCCCCTTGAATTTACTGACTGTATGCCAATTAATCTTACTCTTCAAACTGATTTTCCTCTAGTTTTTCTTCTCAATTTATCCCACAATGACATTCTACCATTTACTGAATAGTTTACTCAAAGGAATGTGTGGTATGCATGGCACTAAACTAAACCTTAGTTAGAATATACAGTATATTAAAGAATATACTCCCTGCCTTCTTAAAGTTCGAGGTCTAATTATCTTTATATTTATAACTTGCCTTCTCCTATATTTTCACTAATCCTTTTTTCTTAGTCTCTGAAAAGTTTTAAGATACATGATTCAATCATCTTTGCATTATCTAAGCTTTCACTGGCCATCTAACTCAATTTATCACATGGATAATGCCTTTCAAATATGCTCCCAACTCCGAAAAAGAACTAAGAGTATGATAGTTCTTACCTTCAAGTAAATTAAATTTTAGTCTAAATGATAGAGTCTATAGAGCTAAATTCATCATAAGTTACAAAAGATAATTGGAATGAAAAGGTTGGAAAATGCTATGGTACATGAACATGAAACAAAACAGAATTAAAAATGCAGCTGGATACTGCAGAAAAATATATGGTCTCGTTCTACCCAAATAATTTTTGGAACTCTTCCAAATCCCCACCCTACTATGGCATTGTACTCCAGTCTTCAGTTTATTCCATCTTCTATTTTACACTATTTTCTGTCTTTTTTCCCCCCTCCTTGTTCAAGTAATTATCTCCTAGAGATAGATTCCCTCCTAAGATTTTATGACTATATCAACACCAAAAGTTATTATATAATATGAGCTGAGACTATGATATCTAGCAATTTATCAGTTGCAAAAAGTTTCCTTAACTTCAATTTAGAAAATATGTCAAATCACGTGAAGAGTTGCAAGAATAATAAAATGAATATTGATATGCTTGTAACTCAATCTGTATATGTGTGTGTATGTAAATTTTGTTAAACTGATTCAAAAATTGCTTGTAAACAACATGACGATTCACGGGGGTCAGCAAATTATTTATTACTTCTAGGAATGGCAATGTAGTATCTATTTTAGGCTTTGTGAGCCTTACTGTAGCCTCTGTCGCAACTTCTAAACTCTTCTGATGTAGAGCTAAAGCAGCCACAGACAATATGTAAATGAGTGCGCCTGGCTGTGATAAAATTAAATATGGGGTTGGCCAAAACGTTTGTTCGGGTACTTCCGTAAGCGCTTACGGAAAAACCCAAACGAACCTTTCGGCTAACCGATAGTTTCATAGTTTTTAGACGTCATGAAATATTATTCTTCTGTTGCCTTTTTTCCAACCATTTAAAAATGTAAAAATAATTCTTAGCTTGCATACTGTATAAAAACAAGCAGCAGTACAGATTCAATGGATGGGCTGCAGATTGCTGACCCCTGTGCTTCACTTGTAAATATTACCACGTGTGTCTCCTGAAACCAAGGGCAGTGTCCTACTTATACACAATATAATTATCACATGTTGAAATTATATTAAATACAATGAAATTACACAAATAATACAGGAATGTATAGTATTATACTTGAAAAAATATCAACGAATTATAAAGAAAGCTATTGTGTGGTAGTTCATCCCCAGTCACTGCTGTTGGCATGGTTTGTACACTTCCATTTTCCAAAGCAATCACATAAGTTTATGGAAAAACGTACCATCACATGTTTTACCTATAAACTATCTATGAAGAAAATGGATAAACAATAGGTCGGCAATTCATCCATTCTTTTTAAGAGGGAACATGCTGGAGACAAGGAAAGAGGGCAGATTTCTTTGTAAATATGGTACTTGCAGACCTCCTGGCAAACAAACTGATGATTTTTCAGGTGTGAATTCCTTACCTATGGAATTCTTTTAGCAAAATTGTACATTTACTTCTAGGATTATTTATGGTAAACAAACTTAAAATCCTTTGACTTATGAAGCATACTTTTGTGGACCATCCAAAAACAAATAGGTACTTTATGATCTAAATGTCTCCTTCAGCTAAGTGAGGTGGTTGAACACTGCTATGCTTGACCAGAGCACATCTAACATGGGAAGAAGTGGATTAGCGAGCCTCATAATATGACCCGAACTCATCTCGCTTTACCTGTGCCTTTGCAATAGTTAAGTTTGCATAAGATCTCTGATGCATGTCATATTTGATAATCTAATACTTTGTGTATTTTTAAGCATAAATGTAGTTTTATTTTTTAATTTAATATGCTTTCTGAATCTTATTGATTCAGCACATGTTAATCTATATCATTCTGTTAACCCTTCCATATGTTGTTATTTAGTTAGACAGTTCTCTATGGATGGGCATTTAACATATTTACAAGGATTTGAGTATTACCAAAAAAATTGCAATAGACATCCTTGTAAAACATTTTATGGGCACATGAGTTAGCATTTCTCTAAGACAGATGGTGCCTTAAAGGAAGCTGCATTTATAAGATATGAATGTTGTAAAATTTAATAGATGTCTAAAATTGCCATTTAAAATGGTTTTCCATTATGGATGGCAATTTGATATTATTAAACTTTACATTTTTTGCTAAGCTGATGGATGAAAAATATGATTTTATGAAATCTCATATACCGCAGGAAGAAGTGTAAATTGATATAACTGATTTGAAAAAAGAATTTATCAGTCTCTAATTAAATAAACATCCACATATCTTTGCCTCTAAACTTCCTTGGATAGTTATATGCTCTAGGTAAATGTATGCATAAATTTTTCAGATCATATGGCCAAGTATTTTCATATCAACTTTGTTCCTAAGCATTCAAAGCTGCAGACAACCCAAATGTGTATAAAAATAAAATAGAAAAACTGTAATTAATATAAATTATGGAATACTACAGAGCAGTGAACAAATAAACTACAGCTATTGCAATAACAAGAATTTCTCTCATAAATATATGTCAAATAAAAGAAATCTGTGTTCTAATTTGTTTTACATGATCAGTTTTATAATTAGTATTTTTTTTTGATTGACAAGAATTCTTTTAATTTTTTTAATAGATCTTTATTGGAGTATAATTGCTTCACAATACTGTGTTAGTTTCTGTTGCACAACAAAGAGAATCAGCCATATGCATACTGATTTGTTCTTTTGCATACCAAACTAAAATGTTCTACCTCAGAAATTTAATTTGCTTTACCAGATGATTGATACACTTAGAGGTCTTTGGATCTACTGCTTTGATTCTTCCATTCATATGCTTTTACCATTTTTCTATTCAAATATTTTAATTTTCCTAAATGATTTGTAGATGTCCTACTATAATCCTTTGTCACATGTTTTAATTATTTTCTCCTAGTCTATCAACTCTCTTTGAAATCTGTTTATGATCTTTTTTACTAATAGAGAAGACTTTAAATGAATGCAGTCAAATGAATCAGATTTTTCTTACGCCTATTGATTTTTGAGTTTTGTTGAAGAAAGCGTCAGTCATATATTACATAGGTGTACTGAGTGTGGGAACTTGGGTCAGAAATAAAGAGCAGTTATCAGCAGGCAACATAAAGACACACATTGCCTAAAGGGCATGGCCTCCTTCCTTGACAGAAAAAGCTCCTACTGCAAATGAGGCAAAGTGTGGGCTACAAAAGCATGAAAATCTGTCCTCCACCAAGCACACTGCTCAGTAAAAACAAGGAGTCTGGCAGAAATTCACCTTTTAAAAGTAAATGCAAAGTCTAAAAGAAAAATCAACAGTCATCTTGAGACACGTCAACATTATAAGTACAGAGGGCAAAATTTAAAACTAAAATAATAAAATAAAACAAACAAATGAAGGATCTGTACAAAAGCAGAGGAATGACAGTGAAAAGCAGTAAGAGGACTTCCAAATGAGTATAATTAGTATCCTGAAGGGATGCAAGAAGTTGTTGACTCCATAGAAAAATAAAACAGAAAGGCTAAAACTGAGATCACTGAAATAAATAATACATATGTGATCATCTCTCACTGAACAATGATGAAACGAATATATAGAAGAAAAAAGCTGAAATATTCTTAAACGTAAAATAAGCACACTAAAATAAATGAGGTCAAATGAACAACACAAATATCCTTCTTTCTGGACACCTGCTTGCCACTCCAGTTCTATTCTTCGCTTCTCCCTGTACTTTCTGTCCTGGAAGCTGCTTGGTATGGACTCTATCAACAGGAGCTCCCTTTTCCTCTGGCTGCCTGGTAAATTCAATGGGGTAGAGCATATGATTAAATTTGAGGGAAGGCAGAGATCAAGATCAGGATATTTTAAACTCTGGCTCCCAACCAGTGACTAGCTTTGTCCCTAAAGTATAGATTTTTGTTCCTCTCAAAATGGTTTACTCTCTCCTTCTGCAGTTCAGTTAACTTGCCCTGCCAGTGGCCCTATAAGCCAAGGGGGGATTAAAAATCTCCACTATCACTAACCAAGCATTCTGTACTCTCTCTTGTGTTTTCTCACCCCTTCAACAACTTTGTAAACAGTATCTAAACCCTTATTTAATTGTACCATTAGTTTATTTTAATGAACCTGACTAATACATGGGTTTCTTCCTTATGAAAACTGATAAACTTATTTTTTTCTCATGCTCAAAGATAGCAGGTAAATATTTACTGCTAAGAATGTGAAGCAACTGAAGAGACAGTTTGGTTTAGAGCTGCATTGTAGAAGTACAGCTATTATAAAATAGTTTCATTTTTCTAACAGTTTGTTCTCTGCTGTCTGGGAGATCTACATTTGCTTTTCCTATGGAGAAGGCCAGAATATAATGGAGTAAACATTATGAACAACATTAGAAGACTGTTTAAAGCAAAGCATGCCCTAAATGATAATATTTCTGAAGGTCTCTATTTTGAAATTTCTCATTTAAGGTCAGTGATATAGAAATCAGGTCAAAATCTTGTTACCAAATGAATGCACTTATTGATATTAATAAAATATTAAGCATACAGCAAGGGAAACCATAAACAAGATGAAAAGACAAGCCTCCGAATGGGAAAAAATATTTGCAAATGAAGCAACTGACAAAGGAGTAATCTCCAAAATTTACAAGCAGCTTATGCAGCTCAATATCAAAAAAACAAACAACCCAATCCAAAAATGGGCAGAAGACCTAAATAGACATTTCTCCAAAGAAGATATACAGATTGCCAACAAACACATGAAAGAATGCTCAACAACATTAATCATTAGAGAAATGCAAATCAAAACTACAATGAGATATCATCTCACACCAGTCAGAATGGCCATCATCAAAAAATCTACAAACCATAAATGCTAGAGAGGGTGTGGAGAAAAGGGAACCCTCTTGCACTGTTGGTGGGAATGTCAACTGATACAGCCATTATGCAGAACAGTATGGAGGTCCCTTAAAAAACTAAACATAGAACTACCATATGACCCAGCAATCCCACTACTGGGCATATACCCAAAGAAAACCATAATTCATGAAGAGTCATGTACCACAATGTTCATTGCAGCTCTATTTACAATAGCCAGGACATGGAAGCAACTAACTGTCCATCAACAGATGAATGGATAAAGAAGATGTGGCACATATATACAATGGAATATTACTCGGCCATAAAAAGAAATGAAATTGACTTATTTGTAGTGAGGTGGATGGACCTAGAGACTGTCATACAGAGTAAGTCAGAAAGAGAAAAACAAATACCATATGCTAACACATATATATGGAATCTAAAAAAAAATAAAAAGTCATGAAGAACCTAGGGGCAAGACGGGAATAAAGACACAGACCTACTAGAGAATGGACTTGAGGACACAGGGAGGGGGAAGGGTAAGCTGGGACAAAGTGAGAGAGTGGCATGGACATATATAAACTACCAAACGTAAAATAGATAGCTAGTGGGAAGCAGCCGCATAGCACAGGGAGATCAGCTTGGTGCTTTGTGACCACCTAGAGGGGTGGGATAGGGAGGGTGGGAGCTAGGGAGACGCCAGAGGGAAGAGATATGGGGACATATGTATATGTATAACTGATTCACTTTGTTATAAAGCAGAAACTAACACACCATTGTAAAGCAAATATACTCCAATAAAGATGTTAAAAATATATATATATATATATTAAGCATTGTACATGATCATTCAAGCCAGGTTTTGACAGAATGCCTAGGGTTTTTGAGTAACCAGCTTCTGGCAACTTCTGGCTTTTTTTTTTTTTTTTCCATTTTTGAATTTGAAAAGAAAAAAGAAGAACAAATGCATAGGTATCTTGCTTATGAAAGCAGGCACAAACAATGGTGGAAAACTGTCACAAAAGGCTGGTAATAGAGAAAAGGTAGTAAAAATTGATTAAGAAATAAAGTTCTTAGATTTTCGGTATACCCAGAATAATATCTATAATTGTTTAGGGGAAAAGACCTGAATAAAATCCTGGTTAATCTTTACACAAAGAAGAATTTAGGATCAGGAAGAACAAAAACTTACCAAATGCCATATCTCTTTCACTACATGTCATATGTGGAAAAGGCTAAATGTTTTATCTCTAGACATCATCGTAAGGTAGACCAAAGTATTTATACATGCATGGTTCTGGGTCAAATAGAAAACAAATTTAGTACTAGATTACTTTATCACCATGCAAAAGTCTGCCTATGTGTCACCAAGCATATTAGACACATTGCAGAACAGGCATAAAACAGTCAACCTAAAGCAGGGCTTTAAATGTATTAAGCTAATTTGCAAGTTTGGAGGTCAAAGTTGGGGCTGCTTCTTGATGTTACTGCTTTGAGAAATACTAAGTACATGTCCCACCAAGTATGCATAGATATGTGGACTTTTTAAAAAAATTAACCTTACTATAAGTTAGCTTATGCCTAAACCAAAATTAAGAAAATTAAAATATTAAAATGACTGTGGCTCTAATATATCAGCAGGAGTACAAATTCTTAATTATTTCATATGCATGCTAAAAATAAATGTCTGGAAAATATCATGTAAAATTTTAAATAATGCATAAAATTTTAAAATAGTAACATTATTGAAAATGTTATACTGTGAAAATATTAGCCTTTCAAACAATCTTTTCATAGAAAATAATTAAACATGAAAATATAAAAAGCAAAAAATATGGAAAGCAAAATAAGGATAGTACACTATGACAGGTATTCTTTTCTAAGTAGAAATAAAAGGGATGTGATAAATGTTTCCTTAGTGACTAATTTAAACATCAAATATATTTACTTGGATTGTTCACAACCATGAGATAAATAATCTGTTATTAGTATTCATTTAAAAAATTACTTAAAAGTTATCAAGAGCAACTCAGTTCAGGGCAATTTAACTTTATTATTTAGATGTTTCTATTATTATTAAAATTTTCTTTCTTAATTATCAAATATGTATTATCTTTAAAATACCATTCACATTTAACTCTTATGTAGAGTTTACTCATTTTATTCCACTGGGGGGGAAATCACTATAAATATGAAAACATATTGTTATATAGATATTCAAATGTATATCACTAAGTAGGCCAATGTTTTCTCTAGTGTATATATTCTAATGTATGTTGCATTCAGATCAAACTAAATAAAATAAATGTTTTCTCTTACATGGAAGGAATTTATTATTCTGCCCAATTGTTATAATCCTGAATTGATCTTTTGTCAACTTCTGCTTTCAAAATTCTGATATAATATTCACAATGCAGCAGAGATTTTCAAGAAGTTTTCTATGTAACTGAATTTGAGTTACAGATTTAAGATGTCAGTGTAATCTCAGAGACCCATTATCAATATGCAGCATGCTGGAGTTATAATGGTTCAAAGAGTCTATAACAAAATGATGTAAGTTAAAAATTAAGTTGCCAATAACCCAATAAAAAAGTGAAAGAGAAAGTGAAATTTTTATAGAGAAAACTGTTCATTAGAATAAAAAAGTACAAAATATATACAAAACATAGAGACATAGTAGAATAATGTAATAATGATAGTAATATTCAAGAAACAATAGAAGAAAAATTCCATAAAATAATAAAGAAAAACTTATTGAATCTATAACCATTTAAGAGAGAAAAACAAAAATACAAAGGCATTGTTAGACAAAAGTACTAAATTTTAAGCATATGAATAAAAAATAACATAAGAAAATTTGACAAAATGGTCTTGGGCCCAGCTTTTCCATAGTGGAACACTGTCTAGCTACTCTATGGAAAGGCATAACTCAAGAGTTTTACACAAAGTCAAAATGCACTAATCACATGAAGCTAAGAGACAGCCATCCTCAAATATTAAATAAGTTAGAGGAATAAAGCATCCAGGAGTCCTTTTGAATAGAATATTAAAAGGTAAAATTATGCCAATGAAAATATAAAACATCACACTCAACAATGAAAAGCTGAACATCTTTCCTCTAAGATCAGGAATAAGAGAAGGGTGTGCATTTTTACCACTTCTATTCAACACAGTATTCAAAGTACAAGCCAGAGCAATTAGTCAAGAAAAGGAAACAAAGGACATCCAAATTGGAAAGAAGGAAAACTGTCAGTATTTGCAGATGACATGATATTACATATAGAAAACCTCAAAGATTCTATTGTGAAAGTATTAGAACTAATAAATGAATTTGTAAAACTGCAGGACACAAAATCAATACAAAAATCTGTTGTGTTTCTATACACTAATAACTACCCATCAGAAAGGTAAAGAACCACTCCCATTTACAATTGCATCAAAAAGCATAAAATACCAAGGTATAAATTTAATCAGGAGGTGAAAGATCTATATATTGAAAACTATAAAACATTAATGAAAGAAATTGAAGAAATCACAAATAAATGTAAAGATATTTCATGTTCATGCATTGGAAAAATTGCTATTGTTAAAATGTCCATACTACCCAAAACAATCTACAGATTCAATGCAATCGTTATCAAAATTCCAATGGCATTTTTCAAAGAAATAGAACAGATAATCCTATAATTTATATACAATTCCAATAAAACCTGAATAGCCAAAGCAGTCTTGAGAACATAGAACAAAGCTAGAGATATCACACTAGCTATACTACAAAGCTATAGTAATTAAAACAGTATGGTATTGGCATAAAAACAGATACAAAAATCAGTGGCACCTAGCAGAGTCCAGAAATAAACTCACATATATATGGTCAAATATGTTATGACAAAGGAGGCAAGATTATACAAAGAGAAAAGGACAGTCTCTTCAATAAACGGTACTGGGAAAACTAGACAGCTTCATTCAAAACAATGAAATTTGATCCCCTTCTTATAGCATACAGAAAAATTAACTCAAAATGGATTAAAGACTTGAATGTAAGACCTGAAACTATAAAGCTAAAAGAAAACACAGGCAGTACGTTTCTTGACATAGGTCTTAGCGATCAATTTTTGAATCTGACATCAAAAGCAAAAGCAACAAAAGCAAAAATAAATGTGGGATTAAATCGTTCTGAACAACAAAGAAAACCATTAACAAAATTAAAAAGTAATGCACTGAATGAGAGAAAATACTTGTAGATCATATATCTTATAAGGGACAAATATCTAAAATATATAAAGAACACATACAACTCAATTACAAACAATAGGATTAAAAAATGAACAGAAGAAATAAATAGATATTTTTCCAAGGGCATACTGATGGCCAAAAGGTACATGAAAAGATGTTCAGCATCGCTAAACAACAGAGAAATGCAAATCAAAACGACAATGAGGTATCACCTCACACCTGTCAGAATGGCTATTATCAAAAAGACAACAAATAACAAGTTTGGCAAGGATATGGAGAAAAGGGGACTTTTGTGCACTGTTGGTAGAATGAAAACTGATGCAGCCACTATGGAAAATTGTATAGAGGGTCCTAAAAAAATTAAAAGTAGAACTACCATATAACCTAACTCTTCCACTTTGGAGTATTTAGCCAGAGAAAACAAAACCACTAATTCGAAAAGATATGTGCACCCCTATGTTCATTGCAGCATTACTTACAACAGCTAAGATATGGAAACAACCTAAATATTCATCAGTGGATGAATGGATAAAGAAATTGTGGTATATATATATATATATATATATATATATATATATATATATATATATATATGTTTATGTAATGGAATATTAATCAGCCATAGAAAAGAATGAAATACTGACATTTGAGACAACATGCATGAACCTCGAGGGCATTATGCTAAGTGAAATAGGTCAGGCAGAGAAAAACAAACACCATAAATCTCTCTTATATGTGGAATCTAAAAAAAAAAGAAGAAGCTCATAGATACAGAGAACATATATTGGTGGTGTCAGAGGTGGGAGAAATGGGTGAAGAGGGTATTAATTTATTTAAAAAGAAAATATAAATACTAAAATTATTTTCTCCAAAGCTGATACACATGATTGAGATAATTAAATCTACATAGCTATTGTAGAGGTTAGCATACAATATTTTCAATAAACATTTAAGATATGAACATGCTGTATATAACAATTTGTTGATAGAGGAAAGAAGGTAACAGAAATTATTTTTATGAACCCTTCCTAAGGTTAAAGTAACTGTTAAAAACATAAGCCTCCTGCTCTTCCTTCTAATTAAGAACCTTCAATAAGAAGTACAGAGTCTTCTACGATAAAAGTCTCCTGACTAATTCTGGAACTCAGTATTAGAAAGCCCAACTGCTGTCAATACAAACAAAATTCATCCACATCTTTTAATCAGAATAAATATGTGAGTTGCTTATCAATCTGCTATATACTCTGTATTAATTTTTAGTTGCATCAAAACCTGGATGTGGAAGAGAGGGCTATATATTACGATGATCCCCTGCCCCCTGCACACACACGTATAATACACCGAATATCTGGGCCAGGAATATTGAGAATTAGAAAAGCAATGCATTATTTTAACTGAGGTAAAATTTTTAAATCTGTAAAATGCACAGATCCAAACTTTACAACTCAGTAAGTTTGGACAAATTAAAACATCTATATAATCAACACCCATTCAAACTACATAACATTTCCATCACCTCCAAAAGTTCCCTGGTGCATTTCCCATTGGCATCCGATTCCCACATCATATAGATACTTCATTCTTATTTCCATTAACTATGGATTAGCTTTGTCTGTTCTGGAATGTCATATAAATGGAATTCTATAGTATGTAATTTTTTATTCCTGACCTCTTCGGTTCAACATAATATTTTACAGAGACCCAGACATTTTGTTACAAATATCACTACTTGATTTGTTGTTGCTGCTGTTGTTAATTGAGTAGCATTCCACTGTATGAATATATACAACTTGCTTATGGATTCTGCTGCTGAGAGATATCTGAGTTGTTTGCAGTTTTAGGATATTAAGAATGAATCTGTTCTAATCACTTTGAACAAGACTTTTTTGGGCACAGGTTATCATTTCTCTTGGATACATAACTAAAAAATTATTTTCTGGGTCAAAGGCAAAAGTATTTTAAACTTTGTAAGAAATTAATGAACTGTTTTCCACAGTGTTTGTCCCATATTACGCTCAGAATATACAAAAGATTTCCAGTTACTGTGTATCTACAACATTTGGTGCTGTCAACGTTTTTAACAATTTTGGAAAAGGAATTCTAGTGTATGTGCAATGGTATGTTTCAGTTTATATTTACAATTTCATAATGAATAGGGATGGTTAATAACCCTTCATGTATGCAGTGTATATCTTCCTTTGTAAAACATCCAATACTCTTGACCATTTTGACAGACATCATTCAATGTTTTATTACTCAGTGGTATGAGAGTAATATATTCTGAGAATAAATCACTTTTTTCTTTTTATTTATTTATGTATTTATTTTTTTAACATCTTTATTGGAGTATAATTGCTTTACAATGGTGTGTTAGTTTCTGCTGTATAACAAAGCGAATCAGCTATACGTATACATATAACCCCATACCTCCTCCCTCTCGTGTCTCCCTCCCACTCTCCTATCCAACCCCTCTAAGTGGTCACAAAGCACCGAGCTGATGTCCCTGTGCTATGCAGCTGCTTCCCACTAGCTATCTATTTTACATTTGGTAGTGTATATATGTCCATGCCACCCTTTCACTTCGTCCCAGCTTGCCCTTCCCCCTCCCCATGTCCTCAAGTCTATTCACTATGTCTGTGTCTTTATTCCTGCCCTGCCCTTAGGTTCTTCAGAACCTTTCTTTTTTTTTTCTTTTTAGATTCCATATATGTATAAGCATACGGTATTTATTTTTCTCTTTCTGACTTACTTCACTCTGTATGACAGTCTCTATGTCCATCCACCTCACTACAAATAACTCAATTTCGTTTTTTTTATGGCTGAGTAATATTCCATTGTATATATGTGCCACATCTTCTTTATCCACTCATGTGTTGATGGACACTTAGGTAGCTTCCATGTCCTGGCTATTGTAAATAGAGCTGCAATGAACATTGTGGTACATGACTCTTTTTGAATTATGGTTTCTCAGGGTATATGCCCAGTAGTGGGATTGCTCGGTCGTATGGTAGTTCTATGTTTAGTTTTTTAAGGAACATCCATATTGTTCTCCATAATGGCTGCATCAATTGACATTCCCACCAGCAGTGCAAGAGGGTTCCATATTCTCCACACTCTCTCCAGCATTTACTGTTTGTAGTTTTTTTGATGATGGCCTTTCTGACCACTGTGAGGTGATACTTCATTGTAGTTTTGATTTGCATTTCTCTAGTGATTAGTGATGTTGAGCATCCTTTCAAGTGTTTGTTGGCAATCTGTATATCTTCTTTGGAGAAATGTCAATTTAGGTCTTCTGCCCATTTTTGGATTTGGTTGTTTGTTTTTTTGATACTGAGCTGCATGAGTTGCCTGTAAATTTTGGAGATTAATCCTTTGTCAGCTGCTTCATTTGCAAATATTTTCTCCCATTCTGGGGTTGTCTTTTCATGTTTTCAATGGTGTCCTTTGCTGTGCCAAAGCTTTTAAGTTTCATTAGGTCCCATTTGTTTATTTTTGGTTTTATTTCCATTTCTCTGGGAGGTGGCTCAGAAAGGATCTTGCTGCGATTTATGTCATAGAGACTTCTGCCTATGTTTTCCTCTAAGAGTTTGATAGTGTCTGGCCTTACATTTAGGTCTTTAATCCATTTTGAGTTTATTTTTGTGTATGGTGTTAAGGAGTGTTCTAATTTCATTCTTTTATATGTAGTTGTCCAGTTTTCCCAGCACCACTTATTGAAGAGGCTGTCTTTTCTCCATTGTATATTCTTGCCTCCTTTATCAAACATAAGGTGACCATATGTGTGTGGGTTTATCTCTGGACTTTCTATCCTGTTCCATTGATCTACATTTCAGTTTTTGTGCCAGTACCATACTGTCTTGATTACTGTAGCTTTCCAGAATAGTCTAAAGTCCAGGAGGTTGATTCTTCCAGCTCCGTTTTTCGTTCTCAAGATTGCTTTGGCTATTTTGGGGTCTTTTGTGTTTCCATACAAATTTTAAGATTTTTTTGTTCTAGTTCTGTGAAAAATGCCATTGGTAGTTTGATAGGGATTGCACTGAATCTGTAGATTGCTTTGGGTAGTGTAGTCATTTTCACAATTTTGATTCTTCCAATCCAAGAACGTGGTATATCTCTCCATCTGTTTGTATCATCTTTAATTTCTTTCATCAGTGTCTTATAGTTTTCCACATACAGCTCTTTTGTCTCCTTAGGTAGGTTTATTCCTAGATATTTTATTCTTTTTGGTGCAATGGTAAATGGCAGGGTTTCCTTAAATTCTCTTTCACATTTTTCATCATTAGTGTATAGGAATGCAAGAGATTTCTGTGCAATAATTTTGTATTCTGCTACTTTACCAAATTCATTGATTAGCTCTAGGAGTTTTCTGGTAGCATCTTTAGGATTCTCTATGTATAGTATCATGTCATCTGCAAACAGTGACAGCTTTAATTCTTCTTTTCCGATTTGGATTCCTTTAATTTCTTTTTCTTCTCTGGTTGCTGTGGCTAAAACTTCCAAAACTATGCTGAATAATAGTGCTGAGAGTGGGCAACCTTGTCTTGTTCCTGATCTTAGTGGAAATGGTTTCAGTTTTTCACCATTAAGAATGATGTTGGCTGTGGGTTTGTCATATATGACCTTTATTATGTTGAGGTAAGTTCCCTCTATGCCCACTTTCTGGAGGGTTTTTATCATAAATGGGTGTTGAATTTTGTCAAAAGCTTTTTCTGTATCTATTGAGATGATCATATGGTTTTTCTCCTTCAATTTGTTAATATGGTTTATCATACGGCTTGATTTGTGTATATTGACGGATCCTTGCATTCCTGGGATAAACCCCACTTGATCATGGTGTATGATCCATTTAATGTGCTGTTGGATTCTGTTTGCTAGTATTTTATTGAGGATTTTTGCACCTATGTTCATCAGTGACATTGGCCTGTAGTTTTCTTTTTTTGTGACATATTTGTCTGGTTTTGCTATCAGGGTGATGGTGGCCTCGTAGAATGAATTTGGGAGTGTTCCTCCCTCTGCTATCTTTTGGAAGAGTTTGAGAAGGATAGGTGTTAGCTTCTCTCTAAATGTTTGATAGAATTCGCCTGTGAAGCCATCTGGCTCTGGGCTTTTGTTTGTTGGAAGGTTTTTAATCACAGTTTCAATATCAGTGCTTATGATTGATCTGTTTATACTTTCTATTTCTTCCTGGTTCAGTCTCGGAAGGTTGTGCTTTCTAAGAATTTGTCCATTTCTTCCAGGATGTCCATTTTATTGGCATATAGCTGCTTGTAGTAATCTCTTATGACCCTTTGTATTTCTGCAGTGTCAGTTCTTACTTCTCCTCTTTCGTTGCTAATTGTATTGATTTGAGTCTTCTCCCTTTTTTCTTGATGAGTCTGGCTAATGGTTTATCAATTTTGTTTATCTTCTCAAAGAACCAGCTTTTAATTTTATTGATCTTTGCTATCGTTCCCTTCATTTATTTTTCATTTATTTCTGATCTGATGTTTATGATTTCTTTCCTTCTGCTAACTTTGGGGGGTTTTTGTTGTTGTTCTTCTTCTTTCTCTAACTGCTTTAGGTGTAAGGTTAAGTTTTTTATTTGAGATGTTTCTTGTTTCTTCAGGTAGTATTGTATTGCTATAAACTTCCCTCTTAGAACTGCTTTTGCTGCATCCCATAGGTTTTGGGTCATAGTGTTTTCATTGTCATTTGTTTCTAGGTATTTTTTGATTTCCTCTTTGGTTTCTTCAGTGAACTCTTTTTTATTTAGTATTGTTTAGCATCCATGTGTTTGTATTTTTTACAGATTGTTTCCTGTAATTGGTATCTAGTCTCAGAGGATTGTGGTCAGAAAAGATACTTGATATGATTTCAATTGTCTTAAATTTACCAAGGCTTCATTTCTTACCCAAGATATGATCTATCCTGGAGAATGTTCCTTGAGCACTTGAGAAGAAAGTGTATTCTGTTATTTTTGGATGGAATGTCCTATAAATATAAATTAAATCCATCTTCTTTAATGTATTATGTAAAGTTTGTGTTTCCTTATTTATTTTCATTTTGGATGATCTGTCCATTGGTGAAAGTTGGGTGTTAAACTCCCCTACTATGATTGTATTACTGTCGATTTCCCCTTTTATGGCTGTTAGCATTTTCCTTATGTATTGAGGGGCTCTGCCAACCCAAGACCCAAGATTATTCTCCTACATGCTTTGTAGTGTTAGTTTATGCTTGTCTATCCATCTTAAATTGGATCCAACTCAAATTTTTGTATGGAGTGAGGCAAGAATTGAAGTTTATTTCCATAAATGTATCTAGTTGTTCCAATTTTGTTATAAAAATGTTTATTTTCTACTTAATTTCCCTTGACTTCATATAAAATCAAATCATCATTTATGTGTGAGCATTATGGATGCTCCAATGATTTACCTGCCAATCATTATGCCAAACACAACACTCTCTTAAATAATGTAGTTTCATAATAAGTACTGAAACAATTTAATGTGAGTTCTTTGACTTAATTATTTTCCAAGATTGTTCTGATTATTCACAGTCCTTTGTATTTTCACAAATCCACATACATTTTAGCATCATATTGCTTATTTCTATTTTCTATTGAAATCTTCTGCAATTTCTACTGAGTTTGAAATGAATTTGTAGATCAATTTAAGGAGAATGGGCATCTTAACGTTAATAATACTTCAATATGAACATGTAGCTTCTCATTTATTTATTTATTTTAAAATAGCCTCAGTAATTTTTGTAGTTTCCAAAATAAAAGTCTTACATATATTCTGTTACATTTTCTCTAGGTGTTATATGTTTACAATACACTACGAGGAAAAAAAATGTTGGCTATGAGATGCTTCTTTCTGTTCCAGATGTGTATTTCCCTTTCAAGTGACCCCCTTAGCATAATGCTCTTGGCTCATTTTCCCCATTCACTTACTCTGCCCCAAGAGAGTGGAGTGAGGTGCTTGTTCAGAGAATCTGAAAGAAAATCTGAGGGTTGCAAAACTCTGAATCTTTCTTGATTTTTGCCTATTGGAGGCTTGCAGAAAGCACCCACTCTGGCTTTCTAGAAACATGTGCAATTGCCTGTGAGAAGAGTCCTGCTCTGGTTCAATATTGCTTCTGTCTGGGTGGGTACAGCTATTTCACATTGAGATTCAAGTTTAGGAAGCTGACTCACATCAAAATATAAACCATGTTCTACAATGGGGGCTTTATCCATATAAAAGTTATTTTGCTTTCTCCCTCCTTGCTAGAAACCTATAACTCTAATATTTTTTTCATAATGTGTTCTCTTAACTTTAAAATTATTTTGGAAC
Organism: Balaenoptera acutorostrata; assembly: GCF_949987535.1. NCBI lineage: Eukaryota > Metazoa > Chordata > Mammalia > Artiodactyla > Balaenopteridae > Balaenoptera > Balaenoptera acutorostrata. Next base: position 133,112,945 of record NC_080068.1, on the reverse strand, counting down.
TAATATGCAGACACTAATCAGTCTCTGCATAAAACTATATTTATCTTCTGTTATAATTAAATACAATTCTTTTTTAATATTCAATTTTATAATTTTATAAAATCTTTCCCTACCTATCTTTTTATTAACCTATAAACTTTGGGGAAATACCTGAAATGCCATTCAGCAAGTTTTGACAATAGGTATTCTTGTTGGTGGAATTTTGGATGGTTAACTTAGTTTCCTGTTACTTACTTTATATTTTTGTTGCTTATTGCCTTAGTCAGCTTGGACTGCCATAACAAAATACTGTAAAGTGGGTGACTTAAGTAACAAAAATTTGTTTCTCAGTGTCTGAAGGCTGGGAAGTCCAAGATCAGGGTGCTAGCATGGTCAGTGGAGACTCTCTTCCTGGATTATAGATGGCTGCCTTCTGTCTGTGCCCTCATATGGCCAAGAAAGAGAGAGAGAGAATAAGCGAGTTCTCTGGTGTCTTTTAAGTGTGGTTACCCCATCATGAGGGCCAGTCATACGATCTTATCTAAACCTCATTACCTCTCACAGGCCCCATCTTCAAGTACTATCACTTTGAGGATTATGACTTCAACATATGAATTGTGGGAGGATACAAATATTCAGTTCATAATACTTGCATTTTAAATTAAAAAGACTCTATTCAAACTAAAAAAATAATCGGGTCATTAATTTTTTTTTTCCTGCTGATTTCTTTTTTTTTAATTAATTTTTATTGGAGTACACATGCTTTACAATGTTGTGTTAGTTTCTTGCTGTGGAGCAAAGTGAATCAGCCATAGGTATACATGTATCCACTCTTTTAGGGTCATTATTATTGATAAGAAAATAATTTGGAAAAAAAGAAGCCTCCTGTCTTTGATTTACCATCTGAAGAAATGTTCACATGTAGTTGAAAGTAATTGTTTACAATTTCCCCTTGAGGATAAAGAGTTTGCCAATATTAAACCCAAGATTATTTCAATAATCTATAGCCCCATACTTTCAAGCATATATATAAAAATTGTCATCATATGGGATATATATTGATAATATATCTCACACTGCATTGTGAATACCTAGAATTATCAGAATTACTAAAAAAGTTTAACAGAGTTGATGGATACAAGATAAAATGTCAAAATCAACTGCAGGGACTTCCCTGGTGGTGCAATGGTTAAGAATCCTCCTGCCAATGCAGGGGACACGGGTTCGAGCCCTGGTCGGGGAAGATCTCACATGCTGCAGAGCAACTAAGCCTGTGCACCACAACTACTGAGCCTGCACTCTAGAGCCCAAGAGCCACAACTACTGAAGCCCGCGCACCTAGAGCCCGTGCTCTGCCACAAGAGAAGCCACCGCAATGAGAAGCCTGCACACAGCAACGAGGACCCAATGCAGCCAAAAATAAATAAATAAATAAATAAATAAATAAATAAATTTATTTATTTATTTTAAAAATCCCTCTATATTGTTAATATATGTCTAGGATATTTTACATTATTTCACATATCTATTCTATCTCTATAGCTATAAATATAATTTTATACCTATACCTAGATAGTGTCCACATGAGCAAATAAGTGGGAGCATGGTTCTGATCCAAGGAGTTTCAGTTACTGAAACACAGGTAGTTTCCTCACAGAGTAGTGTCATACCCAGCTTTCTCCCTGATGGCAACTTGTGATCGGTTTTTCAAAAAAGTTCTATAATTTGTCTTCAGAAAGTGTAACAGAAAGATTATATAATAAATATTCCATAAACTGAAATTCTTATTTTGCTTCTCTTTAATTGGTGGAGCCTCTTACATATGTAACTACTATATATTAAGATGAATTACTATATAAATATATTCCAAATAAGTACTGCAATAGCTTGTATGTGAAAACTTAAAAGAAGTGGTATAACCTGAGTAACATGGTTTACATTAAGGTGTGTAAAAACAAAGAACACATTTCCATCATCTATATTTAAATACACACCTTTATGTATTATGATTAAATATTGTTGTATCTTCGTTTCCCTCAAAATCAAATGATAGAAAATTGATGTGTATTTTTTCAGCAGTTATCACGTAAACACAATATTGAGTCAAGTTCAAAATTGAGTGCATAAAAGTAAAAATCAAGTAATTTATCATTTAACTTGAGCAAATACTGACACAAATTTATTATTATAAATGCAAAATAAGAAGAGTCGAGTCTACTGGTTGCATCATGAATTATTTATGAAAACAGAGGTGCATAATCAGAACAAGATATATGTACCTGTCCTAGAACTTCAAGAATTAAAAAAAATATATCTAAGGGAAATATAAGAGATAAAGAAAAGGGATGATGTATTAAAATATTTTTCTGAATAGGTATCAGCTAAAAATCATGCCAAATTTAAATGCAGATTGGAATTCTATTCAAAGGGTTTGTACAAAAAAAAAATTCTTAACATTTCCTACAGTTTTTATATGTGAATTATATCTCAATAAAGCTCAATTAATAATGCCCAAGGTGTTCAAAATTATAATAGTAATAATGCAATCTGTCTTAATTTTAAATTAAAAAAATTAATATGTGCTGTCAACATTTTCAAAGTTTTATGGTTAAGATTAAATAGGAACTAGACTTAAACTGCTTTTTATTATTTGGAGGTAAAAATTTTATTTGTAATTTATTCCACATTAATTTTATACACTCAACATTGATGTATTTACTTGAGGAAGTGTATAGTACAAAATGTTGAAAATATTTAATAACTTCATATTGATCATGAATCTGCTTAAGTTTTCTTTCTTACGTTCTTTTGATTTTTTTGCAAAGTTCCATCTTGCATTTCTTGTAAAATAAATTTATTGATTAACTGGCAAATTGTATAATAGTTGCCTACAATATTATGACTAAAGCTGGGATAGGAAATGGACTATCTATAGTTTTGATTGGCAGAGAAAAAAAATACAAATGAGAAAAAAACAATAAATTGTTAATTCAACTGTGAGGTAACTTGTATAATTGATTTAAAAATCAAATCAAATTTAGAAGTAAAATAAATTCTGTTATAGAAAAATTTGGTAAGAAACATACAACTTTCAGTAGTATAGACTTTTCTTAAAGCTGCAAATGGATACGGTCATTTAAAAAAATCTAATTATACCTTTGGGTCTGCTCCTCCCTGTCTTATTTGTAATAAATTTCTCATCATCTTCCTTTTGAGATGTAAATATTTACCAATTTAATCGTTTCAATATCTCTAGAGTTTCCTCATTTCAAAGGGATTTTGATCTGTTCTAAATAATAAGCAGAGGGAAGTAGTCCATAGCTGTTACTGCTCTGTTTTGCTACAGTAGGTCAATATCCAAACCCACACATATTTTCCAATGCTTTACTGTTGCAAGTATATCCCTGCAGTGCCTACATATGGACAATAAAATTACAATTATAAGCAAAAATTCATATAATTTATCATTATTCTCTAAATTCCAAATGGCTTTATGCCAGTACTTGAGTCAACAGCCTAAACATCATATGGCATAAAGTTAATATGAAGTCCAGGACTTCTGCCAGCTATTCAGCCTTGTCAGGAACCTCACTGTGGAAAGTTTAATTAAGATAAAAAGGTTGACATAACTAGATAGAACCTTTTCCTCAAAGTTCTTGAACTAATTTTGCATTTTTCCCACTTTCTGTCTTCTATCAACTCAACATAAAGAGCTTTGACAAAATAACACGAAGTTTATTTTTACACCATAATTCTAGGATGGGAGGTGCCTACCTTTCCTACATTTGCTTAAAGAAAAAGACATCTGGGGGAAACACAAAAACAAACAAAAAAGAAAACACAAAAATAAAATAGGAAAAATCATACCAGTTAACATTTTCTAAGGTAAAAATAAAAATTGTTTGGAAATATTTTAAAACTGATCTGGGATATTAATTTATTGAGGGAGATGTTATATTTTATTTTATATAGTAAGATTTATAGAAGTTAAGATTTTTATCTTGGCAACTCAGTATATTTTTATAATAGTAAATCAAATGAATTTCAGCAGAAAATCATATTAGCCTATTACGTCTCCTAATACATATTGTCATAAAATCAAATCCATGCTATATTGTGGATCTAAAAATCAAAACAATAGCTTGTAGAATATAACATAACAGGTTATATTCATGGCCTCAGAATTTTAAAAAATCAATTTAAAAAAAAGTCCAATAGAAACATGTGTAAGAGACTTAAAAAGACACATAAAATAAACAATTCTGGACTTGAGGAATAACATACTCTCTTAAACTTTGAGATTTGCTGTTTTTCTTTTTTCCCTCAAATATTGTCATTTTATCATGTACCTGTGAAAATGGTCTTGAAAACTTCCAAGAGAAAACAACAGTCACTGTCATGTTCAGAATGTAAGAATTAAATGTCACCTTACAGAATTCTTTACAACTGAGCTTAGATGAGATTTTAATTACCATTTTCAAGCCACTTATAAAAGTTAACAAGCAAGGCAGACTTTCAATGCTAAAATAAGGAAATTTTCTTTGAGTTAATGATTAGTGGAAGGTTGAATATAAATAATAATTCTTTACAATTTCAGATTTAACATTAAGAAGAAAACTTAATAAACATTTATCTATCTGATTTTATAGAAATAAGAATTCATCCTTCCTAAAGATTTGGACTATCCTCTTCAATCATGTTGTAAAATATATTTAAAATACATAAATAATTTTCTACCCCAAAAATGAAGCATTCAACTCAAAAGTTACACATTTTTAGCGGTGTTTAGATATTGTTTCAAGAGGGTGACGTAGCCTGTGTACTCCCACAGATGTAACAAATATGTTGAAGATGAATATTACAGAATAGTGAAAGCTATAATCTAGAAATATGAAAAAAATTCAGTACAATATAGGCAGAAAATATTAGGATTGGATTGAACTGGAATAATTAAGCAATTGCACTTGTTTCACTGCATATGAAAGAAAGGTACATCTAGGAATTAAATTAAGTAACCTGGGATAGATTCACAGAATCCAAAGTAAGAGCTACTTACAAAGTTGCATTGGAGAAATAAACATGAAAATGACTAAAATAAACCACTGGAGTTAGCAACATATTCTCGTTAGATATGTACTTCCTAAAAAAATTTATTTTTCTAAGACCCTATCATTCGGGTAATTATATAACGATGGAATATGCAACTTTTCCTGGACACGTAGGGAAGAGAAATAATGAGAAGTCTGTGGGAGAGAGAAAAGATAGTGGAGTCCATAGACTGACAATCGTCAAGAGGTCAAAAATCTGAGCTAGTGCAAATCTTGAACAAGCGGTGATGGATGAAATGGGCAGTAGAGATGATCAAAGAGTAAAAATATTTTAAATTATTTTTTAAATGTCAAGAAACACTTGCTCTCCAAAACAAGGAAGAAGGAAAGTTATTACAAATGTGGTGTTCAAGAAACTGAGGGGTAAGATTTTGAAGAGTTATCAAGTTGAGAATTAAACTAAAAGTAGTAGAAAATAATGGGGTTTCAGTTGAGGGAATGTCTTTGAAAGGTAAAAGCAAAAGTGTCATTGTGGAAAGAGACCAAATAGTTTGAAAGAGCACACAGAAATGGAAAGCTTGGTACAGATAAATGTCATAAGCAATATGAACACAAAGTTCACTGGCAATATTTGTGTGTTTGTTTGCAGAAGGAAAGAACAATAACAGCATGGAAGCTACAAATTAAAATAAAAAACATACGATACCCAACCTCTTCCCCATTAGGTATGTGAAGCTGGGATGGGCAAAAGACAGCATCTTGCTGAAAGGGTCACTGAGGTTATATTTTCCAGGCACACTGGATTCCAGTTTTCACTGAAAATATGGAATCGTTTGTTAATCAGAGTACAAGCATTCCAGAAGACCTATGAAGATGTGAGATGGAGGATAGGAGAGTGATTCTGGTGGAGATACAAAGCCATATGGCAATAAAAGTATAATAACAGATGATGTGAAGGTGAGAGATAAACAGGAACATGGTGCACAGAATTTCATTCCTGATAGTCTCTTTGAAGAGAACAAAAAGTGGTGACTTTTAAAATATTATACTTCACCTAATATTTTTAGTAACTTCAAGAATCATTTTGATGATTTAAGGGACTGCAACTTCCTGGAACATCATTCAAGGTAAGAGCTTATAAGGATTTTACTTAATGAAACGTCTCATAATGCTTGGACACATAGAAAACTGTCTTGTATTGTATAAATCCAAATTGGTGTACTTGGAAGTTATGATTACAGGTATTTATCTCATCTTTTTGCTACATTTGTAATTTTTTCTTAGTGAAATATATTGCTTTCACTTTTATTTATTTATTTATTTATTTTTTGGTAAATTCTATAATAATTTTATTTATTTATTCCATGGGTATCTTTTTTTTAAACATTTTTATTGGAGTATAATTGCTTTACAATGGTGTGTTAGTTTCTGCTGTATAACAAAGTGAATCAGCTATTCATATAAATATATACCCATATCTCCTCCCTCTTGCATCTCTCTCCCACCCTCCCTATCCCACCCCTCTAGGTGGTCACAAAGCACTGAGCTGATCTCCCTGTGCTATGTGGCTGCTTCCCACTAGGTATCTACTTTACATTCGGTAGAGTATATTTGTCCATGCCACTCTCTCACTTCATCCCAACTTACCCTTCCCCCTCCCCATGTCTTCAAGTCCATTCTCTAGTCTGTGTCTTTATTCCTGTCCTGCCCCTCGGTCCTTCAGAACCTTTTTTTTTTTTTTTTTAGGTTCCATATATGTGTGTTAGCATACGGTATTTGTTTTTCTCTTTCTGACTTACTTCACTCTGTATGACAGTCTCTAGGTCCATCCACCTCACTACAAATAACTCAATTTCATTTCTTTTTATGGCTGAGTAATATTCCATTGTATATATGTGCCACATCTTCTTTATCCATTCATCTGTCGATGGACACTTAGGTTGCTTCCATGTCCTGGCTATTGTAAATAGAGCTGCAATGAACATTGTGGTACATGAGTGTTTTTGAATTTTGGTTTTCTTTGGGTATATGCCCAGTAGTGGGATTGCTGGGTCATATGATAGTTCTATGTTCAGTTTTTTAAGGAACCTCTATACTGTTCTCCATAGTGGCTGTATCAATTTACATTCCTACCAACAGTGCAAGAGGGTTCCCTTTTCTCCACACCCTCTCCAGCATTTATTGTTTGTAGATTTTTTGATGATGGCCATTCTGACTGGTGTGAGGTGATACCTCAATGCAGTTTTGATTTGCATTTCTCTAATGATTAGTGATGTTGAGCATCCTTTCATGTGTTTGTTGGCAATCTGTATATCTGCTTTGGAGAAATGTCTATTTAGGTCTTCTGCTCATTTTTGGATTGGGTTGTTTGTTTTTTTGATATTGAGCTGCATGAGCTGCTTGTAAATCTTGGACATTAATCCTTTCTCAGTTGCTTCATTTGCAAATATTTTCTCCCATTCTGAGGGTTGTCTTTTCGTCTTGCTTATGGTTTCCTTTGCTGTGCAAAAGCTTTTAAGCTTCATTAGCTCCCATTTGTTTATTTTTGTTTTTATTTCCATTTCTCTGGGAGGTGGGTCAGAAAGGATCTTGCTGTGATTTGTCATAGAGTGTTCTGCCTATGTTTTCCTCTAAGAGTTTTATAGTGTCTGGCCTACATTTAGGTCTTTAATCTATTTTGAGTTTATTTTTGTATATGGTGTTAGGAAGTGTTCTAATTTCATTCTTATTTTTATAGTGAAACTTTATCACATTCAAATAATTAATAGAGGACTATTCTGTTAAATAAACACAATGAATGTCTGTTATGCTTAACATGTCATAGTTGTTTCATATTATTTATAGATTTTTGTCTACTGCATTGAAATTTATAGAAATACTGCATATGTTTAGCTTAATGTAATCATTTTCTAACTGTGCTCTGTGGAGCCAACCCAGATTCAACAAAATTAGCTCTAATTTTGTGTCTTTTATTTGTTTCTGCTTCTAGGTTAAATACGGTTTGAAAAAAATGTGTTAGAAAATTTGAAAATTGTGAAAATCACTGGCTTATTGGAAAGAGTGTTCCATTCAAAGATGAAGCCCTGTCTCCAGCTTACTTTAAACAGTCCTTTAATTCCAATCTGTGTCTGGGTCTTCCCATCTCTAAAATATTTCCATGGAACATTTCACTTCTCTCATAGAATTAAGATATATTTTATGTTTGGAATTTACTAGAAAACTATGATATTACTTTTGCTATGTTTACACTCCCTGAACCACTCTTCAAAGTGAAAAGCAACCCCCAAATAAAAAACTATTACTAATATTCACTCTTCTTCTCAAATTATTTCCTTGTCAACATCTTATCATTCCTCTGACTTCAGCTGATTAATGTATTAATGGATTGATTTATTCATCTGAACTTATCTTTGTGAATGTTATCTCCACATATGCATGAAATGGGTGGAGTATAAATAGCAACACTAGTTAATACTATCAGCCACCAAGAAAGGTTTACCTAGTAATTGTACTGTTTGTGGTATTTATTTATTTTTAATTCAGTAGTACCTCATCTATAAGTTTGTTTCCTTTACTTTCTCCATTTTTAAATATCTTGGCCATTAGAGAAGAGCATCTTTATTTTTCCAGAATCTTACAAGTTACTGATAACACTAACCTGTGATAGGTTTATTTTGTGTGGTGCTTTGGTGATTTCCTGATTCCAGTAAGTTGTTCTGACCAATATTAAAATGCAGAAGAGTTTAGAACTACTTTGATATTTCTGCAAATCAAAGAAAAATATTTATTTCTTCTGGATAGCCACGAGAGAACTAATAACTCTTAGTATACCTGAATTCATTAAAAATCTCCTTTTGAAATGTATTATTACCAACAATTCAAAGGACAGTAGCAAAGTAAATGGGCAGTGCTTCTCTATGCAAACATTCTGAAAGTGAGCTGCTGTATTTACAAAATTAACAATAATAAATGTCTTTAAGAATGGTTGTAATATTTTTTAACTTTTTAAATTTGTTTATTACCTCTCCAAAATAAAATTGCCCTTTAAAATTCTTTTGAGTTTTCAAACATTAGTATTCCATATCTTCACTACATTAAAATGTCTGATTATAAGAAAATACTGGAGGGCTTCCCTGGTGGCACGGTGGTTGAGAGTCTGCCTGCCAATGCAGGGGACACGGGTTCGAGCCCTGGTCTGGGAAGATCCCACATGCCGCGGAGCGGCTGGGCCCGTGAGCCACAATTACTGAGCCTGCGCGTCTGGAGCCTGTGCTCCGCAGCGAGAGGGGCCGTGATAGTGGGAGGCCCGCGCACCGTGATGAAGAGTGGCCCCTACTTGCCACGGCTGGAGGAAGCCCTCGCACAGAAACGAAGACCCAACACACAGCCATAAATAAATAAATAAAATAAAAACACACTTGACTGAGAAATTTGAAAAAAAAAAAAAAAAGAAAGAAAATACTGGAATAGCTATATAATTTTTGGGGCCAAGTGCAAAATGAACATGAGCATTGTGTCTTGCTCAAAACCTATTAAGAATTTCAAGATGGTGACAGCAGAGCATTAAACCAAATATGAGGTCATTATACCCATCATGTCCTGTGTGACTGCGCAGGTCACACAAACATGAAGCTGTCTCTGAGCCTATATCCAGTTAGGTTAATTTTACAGATTCTCAAAACTGAATAAAAAAGAAAATGCATTCCAGGTGTGTACTCCGTTATTTAAATGATTATGAATTAAATTGGTAATGATATTAGGATTTGTGCTCAGAATCTCAGTTTGTGTCTGAATAAAAATTTCTATATGAATTAATTTTTACAATAAAAATTTTTTTTCTAAGAAGAGGATTCCTGAAATAATGAAATTAAAATAATTTATAATTTAATTCTGTATTTTAAGTCATATAATTTAATTAAATAAATATATATATTCCATTACTAATTTAAATAAAGAGATCAAGAGAAAATGTATAGTTGAAATTACTCTACTTATTTTAAAATTATATATATATTGCATTGAACAATTAAGATCTAAGAGCATAAGGGAATTCCCTGGCTATCCAGTGGTTAGGACTCCGAGCTTTCACTACCGGGGCCTGGGTTCAATCCCTGGTTGGGGAACAAAGATCCTGCAAGCCGTGCCACAATAAAAACAACATCTAAGAGCATAAATGAATGAGCATTTTTGAACACGTAAAATGCTCATTCTGGATGTTTCTGGAACATGTTTTAGCAGAGCAGGAGCTCACCACTGATCCACCTCCTGCTTGAACAACCCAGTGATGTGATTTGCAGGTGGGTTGTAATTTCATCCAAAACATCCTACAATAAGGAATGTACTTATTCTCACAGGGTTTGACCTACATAAGAATTTGTAAAAGAGAAAAATCATTGTCCTTCTTGAACTTAATGACTGTCTTTCTGAATTCACACGCGTATTTACCTGACCAATCGTTCTTACTCTGGTAAAATTATCTGGTAAAATTAATTTGAAATATAATTGATGGGTTGTCTGTTCTGCATAAATGTGTGTGTTACGAAATGCAAATGCATTTATGTATTTTACAGCTATGCAGTTTCAAGAACTGACTTATTTCTATCTGCTTTTTATTCACTTTTTAAAATTAGGCTACTGATGCATATTAGAATTTAATTACACCAATTAGTGCTGCCACATCAGACATATGATGTGCCTTCAATTAAGAAATACCTAATGGGTATTAGTACAATTTAGCTTCATAATTAAAGTTCTAAGAACATCACGAATTAAACATTATGATTACCGAACATTAAAAATCTACTGGTAAAATTAAAGCTGACTATTTTAGCGTCTCCTTTTCAGTTGATTTTTAAAAAGAAAATCAGGGTTACGTACAACACAATGTTAATATTATAGAAGAATTCTTAAATAGAGAAGATTAGGCATACATGTACACCCATTTGTGTACATACAATGATGAAGTCTTTAGGAAAGTATGAAACCTAGCACTCATGTCACCTAATGGGTGTTAAAGGTTATCATTTCAGGGTTTTGTTCTGTTTGTTTTCTGTTTCTCCTTTTTCGTATGTAAATATACGGTTTCTGTGGTAGCCACTTAGAACTCCTGCTTCAGGGAACAAAGACCGTGTGCAGCCCCAGCTGCTGCCCATCTGATTGTATGACTGTGTTTGCACTGAGGCCATGTTTCCTCAGGCTGCTCCCGGCCACTGGTGAGGGTACTAGTGCAAGAAACATTCTTAGGAACCCTAGGACTCTTCTCGCAGAAGACTTTAAGTTGAGGACTCCTCGTTGGTCTGTCCAAAGCTAACTAAAACTGAGCTGTGCTGTAGGCTGAAAGAAAATCTGTCCCAATCCTTCCTTCTTCCTCTCCTTTCACAAGGATCAGAACTGCATTGCTGACCGAAGGCTCCCTACACTTAGATCTGCTCTCTCTCCTTAATGCTTAACAGGAATTTCCCCCCTTATATCTTTCGTGCAACCAATAACTTCCTGGTGTCGGAAAATCTGACCTAATAAACTATCTGATATGAAACATATACATATATACTTAATAATTATTGTCATTATTAGAGTACTTATTTTTAAATATTACCTCTTTAGAGATATTATCTCTAGTACTGTATTGAAAATTAGGATTATGGTAATTTTTATATTCCTTCTTTTGAGGAACAATATTTAAGGTAAAAATACCTTTTCCCCACAATTTACATATCAAAAATAAATGTACAGTACATTAAGACAGTCAAAACCCACTGATCTCAATCACTTCCATTGATTTATGTGAAAAAATAATACCAAAATTATAGACTAATTCATATGTTTTAACATTATCTTAATTACTCATCATAAAAATCCTACAAAATTATTATGCTTTATTACAGATAAGAAACTAGATTAAAGAGAGGTTTAGGTGAGTGCCAGCTGAAGCAGTATTTTCTTAAATCCATGAATAATACACATGTACACTTAATCAGAGGTATTCTACTTGGTGGGTGGTTATGCATATATATCATATATGTATGCATAGGTCATGAAAATTGCCTCTAGAATTTTGATGCCTTGGGGCAATGCTACCTTTTATCTACTGTTTTAAATAAAGCTTTTTTGGAACACAGACAGGCACATTTATTTACATATTGTCTATGCCTGCTTTGGGGCTAAAAGTAAAATTACATAGTTGCAAGAGATTGTATGGACCCCAAAGCCTAAAACATTTTCTCTTTGGCACTTTACAGAAAAAGTCTGCCAATCTCTTACCAAATTCAAAACACTAAGACAACACAGACAGTGGTGAGTGGGTACTAAAGTCCAACGTTCTGTGTCACAGCTCTTAAAACTAAGAAACAGAAAAACTGAGCCAAAATGAACTGGTTGTTTGTTCCAGAAAATTTTTGCTCAAAAAAAAAAAAACCCTGTAAATCAATAAATAACTTTACTGTTTGCTTCAGGAAATTCCTGCAGATCAATTTATCTGAAGCAATATTCTATTCACCTAGGTAAACAGCTCCCTTAACAAACAACGGCTTATCAAAACTGACTTCTAGACTTTCACTTCATTCTATTTATCAGTCCTTAGCTACTAGCTCACAGTTCCCTGCCCTGAAAGGTCACAATTAATTCCGCTTGAGAGCCAACCATAAAGTCTTCTAAATATCCTCCCCAGATCCCTTTTTCTGAGGTACTGAAACTTTGTCAATGTCCTCTTCTTGCTCACAGGTATGAATTTTAAAAACTATGAAATTAGGGGCCTGAATGTAAGTTAAATTTTTAAAGCATTTTTTGACAGATGATAGATGTACAATACCATAAAGAATAATAGTCATCATCCAATAACATGGGAAGTAGGTCAGATACAATAATTTTATCTCTGATGAAGGACAGTCAAGACATATTATGGGAAATAAGTAAAAAAAACTCTATAATTCTAAAGATGATCAATATCTAAGAATACAATGGGATGAGACTCAAAATTTGCATGGCAATGGAAGTGTTCTTTCATTTCCAAGGGGAAAACTTGAGTAGACTTAAGATTACAGGACTTTGCTTTCCTGAAATTTAACTGGATGCCTAAGCATCATTCCTTCTCTATCAAACTGAATGAAGTGAATCCTTATGCATTAGACTTTCCTTTCTCAGACAGAGATTATCTAAATGATCCCCATTAAATATGGTCATTTAGAATTTGTGTCCCATTTAAACATGCAGAGATTTGTACTAGAGTATGTAGTGGCCTGGTTAAAGTCTTACTCTACACAATACACCTGGGAGGAAAACAATGTCTAAATTACTTGAAAATCCCAGAACCTCTGATAGAAATTTTTAAAACACATAGACCCTTCTTACTGAATATTAAAATATAGAACATATATCTAGGTAAGCTAGAGTTTCTCAAACTAATGTTTCCTGGTTGAAAAAAAGAGGAAAAGTGACCCCAAAGAAAATATACCTAAAAGACAGGAATAGCCTTGGCTAAAGACAGAGGGTTCAGGTTCATGCAGGATCATTTATTCCAGTGGAACAAACCCACTATGATAACTAATCTTCCAGCATCTTGATAAGTACAGGAAGAGGCATGGCTTTCAGATATTGGAATTTATGGCAATAAGGGAGAATGAGTTCTTAAACAACTATTTGGAGAAATAAAAGAGGTATGTTTTTCACCAGATGAAGGTGGTCAAACCAGTTACTACCAAAGTCAGCAAAAAAGAATTAGGATGATTAATAGATAAGACAGAAGTAAATCAATAAAGAAGCCTAATTTTACATCACAGTCTTTCTTTTTCAGATGATTAAATAAAAATGTCACCTGCACTTTTAATTCTGCAAAATTGTTTAGAAATAGATGCTCTCAAGAAAACAAAGTCCCTTGTTGTAGCATGGCGAGACTGGGGAAAACCTTGTTTGGATTTGATCTAATCAGACTTCCCCAAAATGAACACCCAAATGCTGGGCTGTCAGGGTATGGCTCCTGTGGGTGTGGCCGTTTCAGGGCCTGGGCGCCACCTTCACCCTCGTTAACAAGAAGTGGTTTCCGCAGGAATCCTTGGGCCTCTGCCCACCCCAGACGGCCCTGGGCCGGGGCCTGCCCCTCCTCTGGCCTCTGCCCTCTGCCCCCAGCCCAGCCCCTCACTGCGGCCCATCCTCTTCCGCAGGACCCTCGCGGTCCCAGCTGAAGACGCACTGGAACTCAAGTCCCAGCTCACAGGGACACACACAAGGCTTCCCGGAGCCCGCTGCCTGCCCAAGAATCACGGGCTCCCAGGTGAGGGCAGTTGGGCGAGGCTGTCCTCGCCCCCCTTGAAGGGAGCAGGCCCAGTCCGCAGGGCTTCCCTCATTCCACCCTGCCCCCTACGTGAGGGCAGAACCAGAACTGCCTCCACAGGACAGCGGGGGGCTTCCGGAATGGGGGCACTGACCCTCCAGTCGAGCCCGAGCTTGTGCACCCTCCTGGGAGGATGCGGCATCCTTCCTCTTATAGAGATCCAAGCTCTCCCGGAAGGAGAGGGTTGGACACGAAGCAACACTGAGGGGGCCTCGGCTCACCTGCAGCCTGGGAATCTTGACCCGCTTCCCTCCAGGAGACGTGGCCTGGCTGAAGCCCCAGCCGTCTTTGTGCGCCGGACGGAAGCCCGGTGCGGGCAGCAGAGCTTGGGGGGGGCGCCGGCAAGGTGGGCTCCGGGGAGGGTCTGGCTTGGTGCGTCAGCCGGAGTATGCGCCGCTGGGCGTGTCCTCCTCCAACCGTGGTCGTGGTGCCGGAGAACTCTCCAGAAGGGCCGGCCCTCCGTGGCCAGGATCCGCCCCCGGCAGTGGATGCGCCTCACTCCGCTCTGCCCGCCTTTCCTCCCGGGCGGCTGGAGGGGGCCGGGCGACCTGGGAGGACGGTTAGTAAAGGGTGACGCTCCTCTGGTTGCCTCACACTTTGGGGCCCCATTTTTTTTAAGCGGGTCCATCGAATCTGCTGCTTTCCCGTTGACTGAGAAGCTCGCTAATTCGTCGGTGCGCGGGGCTCTAGTTTCCCCCTCGCGGTGGGCCTGCGCGCTGGGACCTCCCTCGTCTCCACTCCAGACCCGCCTCCCGTCCCGCGCGCTCACCGAGCGCCCGGAGACCGCGGGGCCCTGGAGGAGGGTCGCGCGCCCTGGGCTCCCCGCTCTTTCCTCACCAGGAGCCGGAACGGCAGCTCAGGATAGAGAAAATAAGCTTGCAGGAGACGCTCCAGAAGCTCTACCAGAAGCTCCTACGGAAGGAGACGCGGAACGAAGGTAGCCTCGCTGGGCGCGGGCCCGAGCACCGTCGGGCAAAGCTGCCCTGCCCCCCAGGTGCCCGTCCCCCCCAGGCTCCGAAGCAAAGACCATGATGTCCAAACTGAAAGGGCAGCTGGAAGAAATAAGGTCCAAGTGCAGTTCCTCGGGCTGGTCGGGAAGTACCTACTGGCGAGTCTCCTTGAATTTCTGCTCCTCTCCCTCTGAAGGCCTGCCACTCGCCAGGCTTTCTCCGGTTAAAGCCTTGGAAATCAGTCCGTGTGAAAGCCTACCTGCCTTCTGAGAGGCCAGCCCCGGGGTCAGGGGCAGCGTGACTGGCAGCAGGTCCACCACACAGCAGTGACTTGCTGCCCCAAGTCAGGTATGCGGAGAGCTGGGGTGACCGTGAACATCGCAGCCACCCCTGGCAGTTCGCAGGACTTCGGTCCCTGGACAACCTCGTCCCTCATCTTCTACAACGTGGGCGAGAACTCGCTGGGGTGAGCAGAGGATGGCCTGAGCCCACCTCGACCCCAGGTGCAGCCCAGGCCGAGGAAGGAAGGAAGCCGGCCTGGGGGTCCCTGTGCCGCGCAGGCCTTTGCAGACAGAAGGGGAAAGGAAATAAAGAAGTCGGTCCCCCGGGGATGAAAGGATTAGGAAAGACTCTGACTTCCCTCATCCGAGAAGGGTTTGCACTTTTTTTTTTTTTTTTTTAATTTGGAAAGTTTCCGTCAGAGCTTTAAGTCGCCTCGTGTTGGCGGACCCTGGCCTCCTTTGCCGGGCGCCTGGCCGAGTGGCCTCCTGGCCTCCGAGCCGTGGCCCCTGCCGGACCCGCCCCTGCGGACCTGGGCACCTGATAACACCTTGTGGCGCTTCTGCAGGCCGGACTTCCTCGTCGACCGCATCAGCAGCGCTCTGCCCAGGTAAGGCTGTGACCCTGAGAAGGGTGAGGCCAGAGCCTGGCTGGAAAAGGCCGAGGCGAGGACGAGGAGGCGAGGGGATGCAGACAGGTTGGAGAAAAGGGGGTCAGCGGTGGCTGGAGGGGACACGGCGGCCGGGGAGAGGCCCCTGATGCCCATGGGGGGGACGGAGGACTAGCGGGTGGGGCAGGGCCCATCGGCTGGGGGAGGGCAGGTGCGGCGGGAGGTGTGCTCCAGGACGATCGCCAGGTGGGTGGAGAGGAGGCAGCAGACCCCAGCTGGCCGTTGCCGGGCCCCTCTTCTCCTCCCCTTCCCGCCACCCCGTGGACATGTGGGCGGGCGGGGTCAGACGGAAGTGACCCCGGAAGACGGAGTCTGTTCAGACCCTACTCCTGTCCCTTGGCTTGGCAGTGTGTCCCAGAGCAGGTGCCTGCCGGTGCTGGGCCTGCAGGTGCACCATGATCTTGAAAGGTGTAATGCTAAAGAGAAAGAATTCTAGGGCCAAGCGGAAAGGTTAGGTTTAACAAGTGCTTGCCTCTTTGAGCCACTCTACTCCGCATGTCTACTCTTCATACCTACAACTCCCATTCAGAGCGAACATCTGAAAAAGAGACTGTAAAAATGCATACCTTTGTCCATTTATTCATTCACTGAAACAAAATGTATTCATCACAAGCTTGAGGTTAAGTTCCGTTTAATGTGCTGATGAATGGGACGGAAAGAGGTTCTCAGGCTTACAGATTGTATAAATACTAATCTGACTGAAGTAGCATTCATTTGAAAGGCAGCAGATGGTAAGTCACACTAGAAAAGCAACTCAGGAGAGTATATGAGGAACAACCTGGTAGACTAGACTGGAAGACTTTTCCAAAACCAAATAAAGTAGAATGATTTCCAATATAAATTTATTTATGGCTTTCCTCCAGTGTTCTTGATTTCTGTATGTTCTTAGCGATGGAGGGTATAATGTATGTTAGTTCAAGATCATCTGGACCCTTAATGACACAATTTGTGAAATGACATCTACTTTCTTGTCGAAGTCAAATCTAAGAAAGTCTTTGGATCTAATTCTGACATACTCTTTCAGTCTGCGGCGCAGTGGTCAGCATAGAGTTTATTTTCTTTTTGCTTCTGGATTAATTCTGTTTCTTGGATGATGTATATTAACTTTTTTATCTCAAACTTTCATTTTGCTAAAGAACATCTCAATTTTCTTTTCAGAAGAGAAGTCTGGGAATTAACTTTGGTTATTTTTAATATTTATGAAAATTTATTTGTTAGTTAAATGCATTATCCATTGTTTTGCTTCCTTATAGAATTCTAATAAAGGAGAATTCCCCTGTACCTGTAAAGAAACTGTTCTATTGTCAACTGGTATCTAATGTTGCTGATGAGAGATCTGATATCAATATAGGTTTTTTTCCTATTTTGGTAATTTTTTTTTCTTCCCATTGGCAATCTTTCTATTTATTTAAAATGTCAACAGGATGTATTAAGATGAGGGTACTAGTACTCAATAAAAACTTTTACTTGATTCCTTATAAATGTATTTAGTGTAGGAGATTTTTCTTCTTTTATTTATTTAGCATTTGCAACCCTACATATTCTTTATTCTTTCTGTGTTCAGAGCTCACATTCAATGAATGTTGAACCACCTGGGTTTATCCTCCAATTAATCTAAAATGGCATGATTAAGTTAGCATGAAAAAACCACTCTGGCTGCTTTTGAGAGAAAAGAACTACCTGGCAGCAAGTATTGAAGTGGATAGAACCTTTGAGCGACTATTGCATGGATGGGATGGGAGGGAAAGGTGACCTGTTTTAGGATGAATAGCAACAATTAGATAAATGATAAGATCAATAAGTCTCATGGGAATTGGTTTGTTGACTGGATACCTTTGAAAAAGATGACAACTGTAGCAAATTCTGTCCCTGTCAAATTTTACCCACAAGGCTGATCTGCCTTCTCTGGCTTCTTTCAAGATAATTACTAACAGTGTTTGCTAAAAATATTTTCCATGGGGCTTTTCACACTTAGAAGTTTCTTCCTAGTTTTGCAGGTATGGTCTCTGAAATGACTTAAGGATAAGAAAAACACAGGGCCTTCTTCACTTGTGCTTTTATTTTTCTGATGGATTTTGGTTAGTTATATTTTTATTAACTGAAAACACCAGTAAGATCTTACTCACCAGTCTTTCAGTTTCATGTTTGAGACTCCATTTGTGGATAATCAGTGCCCATTACCAGGTCAAGTGCTGCTGTTTAAATATAGCCTATTGAATAAGCAGCCATGTACAAGTTCTTTTCTTCCCATGGCCCATGGTGTTTTACACATACCCACTGATCTAAAATTAATCATCTTTTCCTGAGATTATTGATAGAATGAGGTAGATCACCTGCAGTCTTTCTTTGCATAACATGATATACAATGTTGGTCCCACTTAGATTTTATCAGTTAAATATCCTTTATAGCAAAAGACTTCTCGTTTTGCTGAAGTGATGTGTGGGAGAAATTTGTAAACTGAAAACACTATATTTCATCATTTCACTTTTTCCTACTCCTTCCAAAATTACTTAAATTTCCAGAAAGGAACGAGGGATAAAGATTAGGAATAGACTCAAAAGAGACTGGGAAAATAAGGAAACAAGATCCAAATACAGGCTGTCTGGATCCAAAAATAGACTTCTAATAACATGTTATGTATTAAGAAACCAAGGGAATTCTAAGCATAAAATGCAAAAGTGTAACTGCCTCTCTATGGCAGATAATGAATGAAAAATAGCTGCAAAATTATTGATACTATTCTGGTTTTTAAATTAGACTGTGTGCTCACATGCATTCATTCTATTAATATGTCTCATAAGTTATGCATTTTAATCACATATTAAATAATAGAAATAAAATATAATTAAATGAGATAACTTGCAACACATTGCAACATAAAACAAAAATATAATTTACTACAGGCAAAGTTTTATATGGCCTGACCTTTCACTATGTAAATAGGTAACTTTTAGTCCAGGAAATCACAAAACCCATACTTTTTTAGGCCCAAAAGGATGTAATGGAATAAATTAATTGTAAACAAAGGTCTCCTGAAGCCAATTTATCATATCATGTAGGAAAATAAATAAATAAATAATAAAATTAGAAGTCCTAAATCTATAAAAAATGAAATTAGGTAAGCACAGATAATTTTACTTAAGTTGAATATCTTTTGTTCACTAGGTATATTTAATTTTTGTAAAGTTTAGAACTACCTGGATTATTATTATTATTCATTACTAAGCACATTAAAATTTCACTTTAATAATATACTTTTTAACTTTTATTCGTATAATAACAATTGGTTATGATGGAGGGAGATGTAAAACCGTAATAAAACTCCAGGTGAGTAATCAATGTGTAAGTCAGCAATATGCATTTATCCTTTATTTTTATTTTTTAAATTAATTAATTAATTATTTATGGCTGCGTTGGGTCTTCACGTGGGCTTTCTCTAGTTGCAGCAAGTGGGGGCTACTCTTCATTGTGGTGCGTGGGCTTCTCATTGCGGCGGCTTCTCTTGTTGCGGAGCACGGGCTCTAGGTGCGCAGGCTTCAGTAGTTGTGGCTCGTGGGCTCTAGAGTGCAGGCTCAATAGTTGTGGCACACAGGCTTAGTTGCTGTGTGGCATGTAGGATCTTCCTGGACCAGGGCTTTAACCTGAGACCCCTGCATTGGCAGGAGGATTCTTAACCACTGTGCCACCAGGGAAGTCCGGATCCTTTATTTTTTTAAATCATGTGGTTCATATATATATACATACACACAATTGAATTTATAGATCCTGCAATATGGTGCAAGTGTACTTGCATTAGCTTAATATCTACATTAAGGGTAACAAAGAAAAGATATTGTATAATTAAAGACACAAATAAATCCATCACTCAGTGTAATTGCTCATTAAATATAACATCTATGTAACATGGGTCTTTGTTGCCTTGAAGTAACTCCCCATGGGATTCTAGACTTAATCTTATTTCATCAAATGTCACACAGTCTTTGGTTCTGATAAAGTATAGTACTATAGGCAATGTATATCGACACTGTACTAACTCCTAAAAAAGTAAAAGTTGTATATATTTCCCTTTTTCTTTCAGTTTTATTATTGTATTTTCATACACATACTAAATAATTTATTAAAGTACATATGACCATCACTCAAATTCGGCAGTTACCATGGTTTTGCCATACTTGCTTCATGTATTCCTTTTCTGTTTTTTGCCAAATTATTTTCAAATCATATCCCAGCATGCCATTTCATACCTACATAATTAAGGGTGCATTTTCAGAAAATACAGATAGTTAGTAATGCATTTTTAAAAGAGAATGTTAATTTCATTTAATGCAGCACAGTTCAAGTAATGTTTGTTTTTACTGAGCCATACTTACTATATATTTTTTTATTATATATTTGAGAACATGATTTGGAAAAAATATATTTGAGCCAAAGTTCATGCTCAGTGAATAATTTTACCTTCTCAACTAATCTACTAAATAAAAAAATGACAGCAATACCCATTTCTCTCTCTCTAAGTTACCTCATGATATTTACAGATTTTGATAGCCTTCACAGTGTTCTCATTCTTGGTTTCAAGTACATGGTTCCTAACTCTTTTCAATCTCCTCTATAATCAAGTGCAATAGAAAGGATAAAATAGACCCTATGATTGATTGTGGAAATAAGAGTATAATATCTAGCATAATATTAATAGTATAATAACACTGTATTAGAGGTGGAAATATATTATGTAATAATCATATAATAAAAATGGGAAATGTAGTTTAGATTTGACAGAAAAAGAGAAACATAAACACCTTGAATTGATAGATACATAATTAATTGAAAGCAAAGTTATTTACTTAAGCTATTTTTACATACTCTTCTTTTCCTGAGCTTTATTTATATAGCATTGAACAAAGTATGCCTTCAAAGAGCACAGTGTTTGAAGTGAATATAGATGAAAAGTAATGTAAGCAAATAAAATAAAGTGTGACAATTAAAGTTAAATTTAAAATATGAGAAACTTTGAGAGAATGTAAACACACGTATACTTTACCAGTAGGGAAGTAAATACAAGCTGAGCTAAGTAAATGTATGTTGCATGAGGCAGGGGCTACAGTAATAAATGAAAGATGAGAATGAGGACATAGACTAGATAGGAGGCTAGTTCATATAAAATGTTAACAGTTAAAGGAATCTGAGCTTCTGGTTGGGGTAATAGAAGCTATTGGTACTTTTAAGCAGGGGATTGATATGATGAGATTGCAGTTTTCAAGAAATAATTTAACCAGCATTTAAAGAATGGATCAGAGAAGTTTGACCCTGCAGGTAAGGAAGTAAAATAAAAGTCTTTAGCAGTGATCTAAGTGAGAATTAGATGGACGTCAAAGCTGTTTACTCAGGTAGGCTCAATCAAAATTGGTGACTAAGAAGAAGCTGTGTTAAGGAGAGTGAAAGGTCCAAGACTGTGTCTTAGGTATCTGGCTTGGGTAATATTAACATGGAATGACAGTGACATATGCAGTTATGTTCAGGGTCAGTGAACAAGTTCTGGGCCATAAGATGTGGATGGAAGTCACGCAAACCATTTTCAGGTGTTCCTCTTAAAACTTCTCACGGCAAACATAAAAATTAGAAGTTATTTGTTATAATAGCCCATCTTGAGTAAAACCAAGTTGTGTTACCTTTGTTGGAGAAACATGAACAGACATGGCAGGGCCAGGGAAATGAAGATCAGCAATTTATTTTGAAGAATGTTGATTCTGACATGTCTGTTAGATATCTGAAGTAGTGAAAGCCCAACCAAGAAAATAGAAGTCATTGAGAATTTAAAACAAAGGGAATTAGTGCAGGCAGTTGGTTCAAAAGAGCTTTAAAAAAGCCAATCAGGAGATAGTGAGGCAACTCAGAATTAGCAGCGACAGGAAGCTGCTACCACTTGGATGGAGGGAGAAGAGAGACTGCATTACTGGAGCTGAGGAGAGGGGCTGCTGGTGGAAACTGGAACACAGTGGGCCTGTGTTAAAGGAGCTGGAGCCATGGAGGAAATGCAGCTGTTATGAGAGGTGACACCAAGACAGAGAGGGATTGAGGGAATAATTATATCCTTCCTTTCTTCTCCTTTTCATCTTTCTACATGTGTCTCCCATGGTTTGATCCCACCTGGAAGCCAGCTTACAGGAAACGCTGAGATACACAGCCTACAGAGGTCAGGTCCTCTGTGTTATGAACCGCATAGGGGAGAGTGAGGAATGGATTTCAGGAAAAATAGACCCATTATAGTCACAACATTTAAGGAGAAGTGTAAAAAAATGTAATTGAATTTTTTCTGTGTCGAATTCTGGATAGAGATATGTCATGGAAATATAAATTTGTGATTCATTAGCATTTAGATTGCACATAAAGCCATGAGATGGAATGAGACCACCAAGGAAGTAAGTGCAAAGAAAGATGAGGGGGAAAAAATCAGGTGCTGAGACCTAGGGCATACCCACATTAAGAAGCCTAGGAAAGGAGGAGAAACCAGTGAAAGAGACTGAGAAAATTAAAAAAAAAAAAGACTAGAGAAATAATAGGAAAGTAGAGAAGCTAAATGAAGGAGAAGGTAGTGATAAACTACATCAAATGCTGCTAATAGATCAGGTAAGGTGAGTAAAAGAGGAAAAGAGCCATTAAGAGCAGAAGAGAAGTTTAATTATTGTGCTGGGGGAAAAAACTTGTATGGAGATTTAAAGGAGAATGAAATGAGCAGCCATGGAGACAGTGAGTATAAATGATTCTTTTGAGTATTGGTGGAAAAGGGATTAAGTTCCCTGGGGGTGTCTGGCAAGGAAAACCTGATATGCAAAGGTTTTTAGTTGATTATTTGCTTTTGTTTTCTAAGCTGGGAGAAATAATAGCATACGTGTATGAATGTGAAATGACCCAGTAAGGAGGAAAACGTTGATTAAGAGAGAGAGAAGCATTCCTTGAAAGGAGTCTGTGTGTAGCCAGAGAGAGTTAATGAATAAACAAAGAGGCTGACCTCAGTGGTTAACCTCAGTGGTTGGCGTGAATATTTCCTTTCTGGCAATGGTTCTCCACAGGGGGCAATTTTGCAAAAATTGGCAATGTTTGGAGACATTTTTGGTTGTCAAAATTGGTAAATGGGGAAGAAGGAGCTACTTGACATGAAATAGAGGTCGGGATGCTGAATCACATCCTACAATGCACAGGACAGCTCCCACTCTCTCTCTGGCCCTGCCCAATGAAGCATTGTCTGGCTCAATATGTCAGTAGAAACAAGGTTGAGAAACACTGCTCTATGGTAATATGCAAGATGAGTAGTATGGAAGCTAAGATACTGACTGATATTAAGTATATGCAGCAGTGTGAGCCTGTGCACTTTTCCTCCCGATAGCTTTAATTTTTTTCAGTGACATAAGAAACAAGATCATCAGCTGGCAGTGAGATTGGGGAAAAAGACGTGAGAGATTTGAAATGAGAAAAGAATCTGTAAACTAATCTTATATGAGAGAAAGAGAGTGATGGCTTATGGAAGAATAGTGGGCTTATTTGGCAGCATTAAGGGCACACTTGATTTTCAAGGTCATAGTTTTAAAGAGGTTAACAATCAGCATGATACAGTTGTGCATTTTTCTCCAACTGCATTCAGGTGCATGAAAGCAATTCTGGAATTAGTGGAGACATTCATGAAACAACTTAGTTTTGCCAAGTGAGTCATGGTTGGTAGATAAAAATTTATTTGATGACTAAAGATAGAACAAAATATTTGAAGAACTGAATGTATGAAATAATGAAGCATATTTAAGAAACAGCAAATAATCTTTTGTAGAGGTGATCATTTAATGCATCTTGGAGAAGAAATAACGACTGTGAATTCATTTTGTATTTATGAAATGGGCAGAGAGTAAAGGATGTTGAACCTGGGCTCAACAATCAAATTATCTCCTTAGAATAATCAGAATTGCACTACGGTGAAGAAAAGATTGAAGGCGTTAAGTTTAAAAAGGAAGCCAGTGTTTAATGCATTAGTCCAAGTGTGAATTCATGGAAGCCTTAACTGTAGCAGTGACAATAGTAATGTAGATGAGGACAGGGATTGAAGAGAAATTTATTGGGTGGACTCAATTGGGTTTTTAGCTTCATTACATATCATATTAAATAAGGAATATATGATTTCTAGTCAATATAGAATGATGCAGTTTTCAATGTATAAGAAAAATAAGTAGAAATAAAATATCTAACTTTAAAAACATTGCTTCTGTAAAAGAAGCATGTAAGAGACTTCTGTACAGAAGGTATAGGTTCGAGAATAATAAGAGGAAGGATGGTATCTCTTGATCAGTTGTCTCCCCTGATGGCGGTAGGTGTGGGGAGAAACTCCTGGGAAACAAAGAAGGCAGGTGTTTTGGTCTAATCTTTTTGTAAACATACTAACTCAGGGATTCTGGAAAATAAATAATTTTTGGTAGCACGAGAGTCCTTATCTATAAAATGTTGTTAGCAGATTGTCATAGTTGTCCAGAATTGCTTATGATAAACAAACCAGGAATCCATAAATGTAAGGTCATGATTCCCAGGAAAATGTCATGTTAGCTATGCCACTATCTGAGTATAAAAGGAGACGTTGTGTGATTAAGAAAAGTCCATCTGTGTAAGTAAGGCCACTGAACATTTTACTCAGAAACTAAATCTATAATCTTGTGGCAGAGCACATTCAGTGACCCAAGAAAGGACCCAGGCTTCTATACTACACCCCAAACCTTTCCCTACTTCACCAAGGCCTCATTGTTGTATCGTTGAAATTATTAGTAAAGCTTCATACTGAACAAGATCTCTGATTTGTGAGTCAGGTTTGACAAACCAGATAGTTTGTGTGAGTTCAGATTGGTTTTGTGGATAGGATTGTTAAGAAACCCAAATAGTCATGCTTAAGGAATTTTCTTTTTCTATGTAAACGGAGGTAATGGAAAAATACAGTGAGACTTTGATTCCAAAATTGTTGGCTACCCATTGGCAGTGTGACATGGTGAACATTTTGAAGCATATGAAGGGGGTAAGTCTCACCACTGAAAGGAAATAAAGGAAATAGACTGAGATCTGGAAGCACAGGAACCGAGTACAAGGACAAAGGGAAGTTGGAAAATTCTATTACTGGCTCTTGCTAGCACATCTGTAAAAGTCCAGCCTTTAATAGTAGTATTGTGGGAAAATCTGTAAGATTAGACTTCTTCACTTGAAGACCTTGTTGTATCTTTGTGGCTTCTTGGATAAATCTCATACCCCCTTGGAAATGATTCAAGTCATTGATTACTTGAAAAACTATTCATGAAACTGGAGGCCAAGATCAGGTGGTGACTGAATATTAAGGGTATTTTGTTAAAGAAATGCACATTTACCAGCAGAAGATTGGCATATTGTTATTGGCATGGGTTCTTCAAATTAATGATGGAAGGATGTGTTGCAATTCTGTTACTATCAAACGGAAGGGATTGCTCAGGTTAGTGACTAATCATTAAGTGGCTGCAAACTTTTGAAAAGACACTTCCAGATATTATGTCAGCCCATCTGCTGGTATGGTTCAGGCAGGGTTTGGCAGGCCTATGATGAGGGGAGAACTGCTACAACCCCTCCCCAAATCGACAGTGGTATACTCATTTTCATATGAAAGGAATGGGACAAGTGCAGGTAACCTTAGACAGACTTTATATTATCCAGAGATATCTTAGTTAATACTATTGACATTGACAATGCAATGAATGGGGGCCAGGTGACACTCCTCTGCCTTAGGAGCCTTATGTATCCTTGGGGGAAAAAATCAAAAGGCAGTGACAGAGATACAGACTTAGTTACTACACATGGGACTATGTGGAGGGAAAGCTTCCCTGTCATAAGCACAATGGGAAGAAATCAAAAATAAGAGAAGGAAGTCAAAGAAAGCTCACCTGAACAAATTTGCTTTTGAGGAAAAGGTGAATAGGGTTAAAAAAGTGGACCTTGATAGGATTCTCAATAAGGAACTGAAGTGCATTATCAACTTTTGAATTGGAGGAAGGGAGTACTAAAGTCCCAAGCCCATTCCTTGAAATATACTTGAACAGGGGGTAGGATTTATCCCCTTAGTTAAAGCCGTAGAATCTGAGAAAGACTGAATGAGGGCTGAGATCTGTTCACTCAATCCCCAGTCTGGGATCTAAAACCATATGCAGTAATTTGGGTAAAGTTGCCTAGGATGGTATACAAACTGTCTTAAGATTGTTAGAATGGAGAGCAGAATGTACAATAACCCTTATGGAAGATAGGGATGGCACTTACAAGGTTCTAAGGTAAAAGTTGGAGTGTATGGAGAGAACACAAGGGCAGAAACCTAGGTGAGGATGAAGTTACAAATTGGTATGCGTGATTGCAGGGACTATTATGTGGTTGTGCTGCCTTTACATGAATACAAAATTAGCACCGATATTGTATATGAGCTGAACTCTGTTGTCTTTGCCCTTTTCACTGGGCATAGTGACTAAGTCCGTTCCTCATCAAGTTTTAATTAGCTGTGATAAATGGGATCCTTTGGAATTGCCCAAACTCTCCTCAGTAGTAAACACTAAGCGATGCAGACTTCCAGGGGACCATAAGTTACTACTGTTCTAACGAAGAAAATGGTTGAGAAGGAAGCTCTTCTTCCATTTACTCCCTCTTAATAGTTCTGATTGGTCAATAAATAAGGCAGACTGTTCCTGGATGTTAACAGGAGACCATCGAGGTGGTTCATTTGAATGTTTCATCTGCACCTGATGTGATGAAAAGTGAACAGAAAATAAAGTAGGCAAAGAAGGATTGATATGTCATCAGGACTGGGTATATAATTCATGGGACTGAATGAAAAATGAAAATACAAGGCCCCATGCTCAAAAATTGTTAAGAATTTTAAGATAGCTACAACCAAGTATTGAACCAGTCTCAAGGCCCTGTATGACTCCACAAGGAGTTGCATAAACCTGAAGCTGACCTTATACATCATTACAGATCTTCCTAAGGTCTTCTTTCCTATCTCAATTTTGAATTCCAACTAGGCACAATTTGAATCTTGTGGAATGGAAACAAATGCACATTTACTGTCTTAACACAGATTTGCTTTAATTCAGCATTATTTGCTTTAATCTAGTAAGGCGGGACTAAAAACCTATAAAAAAATGTTCGTACACTACACTGATGCTATCATGATAATTTTCTTCTCAGAGAAAGAAGTGGGAGAGGTGTTAAGGACCTTAGTCACCTATATTACAGATAGAAGCTGGCTAATAAATCCAGCTAAAATCCAGCCCAATGTGTAAAATTCCTGGGAATTATTATGAGGAAACCAGGAACCTTCCTTCAGCTGTGAGAAGTAATTTCTCCCTCACAGAACCTGCCATTAAGCAATAAACTCAGAGACTGACAGGGCTATTCCTCATGTTGGAATCTTGTTTATCCCTGTTTACTGGAAGTAATTCTGGAATGTGAATTCGGCACTGTTATTACTTTCCTAGGGCTGCTATAACAAATTTCCATAAACTGTGTCTCTTGAAACAACAGAAATTCACTCCATCACGGTTTTGGAGCCTAGAATTCTGAAATGAAGATGTTGGCAGAGCCGTGCTCCCTCTGAAAGCACTAGGAAAGAATCCTTCCTTGCTTTTTCCTAGCTCCTGGTATGTCCCGGTAGTCTGTGGTGTTTCTGGTTTATAGCACATTATTCCAATCTCTGCTTCCATTTTTACATTATGCATCTCTGTGTGTCCCCTCCTCTTTTTATAAGGACATAACCAGTGATTGGATTTAGGACCTACTCTAATCTAGTAAGAAGTCATCTTAATTAACTATATCTGCAGAAACTCTATTTCCAAATAAGGTCACATTCTGAGGTGCTAAGCAGGCATAAATTGGGGGGAGGGGATACTATTTTTTCCACTACTGTACTGAGTATAAACCAGCAGTAAAAGTTTTATGATGGGTGAAAGCACAGGTGATAACATTAGGCTCTCATGATCCAGTCCAATTGGTCAGATATTAGAACATACTCAAACTAGAGTCCTTCTGAGAAAATTAAATGGGGCCACCACTTCAAACCACTCAGGATTTTGGCTCAAAATATGCCTGTGGCACTTGTTTATTATAATCCATTTGAAGGACACTTGCTGTTGCACTGGATGAAGCAGCCAAAGTAAACAGGCAGGACCAGCTACATAATTTATGTGATTCATTGAAAAATGGAAACGCAGGGTCTCTTGCTCAAAAATTATTAAGGGTTGATTTAGTTAAATCATTGTGCCCTGAGATTAGTATGAGAAGTAACTCATAAAATCTACTGGCAAGTTTTCTAGGATCGTGAGGTAGTAATGAGGGAATGACGGAGAATGCAATAACATAATTTTATATCTTTCCCACCTATAAAATGTGTCTTTTGTTTTGTCTCCAATGAGGGTCCTAAATCCAGATTTAAGTTTATGTGTATGACAGGAAGGTTATATTAGTACCCAGGACATGATATTCATAACATTGAACTTGACGGTGCATATTCTACAAGGTAATTTATGGTGGGTCTTAACTTTCTCCCTTTTAGTCAAATTAGGGAGAATATAGCTCCTTAACCGAGTAGAGGAGACACCCCCGAGGTACTTTGTCTGTCAGACCCTAAAACATTTGTTTGGGTGTGCTAGCAAGGTTCTTGTTATTGTCTGTGTAGATAGACATTATGTGTGATGAGTTGCAAAGCCTAATATTGGGAGGAAGTGTTTGGAAAGAGGATGAAATCATAGTAGATGGGAAAGAAGTTTATAAGGAGATTACATTACCATGGAGGGAAGCTATCACAATATTTCTACACAAGTAGCTCAGAGCAAGGATGTAATATTTAACTATCTTTTGCCACTCTTGTCCAAACAAATGGCCAATGTTGGTAGAAATCGCATGGCCTCTTTTCTGCAGAAGAGGGAAATTGGACTCCTACTGACTTGAATGTTCTACCTGTATAATTTGGATAAAATAAGTGACAAAGTGCCTCCTGATGACTCAGCTTATGGGAAACAGACTACAGTTATTATTCAAATTCTCGGCTTTGTTTACCTTCTAGGATTTTTTTTTCCAGAAAAATACTACCGATGAATTGTATAGAGCAGAGGATGCTGTGCAACAGTTTCTGTACCCCATGTGGCAATAAATGAAGATGACACATTGCTGAGACAGCTCCCTGGGTATGATGGAAAGCAGGTAGCTACCTGCGTGGTATGTCACAGCTCGCTCTCATATATTCCTTCAAACATATCAATGTGAATGTGGATTGAATTAATTTAAATAATGCAAAATTGGAACCCAGAAAGCCTCAAGGAATGTGGATTTGGGTTTGACTTGTTGGTCTGAAATTAAAAATAACTCTCCTCTGGAGGTGCACAGTGGACATGGAAGCCTTAATAGCACAACCATATTATATTTGGTAGAATATACCTAATTGGAATTCTCATGAAGTACAATATTTTGGAGTGCAGCTAGAACTATACACATTTAATTAATATATAATGCTAACAACATATGTGGCAGATTCATCAACACTGGTCTCCCTGTGTCAGGCATTTTGTAAGAATTGTAGGAGTTGGTGATAGGAGTATTGATTGAATCATCTTGAAATATTATTCCAGGACACCCATCACTATGATACAAAAGACTTAACACTTCAAATAGGGACAATAGACAGAGCTTGTTTTTAGACGACTAGCTGCTGCTGGAAATCAACCTGGGTAGAAGACAAAGCTCTAATTGAATGCACCAAATGAATAATGACTCTTCCATACTCATTAACAATGCTAGAAATAAGCTTGAACCTTCACCTCAGAAAGACTATTGGATATTTTAATCAGTACAGAATATTATGTCTTTAAATTTCAGTGGCAGGAATTCATAGAGAGCCAAGCTAAAGAAGTAAAATTACAGAAAAACTATACGTAGTGTAAGTTGTAGCTAGAAATCACTAAACAGTGTGACCTTCAGCATTATTCTCTAACAGAGAATATAGCTATCATGCAAATAAAAAAAAAGTTTGTCTTCCATGTTATGGAATTGGTTGAAATTGGATGGATAAAGTATTATTCTCTGATATCCATGGACTGTGGATGGGGAGTAGATGGGCTCTATTACAGAAAGATTAATGACAAACAGTGTCTGTAAAGACCTGGAATATGTCTAGGATATGGTTATGTCCAAGAATCATATGAAATACAGAGTTTACTGAACAAGGACTTTTTTTGTTTTTTGAGTATGAACTTGTAATTACCACTCCAGTAACTGGAAATATATGATGTATAAGAAAAACATTTTTGCCTGGAAAGAATATTATTTTCACTTATGTAAGGTGTGTCAAACATTACCATAATATTTTTGTTGCAGCTAAGTAAGAGTTCATAATTTCACTTATAGAAGTAAATGCAGAATACATTTATGTAGAAGATGATCTCTGAATGAGAAAATGTTGTGGAAGCTGATATGAAGACCCCCCAATTAAAGTGTAATCAATAGAAACTATTTTTTCAGAAAAAAATTGAGAAAAATTAAATGTTCAATTAAATAATCCCACACACATATAGAGAATGATGCAAATAATTAAAGTTGATGGAGAAAAAAAGTAACTGAGTTGCTAAATGAACATCACAAGACCTATAAAGGAAGATGTTAACAGATAATATATTTTACAGAAAGAATTCCTACTCTCTATTGGATGGTTCAAATCAAAGAGTGTTCAAGATATACAAACAGCTCATGAAGCTCAATATCAAAAAATCAAACAATCCAATCAAAAAATGGGCAGAAGATCTAAGTAGACATTTCTCCAAAGAAGACATGCAGATGGCCAAAAAGCACATAAAAAGATGCTTGACATCACTAATTATTAGAGAAATGCAAATCAAAACTACAGTGAGGTATCACCTGACACGGGTCAGAATGGCCA
This sequence comes from Balaenoptera acutorostrata, assembly GCF_949987535.1. NCBI lineage: Eukaryota > Metazoa > Chordata > Mammalia > Artiodactyla > Balaenopteridae > Balaenoptera > Balaenoptera acutorostrata. Next base: position 133,081,737 of record NC_080068.1, on the reverse strand, counting down.
TCATCAAAAAGTCTACAAACAATATATGCTGGGGCGGGTGTGGAGAAAAGGGAACCCTCCTGCACTGTTGGTGGGAATGTAAACTGGTACAGCCACTATGGAGAACAGTATGGAGGTTCCTTAAAAAACTAAAAATAGAGCTACCATATGATCCAGCAATCCCACTCCGGGGCATATGTCAGGAGAAAACCATAATTCGAAAAGATACATGCACCCCAATGTTCATTGCAGCACTATTTACAGTAGCCAGGACATGGAAGCAACCTAAAAATCCATCAACGGATGAATGGATAAAGAAGATGTGGTACATATATCCAATGGAATATTACTCAGCTATATAAAATAATGAAATAACGCCATTTGCAGGAACATGGATGGACCTAGAGATTGTCATACTGAGTGAAGTAAGTCAGAAAGAGAAAGACAAATATCACACAGTATCGCCTGTATGTGGAATTAAAAAAAATGGTACAAATGAACTTATTTACAAAACAGAAATAGAGTCACAGATGTAGAAAACAGACTTATGGTCACCAAGGGGGAAGCGGGGGAGGGATAAATTGGGAGATTGGGATTGATATATACACACTACTATATATAAAATAGATAGCTGATAAGGACCTACTGTATAGCACAGGGAACTCTACTCAGTACTCTGTGGTGACCTAAATGGGAAGGAAATCTAAAAAAGATTGGTTATATGTATATGTATAACCGATTCACTTTGCTGTACAGCAGAAACTAACACAACGTTGTAAATCAACTATACTCCAATGAAAATTAATTTTTAAAAAAGTCAGTGTTAGTCTGCTTAAGTGAAATATTGCAGAAAATTTTGTAAGATAAATAGTGAAAATATACCACAAATATTTGCCACCGAGATGTTTACCAAGGTCAGAGGATGGATGAGGAAGTAAAAGTTCTAACAGCTAGTCTGTGATTCCTGTTTTTGAGGAGAGGCCTTCTCAGCACACAAAGAAAGCATGTGACCCAGTATGAATGTGTAAACGTACTAACAGAGATCCTGAAATCAATCTGAGTTTTTTTTTTTTTTTTTTTTTTGCTAGCAGGAGAGTGATTACCTATGAAATAATTATAGCAGAATGTGCCTGGTTGTTTAGGATTGCTTTGGTTAACAACGCAGAGATCCATGTGTTTATGGGACATGGTTCCCTGGAAAATGTCACCACACATGCTATGTAACTCTCTAGGTAAAAAACGAGGATATTTTATGTCTGAGAAGGTCGCTCCATGTAAGTGAAGTGTTCACACACTTCTCTAGAACTCCCATCTATCTGCCTGGGCAGAGGAGTATCTGATGAAAGCATGGTAGAAAAGATTTTCCTGTGTCATCTCTTCCTGTGAGATGCAAAGGAAAAAGCTAAGAACTGATACAAATTCCAAGTCTGCAATTATAAAATGAGGAAATTAACATTATACTGGAAAATAGAAGACAAAGTCCTTCTGCTAAGGATAAGAGGATCAAGTGGGGACTGGGTTATTTGAAAAGTTGGTGAATGTTTAGAATATCCGTTGTGCAGAAAAAAAAGAGAAAAAATTGATCAAAAAGTCAAATAATTTAAAGTGATAATATGGAAAAGTGATCCAGACAGAATTTGTGTCATTCACAAAGGCAAAGAACCAAGAGAGAAAACTGTGTGTCTTGGGAGGAAAAGTCACCATTTGAATTTCATTATTAAGACAGTGTTATTTCTAAGAAATTTTAAGCTGTTTCTAAGTATTTATTTCTAAGAAGCTAAGGAGTATATGCAAATGCAGCATGAAATAAATAGATGACAAAATAGAGAATATTAGCAGAAATGTGTTTTTTTAATGTTATAGTAAACACTATCAAAGCAAATAACTTAGCTTAATTTAGTTTCAAAATGACAACATACATCAATTTCAGCCTCTGACCAAATCCATAATTATGTGAAAATGAAGGTTTCTTTAATTTTTAAAAAATACTTAGCCGATGTAGAATATTTAGCTCCAGATTAATTGGGAGAACTTCATAGTGTCTTTTAATTAAGCTGTCTTTAAATATGCCTGAACCTTCAGGCAAACATCTATGGGTATTTGTCTCTACATGTTCCAGCATGATAAAGTGTTTTGAATTCAGCAACAATTTTAATAGCTTACGTTGAAATGGGAATTATCCTAAGGGTATCTGGTGGAAATACTCAAGAACAGAAGAACCATATCTATTTCTTTCATGAATATTTGCTGTGTTTTGATGTAGTAAGTTATTGTTCATGGCCAAACACTTTATGAGGATAAATGACTGGTGTAATGGATGACCTAAAGATGCTCAAGAGCACGTGAAAACAGAAATGCTTTTGTCCTGAGGAAGAGTGTAGTCTTCCATCTATAATTGAATGTAAAATTTGAATATAAAAATTGTGGCTGAAAATATTCTACAATCACAAGAAACTGCATTCAAACTAGTGCCATGGTATCCATTCAAAACATCTGAAGTCATTTGTCTTTCTGAATAGCGCCCAATGTAAAGCTTTTTCACACAGAACAAAACAGAAGTGAGCATCAGTAACACTTCCAACATGCATACACTTTGTTCTAAAGGAACAGCTGTTTCTTGACGAGAAGAGTATGAAAAATGCCCAGCATTTGTTTTTTTAAAAAGTTATCACCCAAATAAGAATTGTTGGGAACCAGATGTTAAAATTGAGAGTGGTTTGTTTATTTCAGTTGAGAGTGTTATAAAAATGTTAATAAGGTGTTTTTATGTCTATTACCTGGTGATGTTGGACTCTTTAATGTGCTTTTTGTTATATTTGACTGTGGTTTCTATGGATTGGTATTACTGGTGTTAGATCACTGAAGAGTAGATAAAGAGAGGAAGAATGCTTTCTTGTAACCAGGATACTGAACTGGAATGGAGAGAGGTGGCAGAGTTTTGCAGAAAACGTACAATGAAAACTTTGAAACACTAATATCTTTTCTGTGTTGAGAAATAACCTCATAATAATTACCAATAATTATCATCTCAACCAAAGGAACTATGCCACCCAAAATGTTACTACCCTAGACATCTGCAGGAGACCATGATTTATTACCTGAGTACATTACTACTCGTGTGCAGCCCATCTCCATCCATTTTAGCAGGTTTCAATCAGCCACTTAATATTTAATATGTAAATTCTTTTAATTGCATAAGTAATGCATGCTCCTTATAGAAAATTAAAACATTTCAGAAACACTTAAAGCCTCATTTGGATATTATCCAAACCTAGTCCATTCTTTAGAGATAACCTTTGTTTCTATTTTGGTGTGTGTTTTCCTGAAATATATTCAATGCATTTATAAATGCATGTACATTTATCTATTGAAAATAGACACAGTTAACTTTTATGAGTACGCTTTATTTAACTCAAGTGCTTCAAAATGGGTCAGTTTGAAATGCCCTTTTTTTTTTTCTATTTGATGATATACCTGAGAAGTTTTATCATGAATATTACAATTAAAAATAATAAAACGAATAATATTAGACAATTTATTTGGGTGCTGTCTGTGCACTGGGTATTAAGTGTGACATATTATCTCATTTAATCATCATGACAAACTAATGAAATATGTAATGCTGTTATCTCCATTTTATAGAAGAGGAAAAAAAACCCCAAAAACTAAGGTCCCTGTATTGATCGCAAGGTCAATACAGGGAACAAATGATTCAAATCCAGATAGTTCTGCTTTCAGAGGTCGTGTCATTAACCATTATGCTATAATGGCAGCATTATAGTCAGCATAATGAATAAACTGTTTTTGTTTAGCCATTCTTATACTGATGAATATTTAGAGTTTTTCTAATTACAACACAATACTGCAGCTGCTATTCTTGCACAATTATCAACAATGTATTTCCAAAAGTGGAAGGGCACAGCTTTATATTAATTACTTATGACTGTAGAATATGTCAGAATTGTTCTCTAAAGCAACTCCCAGTTGTGCACTTATACCAGCATAGTTTGAACTTGCCCATCTCCCTACATTCTCATATACCTTGTTAATATTTTTATTTTTGTCAATCTGATGGAGGAAAAAAGTGGTACTTTGTTTTAATTCATTTACCTGATTATTTGCATTATTAATATTTGGATTGTTTCATATGTTTATCACCATTTGTATTTCTGGAATAGTTTCCAGAAAAACTTTATATATTTTGCCTGGTTTTCTATTATGTTGAGTCTCTCCAAAAACTAGTTAAATGTCAACTCTTTCAAAGAAACTTCCCTGGTTCCCACAACTTGAAACACTCTCTCTTTATTGTGTTTTTATAGTATTTTATCTGCACTTCTCTTATGGCATCACTTTCTACTTTGTATAATTGCTATTTCTGTATTATCTAAACTCCTCCATAATCTCCTTTGGGGAATAGTTTACTTTGATTAATCTTTATGACTCATATTAAAATTAACAAAAATTAAAATAATAAAAATTTTAATTAATTTAGCTTTTAATTTTTTTTCAGATATTATGTATGCCACCTACTGGGAGACTTAATTTTGGGGATGTCTTATTTTTAAATAATTAAAAGCAAACTGGAAAAAAATAATTTATCCCTCTATGATCATTCAGATTGGAAAAATGGTCTGTTCTAAATAATGAGATTTACTCTGTTTATATATTATAAGAGCAATTCATCGTATGTCTAGAAACTTCTCTGATTTTTATCATTCAGGAGAAATTTTTAAAAATCTCTGTTTCATTAAATTATAAAGAAAAATCAGCCAATTAAATAAATCTTGAAAAACTCATAGAAAAAGGTGAAAACATTTTCTATTATTAAAAATGATGATTATAAAAAGCTCATACAGTTATTATTTAGTTTATTCATTTAAGGGTCATTCTGCATAATATTATGGAATACGTGATTTAAAACAGTAAGTAAGAGATAAAAATCCTGGACTTTAAATAGAATTCAGGATGTGAGTGAGGCTGATTTGAAAATTTCAACCAAATAACAAAAGGTTCTCTCATATAGTTGACTCTTCAGTCTCCTTCAGGATTTTTGTTTTTTTTTTAATTGATGCTTTAAAAATATCTGTTAGTTGTATGTACTTTTCATTTTTTTTTTCTTCTTTTTAAAAAGTTTTTATTTTATATTGGACTATAGTTGATTAACAATGCTGTGTTAGTTTCAGGTGTACAGCAAAGTGATTCAGTTATACATGTACATGTAGCTATTCTTTTTCAAATTCTTTTCCCATTTAGGTTGTTACAGAATATTGAGCAGAGTTCCCTGTGCAATACAGTAGGTCCTTGTTGGTTATCTGTTTTAAATATAGCACTGTGTACATGTCAATCCCAAGCTCCCAATGGCAGTCCAGTAGTTAGGACTCCACGCTTCCACTGTCAGGGGCCCAGGTTTGATTCCTGGTTGGGGAACTAAGATCCCCCAAGCTGTGCAGCAAGAAAGAAAGAAAGAAAGAAAGAGAGAGAGAGAGAGAGAGAGAGAGAGAGAGAGAGAGGAGGGAGGGAGGAAGGAAGGAAGGAAAGGAAGGAAGGAAGGAAAGGAAGGAAGGATGGAAGGAAAGGAAGGAAGGAAGGAAGGAAGGAAGGAAGGAAATCCTCTTAACTAGTAAGTACAGTTTACTTTGGACTTTTGAAATCTATGGGTGACAGTAAGTCATTAATATTACTATAGAAGCCCCAGAACTAATGCTTTATATCCCTAGAATTAGTGTCTTATTTATCAGAATCCACAAATATACCAAAGGAAATTAATGGTTATGGAAATCAAGTTGATAGTTGAATACTTTATCTTCTATGGTGAGTTGCTCTCTGGCAAATGCAGAGAAGCAGCTTAAAGTTGTGATCATGGTCCCCAGTTCAGTCTCTCCAAGTGTTTGCTTTTTGCTCCTAGGAAGGATTCTGCCTATGTATGTTTTGAAGCACCAGTGTTTTAATGATCTGTAAAGTATTATTACCCAGGAGTAGCTGTTGACAAATCAAGAATAGGATGTTAATGATCACAAAGGACAATTCTCCCATATGGTGTTTCTTGGGGACCCTAGTTTCTTGAGATAGAATGAAAGGGGAAATTAATTTTCACATGTAAATAAGTTTGGGAAAACTATATACTTTAGCTTCCTCTTGGAGATCCAGAAAGAACAGTAGCATATTAACAGTTATAAGACAAAGAAATGTTTTTAACTATGTTTAAGCTAGTATAAAAAAGCATATTCAACAGGGGAAATCTTACCCCCATCAGGATTGCACTTTCAGAATATATAAGGCTTGTCTATATGGTTTCTTGTGGTAAATACCATGCAGATAGTTTTCATGAAATGGGTATACATTTATGTGGATATTTCTTAGAGGTATTGCTTGATAATATTTGTGCTTGCTTGGCATATTTGTTCCTCATAGAATCAGTGCTGTTCACTTTAGAAAATATTTCAGTAGCTTGCCTGTTTTCTCAGGTGGTTTCTCTGATTGCAATCAGCCATAGTAGTGCATCTCTTCCCTTTGGTCAAGGTTCACATTTAGCATAGAGGATAAGAATGGGGTCTTTGGAATTTCATAAATATGGAATGAAATTTCAGCTGTGTTGCTGATTAGCTGTATAAAATTAGAGCAAGCTTTAGAGCCTCTTTCATTTGTAGTTTCCTTATTTGAAAAGTAGAGATATTAATATTGACTCTAGAAGGGTAGATTAAATTGCTATATAGGAAAAATTCAATAGATCATGACTATTATTGTTATTAATATTTCCTAGGTGTGAAGGCTGCCTTCAGAGGGGACATACCTACTAGAAAAAAAAGTTTTTACAAAGTCTAGTCAGCAGAAATGGGTTGGTTTCATACACACACACACACGTTTTGTTTTTTGTTTTTTGTTTTTTTTTAAATTTATTTATTTATTTATTTATTTATGGCTGCGTTGGGTCTTCGTTTCTGTGCGAGGGCCCTCTCTAGTTGTGGCAAGCGGGGGCCACTCCTCATCGCGCTGCGCGGGCCTCTCACTGCTGCGGCCTCTCCTATTGCGGGGCACAGGCTCCAGACGCGCAGGCTCAGCAATTGTGGTTCACGGGCCCAGCTGCTCCGCGGCACGTGGGATCCTCCCAGACCAGGGCTCGAACCCGTGTCCCCCGCATTGGCAGGCAGACTCCCAACCACTGCGCCAACAGGGAAGCCCTTGGTTTTTTTTTTTTACTTAAAATGTAAAAAATAAGTTAATTAGCCAGCCATTTTCTGTGACAATTTTCTGATACATTTTTTAAAAAATGGGATTTTACTGAGCCTGCACGTCTGGAGCCTGTGCTCCGCAACAAGAGAGGCCGCGATAGTGAGAGGCCTGCGCACCGCGATGAAGAGTGGCCCCCGCTTGCCACAACTAGAGAAAGCCCTCGCACAGCAACGAAGACTCAAAAACACAGCCATAAATAAATAAATAAATAAATATTAAAAAAAAAAAATGGGATTAACATGTATACATGTTAATTGGGATTGACATGTATACACTGATGTGTATAAAATTGATGCCTAATAAGAACCTGCAGTATAAAACAACAAACAAACAAAACAACTAATAAAAAAAAAAAAGAAATATCTTGGCAGACACTGTTGATAGGCTATGTGATAGGCTATGCAAAAGCTATTCATAAACTTTTTCTCTTGCCTATATTTTTTCATCTGGTAAGCTAAAATATCAATGCTTCCTGGTGTGGCTGTTAATCCAGATGACGTATAAGTGGATCTCAGAGGTGAGGTTTTCAGGAAAGTCTTCAAAACAGTACGCACTCGATTTGTATGTCATTGACCCTTTGTCCTTTGCTGCTTCAACCTCTTTTAACTGCCTAGAATGTTGCCATCATGCCTCAAGATGCTATAGACATTATGCAACTTTATGTGACACCTGACTTTAAGGACATGCTAATAATGTCACTGCATGGCTGTAATTCAAATCTTCAGTGTCACTGTGCTGCTGCTTTTCTCGCAGTTGTGGACTGCCTTCACCTGCTTTTTTTGTAAGAGAAGATAAACCTCTTACATGTTGCCTACTTTTATTTGTGGTCTGTATTACTTAGAGCCAAATCCTGTTCTAACTGAAACCAATATTAATACTTTTGTCACAGATTTAGTCTGAAGATTATATTAGCTTAAGCACAAAATTCCATTTATTCAGTAACAAATATTTTTAAGTGACTGGTAGGTAGGAGTAATGTGATATTGAAGCTACTAGAATAATGTGTTAAACTGAAGATATGACCTGGAACTCTTGGAACTTACATGAAAATAAATGGAGACAGCAGAAAACAAGTAAATAAATAGATAATTTCAGATTTTGACTGGTTTTATAAAAATGATAAGTATGGCGGAAAGGATTGTAAGGGTAGGAGTAGAGGAAGCACAGGTAACTATGAAAAGGTGGTCAAGGAGATGTACTCTAACGGAGGGCATTTGCAGACAGGGACATTTGAAAATGTCAAAAGTTACATAGTATTGTTTCTGTTGTATTGTATTGGTCCAAGAAGTCATAGGTCCTCCCAGATTCAAGGTCAGAGATGTTAAACCCCATCTCTCAGTGGGTGAGAGTTGAAGAATTTTGAGGCTGTATTTTATAACCATAATACTAAATCAAATGGGGGGGAGAACAATATACATACATATTTTTACTGCATCCATTTCCCCGCAAAGTATTGACTTTTCACTACCTTCAATACTCTGATACTCACAGTCTTCCGTATTTTTTTCCAATTAAACCTTGTATTTCAGGGGCAATTCTAATCAGCTATTTTACATTAATTTGTAAACTAAAGATAATTTTGAAGTATTGCCATTTTTGGAGGAGATATATTTAATTCACAAAATTATAAATTAGGATAATTTATTAAACTCCATATATCCTAGGTGAGCCAGAGTGGAAAGGTAAATAGAGTCTGGGCAAGGTATAATGAATATGCATATATTACTTTAGTGTAGAAACTGTGGTGAATTGGAGAACATGTATCCCATCTAAAAGGAATACCCATTATTAATATTTTTTCTTCCCATATGAGAATGAGGGCGCATATTGCCAGTTTTTATTTTTCCCAGATAAGCCAGAAATTGGAATTTTCTCTCTGAATTCTTTTAATTATAAAATGTTATGTTAAAATTAAAAAAAATCCTGATCTGTAAGCCTTTATTCAGCTGGGGACTTCCAGCTCATGAACTTTCCTCAAATTAAAATAAGATACTAGTCATAGATTTTGAGGCAGCAGTGGAAATAGTTAATATTTTGTATGTGGTAATCATTACCACAATTCCTGAAAATATGAAGTAGTTGCTTTGTATATTTATTTGTTATATTACCATCAGATTTTTCTCTTCCAATTCTTTTAGTAAGATAAAAAAGTAAACATTTCTAAGTACATCTTTATTTTTAAATAAGAATTCTGCAACATTGAATCATTTACCTAATTACAGAACTTCATTTAATATAGTGCATTGTATCACTAATCAAATAATTATTTTATATTTGCAGTATTTCACAGTTTTGTTCTATTAATAATTCATTTTCTTCTATGTGTGAGAAATTTTTTTCATATTTTAATTGAAAATATTAGAGCTTCTAAGAAAGAATGGAAAGTAGGATAGACTAATCCTAATTTCAGTGGTGCACCATGTCTGCCATTATGTGAACTGTTTTAAAAATCCCCCTAATTTCGTGCCATATAAAAAGAAATTGAGTGTCAGGGTATTCGACAGAACCACTGTCATAAACCACAGTCATGTCACTAGAACACAGTCATGCATGATGTAAAGAAAAAGCATAAGGTTATGATTCCTGTAAAATTAGAGTAGGATAGAGTCACAGCATTTGTTACCTCTAATTTCCAGAAACAGTCATGGAGTTTATAAAGGGAGAATACTGTCAGGAAAGAGGCATTTCTTACAGTCTAAAAGGTTTTTTGTTGTTGTTTTGTATTGTTTTTATCAGCCACAAACATTTACATACTTCAGCTCTCATTTTTATGTTGACAATTCCATAATAACTATATTTACCTTTATTTTTTTCTTTTTGTATTTCTTTACCTTTGTATTTATTCGTACCTTTGTATTTATTCGTACAAAGTAGTCGCATGAAATTTATTTGAAAATGAAAATTTCCTTTCAAAATTTCAAAAGCAGAGCTTATCAGATTTGTATTCAAAAATCTCTACTACTCTGTCTTCCCTGTTTCTGCTAGTGTAACCACCATCATTGCCCTCTATCAGATACATTGAGTCAATTGGTAAATCACTTGTGTCTTTTTTATACATTGTTTTCCATGAAGTTTTCCAGTACCATTGTATCTCACCTCAGATATCAAAATAGCAATTATTTTGATCTCTTTACCCCCAAACATTCCTGTTCCACTTAATCTAACACAATTCTCTCAGTGTTATGACAGATTACAGTTCTGTTCACAGACCTTCAAAGACTTTCCACTGAATTTTAACAGAATAGATGATTACTTCAGTCACGTGTTAACGTGTAACAAAATACCCCAATCATCTATCCTTTTTCAAAAATCAATATATTTATTAAAATATTCAACTTCTAATTATGAAATATTCAAACATGCCAAACATGGAAAAAAGCTTTGGATACAGCTACAAAAAAACCATAAACAAGCTACTGGCTTAAATTTTTTTTTAATTTTTGAATTTTATTTATTTTTTTATACAGCAGGTTCTTATTAGTTGATGTGTACTATTCCCATGTATATTTCTGTACTTTTACCTATAAATGTATGTATAGAATATTCATATACAGCATATAGTATTGTTTATATCTTCAAAATTAAAATAAATATTACCATTTTCTATGTATAACTTGAAGCGTACTTTCTGATCTATTATATTTTTGAGAGCCATTCCTAATGATACTTGGATACCCATTTTTGTTAAATTTGTATATGAGATTTCATTAAATAAATGATAGAAAGCTTTTACATATTAAAATATGACATTTAAAATTTATTTTAAATGTTTGCAAATAGTCCTGGAATTAATATTCGTGGACTCCTTGTTCATATATGTTAGAATTTCTGTAGGATAGACATAGAGATTTCTTAACTTTGAGTACGTGCATCTTCAATCATTCTATGTATTGTCAAGTAGTTTCCAAAATAGTTGTGTGAATTTATCTTCCCACCATACAGACATTAGAGTTCCTGTTTTCTCCCATAGCCTCATCAACCAGGGGAGACTTTCTCAAGCAGTAAATGGTAATGTAAAATGATAAATGTGATCACTTGAAATACTCCATTTGCTTAAAAAATATATATTTTACATTTTCTTTAAAAGTGGCACAATGTGTTTTTCACACTTGAAATTAGTGTGATGTTGGGATACAATTTATAATTTTCCATATGTTAATCAACTGTACCACTGCTATTTTTTTGAATAGTTGCTCATTTTCCTGGTTGATATGAAATTAATATGTACAATATCAAAAGATTTACATCTATTTGTGATTTCCCTGTCATGCTCCAATAGTCAAATTCTTCATGTCTGAGTCAATGCCACACTGCCACAACTAGTATAGATTTATAATCAGTGTTTATTCAATATCTACTCAGTTCCAGTATATGTTTGCTAGGTCTGTCAACAAATTACCACAAACTTTTTTGGATTAAAGCAACAGAGACATATTCTCTCATAGTCCTGAGATCTGAAGTCCAAAACCAAGGTGTAGGTAGGTCATGATCCTTCCAAAGTTTCTCGAGGTGAATCTTTCTTTGCTTCTGCTAGCTTCAGGTGGTTCCAGGTACTCTTCAGTTTGTGACCGCATAACTCCAATCTCTGCCTCTGTCCTCACATGGCCTTCTCCTCTTCTCTGTGTACAAAATAATGTTTTAATATATGTATACATTACAAAATGATGACAATCAAGCTAATTAACATACCTATCACCTCATGTATTTACCTTTTTTTGTGTATGGTAAGAACACTTGAGATCTACTATTTTAGTAAATTACAAGTATGTAATAATTATTATTAACTATAGTCACCATACTTTTCCAATATTTTAACCATCTTTATCCTTATAATGAGTTGTTTCTATTATTGTTAGTAATCATAGTATTAGAGTTTTCTAATAGTCAGTGATCATTTAGATTTGCCCTGACATATAACAGTTCTTGTATTTACTGTTACTACTTGCTTCCCACACTTTCCTTTTTAGCTCCATTTCCTTCTTCCTGTACTATTTTTTTTTATAATAGTTCTTCAGCAAGTCTAAGAGTTGTAATTTCTTAAAACTTTTGTTGACCTAAATGTCTTTTTTTTTAATTTTCACTTTCACTGCTGTGTATAGTATTTTAGCTTCAATTATATTCTTTTGCACTTGGAAATTTATTCCATTGAGTTGCTGTATTGTTCTTGCTGGGGTGAACTATTTTTTTCTTTAAGATTCACCAAATAAATGCTATTTCTAGTTTGGATTATTTTTATTCACTGTTAAAAACTTATCAAATTCCTGAATCTGAGGATGCTTTTATTTAATGGTTTATTGAAAACATCCTGTTATTGCCTTTGGATGTTGCCTCTTTACCTTCTTAATTGCATCTGAAAGTTCTAAAAGTGTTTGTTGGACCATCTCAATCTATCTTTTATAATTTTATTTCTTTATTTCTCTGTCATCTATCTTTACTATTATAATCGTTTATTCATCTGTATCAGTTTTTTTAATTCAATGACTTTGTTTTTATTTTTAGCTGTCTTTTTGCCAAAACTTGCTTATTATTCCTTTTTAAAATATATTTACGTATTATATATATGGTTATTATGTAGAACAATTATTTCATAATTTCTTTCAGGTTATTCATCTATTATCACAAATCTTCATAATCCTGCTGTTTTGTGTCAGCTGACTCTTGCTGATGGTGGATTATTTTTCACCATGTATTTTACAATTTTTTGTTTGTGAATTTATTTTTGTTAGAGTTTTAAATTTAAGGGTTTTTTTTTCCTTCCCCCATTAGGAATTCCTCATATTTTGTGATATTGGATCATTTCTCTAGAAGAGCTTGATATTTCTTATGCTAGGAAACTCATGGGGAACACTGACTTTGGCCTAATTTTGATTTTATTTTCTCTTGTTTAAGGTTCCTGGTCTACATGAGTGTTACAAATTCTTATTTCAATTCTGAATATGGCACAGGGTGCTGGTGACAAATTCTCAGCTATATTTTCTTCTCTTAAGATTTGAAAACAGTAGAAAATGTCTCGTGCCCTTCGATGTTGAGCAAAAATCTTCATCTAGACACTGACTTCTGTGTTCTCAGTATATGGAATCACCAGGAGGTCAAAGATATCTAATCTCTGATTTTCCATTGAATTGTGATTTTTAGAAAGTTGAAATCTTAGCTCCCAAACAAATATAAAATGCATACACTTTAAAGAGGTTATCTAACTTACTAATTAATGAAGGAATCAGTAAGATGTTTTTAAATGGTCCAAAGTACTGTCGAGAAGTTGAGGTATTTAGAAGCAGTTTAACTAAAGAATGTTAAGATACAATTGCTGGATTAGATATAAAACTGATTTACATATAAAAAGTAATAAATCTGTGAGGTTATCTGTTCCATAGGAAGAAATATTTGTATTTGTATAGGAAAAAAATTTAAACTTAACAAGTCCCTTTACTAAGTCCGTGATCTTTAATCATTACTGAAGAGTGAAATGAACTAACTACATTCCCCTAGAAAATCCTTCAGTAGCTTTTACACCCGAATGACACTGAAGTATATGCTGCCCAAGTTTTTTTTTTTTAATTTAAATGAGGTTTTCTTTATTTCTTTTTTTTAACCTTATTCCCAAGTAAATAATTTTCCTGACACCCCACCCCACTACACTACTAAGGGTATTTACATCTTAAAATCCAGTTCCTTCTGTTTCCTTTCCTCCATCCCATTCCTACTCAGAGGATTAAAATCTTACTTCTCTTTGGGTATTCCTATTTCTCTATTATTTTATTTAACTCAACTATGCATTTTAAACAATGATTGATTATTATATTTTATTCAGCATTTCTAGGCATTTATGCTGCAAAGGACTTCAAGTTATCTTTCTTACTTCTCTACTTAAACTAAAGTGCCCTTATTATGGCCCTTCTCAAACAATTGCTATTCCATGAAAACTTTATTCAACACTCAATAAATTATCTTTTCCTGTCTCTGAATTTAAATAATGGTTAGTTTCTGTCTCTCTTATTGTTATTTATCTAATTTTATAATTTTGGATAGTTACATATGTTATATATATAATGTACATATTATATAAAGTATATAATATATAATGTCTATATATAATGTGAGATATAATGTATATATAATGTGCAATTTAAAATATAAACATATTTAATGTGAGGTATATTATCTCACTCTATTTATACACACACACACACACACACACACACACACACACACACAGACTCATACCTTATGAGGGAGAACTTAAGACAAGTCTTGAGTATAGTCAAAGTATCCCTAAAAAACACCAAAACTGTCTTCCAAATAAATTATCTTTTTACATAATTGTACCACTTTCACTAATTATCAGTTAGTCATGATTTTGTTTTGTTTTACTTGGTTTTTTTCTTTGTCATCCTCTCTCCTCATGCATGCCATTCAACTAGTTTTGTTTTTGTTTTTGTTTTTCTAAGGAAGCACAATATCATTAAATGTAATGGTAGGTTGAATCACCCACCACTTTTAAATACTGCTTTTTAAAAAATTTATTTATTTGTTTTATTTTTGGCTGTGTTGGGTCTTCGCTGCTGCACACAGGCTTTCTCTAGTAGACGCAAGTGGGGGCTACTGTTTGTTGCGGTGCGTGGGCTTTGCATTGCAGTGGCATCTCTTGTTGCAGAGCATAGGCTCTAGGCACGCGGGCCTCAGTAGTTGTGGTGCATGGGCTCAGTAGTTGTGGCTTGTAGGCTCTAGAGTGCAGGCTCAGTAGTTGTGGTGCACAGGTTTAGTTGCTCCGCGACATGTGAGATCTTCCTGGACCAGGGCTCAAACCCATGTCCCCTGCATTGGTAGGTGGATTCTTAACCACTGAGCCACCAGGGAAACCCTAAATATTGCTTTTGGGGGGTTATTTCTTTTCCTTTTTTCTTTCTTCCCTCTTCCTCTCTCTAAATCCCACTGTCCCTTCCTTCCTACTTCATTCCTGGAGGAATAATTTTCCTTTACCCTTCTACGTTCTTCTAGCTGGTCTAAGAATTAAATTGACGTGAGGCAGATTAACAGGAAAAAAAAAATGTTTAATAACAGGTGTACATGAGAGAGACCCAGGAAAACTTAGTAACTCACCAAAAACCCAGAATCCTCACCATAAATACCATTCTCAGCTAAAGATAAAAAGGATGTTGAGGGCGGGGAGAGTAAGTTATGGGAGGTGACCAGGAAACACACAGTAAACAAGGGTAAGAATGTGATGCAGATTTAAGTCATGGCTTTATCCACTGTTGAGAGTTTCTAAAGATTTGGTCATCCTCCTCTTCTAGGTACAGCAAAGGACAACACTCTTACAAATGTAAATACTGTTTACAAAAGGATAACTTCTACTTCCTTTTCAGAGTTTCTCCCATGTCTGCTGCTTCTTGGAAAATAACCAGCTTAAAATAATTAATATGCCAAAGAGACCTATTTTAGGGTGGCAAATTTTGCTCCCCTACACTTCTTTCTTTCCTTCCTTCCTTCCTTCTGATGCCAAGAACTCAGCCTCTGTGCACCAGTGCTGAATCGAATCTCAGAAACAGAGTTTTGGGTAAAGTAGAAAAGAATAGCTTTATTGCTCTGCCAGGCAAAGAAGGACACAACGGGCTCATGCCCTCAAAACTGTGTGTCCCAACCCAGGGGGTTTGGTGAGGAGTTTCATAGCAATGGTTCAAGGGCTGGGTTTGCTAATAAGGATACGGGTGTGTTCAGGGCCTGTATTCCTTTAATCTGGCCTCAGGTGGTCTCCTAATGAGCTTCTGTGATTCTTGAGGTTATCAAACTGTGACCTTCTCTCTGGAATGAAAAGTGCTTCATCAAGTAGTTAACATCTTCCATTTGTTGGGGGTTTTAGTTCTGCAGAAGAGCTCAAAGATATTGTTATGTGCATCCCTTGAGGCAGAACCAGGACCCTGCCCCAAGACTGCACTACTGTTTCTTGACTGCTCCCCCCTTGTCTCTACATCCCCTCCCTTCCCTGATTAGCAACTGTTTGAACCTGCCCTTTGGAACTCAGAAATGGTCATGAAGGCTGAAGCCTGTTCCATACAAATAAGAAACGGGTGACACAGAAAGGTTGCCATGCCCAGGAGCCCCACAGGGTCCTGCTCAGTTTTCCTTCCTTCCTTCCTTCCCTGTTTCTTGTATTGGTAAGACTTTGTAGTTTAATTTGTACAGTTGGTGAATAGAGCATCTTCATTGTATTTGTATTTACCCTTCAATTGGATTATAAATTCCTTGATGGAAATATAACTCTCTTTGCCTCTTCAAGGGCATTATTTAGGCTTTGAATAAATAGAAGATTGATAAATATTTGTCTTTTGAAATGGAAATAATCATCAATGGCTAAAGCATATGTAAAATCTCATATATTCTCAAAATTATTATGCATGCTTTCATCTATCTATGCATCTCCAATACTGTAGAAAAATTGGGATTGTAGTAAATGGAAAGGCATCTACACTTATTAAAAGCAAATTTCTAGGTAAGATATCTCATAAAGCCTACTTTAGAAAATAGATCAAATAAAAATAATTCATGATAGAAAAAGCATGGATTTATCAGCTTGAATATTGTTTTAGGTAGTAAAACATTAAAAAAAAAAAAAGAGGTGCTAGTAATATAGCCTGATATTTCCTGATCTTTTATATAACGAGTTCTTTTATATAACGAGTGCAATGGACTTTAAATAAGGAATATTTTTCTTTTTCTTTATGGAGATAAGTATAGAAATTCCTAATGAAAACTGTCTTTTAAACCAGTTCCTGAACTCTATGAAAGTGCTTATTGTATTGTATTTTAGCAGTTTAGACATTCACATGTCAATCACTGTGGAAGTAAATTCAATTGACAAGGTATCAGCCATTGTGCTAGCACTTGCTCACATTTTCTCATCCACCTAACAGAATCTTCACAGCATCGGAATGCATGCTAATGCACAGGCATTTGATTAATTGAATAGCAAGTATCTTTTCATCTGTTTTTGTGTTTTTAACATACACAAATCTAGCTGGTTTCTAGAGGTGAGGTTTAATAAAAATGACATTCATAACACTCAGTCATTAGCTTGCACAGTTTTAAGTTGTTACCATGGTAGATATTATATGTGTATTTTCTCCAATTCACAAAAAGTGTGTTTTTCTGGTTCAACCTAAATTTTTGCAAAGAATGCATTTCAGAAATACTAACTTCAAAAATATTAACCTTTCTTTCAGAACAAAAAACAAATCAGCAAGTAAAAAAAAATTTTAAGATGAATAACACTGTAAATATAAGGAATAAATGTTCATTTTCAGTCATCGATGACAAATATTAGATGTTTAAGAGTAAATCAAACCATCCCTAAATATTAGAATTTTGCTTACAAACATCAACAGACATTCTTGCCCATCTGTGGATGGGTGACTTTAAAAGGATGTTGATGTTTTTAAAAATAGCTTTTAGAAAAATAACAAAGTGATTTTTATGTCCTAAAGTGAAGACCTTTGGAGGCATTTTTTCTCATGGCCTGTCAAACTGTATACCCAAACCATAAGTGGATGTCTGAGTAATAATTCATCTACCTTTATGTGATTTGTCAGGTTTTATCTTTCAAAACATCAGTTGGCATCAGCAATGTCTTTAGTTGATTTTTTTTTTTTTTAGTTATTTACTAAGATACCTATTAAGAAATCAAATTTGACTGAGTAAATTTGAAGATCTAACCAGCTTTATTCAATGATTTGTGAATCAGGCAGCATCCTTCCTAGTAAACAGAAGGGCACTCCAAGGAGTTATACAAAATGAAAGGTTTTTACAGGCGGAAGGAAGGTGGGGTAAGGGAGTTATTAACAAAAGAAAAAAAGTGTTTCAGGTCTGGTCATCTTCTTTTGGGGGTTGGAGGGAGGAACTGCATGGGTCTTATTATGCAGATTACCTTATTAATGCTGATCAGGAAATTTCAGATTGTCTGTTTGAAGGTCACATTCTTATGAGAGGTTGAAACTGATATTAAGTCTTGGTTTGCTGTCCTGGGAGCAAATGATTATATTTTGGGCTTGTAATTTCTTTTTATGTATATATAAAGTGTATGTATAAAGTGCTTTGGCAGAATAATTATTAGGGAATTAGAATAATTATTAGGTAAAAAAGTCACATGAATCTAGATAATCAAATAATGATACATAAATAAAAATATAATTATTTCATGAATTTATACAAATTTCCAAATGTACACATTAAATCAAGCTACCCAGAAAAGGGTCTGTGGAAAACAGATATTAGTGTCAAAGTGCAGGTTATAATGAAAATTCAAAGTGGGCTATTCTATTCTATTTTGGAAAAATATTACTAAAGACATGTGGAATAAATATTTTGCTACTTTTAAAAGGTCTTGCAAAGCCATAGGATTATGATAACTTAAAAATATTTTAAAAATATTACTACCTTAATTTCCCATTCCACCTGGTACTATACTATACAAACAACAGTGTGGAAAAATAAAACTTCCCTGGGTTTCTCTATGCTCCTGCCAGAAGCCCTAGCCTCTTGGAACTCCACACATACTGTTAGAATCATGAGAATTAAGTTTGTAGCCATTTGTCTAGTTAATTGCTCTGATCTGAAGGCTATAAAATCCCCTTATCTTCTTAAGAGGGTCAGATTGTTACAATTATTCTTAAGATTACTAAATCTTCAATTACTAGGTCCCCAAATTAAGCCACAGGATATTAGGAAACCTAGACCTTTATCTCTCTGTGTGTTTACATGTCAAATTGAAACGCCAGAATTTGGAGATAACTATAAAAGCCTCCACAGGTGGGACCATCAAGCTCTTAGAGAGATTTTACTTTAATTACAAAATATTGGCATAAGGAGCAGACCCTTTCTGGAGGGGAGGAAGACAGCTGCATAAGGAAAGACAAAAACACTTTTTTTTCTTTATTTCTTGTCCATGGAGGGCCTGGCTACTCACTAGGACAGTTGACCAGAGTCTCATCACTTTCTCCCAGGGATGAAGCCTGGAACAAGGGGCAGCCTAGACACATTACTAAGAGATGTGTCTGACTGAGAATACTTGTGTACATATTCAAGATATAATAAATAAAGATGGATAATAAGACTCAACAAACAAGCTATCAAACTTTGTTGAATAGGTGAGTGAATGAATGAATATGAAATAGGAATTGAGAGGCTGGGAAGGGTTTAGTTTTCACTCAAAGATATCAGAGAATCAAAATCTGAATAGTTAAATTTGTAGAATATTTGTCTGATTAAGCAGTAAAAAAGAGAATTGGTGTTCTTATTTCAGAGAAAGTTAAGCCAAAGCAATTTAAACACAAATTATTGCCAGGAAGAGAAAGATTCCTATCCATCTAGGAGTGCTTAAAAATGAGCTGCTCATTGAGAAGAGGGTCCAAGACAACATGGACATTGATAGCAATATGAAACACTGATGGTCTGAGTTGTTAAATCATGAAGACTGTAGGATTGAAGTAAGATTAACTTTTGGTACAGCCCTTTCATGAGGAAATAAAATTACTGATATTTGTGGGAAAACAAGTCCCATTTACCTCAATCTGGTTTCTAGCATTGGCAAAACAAGTAATATTTTGATAAACATTAATAGAATTGACTTCGGAGCATGATAGCCTTATGAAAGTCCTTTCAGAACAATAAGATGGAGGAAAGGGGCAACTCTACCCAACACTAAAAAATAGCTGAAAGCCATCACTTCACAAAATACAGGAGAGGGCTGTACCATGCTGCAGGCCCATAATGAGGGAAAGATATATGAAGCCAACTTCTGGAACCAGTGGTTATATTTATGTTATTGAACCAAACCTGGGTCCACTCACCTGCCATGAAGCAAAGTCAATTTACTGACACTGGGTTGTGATGAAGGAAAGTACAGTGTGTTTTGCAGGGCCCAAACAAGGAGTAGGGGCAGCTTGTGCTCAAAAGACCCAAACTTCTTGGTGGTTTTCAGGGAAGAGTTTCTAAAGGCACAGTTTGAGATGAAGGCGGTGGGTTGTGTGACTTTCTTCTGATTGGTTGGTGGTGAGGTAACAGGGTGGTGTCCCAGGACTCTAGTGCTCAGCTGGAAGTTACCATCCTCCACCTGGGTGGAGGCCTTAGTTCCTGTAGAAGAACTGAAAGATATATTGTTATGTACATCCCTTGAGGAGGAACTAGGTCTGCTTTATTGCTGCACTGTTGTTTGACTGCTTTTCCTTTGTTTCTGCATTCCCTCCATTCTTTAATTAGTAACTGCCTGTGCCTGCTCTTTGAAATTCTGGAAAGACCGAGGGAACTAAAGACTTTTTTCTACAAACAAGAAATAGGGGACAGAAGGGTTTTCATACCCAGGAGGATCCCACAGGGTCCTCTGTGCTTCATTTACACTAAGTCCACTTGCAAGGAAGTTCTCTTATGTTTTCTTCTTCCTGACAGAGCTTGAAGAACATAATTTCAGGTCCAAATATCTGAAATAAATGTGCATCCTCAAAGCAAGTTTTTTAACTCTTTATTTTAATAAATACTCTGATTTATTTTTAATAAATGACAGATCAGAGTCATGATCCTACATTGTATAGTCCCATTTCAAATCCTTAATCTTGGTCATGGTATATAGGAAATTAAATTATACATTTTTTTCACTAGGCTCAGTTCTATATCTTAGGTTCCTATTTTTTGTACCCAATTAAAAAATTTTAACACCTTTAATTAATATTAGTTGATATATAATGTATCACCTTTTGGCTCAAATGACAGAAATACTTGTTGAAAATGATCACTTGTAGACTTAGATTCCATTGGTAGCAACTTCATTTTCTCTCTCCCATCCTTGACCTCAACTTTTAGATATTTGTCTTGCTTATCTCCTTACTATTTTTGCAATGGTTTAAAACTGCTTCAAGAATTTTTTCAAAATTTGTTTTTGTAATTCTGCTCATTTATGCCATTTAAAACATTCTGATGGAATGTTTTCAAATAATTTTTATAAGATCTTTTTCAATTTTTTCACTAAAAGCATATGAATCATGTGTTTAATCTACATTTAAATTCACTATTTTAATGTTTCTAAGCCCCTGGTATTTGGTTACCTGCATAGAACTCAATAAACAAGAAGTAATGTCTGATTCAGCTAATGCCTGGCAAGTAATTTTCTCTATGAAACCAATTATCATTGATAACTTTGCTCAGTGATAGCAGTGAGATTTCTACTAGTCTGTTTATGTATAAGGCTTAAAGGAGGAAATAAAATTTTGGCATTAAGGCACTAAATACCTCTGTTTTTCATGGGTTAGTAAGACTTTTAGTAAATATTTAGGAAGACTGGGAGATGGGCACTATTTATTTTTGTACTAGAATACTCATTTCTAATGCATATGATAAAATCAGTAGGAAAGTGGTTGAGTAAATCTAGTCAATTTGGGATGGTTGAAGAGTGAGAATTCCATATCCATAGCAGTTGGAAATTATTTTTGCTATTTACTTTTCACAGACTATAATAATGTTGACAAATGAACAAGGCAATTCCTAGCTGAAATATAAAATTATTTGCAGAAATTTCAAAGATATTGATCTCTCTCATTTACAGGTAATTCATGGGAAACAATATTAAACAATAGATAAAATATCCAGCAAATATGCTTCAGGGCATCACTCACAGTATAATTAAAAATGAACTTACTTTTTTATTCCAACAGCTTCAGTTTCCATTCAACATAACTGTGCATGATAAATCTATTGGCAAATTACTTGCAAACATAAGGCTAAAAAGATTTTTACATTAAGTTCACAAAATTTTCTCTTTCTCTTTTGAAATGATCAATATTTTATTAATTTAGTTTTCTTTAACTGCTTATAATTTGAAATGAGATATTTGGAGAGAAGAATAATTTTTAAAATATCTATAAAAATAAGAATAACTGTTCTTAGCCAGGATGCCAGTCTTACCAAGAAATGTTAGAAGTATATAAGCAAAATTCCAAACAAAATAAATATCACTGTCTGAGTAGGCATATTCCATATGCTTCTTCTATTTAAGCATTCCCTAGGACTGACTGTTCCTTCACTTTATTTAGACATATTGTATTCATATATTGAATACAATTAAATCCACCCTCATTTAATCCTTATGGGTTGTGTTTTGACATCTTATCCACCGTATATTGCCATTTAGAATCCTGGGTACTGCTGCTTTTCTACTTTCACTTTTACTTAATGTGAGCAGTAATCACTTCCTCATAATTAAATGTTATGAGATAATCATTTTATGTATTATCCAAATTGGTGCACTGTTTTGACTGCTCCAGGCAAGTCAGGACATATGAACGCCCTTCTATGAGAGAAGAAAAGTTTTATTTTTATCTTTATTAAAAATAGATTTTTCTAGAAATTATATAATACATGAAATACACAATTTCAAATTGGATTTTTTTTTCTTTTTCAAATTGGATATTTTTTCATAATTAAAATATTTTTACTGTATGTATGAAAATCTTTTAATCAAAAAATTTTTTAAATGACACCTAAATTTTATTTAAAGGAAATGAGAGTTTTGGCATGTCATTTGCAAAAGGTCTGCAGCACTCCATTAATATATAAAGTTTTGTATACTAATTAAAATATTTATAATTTGATTTGGATATTTTGCTTTCATGAGGAGACGTTCAAAGAATTTTGAGCATGGTGTAGATGTGAGAAGAGTGGTTTAAAAAATAGGAAGCTGGCAAAGGGAATGAATATTAAAAAATGATAAAATAAGAACAAGTCAATAAGATCTGCTTGATTAAAATTAAGGATATCAGAACATGACTGGGCATGTCCCAATTAGCTGTAAAAAGTAGAACAGCATTGTAAGGACAGAGCATGGATCTAAACCCATTATATAAATTGAGTCAGATCATAGCTATTTGATGTATGAAAGGGATTTCTATTTAGCAGATATTATTAAAAGTAAAAAAGAAGGCTAAGAAAGAGAAAGAGAAAAGAACTGCCATAGGACTTAAGCAATTTGTTCTCCTCTAGAGCAATAATGGGGTTATTAACCGGATTACAAAGATAGAAATGTCAATAAGAGAGAGAAATAGGAATAGGGAACAAATCCTTAACACTAGTACTGCATGTCCGGACCTTGTTATGAGACTAAGTGGATGCTCACAGGTCAGAGCTGTAACTCTGACCAGTGTCACATTAACAGATTGCGAAAACGTGGGATTAATAGTGGCGATACAGAGAATAGAGATTTTTGAATATTTTCTATATGTAAGGCCTAGTAATTTATCTATACTAAGTACTGCTGCTTTCCCACTTTCATGTTTACTTAATGTAAGCAAATATGTGTGTGTATAGTATATAATATTATATATAATATATTTTATATATTATATGTTGTAATATATACTATAATATATAGTACATATGTATATACACATATATACATGTATATATATATACACACATATATGCATATACACACACACATATATATATGTATGTATGAAGAATGGAGAAAATGATGGTAAAGAGGAAACAGTATTGAGAAGACTGTAAAGTCTTAGAAGAGGAATTTGGATTGATATATGAATGAAGGATGACCCAATAGTTTTGTACCAGCGTTTGGAAGATAGATTTTATACCAGTCCAGAAAGCAGAGACTACCTGAAGGTTTCAAAGGATAGACGGTATAATGGGGGTAGGTGGGGTGGTTACACAATGAGCAAAAGGGGGCTGTGGAATTGCTCCAGATGATGAGTAACTGAAGGAAGCCACCCCCATCACCCCTAAACTGGAAGAACCAGCAGGGGAAGGTGGTGCACTGTAGTCCCCACAGTTCCATACCAACCATTGGCCTGACTGGATTGCAACTGCTGTTAAGCAGTAACCTTAGACTCTAAACTCTCAATGCAGCTTCTGAAGACCCTGATGTTGCTACTGCTGAGGGTGTTACCATTGCTGCAGCCAAGAATAAGACCAGGAGCCCACAGTGCCACCCACACGGCTGGCTGTGTCTTTGAAACCGGACTGAAACTATTATCCATTTATATGGAATTCAATATCAGACAAACCTGGATCAAGAAGGTAAAAAGAGTAGTGGTTGCCTGTAGTAGTGACTGGGAGGGTTCACATTAGAGGCTTCTGGATTCTAGTAATATTCAATGTATATCTATCTGAATTGTGATAACACTGGTGTTTCGTATCATGCAGTACATTTAAGATCTGTGTTCCTTATATATGCATAATACACATTATATTTTAATTTAAAAAAAATCAGTAGCAGGAATTCCAACTAAAGATACAATAATGTGCAATGTTCTAAACCGTTCTACTCCTAAAGGTCCTTTAACTATGAAAATAAATGTAGAGCATTTTGTTAAAATAATATGGCAAATCTAAATATGAATAATATTAAATTGAGGCAGGAATTTGAATAAGACATTTATATGAAGTTATAGGAATTTGAAATCAATAATATGTAAAATACTACTGCTGAATTTAAAATCCTGTTTGTTGAATCTAGAAAATATTTACCAGTGTGCCAGAGTTTAATTGGAAACACTTCTGAAATGTTTCATAATGGCACATAAAGCAATAGTAAATGACATCTTAGATTCCATGAAAAATAAGAAGAGTGGCTTTCATGTAAATATTTGAGAAGTTCAGTGATGTTATGATAGCTCTATTGTGTTGGTTTATTTTATTGTTTTTATATCTTTAGACTCATCTCCTCCACTTCATATATGAGATAACTTAAAACAGGCTATGAATTCTTTACAACTGTAAGAGGGATACAGGACACACATATTTCTTTGAAGGACACCAGTTGTGTGCTGCATTTACTGCTTCTGCTCACATGCCGTTGTCCAGAAATTAGTTGCATTGCTTTTAGATACATTCAGCAAAGTGCAAGGAGGCCGTTCATGTAGATTTTGGCTTGCTAAGTGTCTGCAAAATAATAGGGTTATGTATTAAGATGACAGAAGAGAAAGGAAATTAGAACTGTTTGTCGCTTTAACTCCCACGTATCAACGTGCATTCCCAAAGACAGAATATCCCTAATTCCTGTTTGATTACTTCTTTCGGCTCCTTATCTATGATCTCTGTTTTGTGGCAGTGCTTCTGGCAGAGACTGTTTACAGTCCTCTGCTCCGTGGACTAATTGCTTGGGAGAATTCAGAATATATACTTTATAATTTTTCTGTCTTATGTACCCTTGCTGGAATTTTTTCCAATGGTTCACTAATACAGTACCTTTTAAAATGGACATGTTATTCTTTCTATATTTTTTAATCTACATTCAACTGTGCATAATTCAGTTATTAATTGCTAGAAATGAATCAAAAAAGGAAGGGTGTATCAGCTACTTACGTACATCAACATATGAGATGTTGAAGGATACATCAACAATTACACAATTCTATTTTATATGTCTTTAAGTTAGTTTTGAGCCCAAGTAGTTACTTTGAATATATAAATGGCTCATTTTGAAGTAGGTCAATAAAAAGCAATTTCATCAAATACCAAATGTGATATAATTTTTAGATGATATGAAAACAGAATGTGTATCAGAATAAGAGGTAACATATATGACAGATGAAGAGTAATAATCTGGAAATGTAGACAGAAATTGCCTACTGAAATTGCCTACTAGTCAAATGAGGACAAATTTTGTTACATTAAAATTAGCTGATGATAAGAGCTCCTAATCAATTATTTTTGATAGCTAGATTATCCCTGGATACCTATTTTCTTACCATATGCTATTTATAGATACTGAATTTTCAAACTTCCAAGGACATAAATATAATTTTAATAGATCCATTATGGTTAGCATTTTTTTTCAAAAATCCTGAAGTTAAAAAAAAGTTCATTATTCTGTTATACATTAACAAGATTGATTGTGATTATGTAGGATTTTTTTGGGGGTAGGGTGGGTTGATGATGTGTTTTTCTGCTGAGAAAGAAGGCTGTTCATAAACTTAAATTATGTTAGGTTTTAGAAGCAATAAAAATCGTGGGATTTCCTTAATGGCTTTCTTGCCTTCAGTTCTGAAATATTTATCAATCTCAAATATATTATACTTTATATTTAACAGTGACTATTAATAGTATTTGCTGAAAAATACTTGTCAACTGATGACAGGTTATCATTTGAGAGTTGAGCTCATAAAAATATAAATAACAATATTTGTACCACAACTTACTAATATCTGTCAATTTTTAACTCAATATAATCATTTTATTGATTTCTTGCTATGTGCCTAAAATTGTGTATGGTAATGTTATGCAAGGTACTATGAAAATGCTTAAGCAGTTTATATGACCACTGCCTAAAAGAATATCAAAAATTAGGAAGGCAGACCTAACCTAGAAGAAACAGTGAGGATATCATGCAGATAAATATTAACTTTGTAAATGTATATGATACAGACAAAATATATATGATATCATCTATAGGAAAGATGAGATAGGTTTCTACTAAGATAATTCAAAGAAAATAGAACAATTAGAAACAAAATAATGGAGAACTATTTTGAAGACTGTATTAGTAGAACTTAATGATACATTTAATAGAAACAGGAAGATTGAAAATGCAAAGATGAGTCTAAAGTTGCATATATTAAACAAGAATTAATTTACTATTTAAAATTTTTAATAGAATTATATATATTTAAGGTATACAACTTGATGTCTCAATGTACATATACATATACATGCACACACGGTGAAAGATTACTGTAGTCAAGCTAAAACTGATTTTTTTGTGGTGAGAGCAACTGAAATCTACTGTTAGCAAATTTTCAGTATTCAATACAGTATTTTAAACTGTAATCATCATGCTGTACATTAGGTCTCTAGACTTACTCATCTTATATAATTACAACTGTGTACCCTATGACCAACATCTAAGTTTTCTCCACTTCCCTATTCCTGGTAACAACCATTCTACTGCCATATTCAACTTTTTTGGATTCCACATGTAAGTGAGATCACACAGTATTTTTTTTCTGTGTCTGATTCATTTCACCTAGAATAATGTACTCCAGGCTTATCTATGTTGTAAGCAAATGGCAGGATATATTTTTAGGCTGAATAATATTTCATAGTATATGAACACCACAGTTTCTTTACCTTTCATCTGTCAGCAGACACTTAGGTTGTCTCCATATCTTGGTTATTGTGAATAATCCTGCAGTGAACATGGAAATACTGATATCTCTTTAAGGTATTCATTTAATTTCCTTTGGGTATATACCCAGAAAAGGGATTGCTGGATCATATGGTAGCTCTATTTTTAACTTTTTGAGGAACTTCTGTACTGTTCTTCATAATGGCTATACCATTTATATTACTATCGACTAGGATTCACTTTTCTCCCTGTCTTCGCCTACATTTATCTCTTTTTTTTTTTTAAGAGCCATGTGAGGTGTGAGGTGATATCATACTGTGACTTGGATTTGCATTTCCCTGATAATTAGTGATACTGAGCACCTTTTCATATTTCCGTTGGCCATTTGTATGTCTTCTTTGGAAAAATGTTTTTTCAGGTTCTTTGCCCAGTTTTCAAAGTGGGCTATTTTTTTTTTTCTTTTTTTGCTATTGAGTTGTACAAGTTCCTTATATATTTTGGATATGGTTACCTTATCGGATTTATAGTTTGCAAAGATTTTCTCCCATTCTTTTTCATTTTGTTGCTCCCTTTAATGTGCAGAAACTTTTTAGTTTGGTGTAGTTCTACTTGTTTATTTTTGCTTTTGCTGCCTGTGCTTTCCGTGTCATATCCAAAAAAACCATTGCCAATATCAATGTCAAGGAGCTTTTTTCCTAAATTTTCTTCTAGGAGTTTTGTGTTCTCAGGTTTTATGTGTAAGTGTTTAATCTATTTTGAGTTGATTTTGTGTATGGTATAAGATAATGGTCCACTTTAATTCTTTTGCATGTTGGCTGTCCATTTTTCCCCATACTATTTATTGAAGACATTATCCTTTCCCCATTCTGTATTCTCCCTGTCCTTCTCAAAAACTACTTGTTCATATATGCTTGAATTCATTTCTGGGCTTTTGATTCTGTTCCACTGGTGTATGTGTCTGTTTTTATGCCAGTGCCATATAGTTTGATTACAATAGCTTTGTACGATAATTGGAAATTAGAAAGTGTGATGCTTCCAATTCTGTTCTTCCTTCTCAAGCTTGCTTTGGCTATTTGGTGTGTTTTGTGGTTCCAAATGAATTTTTGGAATTTCTTTTCTATTTCTGTAAAAAAATGCCATTGGAATTTTATGGGGAGTGCATTGAGTCTGTACATCACTTTGATTAGTATGGACATTTTACCAATATTAATTCTTTCGATCCATGAACATGGAATTTATTTTTACTTATTTATATCTTCAATTTCTTTCATGAATGTTTTATAGTTTTCAGTGTACACATTTTTTATCTCCTTGGTTAAATTTAGTTCTAAGTATTTTATTGTTTTAGTAAAATTGTAAATGGAATTATTTTCTTGAATTCCTTTTGATTGATTGAATCTTGAATTCCAGATTGTTGGTGAAAGAAATGCAACTGATTTTTATGTCTATTTTGTATCCTGAAACTTTACTGAATTTGTTTATTAATTCTAGTAGTTATTTTGTGCAATATTTAGAGTTTTCTATATTTTATATCATATTATCTGCAGATAGAAACAATTTTATTTCTTCCTTTCTGATTTGGATGCCTTTTTTTTTTCTTGCCTAATTGCTCTGGCTAGGACTTCCAGTACTATGTTAAATAAATGTGGTGACAGTGAATACCCTTGTCCTGTAGATTGAAAGATAAAAATTACATGGTCATCTCAATAGATGCAGAAAAAGCATTTGACAACACTCAACACCCATTCATGATAAAAACTCTCAACAAAATAAGTATAGTGAAAAATTTCCTCAACACAATAAAGGCCATTTTGGATAACTGTACAGCTAACATCATAGTCAATGATGAATGCTTTTCCTCTGATATCTAGAATAAGAATTTATTAAATGTACAGTATTCAAATCATGATTTGGATCTAAGGAGACTATAGAGAAGGACAAGGCATAGTCCTTTATGATGGTCATGAAGAACAATTATTTTTTGTATGGAAATAATGTTTGGGGGATATGATATTGGGGGAAAAATGCTTCATAGTTGTTAATAAGACTTGCTTCTTCTAAACTTTTTACTATATATTACTTTTCTGTAATAATTAAGGTAACAGTAGTCCAGAAGCAACTAATTCTCCAAATTTTAAAGCAAAACAAGTTACTTCTTGATTATACAATAAATATAGTCCAAATTTACTATGCAGAAAAATAAAAAGTGGATTTTGTGTTCAGTTAACAGGTTCTAAAAAAATCCGTAGCATTGATGTTAAATGACTCCAGTTTTCATTAATAGCATATGCTTTTGGTTGTCTGTCAGCATCTGTATTCTCTCTTTTCCACTCTACTACAGAACATGTTCAGTATATCTAAGCTTCCCAGTGCATCATTATCCCTCAAAGTTGACTGTTCCATCCCCATATTCAGGTTTGATGTGGTTAACCTACGTGTAGCCTGATTCTCTTCACCAATGATTAGAACAGATATAAGCATATGACCCAATTCAAAATAAAAACAAATGAGGAGAAATCTCCTTATAGGTTCCTAAGAAAAATAAAAGAAAATATGCCCTCTCTTAGACTTCTGGATATTGTGGTATCTGCATCTGATATACCCAAACTTCTGCAGACATTTTTGCTGCAATATTGAGGCTAAAGGTGAAACAGACAATAGCAGAGAATAGAGTTAGAAACAACCAGAAAATTGATGATATCTATTAGGCGAGTACACAAAGTCTTAGGCCACTAAACCTCTTGACCTACTACTATGTTAATGATTTTTCTTTATTCTTGAGAATTTGAAATAGTATTTGGCAGGCAAGGAGGTGTTCCTCTCAGATTTTCATTCAAGAGAAACTTCTATAATGAGGGTAATTGGTGAGCTACATCCGGCTGCCCTATTTCAGAGACACCACATTGTTAATGCAGATGCTGTGCTCTTCCCGGGCCAATGGCTGAGCATTGCAGGTTTACTAGACCTATTCAATGTGGGACTCTTCCAAATGGTAATGTTTGTTCTGGAGCTCTTTTACTGTGGCTTAGAATTTCTCAGATCTGCATTGCTGTCTGAGGTTCTTCTTTTCCAACCATCCTTCCTGGTCTCTCTCTTTTTAGAGATGTGAGACTTGCATCGCAATCTGGAGTCTCTTCTATCCTCTTCTTGCTCCATCTTCTCTTTTTTCTTTCAATGGTATTTCTTCCAATTAACCTCTTGTGTGTGGGATTCCATCTTGGCATCTGAGTCTCAGAAGACTCAAACTGACATAATTTTTCTTACTCTCAGTAAAAAGTTTCCTCATCAACACATCATTCATTAATTCAAAAACTATATATTAAACATGAAGGATCATGCTGTGTATTGTGGAAACAATGATGGCAAGGTACCTAGAGTCATATAGCCTGTTATGTGCTATAATAAGAATATGGAAAAAGTACTGTTGGTTCATACAAGTGAGATTTAAGAGGTTAGGGAAATTTAAAGTGAAAACTACATAACAAATATGGATTAAAAGAAGATTGATGTAAGATGTAGAGTTTATAAAAATAGATTAATGAATTAAAATGATATACCCAAAGTCCTTACCATAAGGACCCAAACAAGAGTCTAATAAATTTTCCCATCCTTCCTTTGTTGTTGGTCTTGGTGATGCTGTTGCTGTTATTCCTGTACTTGTCTTGACACAGGGTCAGCTTTGTACAAAAACTCAGGGCCAAGAGAGTATGAACAATATAAAGACCTGTAAGGATTCCTGGGTGGGTGAAATATGAATGGCCAAAGTGGTAATACTTGACGTCAAAGAGGTAAACAAGCAACAAATATCAGTTCCCTTGCATATTAAAATCTAAGGATTGTGCAGTCTGCCAATGATGAGTATGTATGTTTCATGAGAGCAAGGGCCTCAAGTACTGTTTTACTACTGCATTGCCAAAACCTAGCACAATGTTGAATAGGTAATACGTAAATGATTTTGAGAAGGCCTCAAGTACTTATTTGTAGGAGTCAAGACTTTCTGTTGGAAAGCCTCAACCCTGTATTTGTAACTTGTAAAATTGGTTGGAAGAGAAAAAACTGAAAGGAATACTCTATATACAAAAACTATTTCAGAAAATTATACAGATTTGTTTTAGTAACTAAGGAAATGGTAGATAGGGATTAGAATTGGTAGCTAGAGATATGGTTCAGATTTATACTAAAATGTGAACGGTTTCCTATTTAATGATAGGAAAAAAAACAGAAATAAAAGTATATTGTACATGTGAGATAGTTTTATTTGAATGCTATAGAATATTAAATAGTAAATATATGGGAAGTGATTGAATGTATAGAAATATAGATACAGAAGGCAACAGCACTTACTTGTTCTTGATAACTGAATTATTAGTCAAATTAAAAGATATTTTGAGACACCTTAAGAATGTATAGATAATTTCCATTCTGTATTTTATTGAGGAAAAAGGAAATACAGGGTCATAACTATTTGAACTCTCATTGCTAACATGTTTCCTAAAGACATACAGTTAGTAAGTGTATTCAGATATAAAACAATAAATAACTATATTAAACCCTCCCATTCACTTGCGAAAAAATATGATAATTGTATACATATGTTAAATTAATCAAAAACAGTTAACTTATAGTGTATGATACATTTTCCTTCAGCTCATTGAAGGGAATCATAACTGAAACATAAGAACACCTGATGAAGCTCAACTGAATCAATCCAACTGTGAAAAATGAAATGAGTAGTGGTCATCTCTCCATTTTTATTAAAAGAATAAACTACTAGGAAAGAAACTCAGTTTTTAGAAACAGCTGTACATTTGCTTAATTTATTCATATTATGTTCATTGTGCTTCAAAATTAAATGACTGCTTTAAAAAAATGATACAAAATTACATATTCAGAGATATTTTCCAGAGGGTTAATTGAAAACCCTCTGGAAAGGGTCATTATGAAGGCATCACCACAAGCCACAAATTGAGCCTGTTTTCAGAAACTTGTTTTAGCTGAGATGCTCAATGTGCAGATTTGCTGATGTGCAGTTTTAGGGAGAGGCACTGTTTATTCCCAAGAACTCAAGGGGTAGCCATTTTTGGAAGGAAAACTGCATGAAGTAAGTTTTGTTGAATCAAGTGGGTTTTATTTTAAGAAAACTACTTAGAATTCTCTCTTTTTTTAAAAGGCATTTATTCTGAAATCTGACAAAGCCAAATAGATACATTTGATACTTGATATAACACTATTTGGTTTAGCTGGTCATAAGATAACTATCCCTAACTTACTACAATTTATTAAAAATGTTTAAAAAGGGAAGTAAATCAAAATAAAAGTGGCAAAACAGTACTGGAAAGTGACTAAGTACTAGCTTATAGAATCAAGGATTAATTTCCGCTAATTATGCAATGGGTGAAACTAATTGATTAAATATTAAAATATATTGAAGATAGTAGCAAAACAGCTTCCCTGGTGATCCCTGGAACAGAAATCAGGTTGGCACCCTGTGCCTCTTTGATATTGCTTCTGTCTTTTAATGTTTGTATGAAACCATGGCAACTTCGAGAAAGTTGCTAAAGCAATACAACTGCCATGTAATTTTTACCCAGAGAATTCCTTCAAGTTCACAAACTGCCCCAATACTTTTTATAGTAAAACCGTCCACTCCAGGAGAAAGTATTGCTCCTGGTTCCATTTCTTTTCAGTTCCTTCAATCAACATGAATTTCGTAGTCCTTACTTGACTTCCACAATATCCCAAACATTTTTGAAGATTACAGGCTGGCTTAATATTTCTTTCAGAAATTTCCTCAATTTCTTTATCTGGTGTTTTCTCATGATTAGATTTCGAGATCTGCGTTTTTGTCAATAACATCATCAACAAGTTGATGTGCAGTTCTTACTGCATCCCATCTGGTGGCATATAGAATTCATTTGTCTAATCTATTTCTTAGGCAGTATTTATAGTTTTGTTTCAATACTGCAATATCCACTTATTTTTGTTTAACAAATATTAAACAATCAAATAATTCATGAAGACTTTCATACAGATTTTTCTTAGCTTCAATTTTATCATCTGCCATAAATCAGAATATCTTGTCATTATAACTATATTAAAACAAGTTTAAGATATCTTAAAGACTAGTTGGCATATGTAATATATTTTATATATATTATTTTCTTTTTATTTTCTTCTCATCATTTTCTGATTTATTTTAGCTATTACACATTAACAGCTTGATGGCATCTAAACCATCACCATGTATTTTTCTTGTTCATTTGTTTCCTTTTATATACCTCACAAGTACATAAATTCCTTGGAATCAGGAAACTTGTCTCCTTCATTTTAATACCCCACTCATCTGCTTAGCAGGTTCTTAAACATAACTGTTCCATAAATGTTTATTAAATTAATTAGTGTTAAATATGTGCATGCTTTAATCATTAAACTATCAAAGGGTTGATCTGCTTAAAGGTTAAGGCTTTTTTGTTAAACCATAGAATTTTAACCTTTTGCAATATTTTAAAAATAAAAGATCTTTAGGAATTAGTTAAAAATGAATACTTATAAAATCATGGATTGTAGAAGCATTGTAAGAAACCACACATTTTGGAGTAAACAATGAAATTTATTTTTAAAGTCTTTCAAATTATCTTATTTACTTTCATTTTCTGTAGATTAAATTTTTATTTTGTATTTTATTTTTAGGTAAAGCTCTTAGAATCTTCAACTATAAAAGGTATATGTGTGTGAAAATATTTAAATCAACTTAATCTATAGAAATGTTATTAACTAAGTTCAAGCAAAATTACTTAAAGGGCAATAATGCATTTTATTTTCTTTCTCACATTTTCCTAATGAGTCTTGGAAGTTTATGTAATTATTTTAATTAGGGTTATAAACTTCTACGTGGGCAGGTGAGAGGCTAATTACCTAATTTATATGCAAACTGAGCAATTTTCTCTAGGCTCTTTACCACTTCATCTTTTCATTTAATTTTCTCTATTTAAATCAATTAACACTTATTTTGTTTTTGTTCTATTTAAATGAATGACTAAAAATTATCCTCAGTGTAAACTCCATGTTGATTGTTCAGACAGGGAGCATTTTGTCTGCAATATGTTTTGGGTGAAAGTACCTTTAATATTTTGTGTTTATTTATATTTGTACAAGGCAAATTACAAATTTGAAAAGAACACAGTATCAATTAGCATAAAGTCCAAGTTAGCCTTAAAATAGTAATAATAATAATAATACAATGAAACAATTACATCAGTGCAAAGACTAGTGGTAAATTCTTGTTTCTTTTAGTGAGTAGAGCAAAAATGAGTAATAAGAAAGCAAAAGAAAAGTCCACTTCATCATTGTAGCAGGTACTTGAACATGAGGTCACAAAATGTATCTATTTTTATTTCTTATGAGATTAGCACCTTACCTAGAACATAAATACTGCATAAAATTTTTTGAACAAGTGAACAAAAATACTTGCACTTGGATCTGAAAAGATGAATGGTTACAGGGTTGTCATCGTCATTTTCAGTGCACTATTTGTGGAAAAATTCAGAACAGTGAGTGGTCTTTAAATTAAATTTACACATACGTCATCAGATTTTTAAATGCTAACTCTGTTTCAGCTATCCGAGGAATTTCATATATATATATATATATATACACACACACATACATACATATACATATGTATATCACCTTTGCTAGAAGTATTTAGATTCTTTTCCTCCAAATTATTGAACTTTCTAGCTCTCTTTCCTTAGTGAAAAAATTATACACACACAGACACACAAACACACAATCAAGTCACAGACATTGTATTACTTCAGTCTTCAATAAGATATTCAATAAATATTTAATATTTTGAGTAGAATTTGGAAATTGGTTTTTTTTTCAACTGATCCTAGCTCAAGCCAAGAATGATGATCTAAGGGAGGAATATAATACAAAATCATTGTGTTCCTTAGTCGGAGGGGTAGACATGAGTCATGTTAAATACCTGAAATGACAGTTAAATTGTATCACAAAGATATTAGCTAATTACACTTGGGGAAAAAGAAGTCATACAAGCACTATGTAAAGCATTGTCCTTTTCCTCTGTTGGAGGGCATTTATTCTTAGATGTGCGTGCTTTCTTCCCAAGGGGTGAGATTGACCTACAACCCTATGGACAGCTCTTCATCATTAAGCTTGCCAACTATTTGTTAGAGATGATTAGTGGGGAATAAAGAAAGAAAATTTCCCCTGTTGATAATAGGGGGCAAATAGAAGAGACTCTGCAATTGTTATAGGGAATCACATTTGTTCAGTAAAAACACTTTGCATTTGACAATATATCATATCAATGACCAATCTTTGTTTTTACATATCTTATTTTGTAAACTTTTATTGAATTTGACAAGTTTGAGATAATAAAAAAACTCTATGCCAGCACACAAATAGGTGTGAGCATTGTAATCATTTTTACTATAAACAGTAACTTTGTGTTGTCCAGGTAAGAGGAAGTATTAATTAATTGTGGTATACTCTTAATCACACTTTTTGAAACTTACTTTAAATATCTTTGGATTTATAATAATAAAAAACATATATTTTATGTAACAAATTAAATGAGAGCTTATTTACAACTCTATTTTAGCATGTATTCGGAATATATTACAACACAAAAGCTGAAGAAAACTGTAAATTTTCCTAAGCAGGTGCATAAAAGCCTCACTTTCCTTATTATGAAGTCAATATTAATGCTGAAATAATATTTTAATTTACTGTATTTACAGGTTTAATGAGAATTCTTTAGCTGTCATGTTGAATCTTCTTTTTAATGGGATAAACAAGATGACACATATTTGCAATTCTGGGAAATGTAACATGTGAAATTTGTGTAACAAGTTTGAACAAAATGTGCTGTAATTTTGGTTGTATATTGACCTACACTAGGTCCATATGTTGTACAAGGCAAAATATCCTTAATAACTGACACCAATATTGGATTCAATAATATTTCATGTTAAACATTGAAAAATATTACCACATTCATTTACAATCCAGAAAGAAATTAACTCCTGGGAGAAATTTAAGTTTCATGGCTCCGTATGCTAATAACCTTAAATTTCAAATGTTAACTTTTTATTTCCATTTTATTTAGACTGCATTGCAAATCCTTAATAAAAGAGGATGGATTCTTATTTTTAAAACTAATCTTTGCCCTTTTTTCCTGCAGTAGTGCAGAGTAGAAAGCCTAAGCAGTTCTACCATTAAAATAATTTTTAAAAGTTGGACAAACATAAAAATATATTCCTTCAATGCTGCAGTGAACAAATAAGAATATAAAAATTGCATAGATTTTGCCCTTTAAAAACTTTCATGACTGAGCAGAATCTTTGGAGTCAGTTCTTGAACATGAGTCTGCCTTAGTCCCAGGTTACCAGCCTTCTGAATTAACCACCTTTCCAACCAACCAAAACAAAAAACAAAAAAACATAGAAATCAAGCTCTCACCTTAAGAGCATATATTGGTTCTTCTCCTAAGGATGAGCTCAGATTCTTTGGAATCCTGAAGAGAAAGAACACTGGTTAGAGATGTTGGGAATCAAAAGGCAATCTGATGGTGAGTTCCCTGGGTTTTGTTTTTGCCTCCTGCATATCCCAGCCTGGGTACTAGGAACCAACAAGATGCACAGACAACAAGGATTAAAAAAAAAGCCTTCTCTCTCTAGTCAAAGGACTGGAAAGAGTGCAGTCTTACAGAATAGAACCCTTTTGACTGCACCTGCCCTACCCAAGGTGAACCTCACAAAGGAAATTGTAACCTTACAATTCTGTAACCCACAGAATGGAAGGAAATATTTGCAAATATTAATCCCAAACAAGGGATTAATCTCCAAAATCTACAAACAGCTCATGCAGCTCAATAACAAAAAACCCCCACAAAACAACCCAATCAAAAAATGGGCAGAAGATCTAAATAGACATTTCTCCAAAGAAGACATGCAGAGGGCCAAAAAGCACATGAAAAGATGCTCAACATCACTAATTATTAGAGAAATATAAATCAAAACTACAATGAAGTATCACCTCACACTGGTCAGAAAGGCCATCATCAAAAAGTCTACAGAAAACAAATGCTGGAGGGTGTGGAGAAGAGGGTACCTTCCTACACTGTTTGTGGGAATGTAAATTGTATACATGTATGGGAGTACCTTAAAAAACTAAAAATATTGTCCTGCAATCCCACTCCTGGGCATATATCTGGAGAAAACCATAATTCGAAAAGATACATGCACCCCAATGTTCATTGCAGCACTATTTACAACAGTCAAGACATGGAAATGACCTAAATGTCCTTTGACAGATGAATGGATAAAGAAGATGTGGTACGTATATACAATGGAATAGTATTCCATTCAGCCATTAAAAAAAATGAAATAATGCCATTTGCAGCAACATGAATGAACCTAGATGTTATCATACTAAGTAAAGTAAGTCAAAGACAATTATCATATGATATCACATATATGGAATCTAAAAAAAAAAAGTGGTACAAATGAACTTATTTACAAAACAGAAACAGACTTACAGACTTAGAAGACAAACTTACTGTTGCCAAAGGGGAGAGGCGGTGGGGGGATATATTAGGAGGATGTAATTAACATGTACACATTACTATATATAAAATAGATAATCAACAAGAACCTACTGTATAGCACAGGGAACTCTACTCAAGAAGAGCAAAATAAAGCTTAAGCAAGGAGAAGGGAGGAAATATTAAAATTAGAGAAGAAATCAAACACAGTAAAGAAAAATCAATCAAACAAATGTTGATTTGGGGGAAAAATAGATCTCTAATAAGGCTGACAAATTTTAAAAAAAGGTAAAAATTACCAGTTCAGGAGTGAAAGATGGGATATCACTACAAAACTTGTATCAGTTAAAGTTTAATTAGGGAATGTTATTAACAACTCTACACATATAAACTTGACAACTTAAATAAAAGGAACCTCATCTTGAACGACCACAGTCTACCAAAATTCATCTACGATGAAGAGATAATCTGAGTATTACTTTAATTATAAAAAACTTAAATTCATACTAATAAACCATCACACATCCTAAGCACTATTGATACTTTATGTCAAATAATTATTCATTGTGGTAGGCTGCCCTGGGCATTGTAGGATGTTTAGCAGCATCCTTTACTCTACCCATTAAATAAAGTAAAATAAAATAAAATATAATAAAATAAAATATAAATAGATGCCAATAGGGCCTACCTAGCTGTGACAAACACAAGTGTCTCTGGTCACAACATTCTCATCAACTGAAATTCTATTTGCACTATATAGGTTTGTTCTGTTCTTATAAAGTAAGCCATTCTCATCAGCATTGAAAACCTGTTCTTGCAGTAAACCTTACCCTGAATAACATTTAGCAGATATTTTTAAAAAGTCTTCCATAGTCTTCTGACCTGCACAACATACTTCACCTGCAAGCTTAACATTTTTCACACTGTATTATTACCTTTTGAAACTTGAAAGCCAGCCAACCCTAGCCAAGAAGGCTTTAACATTTTCCAGATGCTGAGTAAGATGACTGTAAATTTCTGTGGCTTGCATCCTTAAAACAATGCTGTCCACTTCTCCTTTTTTTAATCAGTCATCATCTCAACAATCTATAAATTTAGCCACATTTCCGTCTTTTCCGTAACTTCATCATACACTACAGATGTTACTTCAGCACTTTCCATAGCAGCCTTATATACAGATCAGCAAATTTCCTCTTTCTTTTTCTGTGTGTACCATATTATTGATTCATTAACATTGAACTCCTGGCCAACAGCACTATAACTCATGCATGAATGAAGCTTACCTGACACATGTATTTTCTCTGTAAGGCGTATCTCATCCTTTTGTGCTTAAGGACACTAGACAGCATTTCAGCACTATCTTTTTGGGGCCATTTTAAAATCACCCAAAAATCACCAAAAAAAAAACCCTCACAAAAATGCAAAAATAGTGGTACTAAATAGACCATGATAAGGACACTTGTTTATATTATAAGAGATGACACAAGAAAGCAAAGCATTACCTTGTTTGATCCAACTGGGAACGTGGGTGTTGGGCAGCTCAATTTTTTAGCTGCTCTGATTATGTCTGAGAATGAGCACAAAAGTGTCATGAGTATTGATTCTGGGTTTATAAATACATTTTAGTCGGTAGGTGACTTCACAAATAATAAGGATCAATTGTATACTCTTTTCCACCTCTTTTGAATTTTTCTCTGAGGATTTCTCTCGCATTTGAGTAGTTTCATGTTGCAAGTATACTTATGCATTGAAATATATCCTCTTGAGTTAGCATTTATTAGTGAAAAAAATATTGGAAATTTCTTGGCCAATTCAACGTAACTTAATCTGCCTTTAGTTGTATATATGTTATATATATTAAGAAAAACATTCATATTTCCCTATAAGTTTGAACCTGAACAATGTATATGAATGCACACATCTATTACAAATTTTCTTACATTCACATTGTTTTTCCTTTGGGGTCATATATCTTACAAGATGATGAACCTCACTTTATTGTGGCAAAGCATAATAAAGTAAAAAAACCCCAGTCAATATGAAGACACCTCAAATTCATGTGAATTTCATAAATGTTCTTCATATAAATTAAATTTTAAATAAAATATTATACATATTGATATATATATATCTATATCTATATGATTTTTCAACTCCGTGCGGGTTGGTGCCCCTAATCCCCATGTTGTTCAAGGGTCTGCTCTACATATACAATTTCAGAAATGTCTGCTTGCTTTTTCGAACTCAATGTTTAAAATCATTTATTGTCACCTTTATTTAAACAATTTCTGAGTCAGCTTCTATCTGGACCTGTGAAGTGACTGACACACAATATGGAAATGAAGAAAAAATTTACAGAAAAATGTTCATATGGATACATTTTAGACTGATAATCTGATTAGCATAATAGCCACCAAAATGTTGAACGAATAATCTGTTTTATTTTCTTTTTAATATGTGTCTATTCTGAACACTATAATGTTATTTAGTAAAGCAGATTATTTCAATCCATAAATCTATTGTTAGTAACTTGCCAGCTAAATCATGAAAATTATCTGTTTTTTGCAATTGATTATTTTCCCAAGTTTTCTGTAATGAGCTGATGAAGGTTAATGAAGATTAAGTTATTTATTATGTAATAAAAGGCAATGTAGAGATACTGACATATGATCTCTATAGTTCAAAAATATTCAGGTCTTATTCTCAGATTTTTTAATAGTAGCTGTAAGCATTCTTTTAATAGATATAGTATTTAGACAACTTATCTGATTTTTAAAATATTTTCTTAGTATACTGTTGATGTTACACAAGCCACAAAACAGATGAAGAATTCTTTAAATAAATTTAAAATGTAATGATTTTTTTTAAATTGAAAATTCTGTGGATTTTTCAAATACTGTAAATTTCAATGAATTTAGATTTCTATGGTTTTCAATATTTCTAGCACACAAAAAAAATATTGATTTCCCTGGGAATGAATATTTGGTACTGGTTTATGAGCTAAATTATATTTGACATTGTTGGAAAATGCTATATTCAATATACCTATAGGTGTTTAGAAAACAGTTCAACGTATTCTAAAGATGAAGAAGAGAGAGAAAAATGAGAGAGGGATAAGAGAGAATTAAATAACAAAATAAAACTATAAAATATTAGATTGATATTTAGTGGTTATGAATATTTATGTTCTGTATTGCACCACTGTTTAAAGCATTTTGCTTTCCAAACAAAAAAATTATTTTTTGAAACTATCATTTTCTTTTCATAGAAAATGCTACCGTTTTTCTTTTCAAATTAAATTTGGAAAGTAAACCAAAGAATAAAGTCAGAATACTATGGGTAAAGTAATTGTTTTTTTGATACTTTTGTTGATACTTTTATTTTATATACATATTTGTATGTATATCTTATATATAGAATATATATGTATATTATATAATTTGAAATATATATACTTCAAATTGTATAATTGTATAATTAGTATAATTATATAATTGACAATATGTATATTTCAAGTTATATGTATATTTCAAATTGTATAATGAAAAAGATATATAAAATAATTATATATACATAAAGATGTTTCATATTATGTTTTCCACATTTTCTTTCTTTCAATATACTTGTCAGATATAGCCATTCCAAATTACTCTTTCACAAACTAAGATGATTCACAGTAGGGAAGCCTTTACCTCACGTTGTTTTCATCAAAGGGAGCTTAGTCTATATTTGCCTGTCTGAATATTGCCATTATATTACTAATTTACACATTGGGAAAAGGGTCAGGAGTACTCCAAATTTTTGATGACTCGATATGAACCTGAAAGAGGAATGTTAATAACTGATGAAATATATCCACAGTAGCTCAATATCAAGATAGTTGAGAATTATGTATTTTAAAATTAAAAAATTCTACCCCATATTGTTGAACTATTTTATATATTGGGCTTTGGGGGATTAGTATTCTTTACTCAAGAAAGCTAAATGTAATTTATATTGAGACT
This sequence comes from Balaenoptera acutorostrata, assembly GCF_949987535.1. Lineage (NCBI taxonomy): Eukaryota > Metazoa > Chordata > Mammalia > Artiodactyla > Balaenopteridae > Balaenoptera > Balaenoptera acutorostrata. Next base: position 133,039,829 of record NC_080068.1, on the reverse strand, counting down.
ACATAAGTAAGGTAAAAATAACAAAAAGAGTACATATTAAAATAATATTAACCAGGTAAGATAATATTAAATATAATAAATTTATTGATAAACTAATGCAGTTTTGTAGTGTTCTTGTATGTTAGCTAAAACATAAATTATTGAAACCATTTTTAAAGCCATTATCATTGAAACTATCATACATACTGTAATACTCAACTATTATTATTATTTTTATTTATATTATTTTATTAAAATAGTTTCCTGTGATCCTTTCTTAGGTTGTCTTAGTCTCAATAATATAAATAGTGTAGTGTTGTCTCAAACTGTAAAATAGAAGCATACTTTTAGGCATTGCTGAAATATATACCTATCTTTCTTACTCTAAACTGTGCAACTGTGTATAGTATATTTTCTAATTTTATAATTTATTTAAAACATAAATAGAATCTGGATATAGTTATATTTTATTGTTTAGTGCATTGGAACTTATTAAGTGGTATACATATCTAAAAATCAAAAGTTCAGAAGTATGTAGATTAAGTCCAACAGTCTAACATCAGAGAAATTTAAGAATATTATTTTATACCTTGTAAAAAAAGAATATTTTTGAAGATAAGGTCATTGAGAAATTGTGAAAATAATATTTCCAGTAAAAGTATTATATTTTTCTGTAGTTCTTCAGTTATAAAAACCACAGAATGTATTTTTATGACATTGCATGAAAAATGAAAAAATGCTATTTCATATCAAAATGGATTAGCAATCAAGCAAGTTGTTTATATTGGCCCATTAATATATTAGAATATGCTTCATTGTTTTGAGCATATTTGATATCATAGAGTTAACATTTTGATACTGACAGAGATAATTAGGCGTTCAATACAGAGAAAAGTTATGAATAAAGAAAAACAATAGAGCAGCAATCAAAATTAGATGCAGAATTGGAATGATACTGAAAACAAGAGGTGGAATTGCAGAAAATACTGTGGAAGAACATCCATTCATTTCTTTGAATGGTAAAAGTAATTACTAGTCTGTTTTGACAACTGAAATGAAAAATCAGACCCAGAAGGAGATGCACATCAGTAAAGTTGCCTACCCCTATTATTTTACCAATTGTAGGAAATATATGAGAAAGACATTGCTTGTTCATTAGAAATCCTTTTTCCTAAAATGGGAAGGCAGCATCTTTTTCATTTCCTTGCTTAGATGTTTGTTGTTTTCCTCACAGAATTTAACGTTTTAAGAATTTTTCAACATAGGTGCTTCCCGTACTGTACAGTTGGATTCATAGATGCGACGTCTCATGCCAGCATATGTTCCCCCATCAGGCAGCACGTCACTAATCTCCAACTGTGTCACCAGCGAGTATTTGTATATCTCCACATAAACACATCATTGCAACTTGAAAGATTACTCTGAGAAATTGTTGCAATATGAACATCTATCACTTCAAAAAAACAAATAGAAAAGGATTAACAAATAAATGGGTTGAAAATCAGAAATTGAAGGATGGGAGTATAGCTTACTCTTTCAAAAATTTTGAAAATGAAGGGAAGATAATTTGCTACAACACCTGTATTATCATTTACAAAAATGTTTCTGCAACTGTAAAGCAAGCAATTACTTTGTCATCTAATTTCCAAATGACTTAAAGAACATTTGTTTTCCAACTGTCCCTTGAAAGAGTCTGGCAGGCTGTGTTGGTCGCCAAATTGTTTGCATCTCTACATGTAGTTTTCATTTATTCTCTTCATTATTTTCTCTATAATGCTGTGCATACCTTCAAATTTGAACTTAGAGTTGCCTTTTTTTCTCTTCCTTCCTAAACAAGTCTGTTCTCTGTAAGTCCCAATCATTGATTAGCAATTCCTCTCTATCTTCCACATTTTCTCTAAACATTTTCACAAATATCCTTGCCTAAATTTGTTACTGGCTTTTCTTCATTTCTAAACCTTGACGTCATTCTCTGTTCTTTCAATTCTCTGGGTTCTTTTGTGTTTTTTTGTTTTTTTGTTTGTTTTCTGTTGAAAACATTCATCCTCCAGATTTCACCTATTTTGCTACTCACAGTATTTAAGTCTAAGGTAAATATTTCCTTATGTTTCTATGTAAGGAAACATACATAGAAACATATGTATGTATGTTTAAACATGCTCCTTTAAAAATTTTTTCTTTTTATTATCTTTGTCTTGGTAACATAATTATTCCCTTTACTAAAAATGTCTATTTTGAACTAAAGTATTTGTTTACTTTCTTAAAATTGGCTTCTTAAGGTATACTGTGAGATCAGAGAAGATAAGTGGGGTATCTGCATGTTAATAGTTGCCACTTTGTGTGTGTATTTTGTTTGAATTTATTTTATTTTTTAGTTATTACAAAATAATAGCTGTATTTCCCTGTGCTGTACAATATATCCTTGTTGCTTATTTATTTTATATATAGTAGTTTGTGTCTCTTAATCCCCGCCCTTATCTCACCAATCCCCCATTTCCTCTCCCCACTGGTAACCACTAGTTTGTTCTTTATATCTGTGAGTCTGTTTCTTTTCTTTTCCTTTTTTTTCAATACAGCAGGTTCTTATTAGTTATCTATTTTATACATATTAGTGTATATATGTCAGTCCCAATCTCCCAATTCATCCCACCACCACCAGCACCCTGCCCCCACTTTGCCCCCTTGGTGTCCATACATTTGTTCACTACATCTGTGTCTCTATTTCTGCCGTGCAAACCGGTTCATCTGTACCATTTTTCTAGATTCCACATATATGTGTTAATATACAATATTTTTTTTCTTTCTGACTTACCTCACTCTGTATGACAGTCTCTAGGTCCATCCACATCTCTACAAATGAGCCTGTTTTGCTCCTTTTTATGACTGAGTAATATTCTATTGTATATATGTTGCAATAGTGAATGGGATTGTTTCCTTAATTTCTTCTTCTGATCTTTCATTGTTGGTATATAGGAATGCAAGAGATTTCTGTGCATTAATTTTGTATCCTATAACTTTACCAAATTCATTGATTAGCTCTAGTAGTTTTCTGGTTGTATCTTTAGGATTCTTTATGTATAGTATCATATCATCTGCATACAGTGACAATTTTACTTCTTCTTTTCCAATTTGTATTCCTTTTATTTCTTTTCTTCTCTGATTGCCATGGCTAGGACTTCCAAAGCTATGTTGAATAATAGTGGTGAGAGTGGACATCCTTTTCTTGTTCCTGATCTTAGAAGAAATGCTTTCAGTTTCTCACCATTGAGAAAGATGTTTGCTGTGGCTTTGTCATATATGGCCTTAATTATGTTGAGGTAAGTTCCCTCTATGCCCACTTTCTGGAGAGTCTTTATCATAAATGGGTGTTGAATTTTGTCAAAAGCTTTCTCTGCATCTATTGAGATGATCATATGGTTTTTCTCCTTCAGTTTGTTAATATGGTGTATCACATTGATTGATTTGCATATATTGAAGAATCTTTGCATCCCTGGGATAAACCCCACTTGATCATGGTGTATGATCCTTTTAATGTGTTGTTGGATTCTTTTTGCTAGTATTTTGTTGAGGATTTTTGCATCTATATTCATGAGTGATACTGGTCTGTAATTTTCTTTTTTTGTAGTATCTTTGTCTGGTTTTGGTATCAGGGTGATGGTGGCCTCACAGAATGAGTTTGGGAGTTTTCCTTCCTCTGCAATTTTTTGGACGAGTTTTGGAAGGATGGGTGTTAGCTCTTCTCTAAACGTTTGATAGAATTCACCTGTGAAGCCATCTGGTCCTGGACTTTTGTTTGTTTGGGAGATTTTTAATCACAGTTTCAATTTCATTGCTTGTGATTGGTCTGTTCATATTTTCTATTTCTTTCTGGTCCAGTCTTGGAAGGTTATACCTTTCTATGAATTTGTCCATTTCTTCCAGGTTGTCCATTTCATTGGCATAGAGTTGATTGTAGTAGTCTCCTATGATGCTTTGTATTTCTGCAGTGTCCGTTGTAACTTCTCCTTTTTCATTTCTAATTTTATTGATTTGAGTCCTCTCCCTCTTTTTCTTGATGAGTGTGGCTAAAGGTTTATCAATTTTGTTTATCTTCTCAAAGAACCAGCTTTTAGTTTTATTTATCTTTGCTGTTGTTTTCTGTTTCTGTTTGATTTATTTCTGCTGTGATCTTTATTTTTTCTTTCCTTCTACTAATTTTGGGTTTTGTTTGTTCTTCTTTCTCTAGTTCCTTTAGGTGTACAGTTAGATTGTTTATTTGAGATTTTTCCTTTTTCTTGAGGTAGGCTTGTATTGCTATAAACTTCCCTCTTAGAACTGCTTTTGCTTCATCCCATAGGTTTTGGATCATCGTGTTTTCATTGTCATTTGTCTCTAGGTATTTTTTGATTTCCTCTTTGATTTCTTCAGTGATCTTTTGGTTATTTAGTAACATATTTTCTAGCATCCACTTGTTTGTGTTTTTTACGTTTTTTTCCCCGTAATTTATTTCTAATCTCATAGCATTGTGGTCAAAAAAGATTCTTGATATTATTTCAATTTTGTTAAATTTACCACGGCTTGATTTGTGACCCAAAGTGTGATCTATCCTGGAGAATGTTCTGTGTGCACTTGAGAAGAAAGTGTAATCTGCTGTTTTCAGATGGAATGTCCTATAAATATCAACTAAATCTATCTGTTCTATTGTGTCATTTAAAGCTTGTTTTTCCTTATTAATTTTCTGTCTGGATGATCTGTCCATTGGTGTAAGTGAGGTGTTAAAGTCCCCCACTATTACTGTGTTACTGTTGATTTCCTCTTTTATAGTTGTTAGCATTTGCCTTATGTATTAAGGTGCTCCTGTGCTGGGTACAAATATATTTATAATTGTTATATCTTCTTCTTGGATTGATCCCTTGATCATTATGTAGTGTCCTCCTTGTCTCTTATAACATTCTTATTTTAAAGTCTATTTTATCTGATATGAGTATTGCTACTCCAGCTTTCTTTTGATTCCATTTGCACGGGATATCTTTTTCCATCCCCTCACTTTCAATCTGTATGTGTCCCTAGGTCTGAAATGGGTCTTTTGTAGACAGCATATATATGGGTCTTGTTTTTGTATCCATTCAGTAAGCCTGTGTCTTTTGGTTGGAGCATTTAATCCACTCACATTTAAGGCAATTATCGATATGTATGTTCCTATTATCATTTTCTTAATTGTTTTGTGTTTGTTTTTTTAGGTCCTTTTCTTCTCTTGTGTTTCCCACTTAGAGAAGTTCCTTTAACATTTGTTGTAGAGCTGGTTTGGTGCTGCTGAGTTCTCTTAGCTTTTGCTTGTCTGTGAAGCTTTTGATTTCTCTGTCGAATCTGAATGAGATCCTTGCCAGGTAGAGTAATCTTGGTTGTAGGTTCTTCCCTTTCATCGCTTTAAATATATCATGCTACTTCCTTCTGGCTGTAGATATTCTGCTGAGAAATCAGCTGTTAACCTTATGGGAGTTCCCTTGTATGTTATTTGTCATTTATCCTTTGTTGGTTTTAATAATTTTTCTTTGTCTTTAATTTTTGCCACTTTGATTACTATGTGTCTCAGCATTTTTCTCCTTGGGTTTATCCTGCCTGGGACTCTCTGCACTTTCTGGACTTGGGTGACTATTTCCTTTTCCATGTTAGGGAAGTTTTCAGCTATTATCTTTTCATATATTTTCTCAGGTCCTTTCTCTCTGTCTCTTCTCCTTCTGGGACCCCTATAATGAGAATGTTGGTGCGTTTAATGTTGTCGCAGAGGTCTCTTAGTCTGCCCTCCTTTCTTTTCTTTCTTTTTTCTTTATTCTGTTCCATGGCAGTGAATTCCACCATTCTGTTTTCCAGGTCACTTAACCGTTCTTCTGCCTCAGTTATTCTGCTATTGATTCCTTCTAGTGTATTTTTCATTTCAGTTATTGTATTGTTCATCTCTGTTTGTTTGTTCTTTAATTCTTCCATGTCTTTGTTAAACATTTCTTGCATCTTCTCAGTCTTTGCCTCCATTCTTTTTTCACGGTCCTGGATCATCTTCACTATCATTATTCTGAATTCTTTTTCTGGAAGGTTGCCTATCTCCACTTCACTTAGTTGTTTTTCTGAGGTTTTATCTCGTTCCTTCATCTGGTACATAGTCCTGTGCCTTTTCATTTTGTCTGTCTTTCTGTGAATGTGATTTTCATTCCACAGGCTGAAGGATTGTAGTTCTTCTTGCTTCTTCTGTCTGACCTCTGGTCTGTGAGTCTGTTTCTTACCACATTTCCTTTATCCTTTCATCTCTTGATGGACACTTGGGTTGCTTCCATATCTTGGCTATTGTAACTAATGCTGCTGTGAGCATCGGGCTGCATGTACCTTTTCAAGTTAGTGTTTTTATTTTCTTCAGATATATACCCAGAAGTGGACTGGCTGGACCATATGGTAGTTTAATATTTCATTTTTTAAGGAAACCTCCATACTGGTTTCCATGGTGGCTGCACCAATTTAAAATCCCACATATATTATACTATGGTTCCCTTTTCTCTACATCCCTTCCAACATTTGTTATTTATAGACTTTTTAATGATAGCCAATTTGACAGGTGTGAGGTGGTATCTCATTGTGGTTTTGAATTGCATTCCTCTGATGATTAGCACTTTTGTGCATTTTTTCATGTGCCTGTTGGCCATCTGTATATCTTCTTTGGAAACATGTCTATTCAGGTCTTCTGCCCATTTTTTAATTGGGTTCTTTGTAAGATATTCAGTTGTATGAGCTGTTTACTTTGGGTATTAACCCCTTATCGGTAGTATCATTTGCAAGTATATTCTCCCATTCAGTGTGTTGTCTTTTCATTTCTTTTTCTTTTTTTGTATTTGTTGATGGTTTCCTTCACTGTGGAAAACCTTTTAAGTTTAATTAGGTCTCATTTGTTTAGTTTTGCTTTTATTTCTTTTGCCTTAGGAGACTGGTCCAAAGAAATATTGCTGCAATTTATGTCAACGAGTGTTGTGCCTATGTTCTGTTCTAGGAGTTTATTCATTTCAGGTCTCACATTTTGGTCTTTTTAATCCATTTTGAGTTTATTTTTGTATTTGGTGTGAGGAAATGTTCTAATTTCATTGTTTTACACGTAGCTGACCAGTTTTCTCAGCATCACTTATTGAAGAGACTGTCATTTCTACATTGTCTATTCTTGCCTCCTTTGTCATAGATTAATTGTACAAAACTGTGTGGGTTTATTTCTGGGCTTTCTATTCTGTTCCACTGATCTATGTGTCTGTTTTTGTGCCAGTACCGTGCTATTTTAATTACAATAACTTTGTAGTATAGTCTGAAGCCAGGAGGCATGATACCTCCAGCTTCCTTCTTTTTCTCAAGATTGACTTGACAGTTTGGGGTCTTTAGTGATTCCATATAAATATTTTGATTATTTTGTTCTAGTTCTGTGAAAAATGTCATGGGTATTTTGATAGGAATTGCATTAAATCTGTAAATTGCTTTGGGCAGTACAGCCATTTCAACAATAGTAATTCTTCCAATCCAAGAACACAAGATATATTTCCATTTCTTTATGTCATTTTCAAATTCCATCATCAGTGTTTTACAGTTGTAGTATTTCCTAAATCATTTTCTCCATTGCATTTTATAATTGAACTAAGTTACTTATTGGTCAAAACATTCTAGCATTTTGACGCAGCTATAGGGTTAAGCTTGGAAAGTGTTTTCATCTTTTAAAGTAGAAACTTTTTTTTTTTTTTTTAGATTTAGAACAACCTTTTCAAATCTGCTATGGACATGTGTTTATGCCTTATAGGTTGAAAAGTTCATCTCTTCCAGTTAATTAGCATTTTAATTTTTTGCCTTAAAATAAAAGTCTGTCAATATCTTTATGTACAGTGTGTGACTTGACTGTCCTGTATTATGTATTCTACGTAATGATCATAAGTAATAATTCAGACAAATAAAATGTTGACTATTTCTTTTTTATTAGCTTAAACCTATTTCACTGAAATTATCCCTACTTTAGGCTTCCTTGATGATTGCAGTGTATAATAAAAGTAAATTTTTACATTGAGCATTTGAAACATTTGAAAACTATCCTTACTGTTTGTCAGGCTTTTCTACTATTAGCATGATGCCAGGCTAAGAGCATGTTGCCATGTAACCTGTCTCCTAGTGATCTGAAGCATAGATTTCTCTGATTCAAAACATTTCATATGCCTTGAGTCAAGTTGCAAAAGAACAGTCGAGCCATGTAAAGATGTGATATTTAGAATACCAGTTATATAATAATAAAGGATAACTTAGTTTTAAAATACCTACGTCAAACAAGGCATATTTAAATCTAATTTTCAACTTACTAATGCTTCAGGAACTTTCACAGCCACTAAAAGTAACATGGAAAGCAAATGGACTTACTAATTAAAACTTGGGAAGATTGACTATAAATTCTGAAGAAAATACAACAGACAAAAATAATCATCATTTGATTATAAATAACTTCCCCAAGTCCAAGTGAATATTTTAGTAATAGAAAAAAATAAAGAAAAATGAAAAGGAAAAATAAAGCAATACTATGTAGGATATATATATGTGTGTATATATATATATATATATATATTTTTTTTTTTTTTCCGTAAATGAAATGTCAGTAACAAACAGAAGGAGAACTGGGAATCCTATCTAAAAAATATTATACAATCTAACCTTAAAACAGATCAGATGTTTATAAATTGAGATAACTTTATAAAACATATACTTCTGAGGATAAAACATGCATAATACAAAAAAGAATCATTTTATTTTAAATTGTCAAAATTTCCTTAATTGCTTTTCTACACCTTCTGATTACTATCAGACAATCTCAATGATAGAAGGATAAGTGGAGTTTATCATCCAAAAGAGAAAATTTTGGCATTTGATTCCATTAGATGGAAAATTATAATCTCTTGCAATGGTGTTAATTGCAAAATTTATGTTTCCTGTTCTAAGCAAGTGCTTAGTGGGGTGAATCTGGATGGTCTGTTAATGATTATTTGAGTTAGACAGAGACTCAGAGAGGTAGCATGCAAGAAATGTTTATGCAGACAACACTATTTAAATGAGAGAGACAAAAAATCTGTAAACTTATTATAAATTCAAAACAATGAAACTATTTATAGTTAAGTAAATAAATTAATTACATTGTCCCTTTCTGCTTCACATTTCAGAGTGTATTGTTTCATCCAGTTCACAATGAAAGCTTCTCATTTTTCTACTCATTTTAACCTGATTTTTGTATAACAATATTAAGAAGAGGAAAATAGAAAAATATATGTGATTTCCCCAGTCTCTATACCTCTCCAGGGAGAGCTCTGGAACTGAATCCTACATCAGTTAGCTTCATTTTCAGTGTTCTTATTACAAATGAATTTGGGGTCCTCCATATTTCCAAAGCTGCACAGCAGAACAAAGTTGACCAATAAAGTTGGATGGTTCTCATCCCAGTTATAGAATTAGGGCAAGACACAGATAAGTAACAGATACTGACAATCAGAAAGAGTTGCATATTTAAATATTTTGATTTTTGTAACAGCCTGTTGCTTAGTGATGATATTTAGCAAAACTTACTTTTTTAAAAATACTTTTCATAGTATCAAACTTCTGGTCAAATTATATTACTGACTCAATTTGCAATTGGTCAAACCAAATAATATAGAAAACAATGCACTGTAAGTTAAGAAGCATTTAAAATGGAAATAGGTATCTATTTTATATCAGATGAGAATTATTGACTGCCTTATATCACAAAAGTCATACAGAAAGCATGTTCACCTTATGAAAGAATCACTAGCAATATTAACAGCAATGACTTCTAAGGATATACAAGTAATAATAAACAGAGAAATTGTACCACCAAATTCTCAAGGGTTAGGCATAACTTCATTATTCTTTTTATATCATTATACATTAAGCAAGATCAATATAAGAGCAGCAGTTTGCTGAAAGATAATATTAAAGTATTAAGGTGACAGTATATTGAACAAAATTCTTAAAGCTAAGAGAAAAGGAACAAGCTAGTAATTTTCTTTCATACCCTCTTATTGGTCCTTTAATGGAAAACAAAGGTTTTCTAATTAGTATTTCATTTATCTTGGGGACAAGTACATAATGCAGTCATCAGTTTGCTTAGATTCTGAAATACCATTCATTTATGTACATATTTTCTCTCTTCAAATTCACTATTCCTATTGCTTGTCAATTTGCATATATTAAATCATCACGCATAACTTACCATATTTTGAATATTTTATTAATGAAAATCCTTTTCTAAGATTTTTATGTGCTCTTAAATTTTAAACACTCAAACATTTAGAAACTTAAAACTCAACAATTCAGTTTTAAAATCTTATTTTGATGAAATGAAATATTACAAATGTTAACTGTATGCTGTTGCTCTGACTATTGGGATGGACAATGAGTAGTTATGAAAAGCTCTTTTGTTAATAAAAGGAATTTTTAAAATAATAAATAATCTTTTCGAACTACTTTGTTATTTTTCATTTAAAGTTAGCATAGACATACCTCTACCTGGCGCATACTTTAGTTGTTCTTCTCCGATAATTCATGACTACTTTAGCTCATGACTTTTTATCAAGGATGGTGATGTTTAGAAGTTGCTTCATGAACAATGTGGTGCACTAAGACCGAATAAAGTTAACTGATTTTGACAGTTTTATGTTTCATGGGATCTATTTCCAGCATTCCAATCTTATTTAATTTTACATGCATTAAAAATAAAATTTCCAAATCAAACAAATTCCTAGGCAAATAAATGGAAAGTTACTATATGAAAAAAGATATACACAAAGTAGACTTATTTTCACAATATGAGAATGAATTGTAATTGATAAAAAAATCTGCATGTCTTACTGAGCAGTTCTACTTCAATAGTTAACTAATACTTTGGTAGTTCTGTTAAAGTAAAATTATTCTGACACTTGTTAAACCCATAAGAAAGACTTTATTCAGGACTGTTGTGATAGGTGTCAAGATTATCGTAATAGAGGAGAGAGATCAGGTTCAATCCTGAATACAGCAAAGATAGCTGGGGATGTATAGCCAAGGAACAGAGTGGGAGGCAGGGTCAGTGGGTGGAAAATTACTAAGAGCAGACATAAAAGGTAGGATAATTTTGTTGAACTGCCTGAATAGGATTCTTGCTGAAGGCAGGCCAGAGTGACCGAATATCAAGAGTAGGGGATGACAAATTTGATCAAATGTCATGAGACATCAGATATCAAGAGTGGGTTTAATTTAATTCCCTAAACTGACTCAGGAGGCAGGATTCTTGCTGCAACTGGGCTAGGCAGGCCGAGATACTGCCCAGAGGTGAGACCTAGTCAAAAAGAGGGCTGAGAGGAGCCTGACTAATGTTTGGTCAAGAAAAGAATCTGTCACTTCAACAATTGCTTCTTAAGCTTATATTTCAGCCATGAGCATCCTGCTTATTGCGTTGTGTGGAAGAGTGGACTGAGCAGCATGTATGTTGTGAAAGAAAAGAGATTAGGGAAAATCTCTGAAGAAGTTAAAGGCAACGTGAATCTGGCCATATGATAAAATCAAACAGAACTCTTCTGGTCATGAGTGCTTTATAAAAGAGCTACATGACCCTACAATCTCTGACTCTCTCATTGAACCATATTTGAATTAATTAATGAAATTAAATCTGGAATATATATGACACAGTGTGAATTAATGGATGTAAATATCAGACATTAAAATTAAAATGGCCATTTAGATTTTCATAAAAAAGATATTTCCAACTACAAATCGTTCTTAAATCTGACTCACATCAATTTAGAGTATTCCAAATAGTTATTAAACTGATTTACTGGAACAAATATAAACAATCTTATCTTAGTATATTTGCCTATTTTATTATATTCCTAGAAGTTTGGGGAAACATTTACTTCGTTTGATTGAATTAAGGTTTTTGGCTTAGTAACAAATGTAATATGAATATTTCTGCCATGGATGGAAAATACTCTGAATTATTTAGACAGATTTTCACTGCAAGTAACATTTGCCTGTGTAATATGGGCTAATATTAAAATCTGTTTTTTCGTTTAGCAAAAGTTGGCGAATAATGAATTTTCGAATGGTTCAGATACACAGTGTTATCAGGGTCAAAGTTTCCCTTTTCTTCTGGCCTTTCTCCCATGCTTTCCACTTCATGTTTCAAGACATCAGCTGTTACTTCATTTATCCCATCCATAGTCAAGGCAAAATAAATAGAAGCAAGACGGCTGACTAGCACATTTGTGGTTTTTCACAGAAACCTCTGCAGAGGTTCCCATCTCTACCCCAGTATAGGAAAGGGTTCACATTGCCAAACCTTCATGGATGAAGGCTGGAAAATTAAGGAAAATAATCATCATGTGCACCTGAGAGCAAACATATCAGTAATTCTGGGCTTAGGCACAATGACCACTGAAGTTCTATAAGTAGGAAATTAGGGGAGAATTTATATTGGGCTGGCAAAATCCATGTCTGTCTGCCTTTATGCATATAACTAAAATATATATTACTAATCATGATATATTGGCTATTTCAAAAATGTATCCAATGATTTATGACCACACCTTAAAATAGATTCATTAACCGTTGATATACCTTGGCATACTTGGATACATTTTTTAGTGACTGATGGTGTGGAAAGGAGGGAAATCTAAAGTTTTAGAAAAATCAAAATAAAAGACCAAAACAGTATAAATTCAAGTAAAAGAAGAGGTGGGAACAAAATTTTCTGCTCCTGTATTAAATCCCAGAAAAAAAGTGAAACAATTTGTTGTTGTATTTGTTGAGTATTGAAGGAAATAAATGGTAACAAATATAAATGAATTAATGAAAAAATTGTACATATTAACATTGAATGATAAAACATAATGCAAAAATTAGTGATAATGGGAATAATAACACCCACAAACATAACAGTTTTATGTCTGAAAGCCCGGTTTTCCAAATTCAAACTGGTAGCTCACAGAGATCCTGGGAAAGGTTGGGAGTTTAGTAGTATGATAACATTTTAAACTATGCAACCAGATAGTCTAGGGTCATATCTCAGCACCACTATCCAGTGACTTTAATCTTGTTCATGTTACTGTTGGCTTCAGTGTTGGGAGGTACCTCACTTCTGCTGGCTTTCTAATTCTGAGTGAAGGGACATTCTTATGCCACCCCCTCACTTATTCATTCCATTGAGAAGGAACATTTTAGCCAGTTGATGGCTCAGAGCACAACAACTCTTTTCTCCTCACTTTTGAACAGAATTAACCACATATATAGGCCCGTTACTTTATTTTACTCCCCAATTTTGACTCAAGGAGTACAGCCCTCAGTGATTCCTCTCACACACTGCATCTATCCACCAACACTTACCTTTGCGATCTATCACATGACTGTCACTACCAGCCACCTTCAGGCAACCATCAGGGCACTTGGATCATTAGAACATTCTCCTTGTTTCTCACCCTGTTTCCTAGAAGCCATTTTCCATCCAGTAGTCAGAGCGATCTTATTAGAGCATAGATCAGATTACATCACACTTTTGCAGATAGCTTTCTGAGAGCTCGCCTTCTCAGAGTAAAACCTAAAACCCTGCCACTGCCTGTGAATCTTCACATTGTCAGGTCCCCCATAAATCCGGCCCCTCAGTCTTTCTCTTTTGCTCTGGTCATTCTCTCCTCAGTATCCTTCTGGTACTCCTTGAAAACGCCAAGCTTCTCCCAGGTTAGAAGCTTCACTTGACCCAAGGCCTGTAGATACTGGCATGCACCCTCACTTGTCTCTGGGCCTGTCCAGCTGACACCTTTTCAGAGGAAATCTCCATGACCACTTGCTCACCAGCACTCTTAACCTGCCTTCAATTTCTCTCTAGAACTTATCAGCATCTTAATTTCTCTCTAGAACTTATCAGCATCTTAAATACTGCATTTTTCTGTCTCTTTTTAAAATACCTTCATCCGCAAGAAGAAAGTATATACGTTCTTTAGTCAAGAGCCTGTATTTTTCTCTGTACTCACTGTCTCACTTCAGCACAAAGACATTTCTGGCCTATAGAGTAGATGATTAATAAACATTTGTTGAATAATATTGCATAAATTCACCCTTAGTTTGTAAACTGCTGATTCATTTAGCTCTGAAGTCAATGACAAAATAAAAGAGTTGTACTTCTATCTTTTACTTCTTTACTCAGAGCAAATATTTATTGCCAATTTCATCTGTGCCCTGCAAACTGCTGAGCTTTTAAATCCATTATGTCTATTTATCTTGTGAAGTAGATAGATAGTCACTGTATCATTCAGGGCACATCCAGTAAAACAGAAACTAGTGTAGGTCTTACAACAATCTGATTTTAATACAGAGAAAAAAGTTATGCAGGTGGTTAAAGGAGCTGAGAAACAAAAAACAGGAAATAGTGGTAAAACCCAATAATTAGCACCAACCTTCTTTAGGGGATGGAGAGACAGTGGTCAAGTTGAGGAGTTGTTTTGTGATAGAAAAGCTGCCTAGTGAGAGGTGGGGTCAGGGAGAAAGCTTGATCTCTGACAGAGATATCATCAGAAGCAAAGAAAAACAAACACACAAACAAAACAAAGCAAAGTAAGTCACAAAGAGAAAAACAAATACAGTATGCTAACACATATATATGGAAACTAAGGGAAAAAAAAAAAAGGTCATGAAGAACCTAGTGGCAAGACAGGAATAAAGACACAGACCTACTAGAGAATGGACTTGAGGATATGGGGAGGGGGAAGGGTGAGATGTCACAGGGTGAGAGAGTGTCATGGACATATATACACTACCTAACGTGAAATAGATAGCTAGTGGGAAGCAAGCGCATAGCACAGGGAGATCAGCTCGGTGCTTTGTGACCACCTAGAGGGGTGGGAGGGAGGGAGATGCAAGAGGGAAGAGATATGGGAACATATGTATATGTATAACTGATTCACTTTGTTATAAAGCAGAAACTAACACACCATTGTAAAGCAATTATACTCCAATAAAGAAGTTAAAAAAACAAAGCAAAAACACAGGAGAATCGGCCCACCTCTTCACCTGTTCCTGCTCTCGGTCTTCTGCTTTCACCTTCCATTGTCATTTTACAGAGTAGAATATTTAAATCCAGAGAGGTAAAATAACTTCTGAAGATCCTACAGCTTTTTAAGGACTGAACTGGGATTGGAAATGAAGGCACTCAGACTCCAGATCCCTCAGTCGTTGCTAATAATGATATTTTAAGGAAAAAAAAAGTATTGGTTTTCTCTGAATAGGCAGTGTTTTGATATCACCAAATATGTATATATTTGTAGTGTGTGTGCGTGTATGTTTGTGTGATGAGTCCACATACATTAAATCAAGCAGTTAAATTCCCCAAGAGAGAAAAAAGGAACGATTTTCCAGTAAGGGCTGGCAATATCCACCAAGGCACATTTTCAAGCACTAAAGTGATCTTAACTACCTTGTAAGGCACACCATAGCAGCCCATAACATGCTGTCTGGCAAGCAGCAGGCACTTGATAAATGTCTCTTGATTGTTATTATGACTTTGAGGGTGCTACGATTCCAGAACTTTTCTGTGCACCTGAGATTGAACAAGGTTTGTGATAGTGGTGATTGTTCCTATAATTCATATATAGACATTGAATTTTTAGTGTGAATAATCCAGATATTTCACTTCCATTTACCCTCTGTAACATTTACTTAATACAGACTTAGTGTTCTTGCTGAACTCCTCTGTTACCTTTTTTTTTTTTTTTTAATTTTATTTATTTATTTATTTATTTATTTATTTTTTGGCTGTGCTGGGTCTTCGGTTCGTGCGAGGGCTTTCTCCAGTTGCGGCAAGTGGGGGCCACTCTTCATCGCGGTGCGCGGGCCTTTCACTATCGCGGCCCCTCCCGTTGCGGGGCACAGGCTCCAGACGCGCAGGCTCAGCAGCTGTGGCTCACGGGCCCAGTTGCTCCATGGCATGTGGGATCTTCCCAGACCAGGGCTCGAACCCGTGTCTCCTGCATTAGCAGGCAGATTCTCAACCACTGCGCCACCAGGGAAGCCCCTCTGTTACCTTTTTGAAAGTTTTATTTTCCCTACAGGTTAACTGTGGAAACACTGTTTTATTCAACATTAAAAGAAGGACTTCCCTCATTCCCTTATTTCTACATGAACATTTATTACAGATATATGGATTACTTAAGTGGCTGTTTACCTGATGATTCACAAAATGATTTGGGAAAAATTTAAAGTTATATGGTCTGCTTTCTATACACATACTCCACACTACTAAGTAATTTATAAAAATCCATAAAATAGGAAATTAACTTAAAGGTCACTAGGCTCTCAGTAGAATAAATGACCTTTGATGCTGGAAATCACTGAGGCTTTTTTTTTTTTTCAGGTTTTGCATAATATGTTATACATCACTTCTCTCAAGATATTTCTTGTAAAAATTAAAACGAAACTCACACAGAATAAAGCATTATAAAATATGTAAAAATTTTAAGACTTTCATAATTAGATGGATACCTAAAGCCCTACACTGGAAATAGAAGATAAAAGGACATTTCTCTTAAAATAATAGTAGGTTTTCTGCTATTTAAAGTTGGTAGAGATAGAGATTCTTAGAAAAAGAATGATAAAGTGAAATCACAGTAAAACTAATCTTTACTGATCAAATAGCAGATAGAACAGGATAAAAAAATCTTTTTAATAAAGTACTTATCTTGGATTTGAAAAAACCATCACCATGTATAAAAGGCCAATTTCATGTCAAGAGCTATCCTGGCTTTGGTCTAAGCTAAAATTCTGAGGAAGGGTTTCTCTTTTGGAGAGATTCTGCTAGGGTAACATTTTATATTAATCGTTTTTTTAATATACCCAATGCAAAATTTCAAAGCAAAGTGTATGATAGGCATTTCTCTGTCTGCCATGCTTCTAGGAGCTGATATCCTTATCCTATAACATCTGGGTGGTCTGTGGTCTCCACTAAATGCCCGCTAGGATCTGGAATCACTTCCTGATGTCAGATTGCCTCTTTATCACCTTTGAATTATTTCTGCACAGTAGCATATTTTTGAGGGCTATATTTCTTACATTTTAAGCATTTAAAAGCCAAATTTTGATGCTGTTTATTCACAACTAAGTATGTACTCATTTAAATATTAATTCATTGCACATTTATTGGATACATATCACATGCTGGATATTCTTCCAGGCCCTGAGGATAGAGCAAGGTAAAAAACAGACAAGTCCTTGTCTTCATGGAGCAGACAATAGGTACCTCCTTTGTCAAGTACTAAAATATGCTGTGAGAAAACTAAAACCAGAATAGTGGCTAGGGGCTGCACTGGAGGTAGGAAGGAGCTGAGAAGAGGGGTTACTATTCTATATAAGGAAGGCAGAGAAGGTTTTTAAGATTAGGTGATATTTTAATAGAGATCTGAAGAATATAAATGAGCTCAAAGCCATATCTGAAAAGAATGATCTGTCATAGGAAACAGTAAATGCTTATGCTATGGGGATAAATGTTCTTTATGTATGAAACAAGCAGGAGATATGTATGGCTAGATTGGCATGATCAAGATGGGGCGTCTTAAGAGAGAAAGACAGGACAGAGGACCTGATAATTTAGGAACTTGTAACCCTTATTAAAGGATTCTATTTTAGTTTAAGTGAAATGTGAAAAAAAAGGAGGATTTGGACCAAAGGAACAATTTGGCTTATGTGTTGAAAATAGCACTTTGAGAGCTGCATTTAGCAATATGCTATAAATATGGAAGCAGATAAGGAGGCTGTTGAAATTATCCAGAAAAGAATAATACTGCCTTGGACCAGTAGTAAAGCTGACATATTGTCACAGGTGAGAATTGAACCGTTCTCTTGATGTATTTTAAGAGTGAGCTAAGCAGATAATCTAATGGATTGCTATGTAGTGTGAGGGAATAAGAAAAGACAAGATTGACTCCATGATTTTTTAATAGAGCAACAAGAAGGATGAGGTTTCCATTTATTGAGATAGCAACAATCGTGGGTTATGTTAAGATAATTTTAAGGTAGGGGGCTTTTGTGGAGATCACAAGTTTGGTTTTGGATTTGTGGTGTTGGAGATGTATTTTGACACCTGAGAGGAGTAACAAGTGGTTGTTGATAGTTAGTATCTGTTTGTTGTTCAGTGTGTAAGTCCAGGGTGTATAAAATAATTTGTGATTATCCAGTGTAGAGGAATCATTTTTAAAGACATGTAACTGAATTGAGACCACCTATTAAGCGAATGCATATAGAGAAGATAAAATATCTAAATACTGAACCTAACATGCCCTAATGTTTAAAGGTGAAGGAACTGATGATGAAATAGCAGAGTGAGGTTTCAGAAGAAAGTATTTTAAGAAATAAGCAAAGATCATCAATTTAAAATGTGGCTTGGAACTTCCCTGGTGGTCCAGTGGTTGAGACTCCGTGCTCCCAATGCAGGGGATCCGGGTTCAGTCCCTGATCAGGGAACTAGATCCCGCATGCTGCAACTAAAAAAAAAAAAAAAAGATCCCACATGCCGCAACTAAAAAAGATCCTGCACACTGCAACAGCAATGAAGATCCTGTGTGCTGCAGACTAAGTCCCGGCACAGCCAAATAAATAAATAAATATTAAAAATAAATAAATAAATAAATAAGATGTGGCTTGATAGGTTAATTTAGGTACAACCTGAGAATTCAGTATGGTATCTGCCAAAGTAGAGATATGTTTCATTGAAGATTAATGCTTACCACAAATGTGCTCAAAACATTATGAGAGATTGTGGAGTTAATAAAGGTAGTAAAGAAATGCAGCTGTAGTTGGAAAAGGATGGGATATTGAAAGGATTTTTTAAATTAATTCTTGTTTTTATAATGGGAGATATGGCAAGTTTTTATACTGATGGTGATGACTTAGGACAGAAAGAAAATTGATTTTGTCGGAGGAAGAGAGAATAACTGATGAAGTACAAGAGTTTGAAATAAGATGACATTGATTAGCAATTCATGCAGGAGAGAAGGTAGATTATGTAGATTCAGGTGGATTAGGAAATATTATGATGGGAAAATGTAGTTCTGTTATGATTGTCTCAATATTCTCGGTAAATAGGAGAAATTATTGTTAGGTTGCTGTCCATACTAGGTCTTAGCCATTATTTTTTGATATTTGGCATTTTGGGAAATAATGCCTTATTGACAAAGCAAAATACATGAATAGTAGGAATTCTTGGTGGTTTGAGGGGGATGGAGAACGAATGTGTTAAACTGTATTTCATGTAATGGAACCTCATAATGCTTTTCACATCGTTGTATAGAAACTGTCAGTGGCATATTGCTCATTGTGTGTTGTTTCCTCATGTGCTTTATTAGCTTTGAAAGTGTGATGTTCATTGCCTGTGCCAAAATTATTTTAGACAGTTCCCCAATTCCTGGATTGAAGACGTCTCACATAGAATAATTCCCTTTATTTCTATCAGACATCTCTAGAGAGATCATCCAGAGCAAGATAAATTAATAGCTTCCTGGACCTCCAAAGAAAAGCAAATAAATCCTAAAAATCCCTGTGACATACAGCCTGTGGATTCCTCCTCAAAGTCACAGCTTTTCCTCTTTCTAATTTTTAACTTGCTTTATTCATTTGTAAACACCACTCCACACATTTCTCTGGAAGTGGAGAGGGAAGAGTTAGTGAACCCAGAAGTGGGATTGCTGGATTATATGGTATTTCTATTTTTAATTTTTGGAGGAACCTCCATGCTCTTTTCCATAATGGCTACACGAAGTCACATTTCCACCAACAGTGTACAAGGGTTTCTTTTTCTCCAAATCATTGCCAGCACTTCTTACCTCTTGGTTTTTGATAATAGCTATTCTAACTAGTCCAAAGTGATACCTCCTTGTGGCTTTGATTTGCATTTCCCTGATGATTAGTAATGTTGAGCACCTTTTTTCATATACCTGTTGGCCATAAATGGTGTTGGGAAAACTGGATACCCACATGTAAAAGAATGGGATTGGACCCTTATCTTACACCATACACAAAAATCAACTAAAAATGGGTTAAAGATTTGAATGCAATACTTGAAACCATAAAACTCCTAGAAGAAAACATAGAGCCAAAGCTCCTTGACGTTGGTCTTGGCAATGATATTTTGGATATGACACCAAAAGCTCAAGCAACAAATGCAAAAATAAACAAGTGGGTCTACATCGAAGTAAAAAAAAAAAAAAAATCTGCACAGCAAAGGAAACAAAACAAAACAAAAAATTCAACCTACAGAATGGGAGAAAATACTTGCAAACCATCTATGTGGGGTTAATATCCAAAATATATTGATACTAGGAACACATCCAACTTAACAGCAAAAACAAAAACAAAATTTAAAAAAACCCAAAGCACCTGTTTCAAAAATGGGCAATGGACCCAAATACATATTTTTCCAAAGTAGTCATTAGTTTTATTAGACATCATTATCAAACTATCTCAATGTACTTGATAAAGGAAAATGTATATAGTGCTAAAATAGTTGTCCTCTCAGCTGGCATATAATTTTACTTATTTATTTTGAAATATGAAGTAGGATTGTTAATTTTTCTATTAAATAAAACCAAAAATATCAATTTTAGTTATAATAAATACTTCATGATATGTTTGGATAAAAATGTTTACTGAAAGAACTTTCTAAATCTGAAAGATACTATATAACATTTTCTATGCATAGTTTTACTGGAGTCTGCTGAAAATTTGTTGCCGGTTAAAATGATATACACAACATAATAGATACACTAACTTATACTGCTTCACTTCTTCAAAGGTATTTTTCTTTCCAGTTAATAACTTCTGTGAAGAGAATTAAAAGTAGCTGAAAGCATTGCTTATGTTTAAACATGTGGAGAGAGCAAGATTAAACATTTAATATTTATTGCCCACCTCTCTGATACATTTGTTTTGCTGTCAAGGGATTCTCCCTTCAGAGGAATTTGTGTTTTGACAATAGAGAAAGGAAGAGATTAGGCTGTAAAGTATTGTCAACACTCCCACTGCTCCACTCTGCAATTTTTTTTTTTTAATTCAAAATACTCCCAAACAGAAATATTTTTAATAAAGAAAAATAATATATTATAATATAATGAGGTATCCCAGTGCTTTCATTAATTATTAAAGAAAGATTACCCTAAGACCAGATTCATCCCTGTGCTTGAAACACTCAAACAATAAAAAAGAAAAAAAACACACTTACACACCCAGAAATACGACACTGGATCTGCTTGAAGAAGGGCAGTGATCTTTGAGAGAGAAAACAAAAGAGGGAGCCCTAAGACTGCCCTTGCTTACTTACTGCCTAGAGAGTTTCCATGCGCTGGGGCAGGGGAAGTGGACTCCTGCCATTGAGCAGACAAAGCCAAAGTTCTGGGGAGACCACGGTGGCCAAAGTTGGCAGGTCTGAGAGGACAGGTATTCAAAGAGAGAAATCTCTGGTGTCTGCTGATCAATAAAAACACAACTCGTAATTCAGAGGGCATTTGGTAAAGTCATCAAGAAAGTCTTGCCTCTGGAGTAGGAATTAATTACCTTTAGACTGAGCATTGATCTGCACCCATCAAAAAATCATAAATGTAAAATCTGAAAGGATCAAACTGTTTCCAACTAAATTATGTGTTCCAGAAAAAAGCTGAAAAAAAATACATATATATATATATATATATATATATATATATATATATATATATATATATATATATATATCTCAATACAAAAAACCAGCATCTACAAAGATAAAAGTAACAAAACTACAGACAAACTAAAATTTCTCTAACAGATTCCTAAAGAGATTGACACTATTGTTCTGTAAGGATTTGGAGCAACAAGAACTCTCACAGCTTGATGGTAGGAATGTAAAACGCTTTAACAACTTCTCAGAACTCTTTGGCAGTTTCTCATAATGTTAAACACACATGTAAACTATGACCAACAACTTCACTGTTAGGTATTTACACCCCTTCCAACAAAATAAATTAAAGCAATATGTTTAGAAAATAATCTGTATAATAACATACATGAATTTTTAATGTAAAATAACCCCAAATTTGAAAATTTCTAAATGCCCATCCAAGGGAAGACAGGTAATCAAAGTGTGATATATTCATATAAGAGATTACCTTTCAGCAATGAAAAATTATGAGCTTCTAATAAACACAGTGACACAATGAAACCAGGCATAAATGAATATGTACTGTCTAAAGTTCAAAAACAGGTAAAACCAATGTATGATAAGAAAGTGATTGCTTCTCTGATGAAAGGTATTGCCTAGAAAGAAGCATGAGAAAACTTTCTTAGGTCATATTAGTGGTTTTTTAATGAGGTAGAATTTACTTCGATAAAAATAAAGATACTAGCATGTATTCAAGGATTTATAACATATATCCTACCATAGGAAAATATGTTTTAAAAAACACTCTTACAAAATGACGATTTAAATGAAATAAATTTGCAACCATTTGGAAATCTATTTGGTAGTTTTCTATAAAATTAATTATTCACCTACCCTATTGCCCTAGATCCGTAATTACTCCTAGGTGCTTATTCAAGAGAAATGACAACTCATATCCACAGAAATATAATTATTTTTGCCCTATTATCTGGAAAATTTCTTCAATATCAAGTTTCAAATTTCTTATAGGTCATTTTAATTTGCCATCATATTAATTCCCAATATTTCTTTATAGTTTTCTCCAAACATCTTGTTCTTTTTTTAAAAAAATTAAAGTATAATTGACATGCACCTTTATTGTTCTTGTTTTTTGGATGTAAGTTTCTAGTAACACTCTGAAATTAATATTTTAAGCATTCTTTCTCCTCTAAATTGTTTGTTGTCTGTTTGTTTTGGACTCTCTTTGTGTTAGGTCTGTCTTCACTATTTGGTGTCCACGCTTGTCTGCTTCTGTAAGAGTGTAACAGTAAAAACCTGGACTGAAGCTCACATTTACAAGGTTCAGTGATCTGGTTCAGTTATTTTGTTAGGGGAATACTGTGTCAAAATCTTTTACCATTCTGTTTATCAGTCAGGGTTGAACCAGAGAGGTAGAACTAGTAGAAGACACATTATGAGGCTTATTGTTAAGGAATAGTCCAGATAGACAAGAACATTATCCTTAGTGCAGACTGTGAGGAAAGGGAAGCTGGAACTCTGGTGCAGACACTGAAGCTGCTGTCCACAGGGGGGATTTCTTCCTCCAGGGGAAGCTGGCTGTCTTTTTAAGGTCGTTCGTGTAATTAAATCAGACTCACCCAGATTATCTAAGATGATGTCTTTTGCTTAAAGTCAACCGATTATTGACTTTAATCAAATTTAAGAAACACCTTCAAAGCAACACCTAGATTAGTGTTTGAATAACTGGGAACTATAGCCTACCTAGACAAGTTGAAACAAGGAAAATATCGCATTTAGATTCCTAGAAAAAAATAGGTATCATGACTGAATCCTTTTTATCCATGCATACTTAAGTCATTTTATGACTAATTTATAAAAGTAAGAGTAAAGACGCAGGGAAAAACAACATAATTACAAATTGTAATAGAAAATTTAAACACAGCACACCTAATTTTTTCCCCGTATTTTTCTAGTTTGAAAACGTTTATAACCTAACTGGGCAACATCCTCTCAATTACTCAACTGGTTTGTGTGAAACTGGAACATATTCATCTTGTAAATACTGATTCCAGGATTCAAATATCTCTAATAAATTCTAGCTTACCATTACCTTCCCCCACCTCAGTTTTATTGAGATATAATTAACATATAACATTGTGTAAGCTTAAAGTGTACAATGTGATGATTTTATACATTTCTGTGTTGTAAAATGATTGCCTCAGTAAGGCTAGCTAACTCATTCATTGCTCACATACTTACCATTCATTGGGGTTGTCAAAATTTTAAATATGGCAAAAAAAAAATTTTTGAAAAACAAGTATTTTACATATCATTTTGTCAGAACATTAATTCATAATGTTCTTTTTGAGTCCTAGATTTTCTCCAGTTTGAACAATTATTGGCATTATTAACCTACGCCTACACTGAATAACTGATTAAAGACACATCATGAATCTATTTGCATGAATGTGAAAATGTTATTTTGAAAAACAGGGAGAAAGTTAATGAAGATATTTAAGCCAGAGAGTCCATTTATTGGATAATTCAGTCTCATTAATTAGGTGACTCATTATTAGGTAGAGAGCCTTTGAATTTTCTTAGTGGCTAGAAAAAAAGAAAGCTCATGTTTATAACATCACTCTATTAAGAAACTCGAAGATTAGTTCATTGCAGTTCATCAAGTTAATATGACAAGAGCAGTAAGATAAAAATGAGTGGCAGTCACTTCCTGGGTTGGAAGCAAAGAGATTTAATAAAAGAGAAAATCATTCTTACCCACTTGCTTAAAAACTGAGACCACATTTTTCATAATATTTTTTTGTTTACTGCATGCCAGTTCTTGAGAACTAATTATGAATGTCATTGTCTCAGAAGACTACAGTTTTATAAAAACTATAACTGACAGGCAGATAAATAAACATAAAAATTGTAATAAAATACCATAAATATATATCTTAATGGAATACTTTAGAGTGAGTTTCAGCAAAGTTTTTCTGTTAAGGGCCAGATAGTAAATATTTTAGGCTTTAACAGTTATGTAGTTTCTGTTACAACTATTCAATTATTCAACTCTGCATTATAGCATAAAAACATCCATAGACGTTATGTAAATGAATGATCTGTGCCCCAGTAGAATTTTATTTATAAACAAACTGAAATTTGAAATGTTATGTAATTTATGTCACAAACTATTTAAAAATTTTAAAAATTACTTTAGACTCTGCAAGCATTATTACCTTGCTGGTTGTATAAATACCGTGGGCCGTAGACTGCTAATGCTTGCATTAAAGAAACAAAATTATGTTATCAGTAAAACCTTTCCATGGGAAACAGTTTGAAATTAGTGTATCAATTATGACTAAGAGAGTTAAGTGAAAAGTCTTTCTAGCAAGATAGAGTGGGTTTGGCAGGGTATGTTTGTGAGAAAGAGTAATAATTTGGGAGAAGTGCAAGTAATTTTGTGTGTGGGTAGAGGGGGCAGATGTCAAGAGATGAGAATAGAGAATTCAGTTTCGGCTAAATTACAAATGCCTTTAGATCATCCAAAGCGCTTATAATTTATTCTAATGGAAGTGACAAGACTTTATTGGGATTTAAAATAGGGAATAAAAGAATCAGATTTGGACTTCCCTGGTGGCGCAGTGGTTGAGAGTCTGCCTGCCAATGCAGGGGACACGGGTTCGAGCCCTGGTCTGGGAAGATCCCACATGCCGCGGAGCAACAAAGCCCGTGATCCACAATTACTGAGCCTGCGCGTCTGGAGCCTGTGCTCCGCAACAAGAGAGGCCGCGATAGTGAGAGGCCCGCGCACCGCGATGAAGAGTGGCCCCCGCTTGCTGCAACTAGAGAAAGCCCTCGTACAGAAACGAAGACCCAACACAGCCAAAAATAAATAAATAAATTAATTAATTTAAAAAAAAAAAAGAATCAGATTTATATTTTTGTAAGTCTCACCTCAGATGCATAGTTTGGGAATACACCATAGACAAGACTGTAGGCAGAGAGCTTAATTGGATAGTACATTTGATGGTGCAAGAGAAAATGTAAGGTGACCCAAACTACAGTAATAATATGGGTTCATTTATACATATGTTATTTTTTCATGCCACTGAATGGAAAATTAAATATGTTGCCACGTGGCTTAGATGTTAAATCCTTATTATCAAGAAATAAAATTCATATTATACAGTAACATCAGTGAAAATAGCTAAACCCCATTGTACTCTCTTGACTGCTGTCAAGAGGTGAGCAACCCCATCAAGAGGTGGTCAGTTAAAACAGCAAGCTAAAGTGGAAGTAATAATGTTACTTTAATCGCCAACTGAGAGTATAAGAGGCTAAACAGAAAAAAATCTCTGGTGCCCACTATGTTCCATTTTTCCCCATGGAACAGCTCTGGGCAAAGGTCAGGTGGATCAGGTGTGGGGATTTTCTCACCACCCAGGAGTGATAAATGAAGTGCTCCCCCTATTTCATAGACCTGGGGACCTGGCGGGGCAGAAGAAGAGGAAGGACTAGGTGTGGAAATGTACGGGCTACCAAGTCCGAATGGAGAAAAGTGTCCTTAGGTTCTTCCTTCCCCTCCTCCCCCCATGCCAGTAAGGAAGTCTGAGGAGCGGCACTTGGAAAAGACTTCTGCTAAGGGACTCCAGTAAGGAGGTCTCAGATGCAGGGGCTTGGGCCAGGAATGGCTGATTTGCACAAAAGGGAAGCTGGCCGTGGGTGGGCAAGGTCTGTCTGACTCCTTGACTGGAGCCCCTTCCAGAGACTGCAATGCATTGGCTGTGCATCCAGTCTGATGTTAGGGGAATATCTTTCCCCTTTGAGGCCTGCTAGTAAAGCCTCTGTAACTTACTATGATCAGGCCTGAAATATCACACAGAGGATTTTGGCCTAGAGTCGAACTCTTCGAATGCCTCCTAGATTTTCTGTCAAGTGGTAAAAGTTTATGAAGGATTAGAACTCCATTTTGACAAGACAAGTAAGAGTCAGATCATGAGGAATGAAATTTTTGTTATGGAAACCTGGATAATTTAGTACAACAGAGAGAAATGCAGGATGAGTAATGTAGAAAGAATGGTATGAATACCATTGAAGTTTCCATGATCAGATATAAAGTCAAGTATGTAAAAGATTCCTGCCTTTTCTTCCTTCCTGCAGTGTCATGTCTGCATTTATTTACCATAATTTTCCCTCTAATTATTCCCTATAAGTTTGTTTTATTGTCTTATTTTTTATTGAAGTATAGTTGATTTATAATATTGTGTTAGTTTCAGGTAAACAGCAAAGTGATTGTTATACATATATATATATTTTTTTAAATTCTTTTCCATTATGGTTTATTATAAGATATTGAATATGGCTCCTTGTGCTATGCGGTAAAACCTTGTTGTTTATTTTATATATGGTAGTGTGCATCTGTTAATCCAATACTTCCAATTTATCCCTCTCCCACTTCCCCTTCCGTAACCATAAGCTTGTTTTCTATGTCTGTGTGTCTGTTTCTGTTTTGTAAATCACTTCATTTGTACTATATTTTAGATTCCACATATAAGTGATATCACATGGTATTTGTCTTCCTCTGTTTAACTTACATCACTTAGTATGATAATCTCTAGGTCCATCCATGTTGCTGCAAATGGCATTTAATTCTTTTTTACGGCTGAGTAATATATATATATATACCACCTCTTCTTTATCCATTCATCTATCAGTGGTCATTTAGGTTGCTTCCATGTCTTGGCTATTGTAAATAGTGCCGCTCTGAACATTGTGGTGCATGTATCTTTCAAATTAGGGCTTTCATCTTTTCTGGGTGTATGCCCAGGAGTGGGATTGCTGAATCATATGGTAACTCTGTTTTTAGTTTTTTAAGGAACCTCCAGACTGTTTTCCCAACCCTCCAACAGTGTAGGAGGGTTCTCTTTTTTCCACATCCTCCAGTATTTATTATTTGTACACTGCCTTTTGAATTCCTGCCTTTTCTTCCTTCCTGCAATGTCATGTATGCATTTTTTTACCAGACTTTTCTGTCTAATTTTTCCCTATCATTTTTAGTGTATGTTGGTTTGGATAACTTTATAATTTATTATCTGATTTCAACAAATTAAGACATATTTGGGAGTGGATCAGAAGTGGAGTGGCCATCACAGTGACCCATTTTGGGGAGGACCAGTGCATTTTAATCTGTGCAAAATATAATTGAACTATGTTAGACTAATCATGTACTAGATACATGATTAGTACATGTATCTAATCATGTACAAGCCATTAGCTGAATTATGTTAGACTAATCATGTACTGTTACTCTTTTGAAGTTAAAATTCGGAAAAGGCAGGTGCATGAATATTGAATAGTCTTGGAGGGGACTGCTCAGATATTTCAGATTGGCTTCTTCAGACACATTCCAAATCTCTTGTAGTCTGGCTAAGTACCTACTCAATTTGGAAAAGCTAAAGACTGTGTTCTCATTGTACTCCCTTACAGCTCAGATTTTCATATGACCTACTTTCTGTAAGAGGGGAAGATGCCTTTTTATTCTTTTTCCTGACAAACAAGGTAGCAGGGCCATTTACTTTTCTATGGTAACAGTAACAAGGGAGCCAGTTTCTAGTCCCTGGCTTTGTGGCTGATGCCATTCAGTGTTGTTCAGAGATGGTTCAGGCAGAGGTGCTATGATTGAGCCAGCAGTTGAGGCAGAGGTTTCTTGATGGTTAGAGAAAAAACAAAACAAGCAACTCATGCAAGTTTGAGGTGAGTCTGTGGATACCTGGATGGAGGTGACTTGCACCAGCTGGGTGATCCCTCACTGACCATAGCAGCCTCATTTATATCTATCTTCCCTATTTAAATAACAATACGACCATATCAGAAGCAGATGGATCCCATAGATAAGGCTCTTGAAAGTCACATAGCTACAGAGATCCAAGAAACATGTTTAGTAGTTGGACATAATGCATTTTTTTGGTAGCTGGATTTAACACATTTCTTGAGAAAAATAAATATACTCTAGAGAATGCAATTGCAACTTTCAATACAGAGGCAAAATTAGGGTCCAGATCTATCAGGAAGGTGACAGATGGTGTCTCATACATTTCCTGCCATATAAATCAGTAATGTATGGAGCAGAGATTATACATCAACTAAAAATACACAAAAAATAGTAAATGATCACCAAAGTCTAAAGAGGAGGGAAGAAGAGGAAGATCGCAAAAGGAAAGGGAAAAAGAAATGAGCTGGTATGAGAATGGACTATGTCGTTTTTCTATAAGAGACATGAATGGAGGCTCCCAGAGGAAATTCAAGACCAACAGTAAAGAGAGAAACAGAAGAAATTTGTGTTTGTGTCGTTAAATTGAAATGCAAACATTTAAACCTTCCAGCTTCAGCTTCAAAGCTGAGAAATAAAGAAATTTGCGTCAGAAATTTATATCTAGCTTTTATGAAGTGTGAAAGATAGAGAAACATCGCCTTTTAATGTAGTTTTCATGGAAGCCTATTTTTGATGGACAATGTACCATAAGTTACATGAAATTGCATATTATTTTCTATGAAAATACATGCTTCACTTACAGAAGTTTATTATTATTTGAACTAACCATTTTGCTTAGATTTTACATTAATGTGATAAAATTTGAAACTGTGGAAAAATAAATAACAAAGTTAGCATGACATTAGAGCCAGCAGTTATGAAGGCAGTATTCTGAATCTCCAGCATCCCAGTCATGGCAAAAGGAGCAACCTTCTGGCCGTGCCATTGTTGTGATGAGCTCCAGGAATTCTTTAGAAGCTCTGCTCAGAAACTGCTCAAACCAGCCCTTCAAATAATGGGTGAGAACCTAATTCCATATGTCATGTTTTTGTTTGCTTATATTACCTGTAGACTTATTATTATTTCTAGAGCTAAAAATAGACTGATACATTAAGTATGCTGATAAAATAAGTTGAATTTCTTTAAATAAATTGTTCCCTCTTAATGATAAGTTCATTTCCTGAAACCTTAAGCACAAATATACAAAAGTGAAAATATAATGCAATTAGAAAAAGGAAGCAGCTCTATAAACATTCCAGCTTTATTTATAATGCACAATTAATTAAAGAATCAATGTTATTTGAAACACAATTTTAAACTTACTAAAGAGTAATTGAATTGTATAATCATATTAAATAAAGAAGTAGATGTGATTAATGTTATCTTTATAATTACATTAAAACTAAGCACATCTGAATTTACACAATACTGAAAATGTTCTATATTTGGACTTTGGCAGTGAATACAAAACTATATACATGTGTCAAACTCATCAAATTATCTCCAGAAAAATCAATAAATTTTGCACAAGCCAATTATACCTCAATAAATAGGGTTAAAATACAATCCAAATATTTGTACTAATCCACATTAATAAAAAACCCATGGTATTTCACCATTATTACATAATTTACTATTTAGTTAGAATAAACAATGGAAGTATTATTTCATATTTTAATATTTGATTAGAATAAATAAAATCCTGTTTATCTCCTTTCAATTTGTCACTCACTTCAAGATGCTGTGAATAAAAAGCTACTATGCTGCAATTGTTTATGCCATTATATCATTAGATTTTACTTTTCTTGATGTTTATAAAAAATAATTTTAATTAGAACATTGAGAGCATTATTTGTAGAATATTGTTATTCTGCAATATTTGAGCATCATGATTGAACCAGTTCTCAAATATGACACCTGAAGTAATTATAAGCAAAGAGAATACCAGTCACCATGGCTCCCAGATGAAGCATGTTTCAGTATAAAATATGTAATGGACTCCTGGTTCAGACAATATGCCACAGAGCCATTTTTTTCTTGTTCCTTCCTAGTATGCATAACTATAAATTCTGGAAATGACACAAGACATAAACAAAGGAAAACCCTGAAAGGTAGTAAAAAACGTGAGCTACTTTGGGATACCAGGAGCTGGAGAAATAGCACATTAGCGAGGCATCTTGTGTGACCCCGTCCGATAAGAAGGCTCCCAGACCTATTGTTTTCTGATCCCCCCAACCTAGCAAGAGAAGGCAGCCTAAGTTGGCTCCTTCTTCCCTTGTATCAATTAGGAGCCACTTATCAAGATAGCCACCAATAATAACAGCTGGGAAAAGTGCTCTTCTTCTCTGCTATGCCCAAGCATCTTCTCTCTATTCTATCTAGAAACACCAAGGCAAGTTTACTCCACAGAGATAGCCAGTGATGTAAATGCTGTTCTTATCCTTAATTTGCAAATAAGAAAACTGAGGTAAAGAGAGGTTAAGGAATTTTCCAGTATCTTAACAGCAAGGAAATGATGAAGCCTGGATTCACCTCCAGTTAATCTGACTCCAGAAATGGAGAAAATGCCTGAGTGGAGAGTGGTGTCACTGAAGGCAAAGGAAGAGGGTCTTCAGAAATGAAGGGAAAGAGAAGATACTTCAGTCATTTCAACAAAGATGGCTGGGATAGGGAATGAAATGTTACCTCTGGGATCAATAATAATGGTGCCATTGGTGACCTAGGGAAGGACATTCTATTGGAAGCCAGTTATTAGCTTAAGGTATGGGGATGAGGAAAGTAGTGTGTGTGTGTGGGGAGGTGTGCAAGCGTGTGTGTGTGCATGCGTGTATGTGTTGTAAGAGTACAGAATTGAGTAAACTTTAGATGATGATAGAAGAATTCTAAAAGGGAGAGTTTGAAGACAGATGAATGAATGGCATAACTGATGCATGCAGGGCTCTGAAGAGTTTGGAGAGGATAATATTGCAACAACGTTGGTAGGATTAGGCATATAGGGAAAGAAGCACGTACATCTTGCCCATAGTGATATACCATGGCATTTGTTGGCCATTACCGTAAATAGAAACCTAATGACATTTCAATCAAATAAGTACAAAGGATTTTATTTTTAAATGAATGAACTCATACTGGTTAGAATGTTCTCTTTATATCTTAATATGGTGCTATAAATAACCTTTCATAATTTGAAAAAAAAAGTGTTTTCTATCCTTCTCTGCGTTGAAATGTACTATATGCTAAATTATGTCAATTTTTCCAAGGAAGTCGCTCAAGTTAAAGAAAATTAATTTGGAGTTTGGGTGTGAAGAGGATCAGAAGCCTGTTACTGAATAAACTACCTTATATAAGTAATAAAACTGTAATTAAATAAGTAAATTTTATGAGAATATACTTTAATTGATTTTTTAAATATAAAGTGCTGAGTTGTATATCACAGGCTTTTAGTTGGTAATCAATTTTTATGATATCTCAATTAGCTTATTTTTGTTTCATAAGTAGATGAATTTAGAATTTAATTGCAGTTCTCTAAAAGAACGGTTTGTACAATCCTCCATGGTGTTTACTCTGCTGCTAATGCAATATAATACTCAGGGTCAGAAAATTGATGCTGAATCAAAAACTTTAGCTAAATTCTTAAGATAAATTTAATATTTACTCAGACCTCAAAAAGTATAATAACTTGAGCAAGTACCTAATATGTTATTCAGCAACAGAATAGCTGATTGAGCTATTGAAATAAATCTATCAATATAAGAGCTTGAAAGGATTTTAGCAATAAACTGTACAAACTTTTCATTTTCAGTATAAGAATATTGGCCTCCAATATCCTCACAGTTACAATAAAACTAGTGAAATAATAGAAATAAGGTTGAGACAATACATGTATTGTTACAGTGAGTCTAATGAAATTCCTATATTCATACTGACTGTTTTGAAACAGTCTATTGTAGCAACTGTCTATTCACATTTATTTATTTACAATCGTGTCCCGAAGCATGGTAGCTGAAAATGATGACTTATTCAGTTGATTTCAAGAATGTTAGAGTTACGAAATTTTGATTAATTTTAAAAGGACCACTATGGCCATGTTTTGGATATGTTATATCCTTCAAGCATCTACATTTGGGAATATCATTGATACTGTACAGTCCAAGGCACCATCTGTAAAGAGGTTCTATAAACTCACAGGTTTTCATCTTTTAGAAACAACCAAAAAGCAGTTTAAATTTTTAAAATATTCTGTCTATAAGAAATATTAAATACAGAAAACATAAATGTAATGTTAAAATCACAAAGAATAGATATTTTATGTATTGTCACGGCTTTATTTTTGTCTGTAATATATTAGTTTAAGTGATATTATACAGATAATATCTCACAGACCAGCAAACATATTAGTATGTGTAATGAAGGGACATTATTGATTTTCAATGATTATTGTCATTTGACTGGAACATATGTAAACGAGAAAAATCAGCTATGAACTAAACAAATAAATAAAACATTGGTTCTAATTTACAATTTGCTTTTTTATCCCCAAGTAAATCATCAGAATTGTTCATGATAGTTTCAAGTTAAAATAATTTTTGAAAAGTTTCCTGAAAGAAGCAGTAGCATGTTCTGATTGGATTGCAAATTTTCACTCCTTTCAACTAGACTAGCCAGATTCCTCAAGAAGTTATATTATGAGCTCTGTGATCATTCAGACTTAGGAACGATGTGTGGTAGTAAGCCATTGTTCTGCTGAGATATAGATAAATAAAGGATAAATAAATAATTGAAGAGTTTGCGACAGCTGGGTGTCTGTAACAATTGAAGCAGGGGAAATCACACTGTGAAGCTTTGAACTAAAGCATCTTGTTCACATAAACTGACAGGGTAATGGAGAGGATTAAAAAGAAAGACAATACATATATTATAGCAAATGCTTGTCTATGATACACAATTCACTAAGTGGGAATTTATTATTTATATTATTTACATGGGTTATTTGTAAGTTCCTTATGATTCTACTACAAACAATTTAGAAAAATTCACAATAGTCCTGGAGAGGGAATAACACTGTCATACATATCATGTTAAAAACCTTTGACTGTTGTTAAGTATTAAGCTTTCTGATACTCTTCCTTTGTACATCTTTTCTCCACTGAACGAGGAAATAGAAACAGAAATTTAAACCATTTGTCCTTCAGTCATATAATAATATTGTAATTCTCATTCTGCAAAGCCTTAATAAGGCATCACTGGGGGAGAATGCTTTTGATTAGTCATATTCTATTATTTCAGACATTCATTTTCTTTCACCTTGCAAAAATCATATCATAAGTGCATTTTTAATATACCTGTAAAAATTGAATTATTTATCCAAAGCTTTGTATCATTCTGATAAATTAGGTCATCAAGAAATAATTTTTATTTCACTTCAAATATAGGATGTCATATGAAGAACAATTCTGGGACTCAAAACTCTATGAATACCTATCTCTATATAAGTGAGGTAGCTTGCAAAATACATTTATAAGCTTTTAAGCTATGGGTGTATGTTGTGTTCGTGTGTGTGTTTGAGTATGTATCCATTCTCAAATATATATTCTTATATATATATGCATGCAACATTATATATTCTTAATATATATATTATCTACATAAACATATACACAAATATATAGACACATTATATTTCTCAATAAAAAACAAAAACACTCCAGGTATCAAAGATTCCTAAGAATATTCAGTAATAAATGATACTGAATTTTAAAGAAGAATTTATTGCATGCATGATTTATAAAAGACAATATAAAATATCATGTAAATTGCTATTTGGAAGATATTTTATTATGAAAAAGTCAGATAAAATTAAACTGTTAATGGTATAACAGAGGCAATGGGCATATTGGTGTTTGCTATAAAATTACTTCACCTACTTTGGGTGTCTGAAAAATCTTTATAATAAAATGTTTAGAAAGAAGTACAATAAAAGTGTGTATAGTTCGGTGCATTTTTACAAAATAAATGCATTAATATAACCAACTCCCAAATCGAGGCATAAAACATCACCAGAAGGAAACAAAAGCCCCTTCTACTCACTTTCAGTAACCAATTTCCTCAAAACTGCAGGATGTGTAAACCTAGAAATAGAATCACTGCATCACAGCTATGCATACTTTCACCTTTAATAAGTATTGCCACTTAATATTCCAAAGTGTGCGCACCAGAGTCACCACTACCACAAGGAAATGAGATTTCCGATTATTTCATATCCTTGTCTATACTTCATATTTTCTTTTTTTTTCTTCACTTTAGGCATTCTGTTATAGGTGCAATGGTATTGTATTATGGTTTCAGTGTACATTTATTTAATAATAATATTGAGCACCTTTTCTTATTCTTATTACTAAGCTGGGCATCCGTTAATATGGTCTCTGTGTATTTTGCTGATTAACAATTTGGATTGGCTTTCTTTCTTTCATGTCTTAAAAAATTGATCTATGGATGTTTTTTATGTATTATAGTTTTTAGTCTATTGTCAGAAATATCTACTGCCTTGATCTTTTCTTGCTCTATGGGCTACATTTAATCTCAGGGTTTTCTTTTGATAACAAATAAATTATTCATTTCAATATACCCAAATCAATATTTTAGTAATCCTTAAGTAATTTTTGTGTCTCAGAAATGCCTGTCTATTCTAGGGTCATGATGGTAGTCTCATGTATTTCTTTTCGAAGTTTTATAATTTTACCTTTCATATGAAGATATGCAAGAAATCTGAAATGTCCTTTTGTGTACTGTGATAGATAGAAGTTTTATATATTTTTTGAAATGAAGATTAAGTTAACAAGCTTCTTTTATTAAAATGTCCATCCTATCCTCTTTGCACTGTAGTGTCACATTTATCACAAATCAGGTGACCATATGTATGTGGTCTTTTATTGGATTCTATTTCATTGTTCTATTTCTCTGATAGAAATTAGAGAATTTCTAAATTCACACTAATACCACACTGTCTTAATCACTATAGCTTTATGGGTCCTTGTTTATTTTTGATTTTTTGTATTTCCATAAAAATTTTAGAAATACGTCAATTTACACACACACGTACACCTACCTAATCTCTATGTCAGACTGAGGAAAATTCATATATTTCCAACATAGGATCTCATAATCAGTGAATAGGATATAGCCTTCATTTATTTAGAATGTATTTACTTATCTCAACATTTAGTTGGAATTTGCAAGACAAAGCTCTTTCACATAATATATTTTTTAGACTTTTTTTCTTTTTTGTCATTAAAAATGACTTTTTCCTTGTTTGTTGCTGGATTCCATTTGCAAGAATTTTTTGAGGTAATTTTGCATCAGTTTATAACAGAGTTGGAAGTGTGAGTTTTTTTCTGTTTAATGTTCTTTCAGTATCAAGTATATGCTGGCCTAATTAAAAGGAGTAGGCACTTTCTGGCTTCTACTTAGAATGTAAAAAGCTAGTGTCACTCTGACATTAAAAGTAAGTGGAAAAGAAAGATAATCTAAGACATCTTGAATGCATTAGAGAGCCGAGACTGGAAGGCAAGCAACTAGCCTGAAATCTAAGAATAAACACACACTTTCAAGGAGACATATGAACACAAGTACTGCCTTACTTGGAGCAGAGCACCAGAAAAATACGGGAGCTCTATAAAAGCAGATAAAAAATTTAATGAATTGCTCAAAGCCTACTGTTAACTAAAGTGTATAAAATATCTGGAAGCCACAGATTAAAGAAAAAAAATGGGTTTGCACAGACTTGCAGGCTCTTCTCCTCAGACAACAGCATGAAATTTTAAACCAAAACTATTCAGCTATATTAAGCAAAAGATAATCTCAGTATTGCTCCTGAAAATGATCTGATTTGGTACTACCATAGAGCCAAAGTTATTGCTTCCCAGTGAATAAATTAAGGGACGTGTTGGATAGACTTATTTTATATTACTGTGTTGAACAATGAAGAGGAGCTCTGAACCACAGAAATTTTGATTGTACAATAGTTATTTAATTATTTTTAATTACATTACATGGTTGAAATATTCAGTTACTTTTCTATTTTCTGGTTGTTTAATAGTAAAACAGTATCACAAGCATTTATAGTGCATCAGTTAAGATGTCTCTGGATTCAAGAAACAGAAAGTGGGAATGAAATAAACAGGATAATATGTTTCATAAATTATAAGAAATATTTGTTGATTTAATGTTTTAATGTTTCTATTTCGGCTTCTAAGCAATTCTTTTGACTTTACACTGCTGCTTTTACAATGAGTTCTAAGCATCACATCCTCACATGACAATATTCAAAGGCAGTACAATAATAGCTTCTGTACTATGTCCTACTTGAACTGTTTTCTCAGAAACTCCACTGGATTTATCCTTAGGTGTTATTGGCTAGACATGTGGCATAATCGTGTCAATCCAATCATTGGCAAGGGAACAGAAATGCCATTGTTGCCCTATACTAATTAGCATCTACCAGTTACCCAAAGCACAAATAAAATAATTATTCTTTTAGTGAGGAAGTAGAAGGAGGGTAAAGGCTGTTTTGTTAGCAGCCATGCAGGAATATTACTTTAAATTACAATTTATATGTTTAAAGATCTCACAATATAGTATTGCTCTAATGAGAAAGAACCCTTTTCTTCTTCTGAAACCTTCCAGTCTTATTGCTAGTGTAGAATTGATGCCAACCACATGCAGTTGGCTGAGTCGAGGCTAGTCTCTTGGGAGGAGAACTGTGGGTAGCAAATGTGTGTAAATACTTATCTTGAAGGTAAAAAAAAAAAACCTCATTAAGCCATGGAAGAAAGTTTCTCTTTCTGTGGATACCATTGCCAAACACACATCGTTTGTAGGCTTTTAAGGATGGTTTAAAATAAGAGGCTTATAAAATTGGTGAGATCTTTATCTCAGTGTCTTATATCTCCTTATTTCAATATACTAAGAATTAAACTTGACTTTGCTTAAGAAGCATTTCAAATTACAATGAGAGAGGATCAACTTAGACTAAAGAACTCCAATTCATTAATGGATAAATTTTAAAAATTGATAATTAGTTATTATAATTTGGCATCGATACTCAGGCAACATTAATTACAATGAGAATTGCTTTAGTTAATTGGTACTGAGTATTTCTTTATTAACATTATTTATATTGATTTAGCCAGGTATTTTCCGTTTTGATTTAAACATATATATATAAGAACAGGTGAAAGAGAAAAATACTTCCTAGTCTAGATTGTTATGAGAGTAAATAATGTAAAGCATAATAGAATATTCCAAAATATTATAAATCGTAAGTGTCCAGAAAAAGGAAAAAAATCAATACAGGATGAAGTTTGGGAGAAAATTCATAACCTTGAAAATGATTAAATATTGGATAGGTATAGACTCTAAAGGACATTTATCATGCCAGGCAATGAAAACAAATTGAGAAGGGGTTCATATAAGGAATAACGCATGTGAGCAAGGAAACCCTCTTAACAAGAAAAGAGGCTTTGTGTAAATAAGTAGTTACAATTGGAATTCTTTGAATACTGTTTAACTTTTCTTTTTTTTTAAACTTGCTTTTTTTAAAAATTAATTAATTAATTAATTAATTATTTTTGGCTGTGTTGGGTCTTCGTTTCTGTGCGAGGGCTTTCTCTAGTTGCGGCAAGTGGGGGCCACTCTTCATTGCGGTGCGCGGGCCTCTCACTATCGCGGCCTCTCTTGTTGCTGAGCACAGGCTCCAGACGCGCAGGCTCAGTAGTTGTGGCTCACGGGCCTAGTTGCTCCGCGGCATGTGGGATCTTCCCAGACCAGGGCTCGAACCCGTGTCCCCTGCATTGGCAGGCAGACTCTCAACCACTGCGCCACCAGGGAAGCCCCTGTTTAACTTTTATCAGCACAAAATTTATTTTTGAAATGAATGAATTTGGAAATTAGATGAGAAATTACATTGAATTAGAAAGAGTTAAAGGATTTTAATGTCTTTTTTGTTTTTTGCTTTAAAGTAGAGAACAATTCGAATGCTAGCTGTATTCCAGTATTCAAATTACTATCATGTGGAAGAAAGATATCCCAGGAAAACTTAACCCAGTTTAATATAAAGACAGAAATGCATTACTCATCAGCAACAACAGATAAAAGATTATATCTAGCCATTAAAGGTTTAGGTAAATAAGAAATGTATTAAAAGGTTGGAAAGATATTTTAACCCTTCAGAATGATTCTGACCTTGAGATTTTGTAATTACTTTGACTTTAGACACTTGAATCATTTGGGGAAGCTAAATATGTTCTGCCTTTACCTATTTCACTCTGGCAACAATTGTCTTTTATTTATTTTTGTTTCCCTTTTCCTGTCTGAATTTTAATTTTCTTGATTGAGAACACAGAAAAACTATGAGTTAATTCATGCATAAGTTTTATTTTTTTGTTTTATATTTTAAAAATTATGTCTTACCTTATTACTAATATTATTTAAATTTTATAAATTTTTTCTTGAATTTTCTTCAGATATATTCCTATATTTTACTTTTCTTTTAAATAAATCTTGGACATATCATAGAATGTCACTTGTATAGTTCATGTTGTATACATTTCTGTATAGAAAGGATTGACATTTTTTGTGTCCTGTATGAACATACAATAAAATTGTTCCAAAGACCTGGAAAAACAGGCATTTTTTATTCTTCTGGAAAACATTATTATAGAGTATATTATTTTAATATGATATATACATGCAATATTTACACTTAAACATAGGAGGAATCATATAGCCAACGTCTATCTGCCATGTGATTCAGTCTAATATATCAATGCGTCTCCAGTAAATAATGTTTAGGTGATTTTGACTCGGCTATTCCCTTATACTAATATATTGAGATGTGAATCTTTGTCTTAAACATCCCTCCATATTCCACATGTTAGTCTGTGTACTGAGTCAAGTCCACATCTCCTTTTTCTGAGGAGTAATATATTTAATTATGAATAATATTTTGTGGTACTTGCTACTGAAGTTTCTAGAGGCAGATCCCCCGGCTGTATACCATTTACTATCTCTATTACTTGGGCAAGTTTCTCAGCTTCTCTGTATCTCAGCTACTAACCATAAAGTAATTTAACTTTATTATCTACTATTGAGGAGTTCTCTGAGGAGAAAATGATTTAATTCCCATAAAGTTCTTAGAAGAGAGCCGAACAAGTACTCCTTAAATGTTAATGGTTAAGATTACCATCCTTTCCGTCTTGCTTTCATAGACAGCTGTCCTTTATAGATACAAGATAAAATGATCTCTGTGTAGCCCAGCCTACTCTACCTGATGCCCCAGGCCACTGTCTTACCCCCGTCATTGGTTTCCTCCTCCCCAGTGAATTCAGCCTGGGTGTTATTAGAATTTCTGATTAAGTTCCTGATTAGAATTTCTGATTAAGTCAGGGAAGCATATCAGTAGGCTTGCCAACAACCGTGCTCTGCTGCTTAAAGGCAACAGGTAATTTGGGCAGGTTACCCCCCAAAACTTACAACTAAGCCCTCTGTTCCTCAGGAATCTCTAGGCCTGAGATGCAAGGCTCCAGAGGAAAATTGGAGCCACTGGAACCTGGGCGGCCAGGTGACTGCACTTTGTAATGTACTTCTATTTTCAGAAACCCATAACTATCAATATAACTTTCATAGTACTTGGCACTGACTTTACGAGTTTAGTATACTCTAAAAAGTTGGGGTTTTATACAAGCAAAAGACAAAGAAGGTCCTTGAAAAAAATATGTACATATAAACTCTAAATGGCTGGCCACTTCCAGTCATTGAGACTGAATTTTGTGATCTGGCCATGGTCTCCCTCTCCATTTTCAAAATAAAGTCTTCTGAAACCTGCTTCAGGCTCCGATTTTATTACCAAAACTCTGAGAAGAGATTTTGTTATTTCAAAAATACAGAGTCCAATATTTGACCCTTAAATATATATTACTATGCTTCTTCATTTTCTCTTGCTACTCACCCTTTTCTTTCTGCCTAAGAATTTGACAAATTTTTGAATATACTTTGAAACTTACACAATACTGTAAAATTGATAATAACTCTGAGAGTATGCATCCTTTCTGCACAGCATTACTTAATGCTCTTACAAGATATCTTTTATTTTTCAGCTTATATCTGGGGTGTTTACTCATCTACAGATAAAGATATACATTATGCAAGTATTCTTAAAAATCCTTACTATATACCCTTAACTCTTGAAGCAAGATTTCAATGCCCCAGAGTAACTTATTTATGACTGAGCTCAATTTAGCTGAAACTTATTTATTCTTGTTGGAATGAACTCAGTATTGCTAAGTAAGGGTAAAACAAAAAAATCTCTCCTTTAAAATTATGATATTTTTAACCATTCTAAAATAATTTCATGAATCTCTTCTGTCCTCCTCTGAGAACTCTGGAAGTGATCTGAGTTCAGGACTAGTGATCAAGTTTGGAATTATAAATCATCCTTGTTCAGAGCTTGTGGGCTGCTTAATTCATAAACATTCTTTGTCCATCCTGATATCCACAGAGCTATCAAATCACTTAGTATGTTTCTAGCCATTGTCTATGTGCCTCTACTGTTGAAGCCTTTCATTACAGCATGGCCTTTGACCACCAGTTTCAAAAGTTCTTTGATTTCCTACTTTTCTCAAGGATCTTTTAGGTACAGTAGACTGCACTCAGCCTATCTTTTTGCACTCTTAGTAGGCTGGTTAATGTTTGAATGCTTCTTCTCACCACATTGTGTATTTCAGTGTTCTCTAAGTCCATTCATAGTCTCTTTTCCAACACAGCTCCTTTAAGGCTTTCTCTATCACACTGGTCACAGACCCAATATAGAGTTTCCCTGAAAGTAATGTGGTCTCCTAAAAGTTCTAGGTTAGTAGCTTCCAAGGTGGTGGGGAGGAAGAAAAGAGAGGAGGCAGTATATGTTACCAGGGGAGCATTTGGAAATGTGTGGGGAATGCTTTCTGTTTGTCACAATGACTGGGGTGAATGTTTAAGATGGACCCCTGAAACTAAAAATAGTCCTCCACAAAATGTCATTAACACCCACTTATGAAACACTCAAGGAATAACAGAAAATTTTTCTTATAGCTCTCAGATTAACCCTGTAGTAGGATCTACTGCTTGAACCTTTTCTTCTGCCCTAGACTTTGAGCCAGAAGAGAATTTGACTCAGGAATCAAGTTATATCAACCCCAAATCTCTTGCTCCTGCA
Organism: Balaenoptera acutorostrata; assembly: GCF_949987535.1. Taxonomy (NCBI): domain Eukaryota; kingdom Metazoa; phylum Chordata; class Mammalia; order Artiodactyla; family Balaenopteridae; genus Balaenoptera; species Balaenoptera acutorostrata. The sequence goes on along the minus strand of NC_080068.1, from coordinate 132,998,105 downwards.
AATTTGCTGAATTATTTCTTTTAGCTTGAGGACTGGTTCATGGATAATTGTCTCAAGTTTGTTGTTTATGATTAAGTCTCATGCTTTTTTTGCCTGGACTTTTGTTCTTTTTTTTTCTTTTTAATTGGGAACCTCATCTACTTTAGTAAAACAATAACTTTTCTCTCTCAAATACATAACATTTACCTTGATTAATCTTAAATTTTTTTACTCTAAGAAGTTCATTTTTGCTAAGGTTTAAAAAAAAAAACACATTTTAAATGATGCAACTAGCTTATTTGTCCTAAGCAGCTTTCCCTGAGAAATGGGAGGTAAGATCTCAGTATAATAAGGAACACTGAGAAAAGGAAAATCTGTTTACAATTTCCAAATTAAATTTGAAAGATTGATTTCTAATTCCATGTACATTAGGCACTGATTTAATTTTATCAATGTGTAATATATTGAGTATGGTCTCTAACATTTCAGACCTAAGTAAGGTCCTTTTTTTAACACTGATAGATAAAAAGATAAATAAATGGATGGATAAATGAAGAGATTGATACTATTTCCTCTTTATTATTTATGAGATATATTTTAAATTTTGGGGAATGTATAACATCCATGTAATCAATACCTCTATCAAGAAATGGTATATTTACACCAGCAGTCCCCTCATGCTCCTTTCCAGTAAAACGCCCTTTTCCCAATACCTAGTCAATCACTGCACTGATTTTTATTACCATAAATGAGTTTTGCCTCTTCTAGAATTTCATATAAATGTAATTATACATTATATACAGTTTATGTCTGACTTTATCCACTCAATCATTTTCTCAGTGTAATGCTTCTGAGGTTCATGCATGTCCACGTGAGTATTACTAGTTCATCATTTTAAATACTGAGTAATATTCTATTGTATGACTGTCACACTTTATTCTATTCTTCTTGATGGGTGTTTTATAAGTTTCTAGTTTCTTGCTATTTTGAACAAATCTGCTATGAAGAATCTTGTGCAAGACTTTTGTGGAGATATGTTTTCATTTTTCTTGAGTAAGTACCCAGGACATAGCATTTGCTATTCTCAGTGTAGCTATGTGTTTACTCATGGACAAAAATACCAACAATATTCCAGTTTCTTCATCTTCTCATCAATAGGTAGTGTAGTCACCTTTTCATATTAGTCATTCTTAATGGTATGTAAAGTAATCTTACTATGGCTTGATTTGCATTTTATTGGAAAATAATATTGAGCAGTTACTCATGTTCCTGGGAATTTTTCTGTGTAGGGGAATGTGTGTGCCCTTGCAAGTATGTGTTTCTGTGTGTTTGTGTATGTGTCAGATAGAGAGAGGGAACTCAAGTAATTTGGCCATTCTATTTTCTGTAGAAATTATTTGTATATTCTGGATATAAGTCCTTTATCCAGTACATATTTGGCAAATATTCTCTCTCCTAGTCTGACTTGAATATTTATTTCTTTGATAGTGTCTTTTGAATAAGCAAATATTTTAATCTTAATGGATTTTAGTTTTTCAATTTTGTCTATTGATTAATCCAGCTGTATATACACTTTGAAATTGAAAAGTCTGATTTCTTCCATTTTGTTTATTTCAACATTATTTTGGCTATTTTAGATCTTTTGCATATTCATACATATTTTAGAATCTGTCAGTTTTTATAAAAACTGAGTTGAACTTATGGATTGTTTGGGGAACTTACGATTGTATGGTTAGCATGTTAACCATATTGAATATTCTAATATATATTGAATAGCTTTTCATTTTTGCAGTTCTTTAATTTCAATAGTTTAGAGACCTTAGACATATACTATTAAGCTTCTGAAACATTTTATAGTATTGAATGCTTTTGTAATTTGAATCAATTTTATTTTTTAATCTTTGCTTTGGTTAACATATAGAACTTTATTTTATTTTTGTATAATTCCTTTATATGCAGTGACATTGTTAATTTATTATTAGTTCTAATAGTTTGGGTTAGACTCAGGATTTTCTCTGTGCAAAACTGCACCATCTATAATAGAGTTTCTTTCGTCCTTCTAAATCATTAAATATTTGGATTGTTCTTTCCTTTATCATGGCTAAGACATGCAATAACTATTAAATAAAAGTAAAAAGAAGAGGAATCTTCAACTTATTCCTAATCTTACAGAAAAAGCATTAGTATTTTGCCAATAAATATGATATTAGTTTCGGTTTTCCATAGATCTTTTTCATCAGATTGGATATGCTTGCTTCTATTTCTGTTTGCTGTGAGGTTTCATAATGAATAGCTGTTATATTATGTCAATGCTTTTTCTGCAGCTGTTGTTTTTAAGTCTATTAATATGGTGAATTGCATTGTCTGATTTCAAATGTTAACCCACTCATTATTTCTAAGAATCACTCATCTTGATTATAATATATTACTTTATATATTTCTGTATTTAATTACCAATAGTATGTTAATGTTTTGGAGTGATTTTGTTTGTTTATTTTTGCATACAGATTGCTGAAGGATAATGGTCTATGATTTTCTTTTCTTGTAATATACTAATCTGCTCTTGCTATCAGGGTTATGGCTGCCCACTAAAATTAATTGGAAAATGTTTCCTTTTCTGTTGTTACAAAGATTTTGTGTATTATTTATGTTATTAATTCTTTAGATATTTGGTAGAATTTACCAGTGAAACCATCCAGACCTGCAGTTTTCTTTGTGTGAAGGTTTTTGATATAATTTTATTTTTTAAAAGAACAACTAATTGTCAGTGGATTCTAGGAAGCTGACAGAGTAGGAAGCACCAGAAATCCATCGGCCCACTCAATTACACTGGCAGAATCTGTCTGATGTAACTGCTTTAGAACTCTGTAGTCTTTTGAAGGCTTGTAACTTCCACAAGAAGGCTTAGTTGGTGAACTGCGGTTAATTTTGGTCAACTTTAGCTCTTAGTTCAGCAATGGCTACCCATGCCCAATGCCTCACCCCCATGCAAGCAGCAGAGCAAGTTTTCCTGGAGCAGCATGCAAAGAAACAGAAAAGTATGTCCAGTTCAAAGACGAAAAATAAAACAACAGAAACTTTCTCTAAGAAAGAAATGCCAGATCTACCAGACAAAGACTTTAAACAACTATCCTAAAGATGCTCAAAGAACTAGAGGAAGACATCGCTGAAGTCAAGAAAACAATATATGAACAAAGTGATAATATCAATAAAAAGGTAGAGAATCTAAAAGAAAAAATTTGGAGCTGAAAAGTAACTAAAATAACTGAAATGAAAATTTCAGTAGAGGGTTTCAAGAGTGGATTTGAGTAGGCAGAAGAAGGATTTAACGCCATTAAAAAATTAACAAATTAGCTAATTTGGTTTATCCAGGTTGAGCAGAAATATTGGTAAAAAATATTAAATTCTAAAATGGAAACAAAAAAAAAACATAAAAAATTTTAGGTAGGAAAAACAAAGATTAACACCAAAAGAAAAAGAATTTGTTTGACATTATACCTCTCATGCAACAGCACATGTTAGAGGACAATGGAATAACATTTAATGAATACTGAAATAGAAGACAATAGAGCACATATACTAGTTCAGAGAAGTGGATTTTGGACATTGAGAAATTATCATTTGTACTATATCAGAGGTGATCTGCATATATAAACCCTTCCTTTTTGGGTGGGTCACTAACATGGTGAAGAAAATTGAGAGCACCACAAGCTCTACAATGTATGATGGAAATTTTCTTTTTCTTCTGATAAGCTGAAGTATAATGAAACTATTTTGAAAAACAACGTAAATGAAAAGATATATTTAGGGGTCCTCCCTGGGTCGGGAGTGTAAAGCTAACATAGTACATACTGTATTTGCTTTATTTTGTGGTTTGGAAAGTAAGCTCTTATGGATTAACCCTTCTTTGTTGTTATTTGTACAGCATAAATGATTTGTGAAAATAGTTGTCTTTAAGGACACCAGTAAAATCCAAGAAAATTATGTATTTAAATAAAATTTAAACTCTAGGAATTATACATTTTAGAAATGAATCTACTAAAGTACAGTTAATGACTAGAGCATGCCTGTGATAAGTATTCGTATTCGCGATGTGTTATAAATTATCCAGCATTAATTAGATGGCCACTGCTAATTCAGAACAAAATTGAGAATCAGAGAAATGTGTTAGCAGCTTTCAGCTTCCTTTTTTTTTTGTTTGTTTTTTGTTTGGTTTGATTTTCCTTTCTTTGGACAAACCGCCTCCCCCCTTAACCTGGTGCCCAGTACCTGTTGATACCTAAGATCTCTGAGGGCATTGATTCCTAAAGTGTGGTCCTTGGATCCTTGAAGGTCCTTCTTTTATAGGGGCCAGTGTTGGGATTTCACCAAGTCAAAACTATTTTTATAACACTACCAAGGCACGTTTCACCTTTTTTACTATATTGGTTTTTTCACTGATGGTACAAAGCAATGAAGAGTAAAAGTGCTGGCACCTTAGCGTGAATCAAAACAGGCACAGGACTATACCAATTATTACTGTACTTTTTACCTCCACACACACAAGAAAAAAAGTTTAACCTCTATTAAAAAATCAGTAATATTTTAAATATTTTAAAATCACTGCCTTTAAAAAAATATCCTTTTAATACTTTGTGTGCAGGTATGAGAAGTATGCATAAAGCACTACTTGCATTTGCTCCTTGTTTCTAACAACCAAAGCCTTAAGACTTAACATGTTCTCTGTGACTAACATATACTAAGAGCTTAATAAATATTCCTACAATTGATATTATTTATACTATTAAAGTGCTTGCATATATAAGGCACAGCATAATTCTAAAATTATACTGTCAGAAAGCTGCTTTCATCTATTTTGAACAAATGCTTCTTGTTCTCACCTCTGCATTCCATCACCGGCAGTTGTTTCTAGGCAGGATACACCTAGTGAATGTATGCTTGACTTTGGGTTTCGGGGGACCCAACAGAGTCAGATGGAACAGAGCTCTAATCTTGGCAGTTGAAAAAGTGGAGAGCAGTGAAACTGGTTCTAAAGAATACTCAAACTGGCCATTGCTGGCTTGGAGAACAGAGACTGCTACTATTTAAAAACCAGAGCTGTATCTGGCAGCAAGCATAAATTGTGTCATGAATATCTGAAAAGAAAATAGCACTAAACCTAAGGTGGCCTATCAGGCTTACAGAGGAAAATTAAGCAAAACAGTAGAAAAGTTGTTGCTAGTAGAATAAGCTTTGGAAAAGATGGGTAACAAACTGAATAATAGAAGGAGGAAAAAGAGAAAGAAGAGGAAGAGGAAAAGGGGGAAGAAGATTGAGCATTTCCATTACTACATTAGAACCAATATTTGTGGAATAAAAACATATTTTTACAATGTAATGTGTCCACATGCAATTATGCCAGTAGATGTTACTATTATGATCCACGTTAGTATTCGGAAAGGTCAAGTGCAATAATAATACAAAATATAAAGAAATAAAAATAATGACAAAAAGGATAAGGGAATTAAAGCAATGCAAAAAACCTATGCAAGAAAACACAAGGGATGGAATTTAGAAGTATAAAAAGATATGGTGGAAAACAGGGGACTTTTCAGAAATAGTAGAAGCAATTTTATTTAACTTAAAAAATTTTTGAGTCAAAAGATTTAAAAGGCTAATTCAGTTTTAGCAGGGTTGAGCAGAAATACTGGTAAAAATGTTGAACTCTAAAACGGAAGCGAAAAACCATAAAAACTTCCAGACAGGTAAAACCAAAGTTAACGTCAAAAGCAAGAGAATTAGTTTGACATTATACTTCTCGTGCAACAACACACATAAGAAGATGGGACGGGGGAGGGGAAGAAAGGCAGCCACCAAGGAATTTTCTAGTCAGGTAAGATATTACAAATCAAGATGAAATCAAGATGAAATCACAAATCAAGATGAAGAAGTGTTATTTACTGATTTGCAAGATTTTAGTCTGTACCTATGGTGTATCCCATATGTATTGCCATTGATGGAGTCTGCAGTAGAGAATGAATTTAAGTGACGCCCATGCCGATATTTCAATCTCAATCATCTATTTTTAACCTTCTATTTTCTGGTGACTTTTTAAAAATTCCTATTCTATTTAGGAAAGGTGCCTGATTGTGGATAACCAATGTTGTCATCCAACCAACTAAATTGTATAGTTGCTACTATGTTAAGAATTCATCTTTGTTAAAGAGACAACTGCCGTTTGGAAATGCGTAAAGAAATAGCTATATAAATTTGAGTTAATGTTTTTTGTTAGGAGATAGAGACTTCTGAATGGTCAACTGCAAGTGATACGACTTATTTAAATGTTTGGGTGTGGATCCATGGAGAATGAAACACACAAAAACAATGAATTCAAAACATTTCCAGGGCAAATGCCTTACTAACAGAAAGGCAATTAAGCCATTTAAATATTTTTGAAGAGCATAAAATACTGATATATAGCATATGACATTATGTAAGCTACACTCTGCCATGAAATATACTCAGACTTTGTCTTACAAAATTCATGAAATAGTTTATGTTATCATGTCTTTGCTCCTATGACCTCATAAACCAGTACTTTTTAAAAATCATTATTTAGTTAATGATTTCATACAATCTGGGAGAAAAGGAAACAACAGGAGGTTAGAACTGAGATTATATTCTGCCTAACAATCCAGAGCATTTTAAATTTAGACCATTGATTCATCAATTTTAATTCTTAAAATTTCCAGAACCAAACACTATTAAGGTATTCAAATTTCAGAACTCTAAATGAAGTATTCTAGAAATGATTTTTATATTTAAGCCTTGAAGCTAAATGCATGCATAAATCTTTATTTTAATTAGAATAAAGTATTCCGACATTAAACATGTGTGTATGTGTGTGTATATTTTAAATCACTATCACATTTAAGCCAGTGTGATGTGAGTGGAGAGGGAGCAGTTCAGATTAATCTGAACAAAACAAACCTTTTAGAATATATATTGATTTTCTACCTTCCAAAATACTTCCATAAATCATGATCATTGTGTACAATTCCTATGTGCCCTTGTTTCTGCAAACTATAATCTAATCTTTTACCTCAAGCCTTAAGAAAAGAACATTTTTCTTAACATTTCTTCCTACTTATGCATTTTGCTGAGTTCCTCTTTTTTTTTTATTTACCTACAATATTGCTAGCTGTACACATGGTGCTGACATCTCAAGGTCAACAAAATGAACTAATGAATAATAATACTTTTGTTCTCAGTGGGATTCTTGCCTATGAGTTTAGTAAACTATGGGAAAAATAAACTCTCAAGCACATCAAGTGTTTGCAAGCTTCTAAATGTGATTTCTGAAATGTCTATAGCCAAAATTACTTATGACTACAAACACTTTAAATTTATGACTTAAACTTTATATGTACCATCTTTACCTAGTATTTTCTATTTTCTGTATCCACAGGAACATCCTATATGATCTGACACTTGTATTCAGGATAAAACAAATTGATAAATGTTTTGTAATTTTCATTTCATATGAAATCAAGAGCAATATTATGCTGGCAATATTCAGAGAATGATTAGTCCTGTCTCATTTATATTTATTACTCTTTTCTATTTTGATAATTTTTCACATATTCTGATTATTCATTACCACTACTCACACAATTGATTGGCTATAATGAAAACTGTGAGCTCTACTCAACTGAAATAGCTCTTCTTCATAGGATTCATTGGAAAATAATAAAAATGTGACAGGTAAATATATTGGATGGGGGAGTGCCAGAAAACGTACTGGAACAGGACAATTGAAATGAAGAAAAAGAAAAATTATGAAAGACTTTATTAGAAAAGATAAATGTACAAAAATAGCACATGTTAGCAAGAAAGAGATTCTATGAATCAATTGTACCTTTGTATAGTGTTTCTTAATAATCTCTTCTCTTGAAACATGTTCTAAAGAATCTCCAAAATCAAAGAGTCCTTAATGGAATGCACCTTCACCGAAGGGTAACAACTTGACACACTTCTTTCAGCAGAGTTTGAATTCTATAATGGAAATATCATGACATTAACCAAAGGTGTTCACTAACTGATCTGAATTAAATAGATACAAACCAAAGGCAAGGTACCCTTAGGAATTTGAACATAGAATAATAATGGCCTAATTTATTCAGGGTATAAAGTGCAGCTTAAGTTCAGCAAAGCAATTATAATTTCTATCTTGCAGAAATGTTTTATTTTAATCGTACCATCAGGTTATTTTTCTCTTATAATAATTGCTTGCTATCCATTATCTATCTATCTATCTATCTATCCATCTCCCTATATTTTCACTCATAAATGTAAAAGATGTTGTCACTTGAGATAAAAAAGTAAATCTAGATTACCATTTACTGCAGAGACTCTAAAACTACAAACTAACCTGATTAAATTCATTTTTAAATGAAATATATGCAAAAGTAGAAAATATTTTAAAAATAATAAATATAAGACATGGTTAAGATCTAGAATTAAATGTAAAACTAGCACAAAGGAAGAGTCTAGTTATTTACCTCTGATTGGTTTGCAACCTTGGGATAATTTTTAATAGATCTAAAAATTCCTAAAGAATCTTTGTTCATCAGAATTTGGAAAAACAACTGCCTTTGTTTTATTTCTATTTTTAATGACTATTTCCTGAATAATATGAAACAAGTAATTCATGTACCTGATTCAATTTCTAAGAACAGTAATATTCTTAAAATGCGTTTTTTAAATAATATACAATGCATTGCTTTCCATAATTGTCAGAAGTGCTTTATTTATTATTTTCCTCCTCTGTATCTAGTGAAGTTATGTTTGCCTTCACTAGATTCTTGGGAATAAAAAATGGTATAGAGTTAACAGATATTCTTAAATGCTTACAACCAGAAAGAACGTATTGTACAGGTTAACTCAAAGTTTTTGAAAGTTCGATAACTATTAAAGTGGATTTTGAAGGTTATCAACTTTAATGAAAGCTTGATTTTATTTTGTTCATTAATTTGAGTAAAGTACTCATTATAAATACAATTTAAGGTTAGAAATGGAAGTAATTTTGAAGATGATGTCTCATTTGTCCATTTTGAAGAATTGTTTGTATGTTTAACTTATTATGTTGCATCATCAATTTAACTCTATTTGGTCAAAAATAAATAAAGCTAGACATTAGTTGAAGTGGTAAAAGTAGATTCTATTCTGCAACTAATGATAGTAGGGGAAAGAGTTGAGCTTCACTCCAATTTGTGCAGAGGTGATTGGTGCTTTACAGGAGAGAAAGGGAGTGAGGAGGGAGCAAGGCAGGTCTCAGTATGATCAGTCAGGGTTGGTCAGAATACATGCACTTAGGCCAGCTGTATCTGTTGCTGGCAGTTATTGAAGTTAGGAGTTTATCCTGCCAGAGAGTCTGAGAGATGGAGACCTTATCCTTCCTGATAGATATTTCAAAGGAGTGGCTCTCAGGTCCTTGAGAAAGACAATCCTGTATGGTAGGAGATACATACATATATTTCTCAAAGAAACAGTGGTAGAATTTAAAAAACTGTAAGCTTTTTTTAAATAAATGCTCTAGGAAAGGGAGATGTTGGCTGGAACAAATGTCAGATTCTTTGGGCAGCCTCGTGCTTTCTCGAGCAGGCATTTTAAAGGGAGCTGGGTTCCTCCTGGTGACAGGGTCTTAAGCTGTTAGAAGCTATGCTAGAGTTTGGTCAAGTCTCGTAGTGCAGGGGTTTGGACAGAGTCCTATGTGCCGAAGGTTCCTTGCAGTTCTCAAGTTAAAGCAGGCCTAACTGGTGGACTCTATAAAGAATTGGGACTGATGAATTGCTAACACATGCTTCTGCTAGGAAAGAGCTAGGGAAGAGCAGACCAGATAGAATTAAACGAATGGATTGATCTGTTCAACACAACAAAAAATCAGAACAAGAGGATATGTGAAAATTAATATAATTAATGGCAATATTAAAGAATTGATATAGACTGCATTTTTAGCACCCCCCCCCCCACCATTCATATGTTGCAACAAATCCCCAATGTGAAGTTATTTGGAGGTGGGGCCTTGGGGAGGTGATTAAGTCATAAGCGTGGTACAGTTATGAATGGGATTAATGCCCTCATAAAAGAGACCCCAAAGAGCTTCCTCACCCCTTCTGCCATGTGAGGACACAAATAAAATGGTTGTCTATGGATCAGGAAACCAGCTCTCACCAAACACTGAATTGGCCATGGCCTTGATATTTGACTTCTCAGCCTCCAGAACTGTGAGAAATAAATTTCTCTTCATTACAAGCCACCCACCTGGTCTATGGCACTTTGTTAGTGCCACTCAGTAGAACTAACACAAGCGTTAATCACTCAAATTAGAATATCTTATGAAATAGTTTCATGAAAAGTTATGACAAATTTAATAAATTTTACTCTTGATTCATAGCATGGATTATAAAATGGGAATAAAAATATACTAAAATATTAGTTCGCATTTTGTAGGCCACCAGTTCCCATCACTAATGCCAGATTCAACAGACTAATTACAGCACCCTGCTTTTACACTAGGAGCATTAAATTGACCCAAAAATACTTCCTCTAATTGTTTATTTTTCTGACTATAGATTTTTACCTGAATTTATTGAAATGAAATGTATAAGTTTGATGAGTTTTGACAAATGCATATTCCTGAGTGACCAGCATTCAAATTGTTTCTGTCACCCCAAAAAGTTCCTCCATCAACTTTTGCTGTCAATCCCCAGACCAAGGCAATCACTGTTGTTATATCTGTCACTATAAATTAGTTTTTCCTTTTTTAGATTTTCATAGAAATGGAATATTACATTATGTTCACTTGTGTGTCCATATCATTTTGAGCATCACACTGTTTTTGAGATAAATCTGTATGTTTGAATGTAGCAGTAATTTATTATTTATTACTACAGAGTATAATCTAATTGTGGGCATATAACAATTTGTTTATCCATTTACCTGTGAATATAATTTTGAGTTATTTTTAGTTTAGAGTGATTATGAATAAAGCTTCCATGAATATTCGAGTATAAATTTTAATGTGGAATTTTTTTTGCTTTGTAAAAAAATTTTAGCACTTTAAAGATATTGTTCCATTGTCTTATAGCTTGCATATGTCTGATGAAAAATTACATTCAGTAAAATTTTTATAATTTTTCTCTTTATATATGTCTATATGTTTTCTCTTATCTGCCTTTAAGATTTTTCTCTTTATTATTGATTTTCAGCAATGTGATTAAAATGGTTCTTAGTATGTTATCTTTGTTCTTATCCTGCTATAGTTCCTTATTGCCTTCATGGTCTACAATTACACATCTGTTAATTAGACTGCTCTCTATTTTACCACTAGTCATGGAATCAGAATCTCTGTTCTTTTTTTTTTTTTCCTAGTACTGTGGGGGTGTGTGTGTGTGTGTGTGTGTGTGTGTGTGTGTGTGTGTGTGTTTCAGTTTGCATAATTTCTACTGCTTTGTCATCAAGTTGACTGATCCTTTCTTCTATGGTAACTGTTAATTCCAGCCAGAATTTTTTTTTAATTGCAAATATTGTTCTTTTCACGTCTTTTAAACAAGAAGTTATATGTGGTTCTTAATTTTGATGAGATATAGGACACTGAGTATTTGGTATTGTTGAATGTTGAGTTTTACTGTCTTCCTTTAAAGAGGTTTGAAACATGAACTTCAACAATTTGAGGCTTGTTTTTAAGATTTATTAGGACTGGTCTAGAGTAGCCTATAATCCAAGAACACTTTAGGCCTACTACTAAATTGTGACCCTACTCAGGTCTGTACTGAATATTCCAGGAAGACTCTTACTGTGCCTAGCTGGAACTCAGATTATGGCTCAATTTTCTGTGGGTTCTGTGCATTTTTGAGTTTGTAACACCCTTGTCATTATTCTTCACTCTGTGCATGCATACCTCATCATTCAGCACATATATCAAGACGACCCCCTTTGCAGATTTCTGCAGCTGTTTCTCTGTGTGGATCCCTTCTCTTTGCTACTCTGCTTGCAAATTCTAGCTATTGTTTCCTCCTTGATCTTAAATCTCTATCTTCTTAACTCAGCAAGTTCTAGTGCTGTGATTGGTACACCTCAATCCAGAAAGAAGCTCTAAGCAGAAGCTAGGGGCATCTCTTAGCTCTCCTATTTTTATCCCTTTTCTCAGGGATTATAGGCCTGTGCTCTTGTTGTCAATGTCTAAAAACCACTTCTTTTCATTCAGTTTACAGGTGTTTATGATGGGAACACAAGTTTGATTCCAGTTACTCCTTTATCTTAGCTGGAAATGTGTATTGCGTAGATAGATAGATACAGATGTACATATAGATATAGGTATCTATATCTATATAATAGCTTTATTTTTGAGGCAAAGAAAATTGATCATTAATACATTTAAAATTATTTTATCATTAGAAAACGATTTCATTCTTATTTAACTTGTATATAAATATATAATATCTGAAACACACATATCTAAAATACAGAAAGTGAAATTTTCTATCATGTGTATCAGAAAAGTGATGGCAGCACTTTTCAAAAAGTTTAATGATTTTTTTCAACCATGTAATTGTTTAAAGATGGTACAACTAAGAATTATTACAGACCATAAGTAAGAATGTTATCTTTTATGTGTGACAACATATTCTTTTTACACAGACTATATATGTAATCTCCATTTTAGTAAACGTCTGATATTTTAAAAGGGTGTTATAGTTTGAAATATTTTGAGCAATAAATCACCAGTGCCTTTCATGAAGAATAAAAGCTTTCTCATAGAAAACCTATCAGTTTGAGAAATGCATTACTGTTGGTTTGGTAATCTCATTTGTTCTACTCATCTGCATGGAGATGTGCTTATGATACTTTTCTGGACAAAGTTTTTGTAATGGCTTCATGTTATCATATTATAGAACACCTGTTTTTGTATTTGTTATCACACATCCTCCATACATGTCTAGCAAAAAGAAGTTGAGCAGAAGCAAACATAGATTAATAGCTAGTTGGTGTAATGCACTTCATAACCTCGAATCTTTCTCTGTTTAGCCCCATCTTGTTGTTCTAATTCACCATAATATTTCTAAAACTCTGCTTTTTGCTGCTTTTTTTTTTCCTGCAGCTGCATAAGCAGGTGCAGGTTTGTAACAGTGAATCAGTGTAATTGACCTGATTGATCATATTAAGATTCTCTCTCTGAATTCACTAAAAACTACTGGGTAAATATAGAGCAAAGGATATTTTATTGACACAGTAGACCCTAATAGCGGTCTATCTTTTAAAAATACAACTGAGGTTTTCGTTCTGTAAGTGCATCTTTCCCCTCGCTTTGAAATGAGAAATACCATATCATTTTGTTTTCTGCTGCACATTGGCTACAATCCTTAAAGTTTTCACGCAAAGCAGAATAAATCATTCAGACACGTAATATTCACAAGCATGGCAGTTTAAGTAAAATTAGGACTATTCCTTTTAATTCAAATTCCTGATAGATTTTTTTTTGAAGCCAGGCGTACAAAAGGGCAGGAAAATGTAACATAGATATGCCTATTTAAATAAATTGGGCTGCCTGGCTTCTGGAAACTTTTTTGAAAGTTCAAATACATGCAGGAAATGTATGCTTTAATGTCCAGTTGTCTTTTCTACCTAACAAGGTGTATCCAAAATAACCTTTTATTTGGCTATATCTCTTATAACAAGAAATGGAGACAAATATAAAAGAAGTAGGTCTGACTAACATGAAACAAAAAGGAAGGAAACTCTGTGGCATCTTTTTGTAAAAGGTCGTAGGGGAAGGTAATATAATCTTGAATAACCGACAGACTTTCCTAGATGATAAGACGGTGCATAAGGGTAGAAGAGAAAGTCATGTATTTAACATATATCAGATTTAAAGAGACAAGTGCTGATAGTCAGATAATCTGTGTAGTTGACATTTGAACTGATTAAAACTATCTCATGTCAGAACTTACTATTGGTTTATATCATTCAAAATATAGCCAGATCCAAAGCAGTCTTTCAAAGTCCATAATATACAAAATGCACAAGTATATATACTTGATATCTAATCTGTTTTAGATATTCTGTAAGTCTAATGAATCAGTTTATTTATATTTGAAGCAAAGCTATAAAGCAAACTTTTAAACGTTGTGAACATTTAATTGAGGCCATTACTCTCTGGTGAGCAAGGCTGAACATTTGAAATACTCTTTTTTTTTAAGTTTTTATTTTATATTGGAGTATAGTTGATTAACAATGTTGTGTTAGTTTCAGGTGTACAGCAAAGTGATTCAGTTACTATACATATACATGTATCTATTCTTTTTCAAATTATTTTCCCATTTGGGTTGTTATATAATATTGAGCAGAGTTCCCTGTGCTATACTGTAAATCCTTGTTGGTTATCCATTTTAAATATAGCAGCGTGTACATGTCAATCCCAAACTCCCTAACTATCCCTTCTTTGGTTGAGTCCACACTTCCAGGCTGATGGGTGTGGCTAGGAAAAATAAAAGTTAAATAAGAAAATGCATATTAAAATAGATACATCTAAATTTAGCGACATATGGAAATCAGAATTCTAAGATGGCCTCATGATTCTTGTCTCCTGGTATTCATAAATTTCTATAGTAACAATCCCTTGATTGTGGGAAGGGCCTGTAACTTTCATCTAACCAGTAGAAGAATACAGTAAATTGAAGAGATTTTGCAGATGTAATTATGGTCCCTATTCAGTTGACTTCATGCTAATAAAAAGGAATAACTTCTGGGGTGGTTTGTCCTAGTTAAGTGAGACTTGTAAAAGAGGGTCAGAGGCAAGAGACCTGAAGCGATAGACTCCCTCTCTTTCTCCATTACTGGCTTCAAGTAACTAAGTTGATATGCATTCTGTGACCACAGTTAATTCTGCAGAGAACCTAAAGGAGCTTAAAAGTGGACACTTCCTTAAACAAATCTAAAAATGAGAATGAAGCCTGTACAACACTTTGATTATAGTTTGGTGAGATGGTGAGCACAGAACCTAATGAACCTGTGCCTGGAGCAATGACCAATAGAAATTGTAAGAAAAAAACCTTGTGTTGTTATAAGTCTCTAGTGTATCATAACATATATGTGTGTGTGTGTATATATATATATATGTATGTATATATATATATATACACACACACACATATACACACACATATATACAATATTTTATATATATGTGTGTGTACATATATATGTATATGTGTGTGTATATATATATACATATTACATATTATGTGTGTGTGTATATATATATGTGTATATATATATATACACATATTACATATTATGTGTGTGTGTGTGTATATATATATATATATATACACACACATATTACAATACAATAAATTACCAAAAAAACAAAAACCACACATAATGTATGAGTCTCTCTGTATGAAATGTCCAGAATAGGAAAACATATAGAGACAGAAAGTAGATTGGTGGTTGTCTAGGGCTTGGGGAGTTGGAGAGTGGAGAATGACTGCTAATGGACATGGAGCTTCATTTTGGGGTGACAAAAATGTTCTAAAAGTGAGCTAACATGATAGTTGCATAACAATGTGGGTATACTGAAAATCATTTCTTTATATACTTTAAAAGAGTAAGCTGAAACATTGAATTATAACTCAATAAAACATTTTGAAATGTGAAAAAGAAATGGACATATATCTGTTTTTCTCTTTTTGACTTACTTCACTCTGTATGACAGTCTCTAGGTCCATCCACGTCTCTACAAATGACCCAATTTCATTCTTTTTTATGGCTGAGTAATATTCCATTGTATATATGTGCCACGTCTTCTTTATCCAGTCATCTGTCAATGGGCATTTAGCTTGCTTTCATGACCTATTGTAAATAGTGCTTCAGTGAACATTGTGGTGCATGTGTCTTTTTGAATTATGGTTTTCTCTGGGTATATGCCCAGTAGTGGTATTGCTGGGTCATATGGTAATTCTATTTTTAGTTTTTTAAGGAACCGCCATACTGTTCTCCATAGTGGCTGTATCAATTTACATTCCCACCAACAGTGCAAACGTTGGACACCAAGGGGGGAAAGCAGGGGGGTAGGGGTTGTGGTGGGATGAATTGGGAGATTGGGATTGACATATATGCACCAATATGTATAAAATAGATAACTAATAAGAACATGCTGTATAAAAATAATTAAATAAAATAAAATTCAAATAAAAAAAGAAATGGACATATAAAAGTTGAGGAAATTAATGTATGGCAGAACTACAAGGAATGTTAAAGAAAGTTCTTTCTGTGGAAGGAAAATTATATATTCAGAGCCTTGGTTCTACACAAAAAAAAATGAAGAGCATTGGAAGTGGAATAATTGATAGTACATTAACAATTGTATTTTTATTCTTAATTACTCTAAAAGTTAACTCTTTAAAAAATAAAAAAAAATTACAGTGAAATGAATGACAAAGAAAACAAGAACGGGAGGGAGTAATACAGCATATACTGTTACACTACACATGAAACAGTTGAATATTTCTTAAAGGCAATTATATTATTTTTAAATGGACTTTGTAAGCTCTAGGAAAGCTACTATATAGAAGCAATAAAGGAGATAAAATACAAGTATATAAGTGGACAATTGAATTCATAGAAAGAAAAAAATGAAATAAAAATAAAGGAAGCGTAAAACAGTGCTTAGAGGGAAATTTATATCAGTAAATGCTTCTATTAGAAAAGCAATGTCTAAAATCAAGTAATTTAGAACTCCACCATAAGAAATTTGAGAAAGGAAAGCAAAGAAATACAAAACATGTTGATTAAGGAAATGATAGTAAAAAATTAGAATGAAATCAATAAAATTGGAAAAAACAAAAGATAATTTTTTGAAAATATCAAAATAATCGGTACACCTCTAGTGATGCTGACCAAGAAAGAAACAGAAAAAGACAGAATAAAAAAATTTGTCAATATGAAGAGTGAAAGAAGTAACATCATTACTGATAATGATAATTATATGTAAAAAAAAACCCTATACCAATAAATTTGGCAACCTAGATGAAATGGACCAATTCCTTAAAAGACCTAAACTACCAAAACTCAGTCAAGAAGAAATAGATATAGATAACTTTATTAGTCCTACATTTGTTAAACAAACTGATTTTTTTTTTTTGTTTAAAAACCTTCCAAAAAAGAAAACACCAGGACCAGAAAGTTTCAGTGATAAATTCTAAAAAACTCTTAAGAGAGAAGTAATATGAATGCTTCACAATCTGATCCAGAAAAATAGACAAAGGTGGAACACTTCCCAACACATTCTATGATGCCAGCATTACACTAATACCAAAAGTAGACACAGGTATTACAAGGAAAAAACTATAGACCAATATCTTTCATAAATACACACACACACACACACACACACACACACACACACGTACATGCTCGAATACATAAATGCAGTCTCAACAGGAACAAATGCAGACTGTAGCAGAGGAGTTTAACTATATGATAGAAAGATGAGAGATGATGATAGATGGATGAATAGATGATAGATAGATAGATAGGTAGGAGACATATAGATTGATTGATACAGAGAATTCAAGCTATCTTAGAAAGTTGGAATAAAAGAGCTGACTTAAGTACTTTAGCAACAATATTTTTTATTAGAAACTCTAATATTAAAGACAAAAAAATTGTATGTACACACTGTACTCTAGTTAGTAAATTTCTTTCTTACAGGAGTACAGGTTAGCAACTCTAAAACTACTTTGCATTAATGCAGTCCCTAAATTTGGTTTCAGAGTTAAATGGAATGATCTTTCATCTTATTCAGAGTTTTAATCAAGTATAAATCAATAATCACATTTTGACAAAAATTAACTTTAAGAAATTTCTTGAAAATAGATTCTGAATTTGTTTAATAGAGAAGAAAGGCACCACATGGTTTAAATATAATATGGCGGGATTTCCTCAACCACTGCTCAGGGAAATGCCAGACATTAATATGGAATGTTAAACCTGGTTGACAGCAATTTTAGAGGCTGCTGAAAAGTCACTGGGTAATGAGCTATTTGTTAAACACGGTCTCATATTAAAGTCACTGGGCTAGCTGTAGAAAGACAAATATTTATGTGTGTATTTAATTTAAAACTGGCCCTCACTTCTGAGAAATCTAGCCTATTATTAAAACAAAATTGACAAACAGGAAAAAAATATATAAAATACTAATATTTTCAATTGCTTAAAGCTAAAGCTATTTGGATTATGACACAAGATGTATAGCAAACAGTGTGAGTAATAGAACCAAACTGCAGATATATAAAATGAGATTAGTTTTTTCATTATGATGATATCACTAATCGTATTTATTATACACCTAGGGCAATCATTCTTAAAACACACTTCTAATTTGAGAATATGCGCTATACAGACTTTATGGTGCTATCAGCATCTTTGTTTTATAAGCCTGTTTCCTCATTCTAAAACCAAATTGCTTTGACAAGATTAAAAGAAAGATCAGTAATTTCTAGGAGGAGCTAACTGATATTTAACTAAGAATATTTTCCATATTAAATGTTGCAATTGTGACTCACCACAATAATAATGTGTTATATATATATGGTGCAGTTTAACTGGAGGAAAATGAAATAATCAAGAAATGATTGTTCCCTTCAACCATAAAGAAAATACCTAGAAGTAATATCTAAAACTACATATAAAATGAATTATCTAATAGAAGTTAAATCTTTTAAAAGTTTAAATCATAATAATCTGTTACCTTTTTTAGAGCTGGGGATAACCTTACCTGCTTGTCGTTTACCTGTACATCTAAACACAGCCTTTAGTAACATATGTGACTATTTCTAGAACCTGATTTCATCCCAGCTTCTTATTTAGTGATCACAATGTATTATGTATATATACATACTTGGTTACAAGTAATAATTTGGCAAAAGAAAATTGCTAATACTTCAACGGTGAATAAATGTCACTTTCACTAGGATCTACACAACTAATGAAGAAAATGCCTTTTTAGTTCTCATATGCAGACATTAAGCAGAGGACTGGAAAGCATGCCATAAATACACGGTGCTGTAGAACACATTCTTATTATTATCTAACATAAAATTATATTTTACTACCATTCATATTGTTAAATGTGCAATAAAGAGAAAGTCAATATTCCTTTTACCACTTGGTCTACTTTTATGTTAGTTTTAATTTTATTGAGCTATCCATCAACAGCATTTTTAACACCCCAGTAACTCACTTCTGTATGTAAGAAAAGGTTATGAATAGAGAGGAAGCTAAGAGATACTTGCATTTTGGGTTGTTTCAAAGTCATCACCCCCGAAACTAAAATACAGAATAACAAGTACATAGTTACCCAAAGATTGAACTTCTTGGTTGTTCAAATAAATTAGGTTTTTCAAATAAGTCAGGTGGCGAGGGGAAGTTGTATATATCATAGTACACTGAGACAGGGCTTCCACATGCAGGCAGGAATGCACTTCCTTTTACTGCTTTTGACCTAGGATTATCTATGTATTTAAAAATAAGTATTTCCAGATACATGAAAATATTCATTTAAATTTTATTGGGACTGCCTTGTTTCCGACCCCTCAAATTAGAGCATGAAAATTAATAAGAAAAAGGGAAAAAATCAGATTTAGGTGTATAGGCACTAAATTTTCATTTTTCAGGCAAATACATCCAAACAACTGGAATTTTAAATGAATTTGCAATGATAGGTCACTTTGTACATGGAGATGTAGCTGCTTTACTTTTCTATTATCCAAAGACCATAATATATATAGAAGGAAGCTAATGGTTATAGACCAATTTTTATTTGACTGCTTTATTATGAGTGTGTAGACTTTATAAAAATAGAAATTCCATTTACCTGTGAGTTGCACAGAACAGAAAAAGTTATTTGAATAGAGAAGGTTATGGTTTTTTGTTTGTTTGTTTTTTGATTTTTTTGTTTGAAGGTGCGATGGTTTTATAATTCATGAGGGATCAAAGCTTCTCTTTCTGTTGCCCCATTCTTAGCACATTTCTTAAAGTTTTGTTGGCTGCTGTAGTGAACTATCAAAAAATACATCATGGCTGAAACATGGTACAAGTAAATGTTTTATTTATTAAAAGTCCAATGTGGGTTTGTTGGAGGGCTCTCATTCAAGGGATGACCTAAACGCACAGGGTTGTTTATCCTCCTGGAGGACATAGAAGTGGTGTGCCTCACTTCTGCCCACGTTCGTTATATGTCTGCTGAACGTGCAAAAACAAACACACAAAAATCGTGCTGATAAATGTATAGACTAAATAAACATAGTAGAATTCTGAGATATTAACCCAAGTCCATACCTCTGTCGCACACACAAATTTATAAAGCTTGCCTGAAGTCCTTTTTTTGGTTCAGTCATCATCAGGGATGTTTCTATTCTCTACTGACAAGGGAAAGTAAGTGTAGCAGAAATCAAAGTGAAAAGAATTTTTTTTAAGTTAATAAACTAAATTAATTGAGTTTCAAAAAGAGAGAAAAATTGGGTCTAGGGGGCTAACTTGATAGGAAAATTTCTGTATGAGATGTAAGAATTTGGGCTGTTCAATTTCAAAAAACAGACCTTAAAAGTTTATTTTCTTATAAATGAGGAATACAATAGCTAAAGAACCAGATGACCCAGTCGACTTATAATAAGTTGTTTTGAAGGAATGAGTAGAAACATTGTTAGAAAAAGAGAGATATGTTTAGTTGCTTAATGAGAACATAAATAAATGCTCTGGTTCCCCCTACCGTGAGCTGATTCCTGAGAGGAGAGAGTTGAAGATAAAAACCCCAGATGGGTTTGGAGGAACTGAAAGTAAAAACCTTGCCTCAATATCTATATGAAGTCTGTGGATGTGTTGAGTTTTGAGCGGGATTTTCCATGCCAACATTGCACATAAAGAGAGGCAAAGTGAGTCTAACCAGAGTCTTGAGGACCATCTCCTTTCAAAACCTTTACCCCAAATGCCTTGCATTTCCTCTACTTCCAAATGGAGCATCCAGATTTTCCATAGCACATCCTGTTTTAGAGCTACTGACATGTCAGAAAGGTAGTGAAAATATAAAGCAGTAATAAATGAAAAGATAGGATGAGTTTGTTCCCATTGTGGGAGATGGAGAATGTCTTTGTACCAAAGGACTCTATGACTTAATGTTATGTTATAGACTGTTCTCCCTCCAAAAATTCTATGTCAGCTAAGGAAGAATTAGGACAAGCTAAGTGAACACATTAAGAACTGGAAAAAAAGAAAACTGACTTTACCTTAAAATGGCTAACTTACAATTTAAGATATGAAAATGGGAGTTTTTGCTACAATAAGGTAAATTTCAGAGAAATAGAGATTATTACAGTTCTTTATCCCCAAATTCATGTAACTGCAACACTTTTGCTTACTAGTTCATGCAGTTAACTTTTAAATTATTATCTTTAATAACATATACTCTGTATTAGTCTGCTTCAGCTGCCATAACAAAATACCACAGGTTTGGTGGCTCAAACAACTGAAAATTATTTTCTCACAGTTCTGTACGCTAGAAGTTCAAGATCAAGGTGCTGTTAGCCTGGCTTGTAGATGGCCACCTTCTTTCTGTGTCCTTATATGGCCTTTTCCCTGTGAATGCATGGTGAAAGAGATCTTTGGTATCTCTTCATCTTCTTATAAAGACACCAATTTATATAGTATTCGGACCCCACCCCATGACCTTATTTAACCTTCATTGTCTCCCTAAAGATCGAATCTCCAAATGCAATCCCATTGGGAGTTAGGGCTTCAACATACAAATTGAGGTGGGGAAGATCAGAATTCAGTCCATAAGAATACTCCCAAGATTTTAAAAGTAAATTCTGAAAAAATAAAATATTGCCTAATACCATTTCACTCAATCAACTGCTCTGAAGATTTGCTCATACCTCATATTAAGATTTATGGTACATTTAAACATCAGTGAGTCAAGATAACTGACTGAAAATAAAATTTCAAGTGTAGATTTATTGTAATTAGTAACATAATAAAATATAATAATGATTGCTTCTGTGAGGATTTCAAATAAAGTTAAACTTTCTTTACAGATGCAGTGACCATCGTTATAAAATATAAATGCTAGAATATATCTGTATATGTTGCATTAAAATAATTTAGGTGATACATTTAGAACATATAATGCTATTTCCTTCCAGAATTCTACTTTGCAGTGTTTCTCCCATTTTTGTTCCTTTTGAGTAGCTCTTGGAAACCATTATGTCACTCCTTTTTGAGTTTTATTCACTAACTTGTGGGCAATATTTAATGACCAAGTCTAAAGAACAGATAGATGAAACAGCCCACCTAACCAATGAAGATCTGCATTTCAGAGAATTTCCTTCTTTGAATTCTGAGTGTCTTTGTCAGGTTCATAGTGCTTTTAAGACATATTTAAGTTGCTACTGTTCTTCTGAAGTTCAAAATATACTCAGTGGCTATCAACCCACTGATGTACTTTTCTATCAGTATATAGGCATTTGAATTGTTCTTTTTTTAAATTCTTTTAGTTTTTTACTTTTTGAATTTTATTTTACTTTTTTATACAGCAGGTTCTTTTAGTTATCTATTTTATACGTATTAGTGTATATATGTCAATACCAATCTCCCAATTCATCCCACCACCACGACCCCCCTACCCCAGCTTATCCCCCTTGGTGTCCATACACTTGTTCTCTACATCTGTGTCTCTATTTCTGCCTTGCAAACCGGTTCATCTGTACCATTTTTCTAGATTCCACATATATGTGTTAATATATGATATTTGTTTTTCTCTTTCTGACTTACTTCACTCTGTGTGACAGTCTCTAGATCCATCCACGTTTCAACAAATGACTCAATTTCGTTTCTTTTTATGGCTGAGTAATATTCCATTGTATATATGTACCACATCTTCTTTATCCATTCGTCTGTTGATGGGCATTTAGGTTGCTTCCATGACCTGCCTATTGTAAATAGTGCTTCAATGAACGTTGGGGTGCATGTGTCTTTTTGAATTATGGTTTTCTCTGGTTATATGCCCAGTAGTGGGATTGCTAGGTCATATGGTAATTCTACTTTTAATTTTTTAAGGAACCTCCATACTGTTCTCCATAGTGGCTGTATCACTTTACATTCCCACCAACAGTACAAGAGGATTCCCTTTTCTCCACACGCTCTCCAGCATTTGTTGTTTGTAGATTTTCTGATGATGCCCATTCTAACCGGTGTGAGGTGATACCTCATTGTAGATTTGATTTGCATTTCTCTAATAATTAGTGATGTTGAGCAGCTTTCCATGTGCCTCTTGATCATCTGTATGTCTTCTTTGGAGAAATGTCTATTGTTCTTTTTAGATTTTGATTTTACATTTAAAGACAAGCAATAATTACCATTACAATGCACAAAGTATGCCACATCTTCAGTTTCCAGATACAAGGAAAGAGAAAGATCCTATAGGACTGGGAGGCTAAATTGGCATAAAGCCATAGCCAGAGGACAAGGTATAGAAACAAATAATCAAGTATAACACAATAGAGGTGACATTGGGGTTACTCATTTTTGTAAAATCTTTGTAAGAGCCTACCTATTCAATATATTATAAAAAAACAACTTTTTAAGTTGAAATTGGTACCTCACAATGCTTAGAGTATAAGCTGTGACTACTGAATTTACAAATAGCAGGTTGTTTAATCTTACTCAATTCCAAAGGAAAGAGAATTGTTTCAGTCTGACTGAATGGATGGAGAACAAGCATATTGTTAGACTTTGAAAATTTGCAACTAAACTTAACATTGAATTACTTTGTGGTTGAGAATCGTTCTGTATGTAAGGAAAGTCACCCCATCTTAATGCCAGCAAAAGGGAAAGCATGCCCTCACATCTAATTTGGATCTTAGCTTGTTCTATTTCTTACTATAAAAACATCAATTAAGAAATAAAACACAATTTTTATTGTGAACATCACATATAATGGAAAATTATAATACAACTTGCTGATTAAAAATGGAATGAATGAAATGGCATTATGATTTTTGAGCACAAATTAAAGTCGTATAAATGAAGATGAATGGAAGCCACAATACTGACAACAACATAACAATTAGTAATTCCAAAAGCCTATTCCAATTATGTACTATATTTGTAATCAAGCAAGGTATTTGAGCCAATGAGAAAAAAGTGTTATAATATGAAAATTAAAACCATTACATATAGAAAAGCACTTCTTGAAGTGGGATCTATTTTAAAATTTGAATCACCATGGACTCCAATTAACCAGAAGAAATGTTGCTAAACCATTTCCCTCAACTATTATAATTTTCTAATTGAAAACCAAAACTGATTTAATGAATATTATATATTTAATATCCTTCAAGTTACATGAGGGTTACAGCATGCATATGAAAATGTTTTCTGAATTTCCATACCAATTAAGAGAAAGCAACCTTAGAGATAGAGTACTGACTATATATATCACTTAACTGCCTTATCAGTTCATAGGGTGTTAAAATTGTATGTTTAGAAACTAAAATAAGAAAATAGTATAGGTTTAAAAAGAAAGAAAGTAGATATCCAACTTTAAAAAAAATTGTACATCTAAATTTTCTTGGCCAGGTTCATGATACATTTGAAACAAAATATTACAGTACATATTCTCTCTGACTAAAGCTTATAAATATACCACTATAACTTAATTTTTTTTCTTAAAATTTAGATAGAGGATGAATTTTGAAAATATATCTGAACATTATTAACATAGTTAGAAAGTCATGATTCTGTAATACAAGTGTCATTTTTATTCTCACAGTTCATTCTCAAGGGAGAACACAGCAGTGATCACTCTGGTAGAATAAACAAGCTTTAACTATTGCTTTACTTAAGTATGTTATCTCCTTCAAATCACAGATCATTAGGAAATAAAATAAAAAAGCTATATCATTGATAAAATATCCTAACACAATTGTGGTAGGTTGAATATCGACCCTCCAAAAAGGCCCATGTCCTTATCCCCAGAACCTATGAATATGTTACCTAATATGGAAAGAGGGACTTTGCAGAGGCGAATAAGTTAAAAATCTTGAAATGGGGAGATTATCCTCCTGATGGGTCCTACATGTAATCATGAGTGACCTTATAACAAGAAGGCAAAAAAGTCAATGAAAGAGAAAGCAATTTGCCAACAAAAGCAAAGATTAGAATGATGCGGCCAGGAGTCAAAGAAGGTAGCAGTCCCTAGAAGCTGGAAGAGGCAAGGAACCTCCAGAAGGAACCAGCTTGCCGACATCTTGAGTTTAGCCCCTTGAGACTCATTTTGGACTTCTGACTTCCAGAACTGTAGTGTAATAAATTTGGGTTATTTTAAACCATTAAGTTTGGAATGTGATTTGGTACAGGAGCAATGGAAGACTACTACAGCAATAGATACATTTTTATATCTATTTGGAAATTTACTAATCAAACACATTTAATCTGCCTTCAGATGCAACCAATGGCATAACATATGTGAAATGTTTCTGATAACTGTATATTATTAACTAATACTAAATACTATTAAAACGAATAGTTTTTGCTGATACTATAAGCAGTAGTTAAAATGTTCACCTCAGTGCACAACTCCAGGTGCAAGACTGACATAATATTTCATAAAAGTGGTGCTCCTTGAAGTGGCATAATGGAGCGTCCTTACAGACACTCATCACCCTACTGTCTCTAAGCAGCAGATTTAATGTTTTAGTTCCCCAATTCCTTGTACCAAGTTTTGTATTTGTGGTGTCATACCAACTGCAAATAACAGCAAATCTAATTCACCTTGGATTAAATAATAAGGATATTTTTATCTATCATAAGTTGGAAGGCAGTTACTCAATGTGTCATCAAGAACTCTGATTCTTGCTTCCTCTCCTCTCTGCTGTCCACAATGACAGCTATATGCTAAGGCCGTGTTATCTTGTCATCATAATATGGTTATCAATAGTAAAATAGACTATCTTTTTCTTTGTTTCATGAACAGTATATAAAAGAGAGTAGCCTCACATACTAATAGAAGTCTTTCCTTTGAGTCTGATTGAGTCTACTTAGGTTACATGCAAACTCTTAAAGCAACGACTATCTTTAAAAGAAGTCATACATTGTGTTTGAATTAAACCTTGGTTCCTTAACCAAATATTATCAAAAAGGTATTAACATGGTTATCACAGGCTTATCTAATTCTGCACCTGGAACTGAGGTTGCCAGCTCTGAGCCCTATGGGCTGCTTAGAGGAAGAGTGATTATCTGCCCAACATTTTTATGTAATGAAGGCCAGGGAAAGGAGGAATGGATGTTGAAAGCAAGTATATGGTTCACTAAAATAAGCTCAAACTGAGATTTCCTCGAAAAGCCTTTTCTTATCCCCTTCTCGCCTACCTAGAACTGAGAATACTTTATTCCCCTTAAATTTTGACTAATAGCTCATTCCTGATCTTATGCATGCATCTATTCCAGGTTCTTGTCTTGTAGTACAAGTCCCCTTACATGTGCATAGACGTCACACCCTCATCACATTGTCCTTTAGAGAACTGGGTCATGGGGAACAGGCACTAAGATGCCCAGTAAGTAAATAATTGATTTGTCCCATGATCCAGAAACCTTGTGTTTCCTGTCAAGATAAATACATTAATTAATTAGTTAACACTTTTAGAGACAAAAATGAGATATAGTTGCAAAAACATGACCTTCTCAAAAAGAAAAGATTAGTGCCCTGTGGGTCAATGTAAATAGGTGGTTGATATGTTGAAAAGTGTTTGATCAATTGGGAAATACATTTTTCTCCACTCTGTTGTCTATGAGGAAGAATTGGGAAGGTGGTTGAAGGCCAATTAACAGAAGGTAGGGTTGAAACAAGAAGCCTGAATAGTGCATTTGTTTTTTGCTCTTTCCTCCAAGCAGCAGGAAACAAATCCAGGAGTCCTGAGAGCCAGTGGAGCTTTGGTGAACCGACTCATTTTCAGACGTAGAGACATTTTCCATGTGTCCCTTTATTCCTTGTTTTGCTTCTATCCTGATCTCAGGAGATTTAAGGATTGGGGCTGAGACCAAAGTCTGCACCCAAGGAAGACTGAATGTCCTACACAATCATCCAAATATGTTGGAACTTCAGGGATAGGAGGGATTCAAAAGTTTATAGTTCTGTTGGAAGCAGACAGCCAACACATGGCTCTGCCCAGCTGTGGGCACAGACATGGATGATGGTGCCGTGGAGTGTAGGGTGAAACCCTGATAGTATAGAAATCATGGTGAGACGAAGGTAGAAAGAGTCCCTGAGCCCACGCACCACCGAGGTACTGGAAAGGGAACAGGTGCATAGGCAAAGCGGAGAAAAGTCTCTGAGGCTGCTACAGCCATGTCCATAATTTGCCTCCAAACCTTCTCCCCCAAGCTCCAGTACTTTGCAGTCCCTATCTGGGAGATAAAAGCATCTCCTGGGAACTCTGAATGCAACCTTAGGAATGCTGAACTTAACCTATAGGGTAGAGCAAAACTTGCAGTGAAGAAACATAAAAGAGGTTTAATTGACTTTGTATTGTTTTGGTGCTTCTGCATATGAATGTATGATGAGAATCGATATTGGTTGTTATATGCCTGTAATTTCCCATCTCATAAGTAACAAAGGGAACATTCTGACAAGTGGAAAGCTGGAGATAGATAAGTGAGTCAGTGGGACAAACTCACCTGCCTTTTGCCGCCAGTAGGTTTGTTAGAATTTAGCATGAGCTTCAGTCAATTTGTTGGACCCTTTGGGTGCTGGGAATAGAACAGGTTTTTGTGATGGTAATTTTTGCCAGTTGGAAACTTCTGCAAAAAGAGTATTCATCCACAGGGATGAAGCACTTATTGGCAGGTAACTTTGGGTGATTTGGACTTGGCGTTAAAGGGCTACTAAACACATTCTTTTATGACATGCAGCTTGCGAATGAGCTCCTGTTAAATTGGAAGCCTCAGCCATAGAAGCCTGGTGACTCTGGGTTTTTGAGTCAAGTTGAAGTCTATGGCTAAGAAGCTAGAAAAGGTCCCCAAAACATGTGGTCTAGAGACGATTGTGGCCAACCTATCCCCACCAGCTTCTTGGCTTTACATGAGAAAGTGACAGCAATCCCTTTGAGGGGAGAAGGTGACGTGGCAGGGGGGAAGGAATTATCTCTTTTTCTACTGCCTGATATAAAGCCAAAGCTGCTGGCTGTTTTAGAATCCTTGACTCACAGAATTTCCATTAAATGGCAGGGCCTGAATGACTGATATTTAGCTAAGCTGAAAACCAATCGTGAATGCTATAGTTATTTTAGCCTCAGTACCACATATTCCAAACTGAAAGCAGACCTGGTCATTCTGCTCAGGGTACAGAACTCACACTCTGAGACTTGGACTGACCAAGAACGCTCTTTTTGGGGGGACATGGCCATGGAAATGGATCGTGAGTGTGGGTTGAACTGTCTGCGTCAGTTATAGAGATGCACTTGGCGGGGGTCTGTTTTCCGATGAGACGAACTGAAATTTAGGTACTGATAGGGTCACTTTGTTTCTGAGGGAGGGGCAATAACTTCAAGTCAGACTTAACGACTTCTACCAAAGATACCCCCTTTATCTCTAGGTTGGGTAGGCCATATTGCACATTTTGCATGAAGTGTGCCCCTAACCTCTCCTGGCACATTAACTAAATTCATAGACTCAAAATTAAGGAAAAATGATCACACTGATTAAAGTCCATGTATCATCTTGTTTGATGATGAATGAATACTAACAAAGTCCTTTGAGAGCCACCTTATCCTATTTAAATTTATCACCAGAAATAGCTATTTTGCATTAGTCATGTTGATCAAACATACTGAAACTAAACATTTACATAAAAAATTGTTTCTTTTCTTCTTTCTCTTATGTAACATGTTGTCTATATCAATAGGCAACTGACCTGCCATTGTTTTTATTCACCATGATTATGTATTGAATGTTCATGCACCCCCTCGCCCCTGCCATTCACATGTTGAAGCCTGTAGATTGGAGAAAAATGCATAGTGTAAGAGCAGCGAGTTTCAGTTTTATTCAAGGATCTTACTGAGGACTATAGCCCAGGAGACAGGCTCTCAGATGCTCTGAGGAACTGCTCCAAAGAGGTAGGAGAGGACGCAGTATATGTGTGTATATATATATATATATATATATATATATATATATATATATATATATATGTGATTTTTTTGGCTGGGAAATACATGTAGTCAAGCATACATTTTGGTAAAAGATTACTGCTAATCACAAAAACAGACATCTTAAGTTAATGATTTTAGTGTTTTTCTATGTATGAGAAGATTCAAACATCTGAGGTCCTTGACATTCTTCTTTAATATGCATCTTAACTCTTTAGGGGCCATATATCCAAAACACTGAATGTTTCATTATGTTTTTCTACATCCTGCATTCTCCTCAGGGTGCACTGTCCATGGGTGACTGCAGTAGGTTGCTATTTAATCCCTGTATAACGATGAAGAGTGATGCTTTTTATTCTTTTTGTTAACAAGCCCTTCCCCCAAAATGATGGTGTTTGGAGGTGGGGTTTTGGGGAGATAAATTAGGTTTAGATGAGATCATGAGAGTAGGGCCCCATGGTGGGATTAATGCCCTTATAAGAAGAGGAAGAGAGATCAGAGCTCTCTCTCTCTCACTCGGTGCAGGCAGAAAGAAGAGTTCATGTGAGCGCACACTGTGATGATGACCACCTACTAAGCCAAGAGAAGCTTTGAATGAAAGCTACTTTGCTGGCACCTTGATTTTGGACTTCCCAGTCTCCAGAACTGTGAGAAATAAAGTTTTATCATTTCTATACTATCATTTTTATGGTATTTTGTTTTGGTAGTCCAGGCTAACTAAGACAGTTATCGACTGCCGTAATCTCATCTTCCGCTGTCTTTTCCTCTCCACTGATGATATCTGTTCCAATAAGAACAATATCAGTTCACAATAACTGGACAGGGATTTTTATATGGAGGGTTTTTACATCTAAATTAGGTTACATTATTCAGATTATAGAGTTAATAATGTAACCACAAAATTGATTCAAGTTCTTGATAATTTTGCGGAAATATTATATATGTATTTTCACTGTTACTGAACTCAGGTCTGGCTGCTTGCTGCTCGAAAGCCCATACAAGTGTTGGTTGGAAAGGAAACGTTGCTTTATTCAGGAGGCCAGTTACCTGGGGAGAAGGTGGACTCATGTCCAAGAGCCAGTTCCCCACTGCTGATCAGGGGGAAGAGCTTTTAAATGGGTGTTTCAGGGATCTATAGGCAGAGGGAGGGGGCTACGTGTAGAACAGCACAATCAATTCTGACAATCATCTT
Source organism: Balaenoptera acutorostrata (assembly GCF_949987535.1). Classification (NCBI taxonomy): domain Eukaryota; kingdom Metazoa; phylum Chordata; class Mammalia; order Artiodactyla; family Balaenopteridae; genus Balaenoptera; species Balaenoptera acutorostrata. The sequence continues at coordinate 132,967,694 of NC_080068.1, read as the reverse complement.
GAAATTGATTATGCAGTGGTCTGATGAGTATCATCTTGATTGTTTGAAGTACAGTTAATCAGTTCCAGGGTTGGTTTGTTCCAATTACCGTGAGGCCAGTTCTTAGAATTGTGTAAGGTGGAGCAGCTTATGTCATGGCTACAGTGTGGTCATTTAGTTAACTTCATCCACCTGGTGGGGGTGTCAGTATATTCAAAACAGCTGAAAGGATGTGGCTCAGAATATTGTCTATAGCCCTTGAGGAGGAACTAAAGGTCCTTGACTTTGTTTATGTAATTATTTGGTCTTGTTTGACTGCTTTCCTTTGCTTCTGCATTTTCTCACTTCTCTGACTAAATTTATTCTTTGTCTAAAGTTTTTTTTACAGACAAGAGGCAGGTGGACAACATGGGGTGGGATTCTGTCCCTGGAAGGCCCCATAGGGTCTTGCTCGGTTTTATCACTATTCAGAAAATGTTGGCTTTAGAGTTCTAGCCTTATGCTTCAAAAGGACAAGGTTCTAAAGTCATAATAGCTTTAAGCTGGGACTTCCCTAGTGGTCCAGTGGTTAAGAGTTCGCCTTCCAATACAGTGGGTGCTGGTTCGATCCCTGGTTGGGGAGCTAAGATTCCCGCATACCTTGTGACCAGCAAACCAAAACAGAAAACAGAAGCAATATTGTAACAAATTCAATAAAGACTTAAAAATAATAATAGCTATATAAGCTCTTTTGAAGTGTTTTGGGAAGCTTGCTTCTTTGTAGGTTTGTTGTTAAAATGTAAGTTCACAGGAGCAAGAGTGTTTTGTTTTTGTTTTCTTTTGATTTCATGAATTTCTATTGCTTTTTTTCATTTCTTTCTTCATTTTGAAGCCTGTCTCATATTCTAATTATTTTGGAGGTGTTTACATTATTCTTTGATTATCCTTACATTAAAGAATTGGGTGGCGAATTACTAATGTTTGTGTCCTTCATGGGATCGTGCACAAGCTTCTGTCTATGCTTGTTGAGTGACTGGATTGAACAAAATCAATCTTGCCAAGATGAGTTTCTCAAATGATACTTGTCTCTTCATAGGTTTATTGTGAAGAAGATTCATGTGTGTTTATTGATTTTTAATCAAAGTATTTTACCATAAGAAACAGAATTAACATGTTTTGCTGTGATTATAATCATCTACCTAAATAAAACTATTGGCAACTGGTCTGATTCAGAGAAGAACAAATAATTATGAAATATTTTGATGTATTATACAGCTGATTATAAAATGACTGACACTATATTTTTGGGTTTAATTACAAATTTTGAAATTTTTTTTCTTTTTATTATAATTATAACATATCACCTTCCTTTATTCTCATACAGCAGAATCTAAAATGACTAAAATCTTAATAGCTTTCATAATAATTAATTTTGGAACCTATATATATATGTCATCATTCTCTTTTCACTTACACATAGAAATTTCCCCAACTTGGATTGATATTTAATTTTTGTCACTCTTTGACTTCAAAGTGCCATTAGACTATTCAATAATAGACAAATGGTGTTTGTGGATGCCAGCCACTGAAAACTATGAATTTATTGTATATGAAATATGCGTCTCCCTTATTTTCAAGGATATATAGATTTAGTTATGTGTGTTTGCATTCATTAAAAGGTAACAAAAGTAAATCATCACTATAATCCAATTTTTGACATCTTTACTACCTAAAGATGTATGTAGTAAAGATGTATGTAGTATTTTTGACATATTTACTACATAAATATAGATTTATACACTTTTCAAAGTATAGACAACTTGAGCTCACTGAGCCAAAGCCATTGCAGTGTTTTTATTCTACTTTGGAATAGCTACTTTGGTATTGACACTAAGGAAATAGTATAGTAGAGTAGCTGTAAATCTAATACAGGACACTTATGCTGGTTTTCTACCTTGGAGATATTGTCTCTCTGTTGAAGCTAAAGAGGCCAAAAAAAAAAAAAGTCTAAATAAATGTAAGTTAAATAAATTTACTAAGGCATGTCAATTGACTCTACAGCAACCCAAACTTGCTACCAACTACATACCCCTAAAAGGAGAGGACTGTGGTTGTTTAGGAAACATAGATCTGAGAATACAGAAATTGGAACAATTTCTTACTGTCTCTGAATTGTGGGTGAATGTGGGAAACTGTGGGTGGGTGTAAGACTCCAAAAGGAATGTGGCTGTAAGGCTTAACAAATCTCAAAAATATCCAGCAAATACTTCTTTCCATAATTTCACCCTCATGGGAAAATACAGCTACAGAAATTAAATTATACTACACAGGAGCACTCAGACTAATAAAAGTTTCAGATGGCTAACAAAAAGGGACTCAAAAGACTTAGCTTCCATCTTGAAACTATCAAGTGTTCTTGACCACACTTGACTTTCAGGAATAGATGTTATATACTGAGGCCATATTTTAAGTCTTTTCTGGTAACCAGATTGAAGAGAGTCATCAATCTGTGAAGCCAGAAGTGGAGATAGCACATGTTGCACTATAAGCGTACCCATTAACGAGTCTAAAAAAATCCTCCACATTTATCTATGGGAAGCAGAAAATACAGCCAAAACCCCTTCAAATTGATATTTTAAAAATATAAAAATAAGCCAAATAACATCTTGACAGAAAATGAAAATATATCAGAAAATGAACATACAAAACATGGAAACAATAGCTTAATATTTCAAAATAATCTCAGAAGAAAGCACTTAACATGAGTAGAAAATATTACAAGTGGTGTAGCTAGCCAAAATTCATACACCTGTCATATCAAGTGATCCAAGTGATCAAGTGGACAAAATTTAGTAAGATTACAGAAGACCTGAAAAACTTAATTAGTAAATATATGTGAAATCCTAAAACTACAATAATGAAAATATACCTTCTTTTCAAGTGCTACAGGACATTTAGCAAACTTGGCCATATATTAAGTCACAAATAAAGCTTCAATATGTTAAAAAAACAAAAGCCTTTCTGAATACAATAGAATAAAAATAGATGTTAATGAAAATTACCATTAAAGATACCTTGTTCAAAGTGGAAATACAAAATAAAATTTCATAATTTCTATGAGACCATGTTAAAGATGAAGACTATCAACATCTATGTGATGCAGTTCAAGTGGTGCTATTGATATTGACTGTATCTATGCTTCAACTTCTTTTTCATTACCATTGTTGGTCTTAATCATTGGCATATCCACAGTATGCAGAAAAGCACCTGGCATATAACAGGCATTCAATGACCATTACTGAGTTATCAGTTCTTTATTTAATGGAAAGTAGAAGCAGAAGTACTGAAAAAAAATTAAAAATAAGGCCATCAATAAAAGGATATAGCTACCAGAGGTTAAACCTTCTCTAAAATCATTTTAATTACAATATTATATGATACTTACCATAATGAACAGATTTGTATGAAAAATACATGTATGATAAAAATGACATTTTGATATACTTTGAAATGATCTGGGAAAAAAATAGGTGTTTCCCACACTGATCTACATTTTAATACTAATTTGGGAAAGATTATGAATTAAAATCAAATAATTCAACCAAAAATATAAAATTAAATGTGAGCGTATTTTTATAAATTTAGGGTGAGAAATGTTTTCTAAAGAAAGACATGAATTACAACAATCAAAATGAAAATATAGATATATTTTGTTACATGAAATAAAAATTTAAAAAGCAAACAACAAACACATGCAAAGGAACAACAAACAAAAGTCTCATTGGAGTGTGGAGGGTTACAAAATAGCTGATGAAATATTGAAAACTCTTAATAAGCACTGAGCTTACACAATTTAATATAGAAAAAGAAAATTCAGTGCAAATAGTGGCCAGATTTTAACAGATAGTTCACAAAACAGAACTTTCCCAGTGACAAGTATGCATTTAACATGGGATTCAGTCACAGGAAGTCAAGAAATAAATGAATAAATAAATCCCTCATTTTAAGATTGTTTTCACAGCAGTGCTGCTGAATGTAAAAGCCTTTCATATCCATTGTTGGGGAAAGAGAATATGCATTTTACCTCTCAATAGAGTAATCAGAAAAAAAGACAATTAAAATTAATTAATTCCTTATCCCATATGTTTCACTCTTTGTTATCTACTTTCTAGTAATAGAGGAGAGTATAGGGAAGTATGCATGAGGGAATTTGTTGCAACAATGTTTTTAGTTGCAAAAACAGATTATTTTATCCATAAAAGAAAAGAATAATTAGCTATTAAAAGGAATTAGATGTTCCCTTTAATAGCTAATTAAAGGGATGTTCATTATTTATTAAGTGAGAATGTATGATAATATTCTTGTAAAAGCAATAATAACAACCATAATAATAATAACTGTTATAATTACATGGTGAAAATTTATTCCTCAGACTTGTTATTGTAGATTATCCCAAACTGTGGAATTTTGTTGAGGAGAATAGAAAGCAGAAAATTACAGTGTACAATAAAATTCTAACATTGACACATCCAAGTAAAAATCCATATGTGTCATTCTCTAATCTCATTACAAAAGATAAATTTGTAACAATGCATAAAAATATCAAATGGGAGAGAAGGAATAAACTAAGAGGCCATGATCAAAATATAGCTGTGTTCTCATCAATTTCTTATCCATTACTTCATAACATAAAGATTTGGGGGAATGTTGTATTAAAGTTACAGTGGGGTACTTAATGCCATGATTTAATAAAATATCTTTATTTTTATCTTTCTTCTTCCTGATTTTAAAATTCAGAAAGGTGTAAAAAGTGGGTACTGATTTGAGAAGTATTGGTTAAAAATCACAGTATTAAAATTAGATATTTATAATAGCAGTATGACTGTTAATAATTATGGTAACAAATTGCACTTATGAATACTTCCGACGGGCTGAGTAAGGATCTGATAAATCTTTAAGAAATGGGCACAGTGAGAAGGAGGTAATTTTCACACATTTGTCACAGAAATGACTTCTCCAGAGTCCCTTGTCTGACATGACTAAAGCAAGTTAGAATGAACTGATTGAAACTGAACTTCTCACCTGAAATCATTGGCCTACAGTAATATTGATCTCACATATGCTTCACAGAGAAAGCTTAAGTTGTAACTACTTCACTGGCCTCTAACATCTTGCAACTGAAATCATTGACCAAAGATCAGCATCAGAATTGAGGCACTATCCACACTGACTAAATCAGATTCTGCATTTTAACAAGATCCACAGGTGATTTGTATGAACATTAAAATTTCTCAAGGACTAATCTATAGTCCTCTAAAGATGTGTACTTTGTGTTCTGAAAGCATAAAATATTTAATCCTGTGTTATTAGATGTTATATAAATATCAAAGCAAAATAAATGTCAAGGCTAATAATAGTTTTGCAGTTAAAAATTTTAGCAAAGTGTGTAAATAATATTTTTCATTTTCTTTTGGATTTTTAAGAGGACATTCAAATACATCATAAGTGATGTTGAAGTGGAGAAATGTTTTCAAAATCAAAGCAAATAGAACTATTGCAGCTATTTGGGCTAAAATATTTAGTAGAGTAGAACTAAGATTAAAAAATCCCAAAAGAGGAAAGCTTATTACACAGAATACATTATGATTGTTGTCAAAAAGCTATGTTTTTTAACTAAATTCAAAACTCAGTTTTTCCTATAAAATGTGTAATAAAAATAATAAATTTCATTTTAGTAACAATTTCTTCCTGTTGTTTGGAGCCTGTTACTTATCAGGAACACAGAATGATGCAGGAAATTTAGTTTATGTCTCTTAGTAGTGCCCAGGACACTTAAGCTTTCATTATAGTTTTTTGTTTGTTTTCCTATTTTCGGAGGTACTGAAGCTTGCATTTATACTTTAATTTCTACTGTGTGTAGAATATAATTTATATAATTCATATTTGTAATACAGAAATACACATTTTCCTTCTAATACTTGTTATAGTGACCGAAGCATAATATCATTAAATTTAATAACCAATTATATTATTATTTATATTTTTATAATGGAGAGTATTAAAAAAAAACATATTTATTCAGTTTTGTATTTTTCTTGTGATTCTGGGATAATATAGATGGCTTATAAATCACACTGACACTGTGCTCTTCTTTATATGTGAACTCCCAGGGAGATCAGAGTTGCATAATCCGTGGTCTTTATGGAAAAACACTCCCTGAGTTATGCAAGGCATGATCTTTGTGTACGAATGTCAGGGCCTTGTAAGCTGCTATGCTTCCTCAAGGGATTACAACTGCCTGCGTTCTGAGAAAGCACTCAGTCTCTCCAAATGCATTGTCATATATTATCTGTGGCCAACAATTCCAGAATAGCAGCATCCCCAAATATCCTTCGATATCATCTGCCCTTTATTAAGACAGTAGGGGTATAAATATCAATAATACTTCATCCCGACCATGGGTGCCATGTAGACCTGTAAAGCACAACAACTTTCTCTGCAGTATCCTGCATTCATCAACCTTTTCTGTCTTCTTAGCTCTACCAACCATATCTTTCCAATTGCCCATCCTCACAATGACCTAGCAATTAACTGCCTGCAGCTTCTGGAAGTTCCCCCATGTAGGGAGCCAGAGCCCTGTCTTCACTGAACCTTCCCTAGAAGGTTCTCCATATCCAACACACAGCTTAACCCTCAGTTACTCACGAAGTTCCATTTTGAGTTGCCATCCTTCCTCATGCACTTCTACACAGGTTTTTTGGCATTTTTTGAAATAATTTACTGAAAAAGTAAGCTCAAGAATAGAATAAACAATATCTAAAAGAAAATATTTTCTCCCTTTTTACGAAAATGTTGCCAGTGATCTTTTGGATACATTATCTATGCATCTGCTTTGAGAACAAAAGCTATAAATCTGATGGAAAAAAAATGTCAGACCTGGTAAGTGAGAATGGAAATCAAGTCTGTTTATAGCATGTGAACTACTCTTTGAGCAAAAGTTACCTCATAAGGCATAGTGTATAAGTGTTTTACTTAATTTCTGCTTAAATTATTTATCCATATGAAGACAATGGTCTTTGAAAAACATTTTTGCTGTGGATAGAACTTCATTAATTGGCCTGCTTCTAGGTCTGCCTCTGCTATTAAAAGATGTTTTGTTTTAGAAATACCCTATGATTTTATTTGAACTTAAATTTTCATCTGTAAAACAACAGAGATCAGTTAATTGATCTTAAAAGCTCCTTCTAGCTCTACCATTTTATAATTTTATCACTGTTGTAACAAAGATGTTGACATATGTGTAAGTAAGATGATACAGGCAATAATTTGCATAGGCTTTGGATATAGAGCAGTAGCTACAGTGGCAAAAAGACTCAAATTACAACAGAACTGACTTTAAATAACTTGCCTATTAACTACATGTGTCCCCTTGTGCAAGTTACTTTAATTTTCTGAGATTCATTTTCTTCATCTTTAAATTGGCTAACACATGAGATGAAAGTTCTAAGAAGAAAATAAGTTAAATGTATATAAAACAACCCAGTATTTTGGGTCACAGTAACTGTTAAGTCCCTTTCAAGCTCTAAATGATTGTGTCTTTACAGTTACCAAATTGGTCTAGAATTTGAGTGCTGCAATTAAATATTGTAGTGACGCTTGTGACAAGATTTGTATTTAATCTCTCAGGTGTGATTTTCCTATTGGACTGTAGTATATTCACCTTTAGAAAAATGCATGTAGATGTAACAGGTTATATGGTGGGACATTTGGTAAAATATAAATATTAAGTATACATATGTTTACATACAAATATATTATTTCTCTTTTGTCATCAGCACTTGTGCACAGATTTTGGGCTATTGTTTTATTTCATGTGTTAAACTTCATGGGTTATATAAGTTTACTACGGAAATGGTCCCTTCTTTTACATAAAAGTAATTAAGATGCTCAGAAGGTTACTGTGTTCAATCTTTTGGTTTCACCTTCCTGAAATTGGAAACAGAATATTGTTTATAGAGGTCCTTCACTCCTAAAATTGCATTCTTGCATTTATCTTGGCCTTCAGGGAAAATGCAGGCACATGGATTTAACTTGGTAGAAGAGGACACAACATTTTTAAATGTAATTTTTGTGTTAATGTAAATGCACCCAGAGGACCAAAGACTGATCCACACTTTAAATCAATTTGAATGAGCAAGATTCAAATTCTAAATACCTCTTTGATTACCCATGGGGAAAAAGCCTTATTTAGTATAGGTTTTAAAATGTGCATCTTAAAACATTTTAAACAATAACTGTGTTAAAAACAAAACATACTCAAAAATTGTCAGATTTTAATAATCTACATGGTATATCAAACTCCCCTAATTTTAAATAAATTTGACATTGGCTTATCTGAAATATATATATATATATATATACACACACATATATATATATAAATTATTAAGCAAGACTAACATGATTAACCCTGCAATAGCTGCTCTAAAACATTTATATCAGCAGAGCATTAAGGGCAACTCAATAGTAATGAGGATGAATGAAAAACTTGAGTTAAGGGCTTCCCTGGTGGTGCATTGGTTAAGAATCCACCTGCCAATGCAGGGGACATGGGTTCGAGCCCGGGTCTAGGAAGATCCCACATGCCGCGGAGCAGCTAAGCCCAAGCGCCACAACAACTACTGAACCTGCACTCTAGGGCCCACATGCCACAATTACTGAAGCCTACGAGCCAGAACTACTGAAGCCCACGCGCCTAGAGCCGGAGCTCCACAAAAAGAGAAGCCACCGCAATGAGAAGCCCGCGCACCACAACGAAGAGTAGCCCCGCTCGCTGCAACTAGAGAAAGGCCGCGCGCAGCAACAAAGACCCAATGCAGCCAAATACAAATAAATTAATTTAAAAAAAAAACAAACTTGAGTTTAGAAAGTTATCTTTAATTCTTGAATTGATTTCATGAGAATCCTCTATCTCTAAAATAAATAGAGCAAGCAGTAAGTTAGTAAAATATTAATTGTTTAACATAGAAAGACAGGTGAAAATACTTACTTATATCTGTTTCTTTGTACTATGTTCTTTCCAGCCAATTTTGGCCCAGACATTTGAGTTTTTATAGCCATTCATCAAGAAGAATTTTAGATATTTTGGTGTGTAGTTTGGATATCAAGAGATTTTCCTGGACTGAATAATTTTAAACTATAAATGTATTCTTAGTTCTGATCTTCTCTTTCTTCATCTCCATCATCAAAACTAATTTTAACATGTCTTGATATATATTGTTATATACAGAATAATACTATGTTGACAGAAAAAAACCTTTAGGAGTTTGTAATCCTATGCAGCACTGATGCTTGCACAGCTATGCTGGGTATAGAAAACTATCAGGGGATTTCAAAATATACATAATATGTAATGGACAAGGGTCTCCACAGAGTTAAACGGAATGTTTGAGCTTGATCTGCCAGTGCTATCTAAAGAGAAAATGTCAATATGTGATATTCAGCTACAGAGGGATTTGTGATGACTTGCATTTATCATTATTTGTGTTCTCTTTGGATTCATTGGGATCACATTCTTTATTCGGTGATTCTCAATGAAGCTGGTAGTATGCAATGTGAGCAGTCCCAAAATTAAAAAAAAAAAAAAAAGTCATGTTTGAGAGTTCCTCTGTAATCAGTAATAGACTTTTTATAATATGAAATAAAACTGGTGTATAAATCTTGAAAATGACATCTGAAAAGAACCCAGATAGGCTGATGAAAAACAAATGGCATCTAATGTATTTTTCACATTGACTGTGGCAGTGATTTATTATGTTGTCTAAGATACTAAATATACATCATAAATCCCTCCAACAGAAGTCTTATTGTATTCATTCATCTCTTTTCCATGAGCCAACATTTCCTCTTTTTATAACCTTCATTATATGAAAAGGATCATTATTTTTTAAATGCCATTTAAATCCAGTAATTTACATTGGATGTAAAAACCCAATGAGAGTTTTTTTTAAAAACTTCAGTAGAGAAGGTACCCAACTGCAAGTAAATGTTCCATTGAAATGATTTCCTCTCAGTGAGGAAGAAAAAACAAAGTAAAATGTATGGCAGGTCATTGTCCTAGTGTCAGATTCACTCTTGATGACACATGCACCTAACAGAAAGTCGAAAGAGAAAGAAAAATGAGTGTAAGATGACATGTAATATCTGTATATTATACTGTTTAAGTCCAGCAGTATGTTATTTTTGTATACATTCTAATGATAAATTTTATTAACACTTTTATTAGTGACCATACTGCTAATATTTCACTCATTTTTCAATGTTTCAAATAAAGATACTATTAAATAACATGAAAAACAAAAGCATTAATAAGCACAGAACACAGAGCTTAGGGCCATGAATTTATTACTGTATATCCACTTGTCTACTAATGAAAGAAAATAACTATTTATATCAGAGAAAATGTAAAACATGTTTTTTGAGCTTAACTTGAGAATTATACATCCCAGGGAACTTGTTATGTAATCTATTTTTTCATGGGGATAACATTTTACAAGACAACAAGAACTAATTATCACTGAATTACTGGATTCAGGGTTGTCCAAAGTAGTGTCTGAACTTGTGTTTGAATCTTTTATCAAAGAACATTGCCATCAGAAGTTTGCATCGTTTGTGCATTGTTGAATTAAGCTTTCTGCCAAAGTGTGCTCAGCTTGTTGTGTGACTTTTAATATAATTTATGTTATTCTGCACAGTGAAAATGTTTATGGAACTTAAAAGCACTGCTTCTCTTAGATATTATTTCAAATTTTATAATGACATTTTCAAATTTGGGAGTGGTCTTGATAACATGAGATATAGGAAAGAAAATGGGTGTGGAGTAGACAGAAATATAAATTAAAATAAGGAAGCGTTAAAATAAGATGGATGGTTAGAGCAAGAGTAGTGTGAAAAGAAATAGCTTACTAAAGAGTTTGGAAAGGTAATAAATTTGAGTTTGAATCCTGAATTCTAAATTTTGTATTAAAATATGTTATATTCAGATTTAATACCAGATTTTAGTATTCTTGTGATAACAGATATGAAAATCTAATTCTGAAATTAAACAAAATCAAAAATAGACTCCTGCTTATGGATTGATTTTTTATACAATTTTTAAAGGTTACTTTCCATTTACAGTTATTACAAAATGTTGTCTGTATTCCCCATATTGTACAGTACATCTTTGAGCCTATCTTATACCCAATAGTTTGTGCCTTCCACTACCTCCTCACTCCTATGTTGTCCCTTCTCCCCCTCCCCACTGGTGACCATTAGTTTGTTCTTTATATCTGTGAGTCTGCTTCCTTTTTGTCATATTCACTTATTTTGTTGTATTTTTACAACAAAATAAGTTTGTTGTATTTTTTAGACCCCACATATGAGTGACATCATACAGTATTTGTCTTTCTCTGTCTGACTTATTTCACTTAGCATAATGCCCTCCAAGTCCATCCATGTTGCTGCAAATGATGGAATTTTGTTCTTTTTTATGGCTGAGTGGTATTCCATTGTGTATATATGTATATACCATGTCTTCTTTATCCATTCATCTGTTGATTGACACTTAGGTTGCTTCCGTATCTTGGCAATTGTAAATAATGCTGCTCTGAACATTGGGCTGCATGTATCTTTTCAAATTACTGTCTTTGTTTTTTTCAGATATATACCCAGGAATGGAATTGCTGGGTCATATGGTAGTTCTATTTTTAGTTTTCTGAGAAACCTCCATACTGTTTTCCACAGTGGTGCACCAATTTACATTTCCATCAACAGTGTATAAGGGTTCCCTTTTCTCCACTTCCTCACAAACATTTGTTATTTTTTGATGATACCCATTCTGACAGGTGTGAGGTGGTATCTCATTGTGGTTTTGATTTGCATTTCCCTGATGATTAGTGATGTTGAGCACCTTTTCATGTTCCAGTTGGTCATCTGCATTTCCTTTTTGGGACAGTGTCTATTCAGTTCTTCTGCCCATTTTTTAATCAGGTTGTTTGTTTTTTTGATGTTGAGTTGTATGAGCTGTTTATATATGTTGGATATTAGTATGGATTGATTCTTGAGTGGAATATAAATTTAAGAAGATTGCAGAACTGAAATAGAGTGCTCAGCTTCTACATGAAACTTGGTAGCAAGAGACTAAACAAAGCAAATGGATTGTGAGTGAAAGTATACTTTATAGGAATATTTAAAATATTTTAAAAATATTTGTATCACTTCAATCTTGAACATTTGTCTTGGAATATGTTTTTAAAAGTTTACTCTCCAAGAACATTTGTGAGTCAAATTTAACATGTTTATGCTGCTTATCTACGTTGTGTTGGCATTCATTTTGTTCCTTGGATTAGGAAATAGAGAATAATTTATATGTCATAGATGCCGATGTCAAGATGCTCACAATTGAAAAGGGAGAACAAATTGCATACATAATACAGTACAACAATATAACTACATTACTTAATGTCTATTTTATAAGTGAAAGATGGCATGTAATTACAAGCTAGATTTCTAACTAGCTCTAATATCAATTGCATAAATCTAGAGAATACACAGGTCAATTTGATAGAATATATTAACATGCAATGGATATTTGGTGAAAAAATGTCTCAAAAGTTGGTGACGAGGAACATTCATTGATTCCTGAAAGAAGTGTTGAAACAAAGATGTATTTTTAAAATGGAGTGAGAAAATGTTATGCAAAAAGATTTAGTACTATTATTGCAGTGACAAAGATTATGTGGCTTTAGACTGTGGAAATCAGTAGAAAGCAGAGTCATTAATAAATATATCTTTCAAACTTTAGACAAATAAGTACACTAAAAAGACACACAAAGCCTTCTTATCTAAAAAAAAACTTCTTATACTTTCTTTACTCAGACCTGTATGAGCTGGTAAGAGTGACATTCAAACCTGACACTGAAACATGGAGTCTTGGAGATACTACCTGGGTAAATTAGAGTCAAATACAGAAAGAAAGCTTATGCCAAAATACTACTAGCTGAAAAGCACATAGTGTTTATTGTCAGTGAAAGTACAAGTTCATCATTGGAGGTTGTTAGAAAATTTCTCTGTGTCAGGCTTAATTTCTCTTTTCTCTAGATACTCAAATTTTTAAAATAATTTTTAGTGCTCTCAACCAACGAGTCAGGCAAAACAATTGTGAATATAACAATGGTTATAATATTGGGTATGTGTTCATACTCATATTTTTGTGTTTTGTGGGCTCTCTGGGCATTACAAATTACTGGCTTAAAATTACATCCTTTAACAAATGTTGCAAAGCATTCTGTGAATCTGAATCTCAACCTAAAGTGGTTAGCTAATCTATCTACAATTATGGTCACCTGAGTTAAAGGACATATTGTCTCCCCAAGTAATATATAACTGCATCATACTAAAATTGGAACTCTAAAACTTCCTATTTCAAATTTGCAGACTTCTTAATCCATTCCTGTTATTTTCAAAAACCTGAAGCTCTTCATTTAATCTGAGAATTTAAGGTAAACAAACTATCAAAAATAAATCATTTCCAGTTCTGTGAGATGGAAGACCTAGATGGCAAAATCTCGTTTTAGAAAACTACTTCTTGCTCAGGAATGAGTTCCTGTGCAACAATGCATCAGGCATTTTGCATCTTACTACTCAGTAAAGGGTTAGATTTCATTTTTCCCTTACCCAGGTCCTGGGCCATTCTTCCCTTCCCCAGCGATCCCCCTTCCATTCCATACCTAAAATGCCATTTCTCTGAAATGGGCCAAAACGTTGTTTTTTTGGTTCAAGGTGTCAGACACTTTACTTATGACGCACATTGTGCTCCCTAAGATTTAAATTGCAATGCTAATTTTATTTATAACCTGGTTAAATAGTTCACGAGGCAATGCTAGTAATTAATATTTTTTTCTCTGGTAGTTTTTAAATATTTATGGTTCTTGTGCTCTGGCTTTTTTTTTTTTATATAAAAGCAGTATTTTACACAAAATGAAAATTAAACCTAGTTGAAAGTAAACTCCGTATTAGGCTGTGTACTTTTATTTGAGCCACTTACCGGCTTTTCATTGAGGGTTGACCTACCCTGATGCTGCACTGTTTAATATGTATTCATGACAGCAATGTCCTCCAGAAGATCAATATAGACAGCTAACTTCTCATTTCTTTCTAGCCCATGCATACTACAGAACACAAATGTTATGAGAGAAGCCATCCTAAGTAGAATGCTGGGGGGGAAGAGAGAGGCAGGCAGACTGCCTCAGTAATAGTCTAAAAAGAAAATAATGTGATTTCAGTTAGGAGAATAATAGAATACTGCTCCACAATTCTTCTCACCAAGAGCTAGAATGTTCTACTGCAGAAATATGTTTGGATGAAGCTGAAGAAACATATGTATATATTTCTTATTTTGTGTGTATACACACATATGTATAAATGGATGAATGCATGTTAAGATTTCCAAGATATTGTGAACTCCTGATTAAGTGCTATAAACAGTTTGATGTTCCAAGTAATGGTGTAACCAGGATTAGAATACCATTCAAATGTTTTATGCTAGCCTATTGCATAATTTAGAATACAAGAAAAATAATAAATTTTACCAGGGCTAATTCTTTAAATATGGAAATATGGATGAATAGAGAATAAGCAAGGAAAAATACTTTCAATAAGAAGTTCAAGAGAGATGTCTAGATGCAGAACTCTTGTACATATACTGTTACTTATGTATGAATGACAGAGTAGATGATAGGTGATAGATAGATAGATGATAGATAGATAGATAGATAGGTAAATGATAGATAGACAGACCTCAGTATTTTCCTTCAATATGAAAGATAAAGGAAAGGAATTAGGCCATCTGCCCTGGCTTTTCCTACAAGACTAGACTGAAGGATGCTGGCAGTTTGGATCTCGTGAACTTTGAGCTTAGCCAACAGAAATGAAATGTCTCTTTTTCTCAGCTACTGTTCAAGACAATTATAGTCAGCCAGGTTTGGATCATGGGTTCTACCTTCAACCAGTTACTATAATTAGGAGGCAGTCAACAGCACAGCTTCATTTTGGAATAAAATATTGGATTCAGAAGGAAGCAATTTGACCCCCCCCCAAAAAAAAATTGGGGGGGGGGTGGTGCTACTACTTTCCAGAAGAATAAAATGGTGCTGGGTATAAAAATAATTTATTCCTATTAGAGGTATGTTAACCTAATAGGAAATCCACACTTCAGAAAACCAAAACCCTCAATTAATATTTAACTATCAAAACCTACCCACTTAAAGTAATATTCTCTTCATTAATACTGACTTCGATTTTCCAACTTTGTCTCTATTTATGTGTCTTTCTCTTTCTAGTATTTCTTTCCCTTCTTTCTGAGAGTCAACAATTATTTCTAATATGGCTTTGGTGATAAATATCATGACAGGTATAGAGCACTGTGGTAGGCTGAGTAATGGCCTTCCAAAGATATCCACATCCTAATCCCTGAGACCTATGAATATGTTTATTACCGTATATGGCAAAAGGAATGTTACAGAGGTGATTGAGTTAAGGATCTTGAGATGAGGAGATTATCCAGATGGGCCCAATGTAATCATCTGGGTTTTTTATCAGAGGGAGACAGAAGGGGTCAGTCAACAGTAAGAGATGTGAGCATAACAGAAAGAGTTGGAAGATGCCAGAAAGGGGCCATGAGCCAGGGAATGCAGACAGTCTCTAGAAGCTGGGAAAGGCAGGGAAACATCTTCTGAAGCCTCTAGAAGGCCAGGCTAGCACTTTGATTTTAGACTTTTGACCTTCAGTACAGTGAGAGAAAAAAATGTGTATAGGTTTAAGCCTCAGAACTGGTGGTTATTTGTTACAACAGGGACAGAAAATGAATACAAGTGTTGCCAAAGGAGATTCAGGGAGACAGGATTTCTTTCCTGGCTCAATGGTTGGAGAGTGCAGGGGAAAGAAAATTATAACAGAATAGTACTTTGAATGGTTTACAGGATTTTATCTGAAGTCTATTGATGGGGTTGTATTCTTCTGTTCCTAAGACCTTAATAATCAAAGACTGATATGTGCGATACTAGTTTTGAATGATGAGTGATGTGAATTGGCTATTGCTAGGAATTCAGTATGTTACTTGAATGAATCAGTGCAGTAATGAATGAACACGTAAGAGTCTTGTCATGAACTAATAGAAGTACCTTGAAAATGGGAATCAATACCATATATAGTGGAGGTCTTTGAATATTAGACTACAGAGAGCACTGTAAAGCACAAACAACTTCGAAGACAATGAGAGTGGAGACTAGATAGCAAGACCCATTTACTTATCAAAATCACATATCTGGGTCTTAGTTTTCTGATTTGTGAACTGAGAAGATGGAACTAGTTGTTCTGTATGGCATTATTTCATATAAAGTAGAAAGATAATGAAGGCCCTTTGGGCATGGAACTAATTAAAAGGTTTCACTTATCTAATATTAGTGAAAGAATATGATTGAGAGTATTTCTCAATCTTTAATGGGTATGTGATTTATCCTGATAACTTAATATACAGATTTTGAGTTAGTAAGTGTAGAGTGTGGCTCTGAGAGTCTGCATTTCTATCAAATTCCTAGGTTATGCTGAGAATTCTGTTTAAAATACAGATTACCAGGGTTTGCCTCTTTAGTGTCTATTTCATCGTCTGTTGTGAAAGCACTGAGCCTGCATTTTTTATAAGTGTTTCAGGAAATTCCTACAGTCCCAAGAAGTTTGGAAATCATAGTGCTAGGGTATTTAATCCATATATTTGACCTACTAATTACCAATCAGGCAAAATTGCTTTAAAAACACTGAAACATCTATTACCAGCATAGACATTAGGCAGTAACTGATCAAATAGTGTATGCTCTGAGAAAATATACTGAGCCTGCATTTTTTTTGTTTTCTTTTAGGTCTAAGGAGAAAACTTAATTAAAGCTAGCAAAAAATGTGAGGGGAAAACTGGCAGGAAAAACAAAAGAATAACACAACTGAAGCAAATATAAGTTGCCACAGACTTTTAAATGATATTTTTGATTGAGATATTAAACTTTTGATTAAACATTTAGATTTGTGTTTTTGTGTATGTGCACGTGTGTGTACACACAGATGTGTACACACAAACCCTCACTCCCAGTGAATATTCTCAAACTTTTAAAATTAGGGACAAAAGCAAAAATATGCAACTAACTGTGTTTTATTTTTCTCGTATTTAGTCCTTACAAAATATGTACTCATACTTACTGATTAATATAATGTAAGAAAAAAATTACTTTCAACAGAAAATAATTAGAATTCCACAGTGTTCTTTTATTTATTCTCTTAACAGCAATATCTGTTTTTCGTCTTCTTGGTTATGGAAAGAATGTATAATAGCCTGTGCTTAACACAAATCTTTAGGAAAAATGGATATTGTTTTATACCTCCAGGCTCATAACAGTGGAGGGAATGCTGAGTGAGTGACTCATCCTTGGTTTAAAATGGCCTTTTCCTCTTCCTGGGAATGATCATATGTGTTTCATGCTTAAGAGGATAAGTACTTAAAAGCACAGTTTTATTTGTGTCCATTATTTTAAAGTCTCTCTTCTTTTCTATTATAGGTTAAAATTGGAAACCTAAAGTGTAGTTTCGTTTGGCCTGGGATTTTTAATCCAGGAGTGGTATTTTGTAGATTAATCTATACTTTAAAAATATTTTAGGACCATGGCAGTGTCTCTTGAGTGCTTTACTTACATTAAAAAATAGCATAAAATATCATCCGTAAGAATAGGCAATTTCCTTTACTTACAGTTTGGTCTACTTCCAGATGTGTTAATGTCTTATATTATCAGTCCTGCTGTCCAAGTCATATCAGAATCACAAATAGGCACATACAGGTAAATCATTTAAAGTAACTGCACCTAAGAGCTCCTCTCCCTAGCACTAAAATACTAATGATGCCAAATATTACACTACTGTATTGACTTTCAGGCAAGATAACCACATTTTAAAATTTAATTATTCTTCATATTACCCCTAGCAACTTGGTAAGGAACAGTTGTTATTAGAGCTGCATTTAAACTGGAGAATACATGTCAAAAAGACTAAGTTTATCAGCATCTTTAGCAGAAACAGATATAACAGCATCTTAAACACCAGATAGTGCCATGAACCAAATCATTCTGCCTTATGAAAAAGGAAACCCAGAAAATAATTTTATTGAGAGATATTAAAATGCACTATAAAGTACCCTTGGAAGATAGTTTGCTTTTTGAATAATGAAAATCACAAGACATTTTTTATGACACATTATCCTGGATGAAAGATCCCTGTAAACATAACAACAACCTTTCTGTGACAATGGATATCTTAAGGTTTTTTAGCAACTTAAGGATTAAGATGACAGAACATCTAAGAGTAATGAAACAAAGCTATAGCCATGATTGGAAAAGTAGCAACCGTCATTCATATTAACCAGCATACAGGAATATATGGTCATTTTTGATATTAAGACAATGTTTATGATTTTGTCTGTGTTCAGCATTGATTGTAAAACAATCTGATATTTTACTTGATCTTCATGGCCACACAGTGGCCTTGTCTGACATTAGTGTTCTGTGAAAATGTTTATGTTAAACAGAACATAAAAGCTTAGCCGTGTCTACCTGGCCAGGTTCTAAGAAACCGAGGCCCCACCAATAGTGTCAGGATAGTTTCTGGCTCTCAGGGGCTACTCTTCTTTCTCACTTTTTTCAGTGATACATGTGCATTCCTGGAATATAACCTATTTGTTCATGATGTATTATTCTTTTGTATACATCACTGCATTTCATTTGCTAATATGTTTTTTATTACCATTTATTTTCATGAGAATATTTGGATGGTAATTGGTTTTCTCATAATAATATCCTTGTCTAGTGTCAAAAGCAAGTTCTTATTGGCTTTACAGAATAAGTTGCAAACCATCCCCTATATTTTATCCTATTAAAGAATTCATGTAAGTTTATGTTTATTTACATGTCCGTAAAATGTGAAAGCATTCAAAAGTGAATCTACTGTTTTTTCTGATTTATTTTGTGGGAATGTTTTATATCATACATTGATTTCTACTTTATATAAGATTGTCTCTTTATCTGTTTTTTCTTTGTTTGCTTTAATAATATTTCCCAGGGATTTGTTTGTATTATTATTAGTGTTAAATTATTGGTGTGATGATGTCTATAATATTCTGTATATGATTAATATTGCAGGGTCTGTAGTGGTGTCTATTTTTATTACATATTTTAGTAATTAGTTTTTGTCTCTGTTTTTCTAGATAAGCCATGCTATGACTAAATTGATTTTGTTAACATTTTTTAAATTGGCTTTGCTTGTTTTCTTTATTGTACATTTATTTTTTTATTCTTTTTTCTTGTCTTTATTTTATTATAATTCTCATTACTTTGGGTTTGATTTATTGTTTTTTCCCTGCTTTATCAGATGGAAGGATAGATAATTTATTTTTAGCTTTTCTTCATTTCCTAATGTGTACATTTAATGCCACAAATTTGTTTGTAACTTCTGCTTTAGCTAGAAAGATATCGAAATTTTAAACCTATAGGGACCAAATAATTTTAATTTTCCAGTGTATTTAACTACCATTTGATCCAGCAATTCCACTCCTTGGTATGTATCCAAAGAAAATAAAAACCCTAATTAGAAAAGATATATACACCCCTAGGTTCATTGCAGCATTATTACAGTAGTAAAGATATGGAAGCAAGCTAAGTGCTTGAATAAAGAAGATGTTATATATGTACTGGATATATCTCCTCAGACAAGAGAAATAAAAGCAAAAATAAACAACTGGAACTACACCAAACTAAAAAGGTTTTGAATGGGGATATTGCCAAATACTAAGCTCTATAAGATCAATTATTTCCATTCAGCACTTTTAAACATTTCACATATTTAAACTTGTTTTTATTTTCATTTAAAAATTAGACCTCAGTATGTTTGTAAATCCTTTTAAGTTTGCATATCTTCATTTCTACCCAGTCTCCCATCCTTCGCCCTCTAATTTGGTTTTAAGAATTTTTTTTTTTTTTTTTTTTTAACAAATGAAAGGCATATTAAGGTATACCTCAAGTTTTGGGGGTTTTTTTCTTTATACTTTTTCTTTGGTTTTCACAGAATTTACTGGGTCTGTGAATGGATTTCTAATACATTTGGAAATTTTCTTAAGCACCATCTGTTTATTGCTTTTGCAACAATCTCTCCCTTTTTTCTTTCTAGGCCACCAATTATACATATCTTAGGTCTTTTCCCATGAGTGTCTAACTTTTTTTTTTTCATTCTCTTCTCGCTGTGTGCTTTAATTTGGTAATTGAAGGTATCAGTGTACTTTCCCATTCACTAGTACTGTATTGTGCTCTTGTCATCTTCTATTAAAACCTGCTAATGAGGTTTAATTATGTGTGTGTGTGTGTGTGTGTGTATACACATAATTAAATTCAGTCCTATCATTACTATTTGGATAGGGTCTTTTTAAGTTGCAATCCTTTGAAATTCTTCGTCCTTCTCTTTTTCTATCTTTGTTTTTATTTTCTTGTACTTAATATTCAGAAATTTTAAAATCCTTTTTCAGATAATTCCAATATCTGGATTACCTGTGGGTCTGTTCTTTCTTTTTTTCTTGATTATTGGATATACTGTCATTTGGTATTCATATACATATTCTATCCATTGCCAGGCATTAGATAGTTTTAATAATGTAGTACACCAGAGGGCTCATCATGCCCTATTCTTGGGTGCAAGATGATAGATATAATCCATTCGAACAGGCTGTATTGGATAAAAAACTGGATAAAAGCCCCCATTAAGGCTCATTCTGCCTTCTACTCACCCTGGATTCCAGCATTTTACACAATAAGTCTGGTATAGTTACTAGGACCCCTTTATCTGATGGGTCATCATTTTATTGTTATTTCATACTACTGCAGAAATTTTTTCTCTGCTTTTCAGAAGCTTTTTCTGTAGATTTTTCCTCCCACCCCATGGAGTCCCAGTGTATGTCAAAAATTCTGAGGGGAAAGTAATCATGTGCTTGAGCCACTCAAATCTCCATCAGAAGCTCTCTATATACCTTTATGCTTCTCAACAGCCCTCTGCCTGTTTTGAACTGTGCTTTGGAAAGAATCATCAGTCACTTGGCCATGTTTGGAAATGGCAAATATACCTGGGAGTAAAAGCAGCTCCAGAAAGTCAGCTTCTTTCTCTGAGCTTCTTCCTTCTCTAGAATCTGAGCCACACTAGATCTTGTTAAGCAGCTCTCTGTTGTGTTTGAATAGATGCTTCCTATATGTTATCTGGCTTTTCTAGTTTTTCCAGGTGGGAACATTCATCTGTGGACAGATATTCCATCCCAATGAGAAGCAAAATGTATGTGATATTTTTTATTAAGTGCTGACTATATGACAGACTCTAATAAGTGAAGGGTAGTTGCTATCCCACTATTTGCTACTAATCTGAGGGACTCTCACCTTCACTCTTCAGCTTTTGATTAAAGGCAAGAGCTCAGAGTAGTGTAATACAGGGAGTTTTTTCTTTATTTGTATTGTTTTTTGTTTTTTGGCTATAAGTATCTCAGACACATGACTATATTCTTAAATATGATTAATAGAATCATAGAATTCATAGAATTAAATAGAATAATTTTTCACTGAATATTGCAAATTTAATTTAGAATGGAGGATTTCTAATTAGGAAAATTCTGTAGTATGACTGTAATGTACAGCTGGTGTGGAGAAAATATAATAATAATGAAGATGGTGATGATTGTATTAATGATAAATTATTGATATCTATAAAGTTCCAGGCACTGTGGATATTCTTATTTTGGTATTATTTTAATTATTTTTCATATCATTCCTTTAAGATACATATCATTATAACTCATACTTTCAAATGATGGGACTAATATTTACAAAAATTAATGTACTTCCCATAAGGGATAGAATCATTAAATAGTGTATTTCAGATAACACCCATGCACTAATTCCATGCACCTTTGACAGACTGTTCAAAAATAAATTCGGGATTAGTTTCTAACCAAAGAAAGGGATGTTTTGTGTTACACATGTTCTATATTTCTAGAAGCCTTTAATAAGATGCCCAAGTTTAGCAGCTTTATTTTATCCAAAAGCTCCATTTGTGTGTTCTTGAGCAGAAGCTAAATTCAGAGGGAAATGATAAATGAATGAAGTACACTCTCCCCTCACAGATAGGAAAGTGCACATTCCAACGAAGGAGATTCATAGAGGAAGAAGTCAAATTCATTTAACTAAATGTATACAAAATTTTGAATAATATTCAGAACTTAACTATCATTCTTACTACATAATCACCAAAAATACAAAGATGTTAAGTCTAGGGATTTGAAGAATCCCAGAGCACTCTAACTTTGTACTAAACAACATGATCTAAACCACTTCCACTTCTGTTTCCTGTCAGTCAGTGTTTTGTGCTTTAGTGCAGAGGTACCTTAAATCATGTTATAGATGGTAAACCTAATGTAATAGAAACTTCCAAAAATTCACACAGTGTAAGGAACATTTTGTATCCATTTATTTGTCAGACCAAGACTCTTACATGAAACTCTTAACAATTATTTGGAATTTTTGGCCATATTTTTTCAAAAATTGTTTGATAACTTCTTACATGTGAAAGGAATTAATTGGCAATTGCTATCATTTTCAAAAATTACTAGTTATATTCTTACTATTTTTAAAGAAACCACTTCCCATGTAAGAATCGTTTTTTTATTATCCTTGAAAATTATATTAAATAGCAATTTGAAGAAAAGGCATCTGAAACTCTCCTCCCAGAATGTTTAATAAGACAAAATAATAATAATAAAAAAGAATTTGAAACATAATGCACAATTATCTAAATATGGAGAATTCCCTTATTTTTACAAAATCAAAAGTTTCCGTTACTTCTTTCTGTTATTCACAAGAGATGTGAATGAATGCAAAGATTTTGCAAATCTCACTTTTGACAGAGGTCAGGTCTACATTCCAGCCGCAAGGCCCCAGATCCTATTGAGAAT
The DNA here is from genome assembly GCF_949987535.1 of Balaenoptera acutorostrata. Taxonomy (NCBI): domain Eukaryota; kingdom Metazoa; phylum Chordata; class Mammalia; order Artiodactyla; family Balaenopteridae; genus Balaenoptera; species Balaenoptera acutorostrata. The sequence goes on along the minus strand of NC_080068.1, from coordinate 132,944,626 downwards.
GAAATGTGAGCACAGAAAGCTCATTCTTGTCTTATCTTGGACAGCAGCTCTACAGTTTTTCTGGTAGTTTGAATATTCTAAAGGATTATACTGAGGATGGGAATTTTCTCAGGTGGTTATTTGTTCTGTTTTCATCAGACACACTAATATACAAACCAGAGAAAGTTTAGAAGTATTGGTTTCCCTTATCAGCTGGTATCTCTATTTAGGACTTATAGTAGTGATTTGCAGAAGTTTTCATTTGTGATAGAATTCTTTCCATTTCTTGTAGTAAGCTACCTTCAATTTTCTTGTATTAGTTAAACTCAGTTTAATGGATTATGAAATAAAATACAATTATTTCTTGGAAAAATAGCTTCCTTTTTTTTCAAAACAGAGGCTGTATTGGTAATCCTCACTAGCTATCAACAGCAATAACAGTCTTAGAAGGAAAGGTTTGTCCCAAAGAGCAAAACTTAATATTAATAACAACAACCAAAAAAGGTACAAAAGGCCCCAGAAAAAGCTATCATACAGCGGTATTGATAGTGGGAAAGCACATAATTGTCTCCTTGAAAGCCTTATCAGACCACATATATTAGCTCACATAAAACTGTCCAATTAGGTCAAGATCCAGAAAAGGAAACATTTTCTCAAAGGCATTTTGGTAGTTAAAATAAAGTCAGTAAAATAATGATCTTTACTCTTATTAACACTGTAACTCATAATCCTGCTGACGAGAGAGTGTTTGCCCATTAAAAGTAAGGCAAAATTATATTTAAATATTTTCTAAATTTTTGTCTTTTAAAAATTAGTTGATTTATTTTATTGTGATTATTTTTTCTGATAATCAGTTATGCAGTTTTTATTGCACGTTTTTTAGCATGAATATGAGTAAAATCCAAGTCTCAGAACATTCAAGGCACACACAAATGTGGCACAAAAAATTCATTTTTTAAAGATGATTTTTATTAACGATACTCTTTCAGAGGCTCTGACATAGCATATAGAATTATTTTTTAAATAGTCAGATAAAATAATTTTGTGCTTTAATTTGTGTTATATTAGGTGAATTTTGCATTGTGTGGAGCTCCCACTTACATCTTAGCCTAGCAGCAGCCTCTAAATCACTTTTTGTGCCTGTTAGCTGTGCACAAAAAAAGCATCATTTATGGAGGTGGGTATGGGCATCTGGCGCTAAGGATATTAAATCTGATGTATCATAGATGCACTTAACTTTTTGGAAATGGTTTTAGATGTAAAGCACATGAAGAAAATGCCTTTCCATTTAAAGGGGAAAAAAGTATCATGCTCATTGGTTTAAAGTTCATATGTATGTGTAAATGCGTATGTATCATAAATACTTACGGATTTTGAGATGCTATGTTGTGTATTTAAAATAGATTTTTGTTCTCCATTAAGAAATCATTATTGTGAAAATTTGTCTTAAAGAGTTTCTTTCTAACCATTCATAACAAAATTACTCATATTATCTTGTTTCAAAGATTTTATTCCTAGTTTTGTTTATGGTTACAAACATTCTTAATAATTTTAGAAAATAGCGTATGACAAAATGTAAAGTATAGAAAAGAAAAAAAAATATTTGTAATGACATATTTGAAGTGTTGAAATGATACATTTTATAGGAGATGTTATAATAGGTATTCATTTTTATATATTTCTGAATATCCCAGATGAGGACTAGGTTGCAGATAAAAAACAACAACATTGCAAAAACAATTTATCAGCTTTTTAAACTCTCTAACCTACTTAGTGTTACTTAGATCGATCACTATGTTTATATTCAGGCTTCAAAACAGAAATTCTAAGACTAAAAACACAAGACATCTCATGATTCGTTCCCTACTTACAAGGCTCGGGCCCAGAGACACAGCTTTATAAACTTATTTTCCCTCCTCAATCAAGAAATAGTGGGGTCTAGGGAATATACATTTTTAGATCTGCTTTTGAATGTCTGATCTTTAGTGAAGATCCCATAGATCTTCCTTGGGAGGGAAACCTAAGAGTAAGGCCCGTCCCAGCAGCACCGAAGGAATTAATCAGACAATCCCATCATAATATCCTCAGCTCCCTAGCATAATAGAGGGGTTTTATACTTATATTGATATATTACTTTAAGATTCAAGTGTAAGGCATTGACTGTTGGCCACATCCTTGTACAGGTTGTCAGCAAGGAAAGAATTCTGAAACAAATGATTAGTATGGAAACACTGTGTTCATTATGTCTTTGGACCTCTTTAGTATGTCTAAAAATTGCTACACTATACATTTAACTAGTGTTATAATTTCCTGACATAAGACCACTGATGTCTATATGATATTGCAAATTGGTCATTGATTTATTTAGGGCGAGATGATTGAAATTTCTTTTGATAGGAGCTCAAAGAAAAGCATTAACAAAGAGCTGAACCTTTAGGTGGTAATACCAGTAGAACATAAATAATAATAGCAACATTAATTGAGAGCTTACTATACTAGGTATATCACATTCTGAGTCATTTAATCACCCCCAAAATTCCATAATGAAATAAGGACTATAGTATCTCCATTTTAGATACAATGAAATCAAAGATCATAAAACTTATGTTTCTAATAACCACATATCTAATAAAACAAGAAGTCAGGATTCAAACTCAGAAAGTCTGAGTTGGTAACTCACACTTTAAAATAATGCAAATAATTGAAGATAACAAAACAAGATTAAATAGCATCAGTGATCTGATAAAGGTAATTATTTTACAGATCATAATAATTTATAACTTTTTAAAAAATTCTGTATGAAAATGATACATTTGTGTCTGACAAACAAAGTTCATGCCACATAATTATGATACCAAGTTGTATAATTTGTATACCCAAGTTGTTTACAGTGTATTCAGGAGAAAAGGTTTTATTCTGTTTCCAGAGGGAAACTCAGGCAAGCCTCATGACTTTTCAGGTTACTTTTATGTAAACAAGAGTCTATATTCACTTTAAGTCATTAAATGATCTTTAATTTGATCATTAGGCTGCCCACTCCCATACAACAATGTCAACCTGTCCCTCATGAGTCACCTACGGTTGTGGGCAGGGATGCAGTCTCCTCTGTTCTCTTTCTAAGTGTGGTTTTTGACCACATTGGAGAGTTAAGAGAAACATAAAAATTACATTTAGCAAGCACTATTTCTATCAATACATCCTCTTGCAGTATATGGGCCCAGAAGTGTTTAAATCTCTCCCTTTGTGGGTGCTTTAATGGCTTTTTAGGAACTGTCCACTGCTGAAAACCTCTTAGCTGTATTTCACCTGAATGAGTGATGCATTCAGCTCTGGTTAGTGGCTCCCCACCAAATTCTGCTTTCTTGCACTGGCCTGCTTCATCTAAACTGGGAAGTTAATGCCATTCAGGTCCCCAAATGAGCTGATATAATGCTTGTTCTCAGAAACATCTCAGCAGAATTGAGATCAATTAACCCATGGCAATAACTCCCTCATCAATATATCCTTTATTAGCTTTTTCCCAGTCTCGTCTCACTTCTCTAATTCCTCACTTTTGCTTCCTGGCATCATCAACCAACTAAATTACCTGCACCCAAGACCTTTTCTTAGAGCTTATTGGGAAGAAATTTCAAATGAAGACCAGTATCAATTGTCATTGATGTTATTATAATTATAAGTTCCTTGATAAGCATGGAAATAAGGTAGGATATAAAAGTTATTACCACTGCAAAATACATGATTAAAATAAATTCACAGAACTCTAGAAAAGTTATTTGATTTAGATTAGAAACTCAGTTTATTCAGTGACTTGTCATAGTATAATGCACTTACCTTTTAAGATTATTTTTCACCATATTTGGAATTGCTTCTCATGTTTGCCTTTTTAACATTAACTATAGTCACATTTTCACAATGTCTTTGTTTTAGAAAAATTAGGATTAATAATATGAAACAAAGACATTTGTTAATTTGATGACTGAGAAATTTAAAACACAGCTAGTTATCTGGAATATTCCTTATCTAGACACTTTAGTGATATAAACATTAAGTTGATAACATTGTTGGTATTGAATTTTCATTTTATTTAATCTTCTATTAGTATGGCCCATAAATTTACTTATCTCACGTAAAAATTATAGTGAAATACATATACTTTAAAATGTATAGTTAAATACATATGCTTTAAAACTTTGTTACCATGTAACTGCTTTACTGTGTGATTTATGATTTACAAACTTGTCAATGAAAGAGAACAATTCAGTAAATCAACTATCAAGATTAAATTGATCAAATCCTTTTGTTTTAGTGGCTGATTTTAGAAAATTATCTCATTAAAACAATCTTTGCTCTACTTTATTATATGGCCCCAGACTGTTGGAGTTTTAAAGCTATATTTACATAAACCTAACCATGGTTACCTATCAAATATTTTCCAAAAGCTTCTCAGTAATATTGCCTTTTATTTCCTTTTCTATGGGGATGCTGCAGAGGCATAATGCAGCCAATAGGAAATTATTTGTCAGCCAAACCACATTCCCGTCTAATTATGCCCACCTGGTACATGGGACCTCTACACATGTGCTAAGAGTGGTAAAATGAATGTGCTGTCTTTTTTAATGCAATCAACAGTGATGTGGAAATGTGATTTTTTGCTTGCTGCTAAGTTTTATTAAATGCAATGGAAAAACTAACAACAAGGTTTTCAAGGATGATAAGGAAGATAAAAACACAAAATATGGCAAAATCCTTCATAAAATTCACTAAGCATTCCAAATTTTGAAAGACACATCTTTGGTATATAGAAAGAGACAAAGTGCTACATTGTCTCAAAAGGAAGTTTACAATTTTCTAGCATGATATATGGTGACCTATTCAAGAAAATATATATATTTTGAAAAGATTGCTTGCTTCAAATGTTATTCACTTGATGAATAAAAAAGCCCAATATTTTTCATCAGCACGCTTGATGTCAATTCTACTTTTTGCGTGGGACATTATTTCACCTGAAAGCTGTTCAGCCACACACAGACATCTGTGTTGTCCTGCCGACTGAGAGTCCAAGTGGTCTGGCAGGCATTCAAAATGATTAGCAATAGAAAACCTCATTTGGAAAAGAGAAACATTCATGGAAACTTGAGTTCAGTGACTTTCTTTTGTGTCTAAACTTCAGGGGGGGAAAGATCTTATTTTTAAGCATAAAAAGAACACACCTTAAGAGAAAGTGTTGATAGTTTTGATGCACTCGTTAATGAGTACCGGCTCTCTTGTTCTCTCGTAAATATTGACATCTAAAGAGCTCTGAAATATGACTAATATAGTGCTTTGCAATCTTTCCCCTATTATCGCCCATATATTTTATGTCTTTATATTTATTTCGTTATTTACTCAACATTTTTAAAGCCTATCTTGAAGGTTCTCAATTTTTTAACATGGTTCAAATTTTGTAGTCACAGAATTGTCCCCAAACTCGTCAGACTTGCCAATTTAAGTTCTGATTACAGTCTGCAATTATGACTCAACTCTAAAAGTCTTCTCAGATTTCACTATGTGATATTCATTGATTCAGTCATTATCTATTATTTTATGATTTCTTCCAATGCATATTTTCTGAGCATGTAATCTCTGTAATGGTTTCCTGGCAGACTGCATTGTTCCAAGTATTCAACATCATTTTCTCTGAGACGATAATACATACCAGTCATTCATCTCAAGCATCATCAGATGACTTGCTCTGGCCAGTGAAATGTGGCACTTCTCGCTACTGAACAGACATCTTAAGAGCCAGTTCATGGTTGACAAGTTTTCTTTCTGCTTCGCCTTGATAAGAAAATGCTCTATAGAGAACATCTCCATCAACCTGAGTCCTGAAAAAAACACAATGAAGAGTAAACCGAAATCACTATGGACATGTAGAATGGATAAGAATAAATCTTTATTGTAAAGCAATGAAATTTAGAGTTGTTCCATACTTCAGTATAATGTAGTCTATTGTGTCTGAAACAGGACTCACTATTTTAGAGTTAAAAGATTCTGGGGAGTTTCTTTGGCAGGCAGGGTGATGTAACATAAAAAAAAAACTTGTATTTAAATCCTGACTCCATTTTTTGAAACTTATTTGGTCTTGTACAAATCACTTTATTCTGTGAGCCTCAGATTTTGTATCTGAGTAAAATTTATAATAACAAATATGTCAGTGGTTCGAGCAGAAAAATTGATTTCATGCCCAGCCCCAGTTTTATTCATTTTAAAATGTAATTTTACAATTATTTTAGCTATTAGAAATTTCATACAGGAGAGGTCTAGTCTGTTGTGTGCCAGTTCAGCTAGAATATGGTAGACAGATTTTTTTCATCTTTACTTCATATTCCCTGTCCTATATACTTTATGAAAGGGATGACGTGTACTAAAAAATCCTGGCTATTATTTGCACAGTATTGTAACTGTGACATCACACGAGTTATTGGCTTCTCACAGCAGAATCCTAGGACAAGGGATAGAAAGGCTGATTAAATATAGTCATGGTGACAACCCCACTGGCACTCATCAACATTAAGTGAAATAGCAGTAAATTTAAAATGGAACAATGCAAAATAAAATTTTAAGAACAAAACTTTCTTCTTGAAAAGAAAGGAGAAATATACTGTTTTATCAAACAATGGTAATAACCTAGCAGATTTCAGTTCAAATTTCTTCCAGGAATGGTTATATCTGGTCTTTTTCTTATAGCATTTGACATACAAGATATACGAAAATAATGCCAACATTATTAGACAAGTAGGAAATATAAATGAATAAAGAAAAAGGGCGTGGTAAATTGGATAATTAAAGCACTAGTTCAATGGGACTTCTGTTATTTAGTTCCAACAATTATTTCTGGTAGAAATTAAAAAATTCAGTGTCTCTAGATAGTCCCAATTTTTCAGAGTCAACCAGAAATCTGTATATTTACAGACTGTATTTTTTCTAAATATTTCCAAGAATTTAAATCTATGGAAGATATATTTCAGTAATGTGTCCATTAAACAAAACACTAGATATATCTTCAAGTGGACAGTTTATAATCATTAGTCTGTAGATTTATAATTACTGGTTAGTGGAATTTTGTGGGAACATTTAATGCTAAAATAATAATTCTCTTCAAATGGGGCTTCAGTTGGGCTAGGAAAACAAAAAAACAAAAAAGTAAATTGACAAAGAAAAAAAAAAAAACATTACAGATATCTAACATTACCTTCCAGTATATAGCAAGTCCATTGTTTTTTCCCATTCTGTGATGTTAAAATCTTAGTCCAAGCTGTTATCATGTCTTCTCTGGGCTAATATTTCTTAATCCTTTCTTTCTTGTTCACCCCAAATTTTTTCACAACAATCAGAAATATATTTATGCAGTATAAATCACTTTATGCTACCCTTTTCTCCAACCCTGCACTGACTGTTCTTTGCAAGTAGAATAAATATTAAAATACTTCCTGTTGTATGAGAAGCCTTTTCTCTCCTGGTCCCTACTTCACCCTGTGAACTTAAACCATGTATCATTCTTCTACTCTCACCTTTACTTTCTTTCTACTCCTAGAAGACATCACATCACAAAGTTTGCTAAGGACTTTGCCAGATTTTTCTAATGGGGCATTATCTCCCAGAGCTTAAAGTGGCTGATCACTGTTTATTATTGAGCTTCCGATTATTCAGAAAGATCTTAGCTGACCACCATATCAGAAGAAGCACTGTCACATTAACTAGGTTTGTTGTTTTCATACTTTGTCTTTATTCAGCCTTTTTTTGCTTTTTAAATTTTTTTTGGTCTCTGTCCATAAGAATTTAAGCTCACAAGGAATTTTTCTAATATTCACAGCTTTGTTCTAGAGAGAAATATGTCTGAGAGGTGTGTGTGTGTGTGTGTGTGTGTGTGTGTGAGTGTGTGTGTGTGTGTCTGTTGTCTAAGCACTGAAAAAAATCTGGTTTCGGTTAATGTGTCCTTCCATGTTGATGCCAGAATTAGATATGCAACATCCAACACTCAGTGTGAATTTCTTCACCCATTAATTGAAACTACTTGTTGAAAAACTGTGGTTTCTGCTCTCTTAGAATATTTCTCTTTCACTTTGCCTTACTTAATGTGTAGAAATTTATTTGATTTGGTGAGGTTTATTTTTTAATCTACTGATGCCTGATATTATGGAGAACTTGTGTATTACCAAGAATGACAAAATGCAAAGATCCAACTGAAAATACTTTGCTATTCGTTCTTGGGTATCATCTGTCTCACTATTTCAGAATATTTATAATTTTGCCCCACAATCCTGGCAACTATATTATAATCACTTGAGAAATTAAAAAAATAATAATGATGTTTATGATTTAGTTCAGAGATTCTGATAAAATTAGCTAGGATTTAGGGATTTAGCCTCTGTCTGCATTGGTACTTTATGAAAACTCACTCAGGTTTTTTTAGCCAGAATATGAGAACATGAAAACAAATGACCTGTTTGAAGAAAAGCTGAGGCCACTGTAGACAAATCTAATGGAAGGAAGAGAGACCATGTTGATTCTTTTGATATTTTCAAATTAAGTAGTTAGAGGGAGGGAACATAGTATTGCAAAATATTGCTGTAAAATAAGAAATTTTTGAACCATAATAAGGATTCTTTTGTTTTCTTTAAAGTGCTCATTTGAATTAGAGACGGCCTATATCTTTTTCTTGTTGATGCTATTGTGAATCACTTAACACATAAAATCTGTTTTCTCTTAAGTCAGGCCAGTCTTTATCTTCTTCATAATTTTCAAGGTACTGTGCCTAAAATAAGCTCCAATTTCTTTCATATTAGAGTACTTCTCCTCACTTTGGTTTCAGTTGATATGTAGGATTTATGTGATTTTACATGGTAGTGAAGACATGATGTTTCTGGCAATTGAGTAAATTTGATTTTACCTTAGTATAGTCCTAGCCCTCACCTGTCAGTTGTGTGTCTCATTTTAAATTTTTTAATTAATGAAGAGCTCATTATGATTTAAATATTAATATGTATTTAAGAAATATTCCCCTGTGTTAGGAAGCTAGGAGACATGTTAGAGATTTCATTTTAATATGAAAATATTCAGTGTTTCACAGAAGAAAGAAAAAAGAAGCTAATAAAAAGAACTCTCTAAGCAACAGTACGCAATACATAATGCATACAATACAATATGCAATACTATTCACCAAGTACATAAAAGAAATACTAAAGTGGTAGAAATTGTTTATTAGGACCTGTGCAAACTTCTAAATCCATCATAGCTTTATACATCATGATTATGGTTTCCTGTTGTAACATAATGAAACACCGTTTATACAAAGATGTGATTGGATACCAGATCTATTCTGAATAAAGTAGGAATGAGAGAAAAATAGAATGTAAAACCAAAGGAACTGAATATATTGTTCCTCCCTCAGTCATAAAAGAGGCTAAACTTTTATCAATCCAGATAAACAATTTATTCATTAATTCTTTGAACAAATGCTTAATAAGTTTTTGCTGTATGTGGTACAGATGTGTCACACCCTTCTTGATTACCAATAGCAAACATACTAGAAAGCTAAGACATAAAAATCAATCATTAGAATGCAAAGTAATACCAGCCATAAAATTGGTCCTGTTATAAGAGTTTAGAAGTGGGAGAGATGTCTTGCAACTAAGGTAATCAGAAAACTATTAAGAGAAATTAATCTTTAAGGTGGCTTTTAAGATAAGCAAAACAAGAATAACAAAAAATAAAACAGTATTTCAGATAAAGTAAATGCCAACTATGGTTGTACAAAACTGTGATTCCTGTTCAAGATAGTGTTAACTCAGATCAACAGAGTTAAATCAATGTCTAGGAGTATAGGAAAATAAATATGTGTTGAACGAATTGACTAAATAAATTAATCTGGAAAGATATCAATAAATTGGGTCCAATCTACTACGGCCATTAAAAGACAGACCTAAGAATTTGACCTTTATTCTGTACAGAAGTATTTTAAGTGTTTTGAATATAGAAGTATCTCAATCATACAAATAATCTATGACTATCCAACTATAGGCTACATGATAATTTCTAGGAGAATGGTATAATTAAGAAAGTATAAGGAGCCTAATGGAAAGAGTCTATGTATGGTAAACTGTATATCAAGGTTGTGGAAAGCAGAGAGGAGTACAGAAATGTTGTTTTTCTTCTTTGCATGTAATGACAAATAGATTCTATAGCAGTGTAAATCCCTATGGTGTCATTATGGAGAAATCTAAAAAGACAAGAAAAATTTTTTAGAAAACTACATTGCTTTACCTAATATGTTTTTTCATATTTTAGATAAGACTAGTTGCATTAGTCACCCCCTCATTTATGATACCCACTTAACCACTACCTAGGAAGAAGGAAAAAAACGTAACAACTGTATATCTGTATCTCAACAAATTCTTGAGATTTGGGTTAGAAATCTCAGGAATTAAGAACATTAAGAAGATATATTTGACACAAAATATAAAGAATGTCTAAGAATGATTTGTTAAGATATTCAACAAGAGTTAATCTTGAATTTTTTTCTGCCATCTGAATATTGATGTTCTTGATTACAATGGAAGGTAGCCAGACTAACAAAATCTACTAGCCTGGATATGTATTTTCACAAACATCTTATAATCTTCAGAACTTGACGAGTGATAATGTTTCTTGACATCAATTTCATTTTTCTATCCAACTGGCTGACAAAAGACCATATTGCCAAATGGCTGGATTCACTGTGGACCACACGTATTTTGGCTCTGATTGCAGGCGAAAACTATGAAACCTAGACCTCATCTGCAAAGAATGAGATTTTCTGAGTTTGTTAGGAGCCAAACAAATTTAACTCTGTAAACGTCATCATCCCACAAAAACAGTGGGTAAGAGCACCCCTACAAAGCTGTGAGATGAAAAGGCAGAATTTCACTTTTAGAGAAGGGAATAAGTAAAGTCTTATATGAAGAATTTATGGAAATGGCAACCCCCTTGATAAGTTCTCATTATGGGGGAGCCAGAGACCCTAAACAACTCAATACCTCAGAAAGGGTAAAAAAAAAAACAAAAACAAAAACCCTCTGTGATTACTATCACAGGCTTCAGAACCATGATCTGGGAGTGCCTGAGTGCAGTGAAAATTTCTGTGATATTCTAGACAAAGAAGGATATTGTAGCATTGATCACCAAAAAATGGATTTGAGTTCCCTAAAACTCTGGTACAGCTATTTCCCTATGAATGAGTATCTAAGTTATTCACATTATTTCCACCTACATTTAAAGTTTTTCAACGTATATATTTATGTAGTGTGATATGATTTCTACAAAGGAGTTCCCATGTATAGCATTACTTAAGATTCCTTTCCAAAAATTTATAGCAAAGCACCGACAGCAATGTATGAAATCTCTCCTATACCTACTAACGTTGTCAGTGGTGCTATTAGGACCACATGGCCCTGTGTTTTTAGATTTTGCCTGTATGATCAGTAAAAATATATCACTATTCTTTCATTTACAACTTTCATTTATATGTTTTAATATTAATCATTTGGATTTTTCTCTTTAATGACATCTGCTCATGTATTGTTAACTAATTGGTTTTCTATTTATCTTTTTCTGATCAATTTAAATAAATTGTTAATTAGTAAAAAGATCTAAGTGTAGGAGATGAAGCTGTAAAACTCCTAGAAGAAAACATTGCAGAAAAAACTTCATGACATTAGTCTTGACAATGATTTAATTGATATGACACCAAAAACGCAGGCAACAGAAAGAAAAATAAAGTACAATTACATAAAGCTAAAAAAATTCTGCACAACAAAGGAAACAATCACCAGAGTGAAAAGGCAACCTATGGAATGGGAGAAGATATTTGCAAAGCATATATATCTGATAGAGGTTAATATTTTGAATATATAAAGAATTCCTACAACTCAATAGTAAACAAACAAGCAAACAGGAAAAACTAATAACCCTAAGGACCTGAAATAGGTATTTCTCCAAAGGATAAATGGCTAACAGGTACATTAAAAAATGTTTCATGTCATCACGAAAATGCAAATAAAGCCACAATGAGATATCACTTCACACCTTTCAGGATTACTATCATCAAAAAAACCCACAAAAGGTAACAAGTATAGTTGAGGATGTGGATAAATTGGAACACTTGCATACTGTCGGTAGGAATGCAAAATGGTGCAGTTGCTATGGGAAAAAATATGGAAGTTCCTCAAAAAATTTAAAATAGAACTATTATATTATCCAGCAGTCCCACTTCTGGGTATTTATCCAAATGAATAGAAATCAGTATCTCAAAGAAATATTAGCACTCCCATGATAATTGCATCACTATTCACAATAACCAAGATGTGGAAACAAATACCCATCAACAGATGAATGGATTAAAAAGGAAAACAAAAGAAAACAAAACATGGTATGTATGTTATGTATATACATACAATGGAATACTATTCAGCCTTTAAAAATACGAAAAATTTTTAATTTGCAACAACATGGATGAACCTATAAAACAGTATGCTAAGTGAAATAAGCCAGTTATCAAAAACAAGTACTGTATGATTCCACTTATATGAGGTATCTAAAATAGTCAAACTCAAGGAGGCAGCGTGTAGGATGGTGGTTACCAGGGTCTGGGTGGAAAGGAAAATGGAGAGTTACTCATCAACAGACACAGAGTTTCAGTTAAGCCAGATGAATAAGCTCTTGAGATCTGCTGTGCAACATTGTACCAATAGTAAACTATAATGTACACTTAAAATTTTGTTGAGAGGGTAGATCTAATATTAAGTGTTCTTACCACAGTAAAATAAAATTTTAGAAAAGAATCCAAAAATTTGAAGAAAAAAAAAGAAACTATGTCAGATGTATGTATACCTTCAATAGATATTTATGTAGCTCCTTCTTTGAGCTCAAAAATTTTTGTAGTACCATATTTTATTTTGATTCATGGCTACATTCTCTTAGCTTATGTTTAAAATAACTTTTACAATAATAATACAATAATCAGAATAACATTATTCTATAATTTTCTTTATACTATATATCAGATTTTGACATTAAATTTATGCTAATTTCTTACATTGATTGAGAAATAATTTCATTTATTTTCTAGGACAGTTTACATAATATTAGACTTACCAGTTCTTTAGAATGTAGATATCTTTTCATCTGACGTTAATGACATTTCAACCATACATCTTTAATTACCTTTCTAATTGGTTGTGAGATAATTTTTCTATCAAAATTTCCACTTCTTCTGGATCATTTTTAGTAAATTGTATCTTTGTTTTGGGTCATCCATGACCTCTAGCTTTAAAATTATCTTCAGTTCATTCTGTATTATTTTTTTACCCTGAGAATAATTATTTACCCTTGGAACAATTAATAAATGATAATGATGAAAATATTCAATACTGTTTAATTCTTGGTGTTAAATGAATCACTGAAGAATGAACCATAAAAGGATTTTCAATTTGGAAAACTATGAGATGCTAAAACGCACTAATTTCTGTTGTTGCCATCATCATTGATTTTGTTTTTCTCTTAGAGTATGTTTCAAAGTCATGACTAAATGTTCAAAGAAAACATCTCATTTTTCAAATCGCACTGTCTTGCTGTTAGGAGGATATGATTTCCTTTTCCTAGAAATAATTTGATATTTTACTTGCCTTCCAACATTGCACAAATAGAAACTTTCAAATATATAACCTTAGGATCTTTCAGGAGAAAATAAAAAATGGAACATGCTATTATTACTGAGTGCTGTTATTTTATCATTGTCATCAATACAATCATCCTTCAAATAAGAATAACTTCACATAAAAGTTTTCTTGATCATAATAGGCACTATTATTGCTTTGTAGTGATCTGTCTGTTGTGGAATATAGCTGATAATTATCACTCTGAAATAAAATGCCATTTCTTCACACATTATCTCCTTTGAAACCCTTTGGTGTGACAGAGCACAGTAAAATCATATTAAAGTGCTGATATTAAAATCATGCCATTTGTGAATTACACTGAAAAAAATACAGTTTTTTTTACTTTGTTACTTCCCCAAAAGTATTCTCTTTATTTAGTGACTTTCTTGGTGCAATTTACTAGTAAGTTTCTTAAAATGGGAAATAATTGCCAAGAATAGTTGTCCAAAACATTTACATATTTTTAAACTTCTTTGACTTTTTACTTTTTTCAAGAATACTACTATTGTAACTTAAATATTAGAGCACATTTAATAGTGTAGACTATCTTCCTTAACTAAAGCAGCTGTTAAGAATTTTATGTAGATAAATAATACACCAATTATATGAGTTTTTCCAAGACATTCATTCTGTTTGATGTTCACTTAGCACATATGTAAAATGAGGCAGTTAATCAGGTTTTTTTCAATTCTCAAATTGTGTTATCTATGATTTAGCTGGATTGGCAATGAGATGGTGAAAATCAAATAAAAGAATTTCATTAGATTATAAGGAAATAAAACAAGCAATGTAATTTAGGTGGGCTAAGCAAAATTTGGAAGAGAATGCCAACCAATGGGGTCAAATTCCTGTGGATCAAAAAGAAAATCTGTATGTTTGTATGCAAGTTAGGAGAGTAGAAAATAAGAACAATGTATATAAGCAAATAGAATTTCTAGGAGTAAAGGGGTCAGAAAGATAAGTGTAATTTTCTTCAATGAAAGTGAAAAATAGCAAATTAATAATAACAGAAATGAAAAGAACCAAGAGTTATAGAATACTTATTCTGTGTCTGGCACTCTAAAAGTTTTATATGGATTATCTAAATTAACCTTCAAAATAATCACAAGGTAGGTGATATCATCATACTCATGTAACAGTTGAGCAATCTAATACTTGCAATAGTGAGGGAATAGTTAATACATGTGACCAAACTCAATCTACCTCTAAACTGTAAACTTGTTTTTACATAATCAATCTCTGCCTACTTCAGTCATAATCTTAGTACCTGACATTACTGGTGGTTTAGAATCTGCCAAGCGTTATGCTATAGGGTTTAAATGCATTTTTATTCTGTCCTCATAATCAAAGCTTTCATTATGTATTGTTATACCCATTGTACAGATATGTGAGTTCCAAACAGAATTCTTACTTGCTCAGATTCACCTCATAAACAATTAACAGAGCCATAATCAGTGTGACATCACAGCTTTTTGTCATTCTTCAACAGAAATTATTTTTGATATGAAAGGATTTGAGTAGCAAGTCTGAAAGAAGAGCATAAAACAATGTGGATAATATGAAAGTGAATTATCTCTAAGTTTAACCATCTTTATCTATAAAATTAGAGTATTATCTATTTCACGGCAACATTGACATAATGAAATGAGAAACTGTGTATAAAATATTTAAACCTTCATAGGCATAGAGTAAATGTTAAATAAATATTTGTTTTCATTATTCTCACTAGCAACCATAGAACCAAAGTACCAAGTAACATTACAGGAAAAAGTCATAAGAAAGAGAAAGAAAGAGAGAAAGAGAGAAAACAAGGAAGGAAGGGAGAGAAAGAAAGAAAGAAGGAAAGGAAGGAAGGAAAAAAGAAAGAAAGAAGGAAAGAAGGAAAGAAACCCATAGAGATGATTATTGACTGATTTGTACACTTAGAACAACATATGAGGTAATGAAAATGTGAAAAATGTCTACGAGAGTATTTGGCACATGGAAGGTACATAAAAAGTAATGCTTTATGAGAACTAAGCAATGGAACCTTCCAGGGGAGTAATACTCTTGCATTGAAGTATTACTGGCCTATGCCTTGGTCAGGATTCTCTAGCATCCTGAGCCTTTTTGCCAGCACTCTCAGTTTTCAGTATATATGCCCAGGTCATGTTTCATCAGCTTAACTAGCCAGCTAGCTGGATGATAGATAAAGAAGGTGTGTGTGTGTGTTTGTGTGTGTGTGTGTGTGTGTGTGTGCTGTGCATCTGTTTAGGTCTCTAGCACTCTAGCAATCAGTTCTTTCACTATTCAAAAATTGGTTATTTTATTCAAGGAAAGGCTTAACAGTCTTCCTAAGTAATATAAATTAAAAAAAAAAAAAAGAAAGGGAAAAAGACCTTTGGAATAAAGAACATTCATGAAAGAAAATAAATGTGGATGTGAAAACTAAAGGATAACCAGGCAATCCATAATTACAGAGAAATAATAAGACTGCCTAAGTACTGAGAGAGAATTATTTAAGCTAGAAATACAAAACAAAGGAAATATTTCCATCAGTGCTGGAGTAACCCCTGAATAATTTACAGCTGCCTTTCTTTAGGGAAGGAAGTAATTATTTTCCAACCTATCAACATAGATTATCAGGTTTGCGCATTTGTATAAAATTGCTTTACTGTATTTATTAGTATGATTTGTGATTTTGTTGCTGTTCAGGGATTTTGTTATGATTTAAATGGCTTGCAGAAGGTCATTCTTTGGAGACGTCAGAATTCTAGTGAAAAAAATCTCTTCTAAGTTCCTAATGTGAGTTCCTCGCAATGATTTTTGCGCTTTACAACTATTATTATAATTCCATACTCGTAAACCCAAAGATTAAATATTTCTTTTTATCTTTATAGACTTCATAAGAAGTTTTCAGGAGAAAATGTAGTAAAATTTGGCTAATGTTACTATAAATAGGAAAGCCATTTTAAAATTTTATTTTATAGAGAGATTTTCTGTTTCCATTAAGTTGACTTTAACTAAGTCACAGGAACATATTCATTCAGTAAGGATCATGGTTACAGAATATTTAAAACTTTATTTTATAGTGTTCAATTTCTCTGGAAGACTAACATTTTGAAATCATTTCATAAAATCACATACTGCTTTTTTACTTTTATAATGTAGGATATGTGCTTTTTTATACCCCAAAATATGTATTCTTATTTTACTAGCATCAGAGTAACAAGCTTTGGGGGCAATGGCTTCTTTATCTGATGAATAAAAGTCATATAATTCATTGATCTTTATATGTAATTCAGAAATAGTTTCATCTAAAAGTGTATATTCATTTTATTGTCATTTCATGGGTTCCAGAGTCCATTGACTCTGATGGCTGAATTTTGAATTTAAGTCTCAATTTGAAGTTTTTCAAATCCCTAATGATTTCATAGCACCATCACCATCAATCAACTCTGTTTTCTTTTATTGTTACTCATGTTCAAGTCATCATAAAATCACAGTCACTTGGCAAAGTAGGTAATATGAAACCTTGCATGATGGAAATCCATAATGGTCTAATCACTAGTTTGTATAAATACAATACTCTCAGTTATGTTTCTTAAACATTTATCATTTTAAAATTTACAGAATGTATTCGATCATTTGCCATAGCTCCCTGAACCAAAATGTTGAATTGTATAATATATCACACTGAACAGAGTAAAAAATAACAAAATGTCAAGATCCGTTTACAGTTTTGTTTAGTCACAAATTTTTCTTTTTTGCCTTTGATTCTTTCTTTCTTAATATAAAACAGATTTGATTTAAACTGAAATCTACATTTCAGTCATATCCAATAACAAGTAATCTTCCAATCAGGAAAAACTTCTTAACTGGCCCAAAGAGCTCCTCCATAGTCCTAGGTCTAAGATCTTCCCCATTAGTTTCTAGATACATGGAGATTAGTAAAATGTCTTCTGCTCACCCTGTAAAGAAAAACATTAAGGCAGTGTTTTCCTACATGTTTAGCTGGAAAATAATTCCATGGTATACTTATACTTTCTACCAAAAAGACATTTGTTGGGAAAACAAATTTGAGGATACTTATTACTTTCATAAGCCCTATTATTGGGGTTTTTGGAGCTTTCATGTTGCCTAGGTGTACCGCAAATCTTTGAGAATATAGAATACAGAGGTTCCTCATTTTATTTGAGCAAATTTTTTAAAAAATTATTTTTATGGTGCATCTTTCTAAATATATGCTCTGTGGATGAAACAGGGGAGAAAGCTTTGGGAAAAGGTATTCTAGAGCAAGATCATCTAAAGACAAAAAATTCACTTCATGTTTACGTTCCATTTATAGACATTTCTCTAAAAATATTACCATTCCCCTTTCTCATATTTTCTGCATTCTAGGGCCAGAATCATACACGGTAGACCAAGTTTGACCGTTTACAAAGATACAGCGTGGTGTGCGTGACTGCAGCACCACGGTGCTCCTCTTATGCCCCACAGAGGCAAAGCCTGATCCAGTGTTTGGAATATCTCTATTTGGAGTGAGAGACCTGCCTGTAGAACCCAGGATCTTAGGATCTCACCCTTTATAACACTTTATTTATTTTGTGTGTGTGTGTGTTAGCTTCTGCTTTATAACAAAGTGAATCAGTTATACATATACAGTATGTTCCCATTTCTCTTCCCTCTTGCATCTCCCTCCCTCCCACCCTCCCCATCCCACCCCTCTAGGTGGTCACAAAGCACCGAGCTGATCTCCCTGTGCTATGCGGCTGCTTCCCACTAGCTATCTATTTTACATTTGGTAGTGTATATATGTCCATGACACTCTCTTACCCTGTCACATCTCACCCCACCCCCTCCCCATATCCTCAAGTCCATTCTCTAGTAGGTCTGTGTCTTTATTCCCGTCTTGCCACTAGGTTCTTCATGGCCTTTTTTTTTTTTTCCTTAGATTCCATATATATGTGTTAGCATACTGTATTTGTTTTTCTCTTTCTGACTTACTTCACTCTGTATGACAGACTCTAACTCCATCCACCTCATTACAAATACCTCCATTTCATTTCTTTTTCTGGCTGAGTAATATTCCATTGTATATATGTGCCACATCTTCTTTATCCATTCATCTGTCGATGGACATTTAGGTTGCTTCCATGTCCTGGCTATTGTAAATAGAGCTGCAATGAACATTGTGGTACATGACTCTTTTTGAACTATGGTTTTCTCACTTTAAATTCCAATGAGGTGGAAGCAGAGATGATGTTTTAGGGTGTACAATTGGAGTTAATATTTGGAATACTGGTATATGATCATTGCTGTCCCGTAGTTACAGAACCTAGTCAATGCCGTGTTTCATTACTCACAGCAATCTTTGGCCTGTTTAAGGGATATCAGTTCAACAGGCCTGGCATATCTAATACAGAGTGTCAGAGCTGCAGTCAGAAACAAAAAACAAACACACACACACACACAGAAAATACGATGTTGGCAGGAAACAGCATAGATCTAAAATTTAAACATTGTAATGGAGGTTGTGTTAGTGGTGATTCGTTTTTTAGTAGGCTTGCTTTTTTGCTTATATATTTTCATGGTGTAGAATGCGTAATCAAATGCACAGATTGCATTTGTCCTAGGAAGATTCCCACCCAGGATAGGTCCTCACCATTCTGTGGAGATAGGAGGAGACAGACCTTTCCAACAATCTATAGCTTCAATCTGGTAGCATATGCCCTGAACCCAGCAAAGCAACCAAGGACAAAGTATAGTCTGATGTGGAATTCAAGAAAGGATTAGAGAGGAAAATGAAAATACATATGTTGAATTGTTGCAAAATCTTGATGGATGTTAGTAATAAACTCTGTGCATCTCTCTATTGTCAAACCCTCCTCCTGTGTACTTCATCCCATCTCACCTGGCCTTCTCAGGGATAATATTCTAGAAATTATCTCCTTTAATTTTTGCATTATTAATCATCCCATCTATTTTATCATGCACGAAAAAGTAAATATATTATATTATATTATATTAAAAATAAAGCCTTCTCAACCCACATTCCTCAACTGATAACAACTTTCTTTTTCTTTTTCTCTTTACAATAAAACTAGTAAAAAAAAAAAAAAAATGGTCTGTATTATCTGTCTCTAATTCTTCTCCTCGATTCTCTCTTCTATAGACTTAAATTTGCCTTAACCACCATTATCTACTAAATCTCCTCTTGTTGATCCATCATTGATCCCATTGGTGCTTTAATATGATCCAATGACTGATTGGTTCTCCTCTTACTTGATCTGTCTTTATGAATTACCACAGGAGATCCTTTTTTTCTCCTGAAAACACTTCATCTTATTATATTCCAAAACCTGTGGTCTCTTGGTTTTCTCATATATCAATTGCACTCTCCACTGCTGGTTCTTCCAGCATTTCTAAGCATTAGAGGGCCTCAGAGCTCAATTCTCACACCTCTTCTTTATCATTTACTCTCTAAATGTTCTGATCCAGTCTTATGAATCTAAAACACCAAATACACTGAAAACAAATTAACATCTTCAATGAAGTCTTCTTCTTGAACTCCAGATTAATATACCCACAATATAAATTCTCTGATAATTCCAAAATCTATGTCATATATGAGTCCGGGTCTGGTGCTTTTTTTTGTTGTTATTTCATCAGACTTTTTTCTTGACTTTTAGAATTTCTTAAAAAATTTGTTGAAAACGAGGCATGATATGTACAGTAATTGGAACTGAGATATATAGTCCTTTAATGTGAGGTTTTATGTTATTCTGTCTGGTGGTTGGGCAGTGTTTAATGCTTGCTGCAGCTGTAAGTGCCAGAGGCTTCAGTTTCTTCTAATGTTCTTGTCTTGTTTTCTTCCCCCTTGTTGTATTTTGACTTCCCTAAGGATTCCTTCTTAAATAGAATTTATGCTTTGCAACTCTTTGAGCCGCAATCCACTGTTAATATACTGGATACTGGAATCCTAATGATGTGGTAGTGAGGTTTCAGGGAGGAGAAGCTTTCTATAGTCCTATTCCCAGATCTCGGTCTTTAATGGCCCTGTGTGTCTGGTTTGTGACCTTCATAAGTATTTCTCACCATCATTTATGTAAGACAGGAAGGATAGAGGGGGATAAATGTCCTTCTCCCAAGTGGAAGAAAGCTCTGCTAAAGTCTTTTCTCCTGGAGAGTAGGCTTTTGTTGTGGAGGAAGCTCTGGGCATATTTCACAATGGTCACTTTTCTCCTTCCTCTGCTAAAGCCACAGGGGGACCTTTTTGGCCCTTGTGAGAATCTGGTGGGGTATCCGGAGGTAAAAGTCATCAAATTTGTGTATAGCCTGGAACTATTATGACCAGAGGAATTTCTCACTGTCACCCTGGATTCCACTCAGTCTTCAGTGATCCATTACATTGCCATTTAAGTGTTCCTATTAGTTTATAGCTCCAAAAGCTTCTGCTCAAGGTAAGCAGATCTTAGCTGTGACCATGTGGCTTTGCCTGTGTTTCCAGATTTGGAGGTGGGGGTTTGCCCTGTGACCTCAATTCTCTAATGAATCCAAGAAAAGTCATTGATTTTTAGTTGGGTCAACTTTTTTTAATAGTAAGGACAGGAGTGATGACTTCCAACCTCTTTACATTTTGGGTCTGCAACCAAAGTCCTATATCAACAATTTATTCAGCAAGTCCACTTAAAATTCTAAATAACTTCTCAAAATCAACTGTCCAAAAATTGTCTGATCTTTACCCACCTCTCTTCAACCTGCTTTTCTCCTGAGTCTTTCCCACGTCCTGAAATGGCATCTCCATCCTTATGTATGATCAGGCTCTGAGTCCTGGAAACCTTCTTTTATTCCTCTCTATCATAACCCATATACATTCCATGAGAAGACCTTGCTGATTTTATCACCTCCATTGTTACCTTTACCACCACCACCTTGGTCCAAGCATTTGTCATGATAACATGGATTATTGCAAGAACCTCATAACTGGCTTCCCTATTATTGTTCTTACCTTCTCACACTCCACTGTCAAAACGTTAGCAATAGTAGATCCTTCTCAGGCATGAGTACAATCTTGTCACTCACATTTTCAACATTCTACCTCTACCTCTCCTGTTGCTACACTGAGTTCCATCTCAGTGAATGATTCCTGTACTATTCTTGGAACATGCCTATGCACGCTCCTCCTTCAGGGCCTTTCCATTTATTCTCTCTGCCCTATGTTACCTAGGATGCTTTTATTACTGGCTTCCCCACTGTGTCCAAATTATGCCTTCACCTTAAGGCCTTCCTTCACCAATGTATTTAAAACCATCTACCCTCAGGTTTATCTTCCCTCATAACACCTATCACAGTCTTTAATTGTATGTGTTTATTTCTGTATGGTATGTCTCCCCACTTTAGAGTATAGGATGGCTGAAAACAAGTATATTTAACTATTTTGCAAACTGATGCATCACCAATACATTGAACACTGACTGAGATAATGTAGGTACTTAATATACATTTATTGAATAAATGACTAAATTTTAATCCACTCAAGTAAGAATATTCTGGCTATCTTCGATCTATATTAGAATAACAAAAGCATACAGACCTAGTTATAGTCGTATATATTTTTATATTTAAAACTGAGAGTTAGTGCCTATTGTTAAATTTAGTGTGAAATTTTGACTTTTGTACAGGCTATTAGAGGAGAGAGAATGGAATAATGATGAATAAAACCTCAATGAGATGTAAGTGTCACTTATTATTTTCCTCCAGTTCCTTTATTCTCTGGTGTATATATTTAATACCAAACATTTTATTTAGCAAATGGTCCCACTTGATGTAAGTAACTACTATTTTCATGTACTCTGCAAATTCTGTTGTAACCTGGGTAAATACATTTGTTAAAAGATACGGACTTCCTGGTAAATGTACAATTATTCTGCTTTAAACATGACCTCAAAATAATGAATGCTTGCTTTTCAATCATATTTTTCTCTATTTAATTATTTCTTCAAATTACATAGGCAGCTTCTCGCATCCATAGAGTTTATACTTAGACATTTAATCATGCACTTAAATCTCAGACTACTTAGTAATTAAAACTTTTCTAAGAACCTGCATTTCTAATATGTAATCACTTCTAAATTAAATTTATAATCAATTAATCATTTCTCTAATAGTAATGATCTTTATTATAATAATGTTTCTTTTCCTAATTTTCATAATCATGTTATAAGTAGCAGAAAATGTCACAGCTTTTTAGAAGTTTGGGAGTGAAATAGGCCTCACTTCTGTTCCTTTCAGCTAGAAGAAGGTATTAAAGAATACCAACACATCCCTATATTTCTGACCAATCCCTGTAGTTCTTCCTCATGAAACATGGGATAGTGTTTCTTTTCCATCCAAGAAAAGAAGACATAAAACAAATGAAGTGCACAAAATATGGAGTAGTGAAAGAAATTCAAGCTATTGTTCAAGGCTGACGTGAGTAAAATGCCCACGTGTCTAATTATTAGACACAGAGTCAGAACAATTCCACTAACCTCTCTGAACACCATTTACGTCTTTGTAAGTTACAAAAGCACTGTACCAGTTACTACTTTACCCCCATGCTTATGTGTAAATGCATTTTATAGAAAATTTCAGCATTCCCATTTGGCCAAGTCACTATTTTTATTCATAGATAAGGTTCTGTATAGGAAAAGAGACTGATGATTTTTAGACCATTGCTGAAAATCTGTTATCTTCTTTTTGTAACAGTTAATTAAGAATTCTATATGTAGTTGACAGGAAGAATAATGCAAGGTAAAGATCCACCTGTTTTGAAATGAAAACTGCAATAAAGTCCCCTTTACTTTATTGATATACATATACCTTTCTGGCATAAATAATAATTTTTCTTTTGATGTGATTACTTTGATTACTGATGACATCATATAAAAACTTAAAAGGTTTCAAACTACATGTGGGAAATTGAAAATAAATAATTCAATAGAAATATATTTTACAATTATATATATATTTTTTGAATTTTATTTTTTTTTATACAGCAGATTCTTATTAGTCATCAACTTTATACACATCAGCGTATACATGTCAAACCCAATCGCCCAATTCAGCACACCACCATCCCCACACCCCCGTGGCTTTCCCCCCTTGGTGACCATACGTTTGTTCTCTACATCTGTGTCTTAACTTCTACCCTGTAAACCAGTTCATCTGTACCATTTTTCTAGGTTCCATATACATGCGTTAATATATGATATTTGTTTTTCTCTTTCTGACTTACTTCACTCTGTATGACAGTCACTAGATCCATCACATCTCAACAAATGACTCAATTTCGTTCCTTTTTATGACTGAGTAATATTCCATTGTATATATATACCACATCTTCTTTATCCATTCATCTGTCGATGGGCATTTAGGTTGCTTCCATGACCTGGCTATTGTAAATAGTGCTACAATGAATATTGGGGTGCATGTGTCTTTTTGAATTATGGTTTTCTCTGGGTATATGCCCAGTAGTGGGATTGCTAGATCATATGGTAATTCTATTTTTAGTTTTTTTAGGAACCTCCATACTGTGTTCTCCATAGTGGATGTATCAATTTACATTCCCACCAACAGTGCAAGAGGGTTCCCTTTTCTCCACACCCTCTCCAGCGTTTGTTGTTTGTAGATTTTCTGATGATGCCCATTCTAACTGGTGTGAGATGATACCTCATTGTACTTTTGATTTGCATTTCTCTAATAATTAGTGATGTTGAGCAGCTTTTCATGTGCTTCTTGGCCATCTGTATGTCTTCTTCGGAGAAATGTATATTTAGGTCATCTGCCCATTTTTGGATTGGGTTGTTTGTTTCTTTAATATTGAGCTGTATGAGCTGTTTATATATTTTGGAGATTAATCCTTTGTCCGTTGATTCGTTTGCAAATATTTTCTCCCATTCTGAGGGTTGTCTTTTCGTCTTGTTTATGGTTTCCTTTGCTGTGCAAAAGCTTTGAAGTTTCATTAGGTCCCACTTGTTTATTTTTGTTTTTATTTCCATTACTCTAGGAGGTGGATCAAAAAAGATCTTGCTGTGATTTATGTCAAAGAGTGTTCTTCCTATGTTTTCCTGTAAGAGTTTTATAGTGTCCAGTCTTACATTTAGGTCTCAAATCCATTTTGAGTTTATTTTTGTATATGGTGTTAGGGAGTGTTCTAATTTCATTCTTTTACATGTAGCTGTCCAGTTTTCCAGCACCACTTATTGAAGAGACTGTCTTTTCTCCATTGTATATGCTTGCCCCCTTTGTCATAGATTAGTTGACCATAAGTGCGTGGGTTTATCTCTGGGCTTTCTATCTTGTTCCATTGATCTATGTTTCTGTTTTTGTGCCAGTACCATATTGTCTTGATTACTGTAGCTTTGTAGTATAGTCTGAAGTCAGGGAGTCTGATTCCTCCAGCTCTGTTTTTTTCCCTCAAGACTACTTTGGCTATTTGGGGTCTTTTGTGTCTCCATACAAATTTTAAGCTTTTTTGTTCTAGTTCCGTAAAAAATGCCATTGGTAATTTGATAGGCATTGCATTGAATCTGTTGGGTAGTATAGTCATTTTCACAATATTGATTCTTCCAATCCAAGATCATGGTATATCTCTTCATCTGTTGGTATCATCTTTAATTACTTTCATTAGTGTCTTATAGTTTTCTGCATACAGGTCTTTTGTCTCCCTAGGTAGTTTTATTCCTAGGTATTTTATTCTTTTTGTTGCAATGGTAAATGGGAGTATTTCCTTAATTTCTCTTTCAGATTTTTCATCATTAGTGTATAGGAATGCAAGAGATTTCTGTGCATTAATTTTGTATCCTGCAACTTTACCAAATTCATTGATTAGCTCTAGTAGTTTTCTGGTGGCATTTTTAGGATTCTCTATGTATAGTATCATGTCATCTGCAAACAGTGACAGTTTTACTTCTTCTTTTCCAATTTGTATTCCTTTTATTTCTTTTTCTTCTCTGATTGCCATGGCTAGGACTTCCAAAACTATGTTGAATAATAGTGGTGAGAGGGGACATCCTTGTCTCGTTCCTGATCTTAGAGGAAATGCTTTCAGTTTTTCACCATTGAGGATGATGTTTGCTGTGGGTTTGTCGTATATGACCTTTATTATGTTAAGGCAGGTTCCCTCTATGCCCACTTTCTGGAGAGTTTTTATCATAAACGGGTGTTGAATTTTATCAAAAGCTTTTTGTGCATCTCTTGAGATGATTATATGGTTTTTATTCTTCAATTTGTTAATATGGTGTATCACATTGATTGATTTGCATATATTGAAGAATCCTTGCATCCCTGGGATAAATCCCACTTGATCATGGTGTATGATCCTTTTAATGTGTTGTTGGATTCTTTTTGCTAGTATTTTGTTGAGGATTTTTGCATCTATATTCATCAGTGATATTGGTCTGTAATTTTCTTTTTTTGTAGTATCTTTGTCTGGTTTTGGTATCAGAGTGATGGTGGCCTCATAGAATGAGTTTGGGAGTGTTCCTTCCTCTGCAATTTTTTGGAAGAGTTTGAGAAGGATGGGTGTTAGCTCTTCTCTAAATAGAAGAATTCACCTGTGAAGCCATCGGGTCGTGGACTTTTGTTTGTTGGAAGATTTTTTTTTTTTTTTTTTTTTTTTATGGCTGTGTTGGGTCTTCGTTTCTGTGCGAGGGCTTTCTCCAGTTGTGGCAAGTGGGGGCCACTCTTCATCACGGTGTGCGGGCCTCTCATTATCGCGGCCTCTCTTGTTGCGGAGCACAGACTCCAGACGCGCAGGCTCAGTAATTGTGGCTCATAGGCCTAGTTGCTCCGTGCATGTGGGGTCTTCCCAGACCAGGGCTTGAACCCGTGTCCCCTGCATTGGCAGGCAGATTCTCAACCACTGCGCCACCAGGGAAGCCCTGTTGGAAGATTTTTAATCACAGTTTCAATTTCATTACTTGTGATTGGTCCATTCATATTTTCTATTTCTTCCTGGTTCAGTCTTGGAAGGTTATGCTTTTCTAAGAATTTGTCCATTTCTTCCAGGTTGTCCAATTTATTGGCATAGAGTTGCTTCTAGTAGTCTCTTAGGATGCTCTGTATTTCTGCGGTGTCTGTTGTAACTTCTCCTTTTTCATTTCAAATTTTAGTGATTTGACTCCTCGCCCTATTTTTCTTGATGAGTCTGGCTAATGGTTTATCAATTTTGTTTATCTTCTCAAAGAACCAGCTTTTAGTTTTATTGATCTTTGCTATTGTTTTCTTTGTTTCCATTTCATTTATTTCTGCTCTGATCTTTATCATCTCTTTCCTTCTGCTAACTTTGGGTTTTGTTTGTTCTTCTTTCTCTAGTTCCTTTAGGTGTAAGGTTAGATTGTTTATTTGAGATTTTTATTGTTTCTTTAGGTAGGCTTGTATAGCTATAATCTTCCCTCTTAGAACTGCTTTTGCTGCATGCCATAGGTTTTGGATCGTCGTGTTTTCATTGTCATTTGTCTCTAGGTATTTTTTGATTTCCTCTTTGATTTCTTCAGTGATCTCTTGCTTATGTAGTAACGTATTGTTTAGCCTCCATGTGTTTCTCTTTTTTACATTTTTTCCCCTGTAATTCATTTCTAATCTCATAGTGTTGTGGTCAGAAAAGATGCTTGATATGATTTCAATTTTCTTAAATTTACTGAGGCTTGATTTGTGACCCAAGATGTGATCTATCCTGGAGAATGTTCCGTGCACACTTGAGAAGAAAGTGTAATCTGCTGTTTTTGGATGGAATGTCCTATAAATATCAATTAAATCTATCTGGTCTATTGTGTCATTTAAAGCTTCTGTTTCCTTAATAATTTTCATTTTGGATGATCTGTCCATTGGTGTAAGTGAGGTGTTAAATTCCCCCACTATTATTGTGTTACTGTCGATTTCCTCTTTTATAGCTGTTAGCAGTTGCCTTATGTATTGAGGTGCTCCTATGTTGGGTGCATATATATTTATAATTGTTATATCTTCTTCTTGGATTGATCCCTTGATCATTATGTGGTGTCCTTCCTTGTCTCTTGTAACATTCTTTATTTTAAAATCTATTTTATCTGATATGAGTATTGCTACTCCAGCTTTCTTTTGATTTCCATTTGCATGGAATATCTTTTTTCCATCCCCTCACTTTCAATCTGTATGTGTCCCTAGGTCTGAAGTGGGTCTCTTGTAGACAGCATATATATGGGTCTTGTTGTTTAATCCATTCAGCAAGCCTGTGTCTTTCGGTTGGAGCATTTAATCCATTCACGTTTAAGGTAATTATCAATATGTATGTTCCTATGACCATTTTCTTAATTGTTTTGGGTTTGTTTTTGTAGGTCCTTTTCTTCTCTTGTGTTTCCCACTTAGAGAAGTCCCTTTAGCATTTGTTGTAGAGCTGGTTTGGTGGTGCTGAATTCTCTTAGCTTTTGCTTCTCTGTAAAGCTTTTGATTTCTCCATCGAATCTGAATGAGATCCTTGCTGGGTAGAGTAATCTTGGTTGTAGGTTCTTCCCTTTCATCCCTTTAAGTATGTCATGCCACTCCCTTCTGGCTTGCAGAGTTTCTGCTGAGAAATCAGCTGTTAACCTTATGGGAGTTCCCTTGTATGTTATTTGTCATATTTCCCTTGCTGCTTTCAATAATTTTTCTTTGTCTTTAATTTTTGCCAATTTGATTACTATGTGTCTCGGTGTGTTTCTCCTTGGGTTTATCCTGTATGGGACTCGCTCCGCTTCCTGGACTTGGGTGGCTATTTCCTTTCCCATGTTAGGGAAGTTTTCGACTATAATCTCTTCAAATATTTTCTTGGATCCTTTCTCTCTCTCTTCTCCTTCTGGGACCTCTATAATGCGAATGTTGTTGCGTTTAATGTTGTCCCAGAGGTCTCTTAGGCTGTCTTCATTTCTTTTCATTCTTTTTTCTTTTTTCTGTTCTGCAGCAGGGAATTCCACCATTCTGTCCTCCAGGTCACTTATCCGTTCTTCTGCCTCAGTTATTCTGCTATTGATTCCTTCTAGTGTAGTTTTTATTTCAGTTATTGTATTGTTCATCTCTGTTTGTTTGTTCTTTAATTCTTCTAGGTCTTTGTTAAACATTTCTTGCATCTTCTCGATCTTTGCCTCCGTTGTTTTTCCGAGGTCCTGTATCATCTTCACTATCATTATTCTGAATTCTTTTTCTGGAAGGTTGCCTATCTCCACTTCATTTAGTTGTTTTTCTGGGGTGTTATCTTGTTCCTTCATCTGGTACATAGCCCTCTGCCTTTTCATCTTGTCTGTCTTTCTGTGAATGTGGTTTTAGTTTCACAGGCTGCAGGATTGTAGTTCTTCTTGCTTCTGCTGTCTACCCTCTGGTGGATGAGGCTATCCTACAATTATATTTTAACCAGAAAAAAAGAAATTAAAAAAATGTTATGAATAGCTTTCATAATTTCTGATCCAAATAAAACCCTAAGTTGCACAGCAATTTTCCTGTCTACATTATCACTACTTGTATTCATTTCCTGAAGAAATACTCAAGTGGCCTCCTTTTTAAAATATGAAAGTAACATGATGTCTTCAACTTTCTAGAAAGAACCTAAAAAAAATGTAATATATTTTTGATCATGTCCTCCAGGGTAGATTGATAGATAGGTATATAGATAGATAGAGGAGCTGAGAAAATATATGTATAATTTGACAGACTCTAATTTCTCTTAAATGTTTATTATAGCTGGTTTATAAGCACAAATGGGTCCAAGAATTCAATTTTTGTATATGTTTTGATCTGATGGACCAAACTGAATAAATGTTACAAAATTATTTAAATGTATTCATAATTATATAATGTAGCATATGAAAGATTTGACAAACAAAATAGTATATTGTGTGGAAATAAGGAGAAGCGGAAAAGACTTAGCAACAGGGAAAAATATAAAAAAGGGAGCTTATTTTGTTAATGTTTTTTTTTTTGATCCAGCTATCTTTCTAAGAAATATTACTTAATAGTACGTATAAACATTTCAGTAGATTTAAGAAATAATACAAAAGAAAAAAAAAGAAATAATACAATTTATATTTCCAGGTGAAAAATATTAATAGAAAACTCTTTAAAATTAAACATAATTTTAATGTATATTTATTGACATATAAATATATCTATTTTAATTGGAAATCATTAACTAATGACAATAGTTACAAATGCTTTGTATAAATACCTTTGACTTCATTTCATCTTTTAGGTATCTACATTTGTTTTATCTCATTCATCATCACACATTTAAGATATTTTCTGTCTTGTAAACTATTTTATAATTATATATTTAATGATATTCTAATTATTGGTATATAATTAATTTTAGAAAATTTAAGAAGAAAATATGTAAGAATGAAGGATTAAATACTCACTCATAATTTTTCCTAGAAAAATAATAATTGTTAACAAGATAAAATAGTTTTCCAGATATTTAGTGTGACTCCATTTCTTTCTCTAGCTGCTTGAATTTTATTTAAGTATACATATATAATATATTCAGTTATGGATATAGATATTTTATTACTTGAGAACTTGGAGATGATCTTCTCAGTCCGTCAAACTACTTTGTTCTCCTTATAGCACATGTTAAACAGCAGAGAATCCCCTGTCATTTTTAAGCAGTGGAGTGATATTATCTGATTCACATTTTTATAAGATCTGTTCATCTGACCAACGAAAAATACACTGAAGGAGCCCATGCAGGCAAGAACAGAAACCAATAAGGAAGCAAATTGCATTAGACCAAGTGAGGCATCATTTTGCTTTAGACTGGCATGTGACCCTTGACATCTTTTATTTGTCTGTCTCTGATGGTACTAGAGCCGATTCCAGAAACACTGATCATTTGTCCCTATTGAATCATCTACCACTTTCTTTATGGACAAAATCTCCAAGTGATGTTGGCAAAATTCACAATGCATCTCACATCAAAATTCAAATAGACACCTCAAAACCTCTTCTCAGAATTGATCAATACCCTATAAGTAAAAAAAGCCCTTCAAGGTATAAAACCCATAATAGATTACAAGGCTTGAGGTCTCATTAGCCCCTGTACTAGTCCCTGTAACACTCATTTTACCTGTGAGAAAACCTAATAGCCAACAGTGGAGGTTTGTCCAGGGCATCCCAGCAGTAAACAACATTATTGTCCCTCGACGTTCTGTTGTTCCTAACCCTCATATGTTACTAACACTCATTCGCATTGGAAGTAAATTCT
The DNA here is from genome assembly GCF_949987535.1 of Balaenoptera acutorostrata. NCBI lineage: Eukaryota > Metazoa > Chordata > Mammalia > Artiodactyla > Balaenopteridae > Balaenoptera > Balaenoptera acutorostrata. Next base: position 132,913,684 of record NC_080068.1, on the reverse strand, counting down.
TTACTGTAATTGATTTATGCAGTGCATTCTTTAGTATTCCAGTTGATGAAGCTAGCCAATACCTTTTGCCTTCACTCAGGAAGAGAAATAATTCACCTGGACATAAAGCCTCAGGGCTTTATTGAGAGTCGTTTTTATTTTTCACAAATCCTAAAAGCTGACCTGGATGACATAAAGTTTTCTTGTGGTCTACTTTGTGGCCATATGTGGATATTTTGCTTCTTTGTTCTCCTTCTCAAGCCTCCTCACAGGAAGGCAGCATCCTCTTTCTAAAGCTTTTACCTTAACAGAACATTAGTTCCCCCCCCCCGCCGCCGCAAAAAATGCAGTTTGCCTAAAACCAGGTTTGATATTTAGGGCATCTGATATCAGAACAAAGTCTAAACCAAGATCCACATAGACTTCATGGTGTCCGAAGTTTCTCAAAATCCCAAACTAAGTGCCAAACACAAGGTTTTCTTGGGCCAGTTGGTTATTGCTGAAATTGGATTCCAGTATTTTCTCTTATGGCCAAAACCTGTGTATGTTTTCCTCAATAATAACAACCTTGATCCAATTTTATGGGGAAAACCCAACGACGTAGCCTTCAAGGCTTTAAAGGAGAGTTTGATAAACCCAATTGCATTTGGATATCCCAATTATCAGATTCTTTTTTTTTTTATATATATAAAAAAGAAAGGAATGCCCTTGGTGTCGTCACCTAAAAACACAGAGACCACCATGGACCCATAGGTTGTTACAGCCAGCAACTGGACACTGTGGCATGGGGATATCCCCCCTTGCCTTAGAGCCATTACTACCACTGCCCTTTTGGTTAAGGCCACCAAAAAACCATTGTGGAACTCCTTTAGCCATTTTTGTATCTCTTGCAGTAGAAGCTCTCCTGAATCCTTATCACACTCAACGTTTCTCAGCCAGCCACCTCACCTCCTATGAAATCCTTTTGTTAACTGTGCCACACATAACTCTTTCAAGTTGTAATAATTTGAACCCAACCACTCTTCTCCCCTTCATCACCGACAAAGTCCCTCATGCTTGTTTAATGTGATGGACCACCTCTTGACTCCTTATAATGATCTACAGAAAATTCTATTGGGTAACATAACTTTCTGCTGTTTAAGCTACTCAATCTGTGGTACTTTGTTATGGCATCCCTAGCAACAAAATACACATGCCATATAGCAATTCTTAACCCCATCAAACTTGATATTATCTCTCCCATCTTTGAATCTTGATGCTCATGTCATGTCCTACCTTTACTATGGTAATTATAGTTATTTAAAATAAGCTGTTATCGATCTACAATTTAAAGAGATTTCACTTTCTATTAATTTTCATAAGTAAAACAAAATATTAAATACATTAATTAGAAAGTTCTACTGCTTACAAATAGTAATTTTCAATCATTTTCACGTACTAATAATATCAAGTTGCTCCTTTCAACTATGAATTTCATTCAACAGAAGTAACAATGTGCCTTACTGGAGACTACTAAAATTAGACACCTTTTCTTTCCTGAAGGAGCTTAAAGCCTAGTTATTGGGTCAGACAGAATAACCACTAGAGCCACCATTTTCTTTGTGTAGTGTTGAAGCACTTTGCCTTTGTCCTTAACCTATTTCTCCAAATTGTGAAATACCGAGAAAGAATCAATGAAAAGATGAATCCCACTCAATGGCCCAACAGACTTCCAGACAGACATTTTGTCTTCCTAGAGGTGAGAAGTAAGCTGTACCACTGTTGGGTTAGTCAGCCACACAGACAAATGAGCTAATTTCTGAAACAAGACCTGAGAACTACATATTTTATAATAATTCTATATTCATGTAAGTGGAGTTATTTAATCAGTTTGCCAAAAATGATTCAGAATGACAGATCAAAATAATTCAATTCACCACATGACCAAACTGGAGTATGCTAATTTGCATACTCCAGGAAGATAATTATTTTTATATACAATTGATGATGAATTTATATTATATTAAAAATCTTGGCAGATTTTTCAAAAAGTGGTTTGGTTCTATTTTTTAAAAAAACAATATTCAACTGAGAGTTTTATATTCTGTCTTCTTAAATAATGAAGTCTTGAATTGTATGTTGAAGTTAATGTTCAGAGAGAAAGAGATAACCTAATGAGTTATAGAAGGGGTTAGAAAAAGGTTGTAGCTAAATAATTTTTGTTTGGAATATGCTGACTTGTGTGTAATTAAAATCTCACCCATTGTATTCCATTAATCTAGTTTCTTGGATATAATTGTACTTATGATGATTTAACAGTATTTAATTATTACTTGTATATAAGACCTATACATTTGTTTGTTTTTACGCAATTAATCTGAAGAGAATTGGTGTTAGTGGTGATCTTTTTTTAAAAAAAATCTGTATTTATAAATAAAATAAAAGCTTGCTGCTCTCCCAAATTATGGTACAGGCATAATCCTCAACAATAAACCCCACTGATTGAAAAAATTAATTTTGCTATTAAACATATTCTTAGAAACATGCCATAAAATGGGGACTATAGCAAAATTGCTTCAGGAAAATATGAATGTAAGCTTCTCTACTTGTAAAATAAGAGAGATGGAAAAGGCAAACTCAAAAAATCATTGTTTAAAATCTTAAGATTCGCCAAGGTTAAAAAAAAGAATTACACACACAAACACACACACACAACAGAATTTATAATATCACTCAAACTTTAATATAAAAATATTCTATGATTGTGTATAACACATGATTGTGTATAAGAAACACAAACTTTGATATAAACATATTCTATGATTGTGTATAAGTATACACATGATTGTGTATAAGAAACACAAGGCATTTCTCTGTTTAAATATATTGGAAACAACATTAAATATATATATTACTACATTTTAAGAATGGCAATTTTAAAAGTTTATTTCATCACTTTTTAAATTTTTATGATTTTCTTTTCAAAGTATGTATGTTCCATAAAATTAAATAACCAGAGGAAGAATTTACAATAATATATTTTAGGAATTTGATAAATATGTATCATCTTAGCAAAAAAAAAAAAAAGTGACAAAGACACCCATTGTCTTTCATAATGTAGAATGGCATGTCTCTTGTAGTGAAACTATCGCTTATTTTGTGACTTGCCAAAATATTTTTGCTTCCCAATGTGTATAATTTAGTATCTCACCAAAAAGTAATTATAATCTGGTGTACTATTGTGTACTAAAATAATAAAGGAACACTTTCAAAGAAATTTTTAAAGTGATAATTACAGTGTTGAGAGAGGACTATGACATTTCACACTGAACTCTTAAGGTGCTGTATATAAAGATGCCAATCCCCCTACCTTTCTCTTTTGAAATCATGTGCTGGAGATTATTTTCTCTTGTAACATAATCCCTAGATAGAAGTCAGTTGATGCTGATACAAAAAAGGACACATTTTAGCGTTGTTGAAGGCTTATCTGAGCTCCATAAATCCTAGTACTTCACCTGATGTCAAATGTCAGATGCGGTGTGTTTTATTGACCACAGTATGGTTTAAAGAGCAGTTGTGAAATGATTATTTAGTAGGTATGTGTGTAGCCTGGAAAAAAATACAGAACACAGTAGCTTGATCATAAAATATTGCTGTCGATACTTTTGACATCCAGGGGCATAGAGAGGAGGTTGTGTTTTGAAGAAGAGTAAGATTTTCGCATTGCAGCTGTTCTTCAGACCTAATATTCTGCTATTTCTTGTCATCTCCTAAATGTAAATATATTGTAAAAATGTAAAGCCAAGTTGTAGAATTTAAGGCCACATAGATATATGGTTGAAGATTTCAAGGCTAAATATAAACTTAATTTTCTTACATTAGTTGAATTTAAAGATTTTTTTTTAATGGAGTGAAATTAATTAAGCTATCAGGAGAATTCTTTCTTGTTTTTGAAAATAACTGACTAATAGAAATAAACTATTTGGCCCTTTGGAAAAATTGTTTTCTGTGGGTAGCACCTACATGGGGTGAAAAAGAAGAGATTTATAAGATGCTTTATAGAAATAGAGTTTTTACTTTGGGAACAGTTCCAGAAATTTCGAGAGCAAAAAAAAAAAAAAAAAAGATAATAATAGCACTTTGAACACAATATTTTGGATAGTAAGATGATTTGTATTATATGTGTATATAATGAAATATAACTCATCTCTCACAGCCTTTTTAATTCCTTCATCATAAAACATCACTTTTTAATAATTAGTTGAATTTTAAAATATCTCTCTACCCAGACAGACCACAAATTTTTAAAAAACATCAAATATGTTTGTGTTGTTCATGCCGTAATTTCAGATACCAAGCAAAATATGTAATATAGAGTATGGACTCAATTCTTATTACTTGACTGGCACACCAATGAGTCTTAAATGCACTTCTTTCTAAAATAATTAGTTAATTTTTTAGTTAATAGAAGAAATACCAATTTCTTTAAAAAAAGATAAATGTAGTTTTAGGAAAATTATTTTATTTGAAATACATGAGCAAAACCAAGTGGAATATTTTAAAAATTATCAAAAAAAAATAAAAATAAAAAAAATAAAAAAAACAAACAAAAAATTATCAGAGCAGTAAACCTTTCACATATCTAGCTCTCTAAAGAGTAAATAACTTTGGACCTAATTTCAAGGGAATTTTTCATCCCTTAGTAATAAAATATTAAACAAACAGAAAAGTCATAGTGCAGAAAATAATTACGGTTTTCAAAGCATTTATCAATATCATATATATGTGTGAGATTATTTTAGTTTTTCAGTGTTATGTTTATCAGAGTTGTTTATTTTTATTTTTATAATATTTCTATTTTTTGTTGAACAAGCACTAATTTTTTTCTTGAGTATAGAGTGCCATCTAAATTCTTACATTATTTACACAGTTCCTGATAGTGAAATGAAAGAAATCGGCCTATTATTAATAAGTATATTAATAATTACATTATTATTATTAATATTTTATATTATTGTTATTAAGAATAACATTGTCTAAAAGAACATAAGTATGCTGTTTGTCTATTGGCTTATCTCTATAGCTACCAAAAATATTCTTTGGGAATTTATTCTATTTTGTTTTGGGGACCAAAACCAACATTAAAATATGCGATGAAATTAGGAACAAAATAGCCTAGTACTTTTATTTTAGAATATTTGCACTATTTTACTATTGACCATAAAACACTAACTCCTGTTGTAGTTTACATTTTTCCTTGAATTTTTTTGAAATATAATTTTAGTCTTGGTAATTTTTTAATTTTTTCTTCTCTGTCCATCCCAAGTTCTACTCATTATATTCAACTATAAGTTATTTTTCTTTTATTATTTTTACTTCCTATAGAAATATCTCATCACATATATACACACATATATATATTCAGTTTAAAATATGTATTGATTGATGTTTCATTCATTAAATATTATGAACCTATAGCATGAAAGATGTTGGACTAAGTTGAATATTTATATTGGTCTAATATCAATACTAGGTTGGATAGGGAATTTTTCCCCATGTCATTCACTCAGTATGAAACAGTTGCTAATTATTTGTTGAGCCCTTATGAAGTGTTTTGATAACTGAAGACACAGTAGTGAACATGACATGATATCACTAACCTCATGATATGTGTATGTGTAAGGTGCAGAAAGGAATTAAAAGTAGAGTAAAGAGACAGTGAAGGATGGCTAAAGTAGTTGGTTTAGATAAAGTGATCAGAGAACGCATTTGAGCAGAGATATGAAACAATAGATAAGTACATTTAAGTGGTAAGACAGTAAACTTAGTAAAGATTGATCTTTTAGATAGAATATGTAGCAAGCACAGAGGCCTGATTCTTATTTGAAAAACAACATTACAAATAGTTTTTAAAAGAAAATATCACCAATATTAATATTAAGTGGCACATGTATGAGTCTTTTTAACCTTGTCAAAAATCAAGGTTCTTGATTCTTTTATGTAAAACTATGCTTCTTAATCATTTTTTTATCAAAGATTCTTTTAAAAATCCTATTTTATCATGGCCTTTCCTTGTGTTCATTTATACATTATTCTCCTTATAGTATGGAGGGGATGTAGTCAAAACCCTGACTGCCAGACATAGTCACCAAGTTAGAAATTCCTTTTATTCAACTGAAGCAAAAAATGTTTTTAAGATTTTCCTTGTTTTTTGAAATATTTAGTTTTAAAACATACATGATAACAAATGCTACTCATATAATCTAAGGGTAAGTAGTCCTTTTAGTTTTTAGAGATCTTCAAATATTCTTGCATTTTATTGACACTACTGCCATATTCATTTACTCATGAACTTCTATATGCAGGCCTCTTTGTGATGTGCAAAGAAAAATGCAACATTGAAGTCAAGAGAAGCTTTCGCAATAAGGAGTTCATATGCAGCTTCAGTGTATCACATTGAATATTATTATATTTCAGTGTGCTTAGCCTCAAATTTTCTAGGAGGGCTTTTTCTCCCAAATGGATTCACCATCCCATGACATGAACTTATAAAATATCAATAGAACAAAGTTTCTAGAAATCTATCATCTTATAGATCTTTCTTTCACAAGTGCAAGTTTTACCAATTGCCAGATTTATATCCTTCTGTTCCCTTGTAAATGAGTCCAGAGGGAAATCTCTCAAAGCAATATCTTTTAGAGTTTCTCGTTATTCTTTTATCAGGCATAAGAACTTAATTAATTAGATGCATGTTAATGTGTATCATATTTAATGCACCATTCACTTATTCATATACACAGACATCCAGGAATGTTTGCTGTTTCTTTTGTCACACTATTCCATCTGAGTAGACTAATGGACAGATAACTCAATTGTCTGGAGAAGTTTTTGCATTTTTAACCAACATTTTTAATACATTATATGTATCAAGCATTGAGCTAGATTTGGGGAACATACTGATAAATATAAAATAATGAAATAGTTCACAGACCTTTGGAAACTGCAGTACATTTGTGAGATAGAGAAGAGCCCACAGACGACTATACAAAGTATTATGGGAATAACAGGAATGGTATAATGGTTATCCTTCTCACTTCACATTTGACTAAGTATGTTTAATTAATGGGACTGCACTTAGAATGCTAGACAGAAGGGAATTTCTTTGCCAAGCTTAGCCATACAGCTCTCCCACTGGGCATGTGATCCTCAGTCTCTCTCAGTATCTACCACACAGCAGAATATTTGGAATTAGGTTCATAATCCAAAAAGTGGAATATTTTATATAACTGCCTTTATATACGAAGAGCGGGGGCTACTCTTTGTTGCGGTGCACAGTCTTCTCTTGTTGTGGAGCACGGGCTCTAGGCGCATGGGCTTCAGTAGTTGTGGCACGCGAGCTCAGTAGTTGTGGCACACGGGCTCTCGAGTTCAGGCTCAGTAGTTGCGGCGCATGGGCTTAGTTGCTCTGTGACATGTGGGATCTTCCCGGACCAGGGCTAGAACCCGTGTTCCCTGCATTGGCAGGCAGATTCTTAACCACCATGCCACCAGGGAAGCCCTAATATAGGATTGTTCATCTGCATGCCAAACCATTTCCATGATGATTCACTCTGTCTTATTCTTGACTTATGAAGAAATTTCTGACATCAGCAGTGTTGTCTGCTGTTTTTTATTTGCTTCCATTTAACTCTACATATATATAATAGTAGATAAAATATATTCATTTCAAAAAGGGTTGTTAAAAATTTACAAAGTACTACATTAAGCATATAGAAGTGAAAATAGAACTGAACTGTAAACTAGATTCTAGATTGGAATCCTAAACTTGCCATTAATCAATGGTTTTTGACCTTTGTTACATTATTTACACTGTTTCCACATATATTACTAAAAGTATTGAGTTAAATAGAGTCTAAAGTCCAATGCCTTTCTAAAAATTTTGGCTTCTTTATATAACAGGTTTAAAGTTAATATTTATTTGTATAGGTATTACAACAGTTTATACCTGCAATATTTACTTATTTGTGCTGATATAAGACTGTGTATGAACTGTAGTAGATGAGAAGGGAAGAAAAAAGAAACAGTTGATTGCAAAACCAATTTGTTCATTCTGTGAGGGAGAAATGCCTTAATTGTTGCTATCAGAAATACAATTCCAAATTGTCAATGGAGCACCCTTAGATCTAGTACCATATTTTTATTATACCTTTGGACTTTCTGATAGACCAAAAACATCTTAAAGGCAATTCGTGACTTATGAATAAAAGTTATTTTGGCTACTTAACAAATCTGTTTCATTCCTTGGAATCTGATATGTTGATTTTTATTGTTTTAATTATTTACTTAGAGATTCTTGAAAGATAGAAGTTTTTAAAAGCTGGATAGGAGAATCTTAGGCCATCTGTGTTTGCTAATTGACTTTACCCAAAGGAAAATTTAACTTGTGTGTATCTCATGACTGGAGGTGGTTTAAAATTTGGAGCATAGCACCCTCCAAAGTTAGGTTTCTATTCTCCTGACAAAATTGAGAGATGGGGCATTATCTGTCTTGTTGATGACATTACAATGCGATGGTTCCTGTGTGCTTCAGAAAGATATTCCTGGGTTGTAAAAACTTGCAAAAGGATTTTAAGAAGATTTACATCTCAAAGGATCAAAGTTTTTTTGAAGCAAATGCTCTAGAAAAAGGCAAGAGATGTGCTAAAGATCAGGAAGAAGACTGTCTAAAGTTTAGTTAAGCTGAGGGGAAGTTTAAGATGTTCTTGGTCAATACCCATGGGCTTTCTTATATGGACTTAGAAATAGGGTCTTACCAGCTAATTTTCTCTAACTCTTTCCTCAAATTTGCCATGTTTATATGTCAACTTAATAATATATTTGTTGATGGAATCGTGTTTAACTTAGAACATGAAGATAAATGTGAATAGCCAAGCTATTTGATGACACACACTGACTTACTTTTCTGCCAGTATAATAATGAATAGCCTTTCAATGCATGCTTTTGTTACTAAATGACCACTTGTCATTGCATAAAATAACAAATCCTAGGGTAGTAGCTACTAAGCAGTGATTAAAGTGGCATAGTTCTTCTAGATTCTTTTAGAACTATCAGGTTCTTTGGGATTAATTATATTTGAAATGTCACCAAGACAAACTGAGTTCAAAAACACTGATTTGTTGTGCCTAAAAAATCAGAATTCACATGGGGAATTTTAGAAAATTCTCTTATTTAGCAATAATTATAGTTATACAAAATTAATAGATAGGTAGCTTTCAATTACAACAACTTCCAAAAACAAATATTATTCATATTCCTTCATTATTTCACTATTTTGAGAGTATGTTTGGAAATTTTTAGAAGATATATTATATTTTTAGGCTGTTGACCTTAAGCAAATAGACTACTAGTTATTTCTCCAACAAAAATGGTTATATTCAGGATCATTACAGAATTACAATTCAGAGTCTTCAACCATGGCAAGCCACATGCAAGTCCCCACCTGGCATGGCGAGGGGAACTCTTTTGAAGAGAGGAAAAAGAAGTTGGGAGGGCTATGGTTTAAAAAAAAAAAAATACACTAGAGGAATTGAGAGTTTGATAAATAGTGGCTCTTCATTGGCTGAGTTGTGATAGTCTCCCATTGGCTGAGTTCTTGCCAGGCAAAAAGAGGAAGTCTTTCTCTTTCCTGTTGGTCTCTGCTGTTGTCATAAGGCCTAAAATATCTAAGCTCTCCCTTCCAGCCGCCTGACTCAATTTAAATTAAGAATTCTGTTTATTATTTTTTACACTTTCCCCTTTTGATCAAGATCTTTCTCTGAAAGAATCACTGATCAGTAGTTAGGTTTTCAGATTTCAACGGCTTTCTGGTCCTTAATGCCAGGAAGGACTTTTCCTGGTTGTAGTGTCCCGTATCAGAGGGAAAGTGCACAGATTGGAAACCTATTAAGGTAACATCTGAATAACAAGGAGGGGAGTGGGGGAACCCTCAGACACTTTTTATCTAAAGTTCATATATTATCAAGATCACAGACATTGGGGATCATGTAAAGCATTATGTCAGCATGAAAGGTTTGGCAGACAAACTTCCAACAGGCCTGGTCCAGATATCTTGGAAAGGCTGTCTCATCAAATGTCATAGGCTTTAATTCTGGGAAATCTTTACTTTTGGGTCAGCAGATGATATGCAGGTCCAGTCAAGGTTTGGTTCTTTCTTTATGTGTGTCATGTGAATCCAAGAGTCTATTCCTTGGAGTTCGGTGCACAAAGGTTGGTTAGTAGTAGCTAACAGAGACCTTTCCAGTAAAGTTGAATAAATTGGAGGTAACTGTTTCAACTGACAAAATCTTCAGGTTGCCAGGTGTGATGTTTAAGATCTTCATGTCCCAAGAATGTACTGTGAAAAGATTGCTCTACCAAAACATGGTTATTTTTAATAGAAGCAATTAGGTCTTTGTAATATTGGGGTATCTCTGTTTCTATCTGTTGTGGGTCAAAGGAAGCAGGAGTCAAGTGCAATATCATCCTGGGTGAGAGTTTATGTGTTTCAAGCAGGGCGGATCTGAAATTTAGAAGAACCAAAGGCAGTGCTTCTGCTGAAGGTATTAGGAAGGCCTCTACAAAAATTTGCCACTTGTGCCTTAATAATGCACTTGTGTGTTCCACTAAATCAGAGGATGGAGGGTGGCAAGTGCAGTGAAAGTGTAAAACCGGCCAAACAATTCAGACTTGTTGAAGTGCCTGACCAGTAAATGGGTTCCTCGATCACTGTGAAGTTTGATAGGAGTTCTTAATGTAGAGCTAATCTTTCCCAAAAGGACTTTAGCTGTAGAAAAGGCAGTAGCTTGTCTGCAAGAAAGGCTTCAGTCCAGCATGAAAACATTCAGAAGAAAACTAAAACATATTTATATCCATAAGATGAAGAAAGTTGTATGAAATCGAATTGCCAGACCTCAAATCGTCCATTATGCAATTTAAAATGTCCAGAAACAGTACAAATAGGCCTCCCCGGATTGTATTTTGGACAAGTGGGAAAATGAGGTAGGCACTTTTTGTGGTCTTGTTAATGTTTCCCCACCACTACTGATTCATGAATGCTATCATTTTATCAGTAGACCAATGGCTTAATGCATGCATAGTGGTGAGGAGTGGAGATTTTAATCTCTGGTAGGACTGAGCTATTATTTGGTTTCAGACAGAGCTTCCCCTTTTTATCAAACCAACAATTGTTGAATTTCCAATCTTGTTTTTCCTCTTCTGAGGCCAATTGTTGGGTTTCTCTAATCAGTTTTTTTTTTCCCCCCTAAGTTGTCATTTGGGAAAATATTCGTTTAGACTATTATCGAGGATTGGCTGCTGTTGGCTCCTTTAAGGGAAGCATTTCTCATGGAAATGTCAGCAACATGGTTTCCCTCAGCTGCCACAGAGTCAAGTTTATGATGCCCTAGAGTCTTAATCATAGCTAAAGCACCAGGTAAACATATTGCATCGAATAATTCCTAAACATAGGGGCCATTTTTAATTTGATTTCTGCTGGAAATAAGGAAGGCCCATTGCTTCCACAACATTGCAAAATCATGAGCTAGTCCAAAAGCATATTTATGTCAGTATAAATATTGGCAGTTTTGTCCTTGGATACAGTAAAAGCCCATGTAAGAGCATATATTCAGCCTGTTGGGTTGAAGTAGCCGTGGGTAAAGATGCTGCCTCAACAACATCAAAAGGAGTTGCAATAACAAATCCAGCACAATATTTATCATTGTCTCTTTTGAATAGAAACCATCAGTGGACCGTGAGAAGTCAGTGTTACCCAAAAGGATTATCTGCAGATTATCACTAGGAGTCAGAAAGTGATCCGTCAGTGTTAGCAGCATGAGAAAGTTTGTCATAGACAGAGGGGAGACAAGTAGCAGGGTTAAGGTTATTACAACATATAAAAGAGTCATGAGGAGCAGTTAACAAAAGGACTTCATAGGAAGTGAGATGGCTGACTGAGAAATGTTGAGTGTGATGAGAATTCAGGAGGGCTTCTACTGCATGAGATGTAAAAAATGGTTAAAAGGGATCCCACGATGATTTTTTTGGTACCCTTAACCAAAGGGCAGTCTCCATAATGGCTCTAAAGGAAGAGGGGTATCCCTGTGCTGCAGGATCTGGTTTCTGTCAATGTTACCCTATGGATGATGGTGTTCCCCATGTTTTTGCATGAGTACCTTAAGGGCATTCCCTTTCTTTTCATATACATGAAGGGAAAAGAAAATCTGATAATTGGGATGTCCCAGGTGAGTGGGTTCATCAAAGCTCCTTTGAGGCCTGAAGACTATTCTTCCCATAACACTGGGTCAGTGTTGTTATTGTTAAGTAAACATACAGAGATTTGGCCATAAGAGAGAAACTGGGAATTCAGTTTCAGTGATTACCAACTAGCCCAAGAAAACCTTGCAGTTGGCTCTGGTTTGAGATTTGGGGAAACTTAGGACACAATATAGTCTATCTGGATCTCAGTGTAGCTCCTGTTCTGATATCAGATGCCCTAAATATCAACCCTGGGTTTGGGCAAGCTCCAATTTTTTTTGGAGACCTTATGTTCCTTTAAGACTAAACACTTTAGCAAGCAGATGTTGTCTTCCAGTGAGGGGGCTTGAGAAACATTTTAAAATCAACACATAAAATATCTAGGAAAAAACCTACCTAAGGAGACAGAACACCTGTATGCAGAAAACTATAAGACAATGATGAAAGCAACTAGAGATGATACAAACAGATGGAGAGATATACCATGTTCTTGGATTGGAAGAATCAACATTGTGAAAATGGCTATACTACCCAAAACAATCTACAGATTCAGTGCAATCCCTATCAAACTACCAATGGCATTTTTCACAGAACTAGAACAAAAAATTTCACAATTTGTATGGAAACACAAAAGACCCCGTATAGCCAAAGTAATCCTGAGAAAGAAAAACGGAGCTGGAGGAATCAAGCACCCTGACTTCAGACTATACTACAAAGCTACAGTAATCAAGACAGTATGGTACTGGCACAAAAACAGAAATATAGATCAATGGAACAAGATAGAAAGCCCAAAGATAAACCCACGCACATATGGTCACCTTATGTTTGATAAAAGAGGCAAGAATATACAATGGAGAAAAGACAGCCTTTTCAATAAGTGGTGCTGGGAAAACTGGACAGATACATGTAAAAGAATGAAATTAGAACACTCCTTAACACCATACACACAAAAAAAACCTCAAAATGGATTAAAGACCTAAATGTAAGGCCAGGCACTATCAAACTCTTAGAGGAAAACATAGGCAGAACACTCTGTGACATAAATCACAGCAAGATCCTTTTTGACCCACCTCCTAGAGAAATGGAAATAAAAACAAAAACAAATGGGACCTAATGAAACTTAAAAGCTTTCACACAACAAAGGAAACCATAAACAAGATGAAAAGACAACCCTCAGAATGGGAGAAAATATTTGCAAATGAAGCAACTGACAAAGGATTAATCTCCAAAATATACAACAGCTCATGCAGCTCAATATCAAAAAAACAAACAACCCATTCCAAAAATGAGCAAAAGACCTAAATAGACATTTCTCCAAGAAGATATAGATTGCCAACAAACACATGAAAGAATGCTCAACATCACTAATCATTAGAGAAATGCAAATCAAAACTACAATGAGGTATCATCTCACACCAGTCACAATAGCCATCATCAAAAAATCTACAAACAATAAATGCTGGAGAGGGTGTGGAGAAAAGGGAACCCTCTTGCATTGTTGGTGGGAATGTAAATTGATATAGCCACTATGGAGAACAGTATGGAGGTTCCTTAAAAAATTAAACATAGAACTACCATACGACCCAGCAATCCCACTACTGGGCATATACCCTGAGAAAACCATAATTCAAAAAGAGTCATGTACCACAATGTTCATTGCAGCTCTGTTTACAATAGCCAGGACATGGAAGCAACCTAAGTGTCCATCGACAGGTGAATGGATAAAGAAGATGTGGCACATATATACAATGGAATATTACTCAGCCATAAAAAGAAATGAAATTGAGTTACTTGCAGTGAGATGGATGGACCTAGAGTCTGTCCTACAGAGTGAAGTAAGTCAGAAAGTGAAAAACAAATACCGTATGCTAACACATATATATGGAATCTAAAAAAAAAAAGAATGGTTCTGAAGAACCTAGGGGCAGGACAGGAATAAAGACACAGACGTAGAGAATGGACTTGAGGACACGAGGGGGTGGAAAGGTAAGCTGGGACGAAGTGAGAGAGTGGCATGGACATATATACACTACCAAATGTAAAATAAATAGCTAGTGGGAAGCAGCCGCATAACACAGGGAGATCAGCTCAGTGCTTTGTGACCACCTAGAGGGGTGGATAGGGAGGGTGGGAGGGAGAAGCAAGAAGGAGGAGATATGGGGATATATGTATATGTATAGCTGATTCACTTTGTTATTAAGCAGAAACTAACACACCATTGTAAAACAATTATACTCCAATAAAGATGTTAAAAAAAAATCAACACGCTTTCATATGGCCTCAATAGCTGCTTTATCATTCCTATCCAAACTACTTGTATATACTACAATCCATTTTTACGTAATGACGTACATTTTCTAGTAATATCATTTCCTTGTAAAAGATTGGGTACCATAGGTGTGAATATGTTTTATATAATTATTTTGATGTTTATTCCTTTGAACATCAATAATTTTGTTTTCACACAATGAAGATATTACTTTGCCAATGTTAAATTCACAAATCAATGTAAAATTACTTTTACATTTTTTTTATATAAAGGCAAGTGTGGTCAGGTGTAGAATTCATAGTCATCTCACCTCAAGTGTAAATTGGATTCTAGCACACATATAATAAGTAAGTTCAATTTTTTCCTCAGTGATATATTTATAAATTAGGGGGAAAAATACCAATTTGATGGCATCAATACAATTTTTTTATTTTCAAATTGAAAATCAGAAGAATATATTTTCCCCCATGAATATTCTAATTTTTTACTCAGTCATTAACATTAATGAAGTGACTACTTTACTACTGTGTGAGGAGGTATTATCTAATATGTCTTACATTTAATAACAATACTGAACTTATTTTAAAAGAGCTTCTTCTTTCAACTTCTTTATAACTTCTCTAAAATGTTTGATAATTTAATATCCTCATTTAAAAACTTCCCTTGGAATTTTTGGTAGACTATAACTATTTTATTGCGATAATAATAACCTCTGTATTTAGCACTCTGCCTGCACATACAGCATATTAATCGAATGAATATTGCATTACTAGATGAATGAATGATAAATTGAGTTGCAGGTTGACATACAGTTAATCAAGATATAATTGAAAAAGTGATTCTCCATATTTATAAGTTTTCCAAGATTTCCTTTTACCTTCTAGATCGAGTCACTGTTTTACCTAAGGATATTTTCTACCGCTCTCCCCTTTTCCATGGTGTTTATAATAGCAAAATTCTTATTCAATTCACCTTATCACTTCCTCTCTGTAGATAAATTATTTAAATATTGACTGTACGACCCCATATGCTATAGAGTATAAAATACACTGCAGTTTGAGAGTGAGACATTGAGTAGCAGCTGTTGGAATAGAGGAATGTAAAGAGGATTAGGAATTTGGGGACCCCAGGCTAGGATAGTGGCAGTGGATAAATTAAATCTAGGGATCTTGAGATTCTATAAGAAATAGAAAGAACATGCACCTTTTGAATGTGGTATATGACATTTTCTTATGGAAGGCTGAAAGTACTTTGCTGTTTTGTTGCTTCGTTTTGCTTTTCCAGTTAGAAGGCTAATTTCTGAAATTTATACAAACTAAATTTACAAAACTCTGTGACACAGACAGTAAACACTTTGTTGCTCTATAAATCCTATAATTGTTAGAATTTTCTAATTTTGTGTAAGCAAAAATAAAATTTAAAAATTCAGCTAAAGTGGAACTTGACAAGTCATGGTCCGGACTTTGATGCAAAAGTGCTTATAATATCATCCATTTCTTTTAATATAAAGCTATTATTATGTCATAACATTATTTTGTTTTACTTTTTTTGAAGGTTGTATGGCTTTTAAAATTTACTATAAATTTATGGTCCATGTATTCTGAACTGTTATTAAATAAATCTCAGATGCCACATATTTTGGGAAAATCTCTTCAGAATATTAAGGCCCCACTTATTTGCACAAAATGCTTCCTATGTCCTGAATGCCTTATCTGTCACATAAGATTCAACTAAAGTATCATAATTCTGTAGTCGTCCCTGTGTCTATTTGACTTTGAATCCCTTCTTTGTGAATCTGCTACTTCTAGTGAGGTACTAGTTGCATAGCATGTGCACAATATATGTTTTGTAATGATTAAATCATTCTTTCTATTATTAGTCTAAAATAGCATTTGTGCCCCAATATTCTTTCTTAAGATAGGGCATTATACTCCCATATTACTCACCTGCCATTAATGACATACAGACTGGGCAAGGGGTATCTGATTGCATGTTAGAAGTACACTTTCTAAGCCAGACTCAAACAATGCCTATGAGATTTGGCATGGTCTATTTACTTCTTTGGTCTTGCAGTATTTTTTCTCCTGTTTGTGCAAAACAAACAAAAAAATACATTGGACTAAATCATTGTTACCCAAAATGTAAAAAAAAATGTGTTATATATTTTTGTGAGGTGTTAATGGGCATTATGCAAAAACTTCAAAAAACAATGTTTTGCCATCTAACATTATTGGAAAACACTGGATTGAATTAGTATAGATAGAGTTCTTAAGAAGGATAAAAGGCAGGCTACCTGGAGAAGGTCTGATGTGTCTTAGTGTATAGCTAGCTTCAACTGCCAGACTTACGAATGAGGCCGTCTCAGATCTTCTGACCCACCCAATCAGCTGCATGAGAAGAAACTAGAAGAGAAAGCAAAGAACCAGATCACAGATCATGAAAAACAATAAACTGTTATTGACTTAAGATATTAAATTTTGTGCCATTTTGTCATATTACAATAGACAACCAAAACCATGATTCTTTTTTTTTTAAATTAATTAATTAATTATTTATTTATTATTTTTATTTTTGGCTGTGTTGGGTCTTCGTTTCTGTGCATGGGCTTTCTCAAGTTGTGGCAAGTGGGGGCCACTCTTCATCGCGGTGCGCAGGCCTCTCACTGTTGCGGCCTCCCATTGCGGAGCACAATATCCATATGCGCAGGCTCAGCAGTTGTGGCTCACGGGCTTAGTTGCTCCGCGGTATGTGGGATCTTCCCAGACCAGGGCTCGAACCCGTGTCCCCTGCATTGGCAGGCAGATTCTCAACCACTGCGCCACCAGGGAAGCCCCCAAAACCATGATTCTTATTAAATGCTAAAGAATGTTGAGTTTCTTACATATATCAGCTTACTTTCTCCTCACAATTACCTTCAATGGAAGTACTATTATTTTATCCCCATTTCTACATGAGAAAATAAGGCACAATGAGCTTACAACTTGTCAATGATCATCAAATTAGTAAGTGACAGAACTTGGTTTCAAACTCAGTGAGTCTATCTCTAGGAATCTCTCTAAACCCCTACCAATTCTATTTCTATTAATATGAATGTTTTTATTTTATTTTCAAACTCTCATTTGGAAATCATATTTATTACAATCAGTATCACCTAAAAAATCAGTATTGTTAATCAATACTCAAAAATTTGTTATTCTTTCAAATTCATCCAATTTAAATTTTGTTGCATTCTCAAATATAAATTTATTACAGTTATAGATAGGTATTTTCTAAAAAGGTAAAATGCACTTTTAGTTATATACCAATAGAAAGATACATCTGAATGTACTTATCAGATTTTGTTGAAACAATTACCACATTCAGTAACCAAGAAATTCTTTTATTGACGTTACAATATTTGGGGCTTGATCAGATTACACATTCTGTTGTAGTTATTCAACTACTACAAGTTGAATTAGAATAATGATGACCAGCAATTGAGTGCTTACTTATGTGCCAAGCTTTTGCTAAACACTTAACATGATATGTTGCTTCCTTTTAGCCCTTAGAACAACCCAAGGAGATAGAGAAAATGACTATTCCTTTTAAACTATGAGGAAAGGGTTAAATTTGGTCAACAATTACACTTGCCAACAATTTAGTCTCAACCAAAGCTGGGAAAGAAATGATAAACTGTACTGTACACAGTTGTCTCATATATCGTTTATTTAAATATGAGTCTTAAAAGCAGTTTAGCTTAAGTAAAAACAAATCCTCCTGACATGCCTTTGAGCATTTTGAGGTTTAATGATGCCTAGCGCAGCAGTGTAATTAACAGTACCCATGATATAGAACAACGCTATGCTTTGTGCTATAAACAGAAGGCTTATGCCAGATTGCTTGTCAAGGTACACATGGTATCAAAGTACACCAGATGAAACAATCCCCCAGTACCCATGTAATGAGGTAAAGACATCTGTAACATAATTCTAGAACTTTGAATGTGAAGATTTAAAGTCTTTGTAATGGTATAGATGGAATTATCACCAACCCCAGGGACACTGTGACTAGAGATAGATCAGCCCCCAGCCATACTACACCAACGAAGAGATAAATTGTGTTTGCCTTCCACAACAAAAAAAATAACACCCCCAAGGTTAATGGTAAATCTTAACTACAAACAAATATCACAATCTCAAGTGAAATATAAAGATTTCTTTCAGCATGAATGTAGTACACATTGAGAGACATCAAAATGATTATAAAACACTAATTTGGTGGATAATTTTTAAAAAATAAGAGTCATATAAGAAACATGTCTACCTTCAGTATTTCTAGAGAGGCTTAAATGTACAGCAGGTAAGTGGATTTACCCATCCATGTCTAACTCATGAAAATGAGAGTCATTTTAGCTCATATTGTACAGCACATTTCTGATAACACATAGTAATCCCCCCATATCTGTGGGGGTACATGCAAGGCCTCAGTGGATGCCTGAAACCAATGTATATGCTATGTTTTTTCTATGCATACACAGATATTATAAAGGTTATCTATGATAAAATCTAATTATAAATTAAGCACAGTTAGAGATTATCCAAATTGCCAACATGACTACTTTTGTGCTTTGGGACCATTATTGAGTAAAATAAGGGTTATTTGAACACAAGCACTATGGACCACTGCAGTCAATCTGATGACCTAGATGGCTCCTGAGTGACTAATGGGGAGGGATATACTAGACAAAGGGCTGATTCATATCATGGGCTGGACAGAATGGGATGCAGCGAAATTTCATTATGCTTCTCCAAACAGCATTCAGTGTAAAACTTTTGAAATGCTTATTTCTGGAATTTTCCACGTAATATTTTCAGACTGCAACTGATTGTGTGTCACTAAGACCATGGAAAGCAAAACTGCAGATAAGGGGGGGGGGGACTTCTATACTAAGAATTATGCTATACTAAGAATTATAAGACCATTTACCTATTGATATATTTGGTAGGAAAAATAAATGGGATGTGTGTATATACACACACACACATATATAATTTTTTATATATATTATTTTATATATATGTATATATATAATTTCCCGAGGGGGGGGTGGGAAAAAAGAGAGAGAGAGTGATCAGATGCCTGTAATGTGAGTAGTGGGATACCTCACTGCTGAGGAGCCAATTCTAGACTGCTGCTAAGTGTTTTATATTTTGCAGCTTTATTGTGAGCTAGGGAAGACAGGCAAAAGCTTTCAGAAACTGATAAGTCCAGAGAATTCATCTCAAAACAGCCTCCCAAGGAAGAGAGAGAGGCAGGTGGGAGATGGCCTCAGAGCACCTCCTCCTGTCCTGGGAGGATCACACAGTCCTCCATCAGGACCCAGACTAGGGGCTGTTCAAGCCCTTGCCGACATGGCCTGTGGGTATGTGCGAGGCTGCCAGGATGCCATGGTGGAACAGTTCCCCACAGCCAGAGTTCCTGTGGTTTGAAGGGGACCAAGAGTGTGTAAAAAACAAGTAAACAGAAACCTCAATTAAACAGAGTCTGGAGACCAGAAGGGGAGGTCTCATGCCCTGCCACCATAACAGAGCCCAACAGGAAGAAGAGGCCTCTTCTTTCCTGGCAAGGACTCAGCCAGTAAAAAGTCATGGGCTCTGTGTTTCCTATAGCCTCCCAACTGACTTTTCCTCTCTGTAAAAGTGCTCTTCCCTTGCCCTGGGGGGACTTGCATATGGCTCGCCATGGTTGCAGACTCTGAATTACAGTTCTCTGCTGATCCTGAATAAACCCATCTTTGCTGGAGAACTCTCTGGCAGTCTATTTGTTTCAGTTCAGCAAGTGCCTTCCAGCTTCTGTGTCAGGTTGTCAAGCTGTGAGACATAGAGAAAGGGGAGGAGTAGGGCCTTGAAATCTGTGGGCAGTCAAACATCAGAAATGGAATCTTTCTTTTTATTATATATATACAAGGATTATATTTGGCTGGAGAGCACTGACAACCACCACTACGATTTGTTTGGCTTCTTTACTAACAGAAGCTCATTCCTCCAAGTCACTCAGTTATAAACTCCTATTGTTATATTCTAGGCTTTGTGATTATTAATAGCTGTAAAACCATAAAAATCCCAATTTCAAGCATCACACTGTAATTATCACTCATCTTTCCAATTACTTTCCACTTTATCTCTTTCCAGTACTTGCACTCCAACAATATTTTGACTTCCTGAGAATCTCTAATTAATTGACTTTACCACTTTTTCCTGGCTCTTAAGCCATTTTTGCACTGTCCGTTACCAGGTAGAGTTCCTGCGTGTCCACTTTGTATTCTTCACTGCCTTTGGCCGTTTATGCACTGTCCTTGCCCCAGTTTTTCTGTTAAACACATTTGGTAAAACTTTAATACCAGTCAAACCTAAGATCTCTGTTCTTCACCTTCCCCTAAGCCACTGAATGTGCACATATATAAAGGATGACCAATCCATACATATAAAGAATAACTGATCTCACTTGAATATGTATCTACAAAGTTTAAGCGATTCATACTTTCTTAATCTCTGAAAAACCTTTTTGCATGCCCTTGTCTCTTTTGAAACATCCAATCTTCTTCTACCTTCCTATTCTCAGCGGAAAATTCCCTTCCTCTTTTAGTGAGACAAATTTAAGTACTTAGAAAAGTTTAATTTTCTAGTCATCAAATTTAGCAATATGACTGTATCTTGACCAATACTTTCTGACTACCCTCCTGATGCCACAAAGTAACTTATTTCTTTCTGAAACCAGCCCTTTAAAACTGTATGCTGGATCCCCATTCTTTCTTCCTTACTCAAAGACTTTCTTCCTACAATCAATTCCTCTGTCTGGTATCATTAATTATCCTCTCTTTAATAACTCATTCCCATTAGGTTAAAAAAATGTTGTAATATCTCTCATTCTTAAGGAGAAGAACAACTACAAAACATTTTCCTGATCCCACACGCCATTTATTTATTTCTCCAACATTCACTTCTTCTTTAGAGCAAATACCCTTGGAATCATTGTTTTTACTTGCTGTCTCACTATCTTACTTCTGACTCTCCCCACTACTCGTTCTATTACAAAATATTTCATATATTCAAAATAACAATGTATACGATATTTCATCAAATCTAAGATGCCAATGCTTTCCAGCCCAAAACTACCAGGAACGCACTTGTAGTTGACTAAGTTAGACGAACACATACCATGGGAAGACACGGGGCATTTCAGTTAGAGGATGTTAGAAAAGTCTTATGAAATGTCTGGGTTTTGGTTAGGTGACTTTGGGAAGGGTTTTGGGTAGTAGAGCTTTGCTGTGGATTGGATGCTATCATGTATCAGGGATAATTCTAAGATTGAATATCTCAATCCTTCTTAGTAGACCAAGGCTGAAATAGCAAGTGATCAAAAAGCAGCAGTCGTTAATACTAGTGAAGATAGGGGGGACATTTGGTCATTTTTGTGGTTTGGAAAATATTCGTATTTTGTATTGTGATCAGACATGATTATGAGGTGGACTTGATTATTTTCTTGATCCATGTGATCACAGATTTTGTCTTGTCTGATTTGATATTTATGTTCAATAAGAGAACACAAAGACCAAGAGGTGAGGGACAGGCTAGCTTCTGGCCACACCAAGGCATAGCTGACAATAGCAGGCTAACTCCTGGATGACACAGGTTGCCTTTCTCTTTCTCCGTGTGCTGTGTGAATGGATGTCACTTAATATGATTACTGAAGTCATTGTGAGGAGGAACAGAATGAGCTGGATGAATTCTTCAAAAGAAAGAATGGCAAGGAAGTTCATATATTGATGCAAAAATGCATGTTTGGGATAGTATGGTCTGATGCCATATGCTTCAGAGGAGCTGGAGTTTCTTGAAAAAGGAGCCAGTAGAAATAAACTGAAAATAGCAGGGAAAAGCAAAAGACAATTTCCTCACCTCCAGAACTTATGTAGAGTATGTGAGAGAGAGAGAGAGAGAAATAGACCTATTACTTGAGAAAGATAAGTGATGTCTTCAGGGAATTTGCCCTTTTTCCCTTAATTGAAACAGCATCCCTTACACCTATTGGAGGCCACGTAACCTCACTTTGAAGAGTAAGATGTAAGGGTGAATTATTGGAGAGCTCTCGTTTTCCTGTTCAAACAGGCAGACACAGGTGTTTGCACTCTCTTTTTCTTTATTAGTACCTTCAAATAGAGCCAGATGCTTTGACCTATTTCACTCATCCTCCAACTAAGAGGTAAGGCAAAAACATGAGGGCAGGAAACCAGTATGCTGAGAATGGCAGGGCAGAAATTGAACCAAAACTAGTAACTGTCTATATCTGGGCTTCAGTTTATGTCCCTAAAAAATATATTCATATTTGTTAAGCCACTTGACAGGAATATACTCTTTACAGATAAAAGCAATCAGATGCAACTGAAACAAAAAATATTCTGAAAAAAAAATTGAAAACCGTAGAAACTTGCTTAGGTCATACTGAAGATTCCAGATGATACAACAGAAACATTTGTCTAGGTGGTGGTTATTGAGTAAGACCAGACTAATGGAGGGGAATCCTGGTGGTGATGTACAACCTGGAGAGCTTTACCTACTGGTGGTGCCCAAGTGACCAGTTGGCTCAGGGAAACTTTAATTCTGACAGTCCATGCTGGGGATTGGTTTCTTTCAAAGTTTTGAGTAGTGAAGGAGACAGTGATCCGATGGGTGAGTGCTGTGGGTATGGGTTGAGGAAGGAGATTGACCCAAAATAACTGGAGCTCTGCGGATCTCAATCAAGTCCTAATTTCAGCCTCCACCCAACTCTGCCTTTTTTTGTTAATTTGCTTTAATGGTGAACAGAAATTTCTTCTAGACACCATAGGCTAACAATTTTAAGTGACTTTTGTCCATCTCTATTATACAAGCTGATTTTCTGTCAGACGTAATAATCTGAGTAATTAATTTTATGCCCAGTGAATTGTTAATCTCTTTATATTCTGTATAGAATACCTTAAAGTCTAGAAAGCAAAATTGTGAATATACACAGAGAAAGAGACCATACTCTATTATTGTTCCACATACCTATAACTTTGGAAGGATCTGTTTTACTGTAACCAAAATCCTTATATTCACTTCATGCCTAACTGGATAATTAAGTACGTATAAGTTCTGAAATTTTGCTGAGGGAAAGGATAACATCTGTGTAAACTTTTTTATACTTTATTTTGAATGGATGAAACTATAAGAGCTACATCCCAATAAAAGGAAAGAAAAACGATCATGCTGTGCATTAAGCTTTCTCTGATTTATTATCAGTGTATACAGCCATTTTCATTTTCCTATATAATTATTCTATTATTAATTTTAATGAGACTAATAACTCATTTTTTTTAATGTTTTCTTTCTAGCAATCTGACAATTAAAGTTCTTCTAATGTTTACTCATTTTTCTGCGTTTCTTCCTTAATTCACCCTTCAATTCTCCCTTAATTGCTTTCTTCATCCTTTTTGTCTACTCTTTTACCTTCCTCCTTTTCTTCTTTCTCCACTCCCTTCCCCCTTTCTTCTCCTCCCTTTCTAGTCTTTTATTACCTTCTCTCCTGACTTTTTTTAAAAATTGAGATATAATTGATATATAATACTGTATTTGTTTTAGGTGTTGTACACCATAATTATTCAATATATGTATATACTGTAAGGTGATCACCACGGTAAGTTTAGTTAACACCCATCACCATACATAGTTACATATTTCGTGTGATAACTTTTAAGATGTATTCTCTTAGCAGCTTTCAGATATATAATATAGTATTATTAACTGTAGTCACCATACATTAGATCCTCAGGACTTATTTATCTTATAATTGGAAGTTTGTACCTTTTGACTACCTTCACCCATTACAACTACTACCCACCCCTGTCTCTGGCAACCAACAATCTGTTCTCTGTATCTATGAGTATTAGTATCCTGATATTTAAAAAAGAATTTATGGTAATTTAGCATATTGTGTTTTATGTTGGTCCTAAAATATAAAATAACTAGCTTCCAAATTTGACATGTAATATGATTACAAATTAATATTTGCTTGATTCCAAAATTTAAATATATGAAGGTAGAAATATAGTTGACATACTTTTATATATTTGTTTTAGAAATCTAAGAACTAACCATACAACTTATGCTGTAATTGTAATATAGAATTTTATCTTTTTTTTTAAATTGAAGTATAGTTGACTTACAATGTTGTGTTAGTTTCTGGTGTACAGCAAAGTGATTCAAATATATAGCTATGGCTATAGCTATAGCCATAGATATAGATATAGATTATTTTTATATTCTTTTCCATTATAGTTTATTATGAGATATTGAAGATAAGACCTTGTTTTTATACATTTTATATATAGTAGTTTGTATCTGCTGATCCCAAACTTCTAATTTATCCCTACCTCTAGCCTTTCCCCTTTGGTAATTTTAAGTTTGTTTTCTATGTCTGTGAATCTGTCTCTGTTAAGTTCATTTGTATCATATTTTAGATTCTACATAAAAGTGATATCAAATGGTATTTGTCTTTCTCTGACTTACTTCACTTAGTATAATAATCTCTAGGTCCATCCATCTTTCTGCAAATGGCATTATTTCATTTTTTTAATGGCTGAGTAGTATTCCAGTGTGTGTGTGTGTGTATATATATATATATATATATACACCACATCTTCTTTATCCATTGATCCATTGATGGACATTTAGGTTGCTTCCATTTCTTGACTGTTGTACATAGTGCTGCTAAGAATACTGGGGTGCATGCATCTTTTCAAATTAGAGTTTTCTCCAGATATATGCCCAGGAGTGGAATTGCTGAATCATAAGGTAACTCTATTTTAAGTTTTTTAAGGAACCTCCATATGGTTTTCCATAGTGACCGCACCAGTTCACATTCCCATCAACAGTGTAGGAGGGTTCCATTTTCTCCACACCCTCTGCAGCATTTATTATTTAATTCAGATAACTGCATATTATTCTGTATTTTATTCAGTAATCTTCTAAAAGTTTTTTTCAAGTTTGTAATTTTAGGATAATAACATACTAGCCTTAAAGATAACACATTTGTTTTCATGGGCATCCACTTTTAAGTAAGTAAAAAGATGCTCAAATTTTTAATTGTTGTTTAAAAATGCCAAATTCTGCTTGAAAAAAAGGCTGATTTAATTCACTGTCATGTAAACAAAATATAATTGTTTCTCTATGCCTTCAACAGTGCTGAATCTCATAACATTTTGTTTTATTGACAATATGATGATTATAAGATTTTATTGACTTCCAGCAAGGTTAAGAATAATTTTATACATTTACTACTTCACTAAAATTCCTTTTCTGTGACGTGCTTAATTATATTTCTGCACACTGATTTATTTTTCCTGATTTACTTTTCTTGCTCTTATGAATTATTAGGATCTCTGTGCATATTTTTATATTACATTTTGGTAATATATTCTCCAAGCCTGTAACCTATATTTTGATTTTGTTAATTCTGTTTGTATACTGTTGCCATACAGATTTTTAAAAATAAATTTCAACACTGCAAAATGTATTAATTTTATCATAGTGACTGGTATCCCTACCACTAATATATAGATATAGGTATAGATTAGATTTTACCTTCATCTTGATCCTTTTATTTTTCATATTTAGCAGTAGTATGATTGTTAATGATGTGGATTTAGAATCTGAGTGCCTCAGTTCAGACCCAGCTCTCCCACTTAGCAACTCTGTAATATTGGGCAAGATACTAATCTCTTTGTGAAGATAATAACACTCCCTATGATGTGAAGTAGTTGTGAAGATAAAATATGTTGTTTAAAGAAGTGTAGGGCAATGACTGGCATACAATAAATTCTTTATATGCCTTAGCCATTATTTAACTTATCAATTATTATCTTAGATATTTTATCTTTATTTGCCAAAAATCAATACCAAAAACATATTACATATTTAAATACTTTTAGCTTATCACTATTAAAATCATAGCTGTGATGGAAATGTCTATCAAGGAAGTTTTATAAAATATTATTGGAAGTTTTGACTCAAAAATTTTAAATGTCATTAACATTAAAAATAATCGGCAAAATTATCTTTCTTCTAAATCAATATAATTTATACTTTGAGAACTTATTTACCATAAGATAAAAATGATAAAATATTACATATAAGGCAAATATTTTTAAAGTTTTTGTAATGTACATTTCATGTATATACAACTCATTTTTTATACTATCAAAAATTTATTTCATGAGAAAAGTCCAAATATATTGCTGCTTTCCTAAGATTTTATTCTGAATCATTGTTATAAGTATAATTGATATTTCTTTTCTTTCTATTTAAATATTTACCTGTTTTTCAACAATGAGGTTTTACTGACCTTACAGAATAAATTGGTGCCTTTAGTTTATTGGATTTCTGTTGATTTGTAATAAATTACCACAAAGTTATTGTTGGAAAACAATTCCCATTTATTATGTCATGGTTTCTGTGATTCAGGAGTCCAGGTTTGAGCTAGTTTGGTCACTCACCTGCCTAGAATTCTGGTGTTGGCCAAATCTGCAATCTCACCAGAGGTTTGAGTTCCTCTCCCAAGCTTATTAAAGCTCTTGGCAGAATTTAGTATCTTGAGGTTATAGAACTGAGTCGTAATATTTTGGATGGCTGTCAATCAGGGACCATTTTCAGCTACTAGAAGCTGCCCACAGATCCCTGTCCTGCCTTCCTCTCTACAACACGGTAGTTTGTGTCTTCAAGGCCAACAGGTGATAGCTGCTGCAGCTTCAAATCCTGTGACTTCTTCTGCTATCCCATTAGACAATTTGTAAAAGGACTCGCCTGATTAGGTCAAATTATAAGGCTTATCTAGGGCTTCTACAGCAAGGGATGTGGGGTCATCTTAAAATTCTGCCTATGGCGTTCATCTATTTCTATCAGCTGGAATATTCTGAATAGTTTAAATATTCTCTATCCCTTTTATTTATATTGTCAAAATTACTGACATCAATTATTTTTAGTTTTAATTACTCTTAGTTTTTCTTAATTTTTGTTGAATTCTACTGATCTAATCTACTGATGTCCTCATTCCTAGCATCATTTATTTCTTCTTTGCTTTTTCAAATTCTGTTCAGTTTTGCCAGTGATATATTTATTTGCCTTTTCAAAGAGCCAGTGTTCCTTGTTGCTTATCACTCTCGTCCCCACTACTGAGACTCATTAGGTGCATTTTGCAGTCTTTTCATTCCATTCTTCCCATTCTTGTTTTTTGTCTTTCCCATTTTAATACATCATCCTGTCGCACCTCGCACCGTTGACTTTGTCAGGAGTTCAGCCAACCTGGAGATGACAGCTGAGCTGCCAGGTGTCAGAATCATAGATTAAAACAAGCCTCAAATGAAAGTAACAGTGAAGCCTGTACTCGCTTACATGATAGTACAAGCAAGAGGCTAAACCAGAGAAAATGCCGATTCCCTCTTGTCTACCTTCCTCACGGAATAGCATATCAGCCCAGTCCAAGATCAGGTGGACCAGTAAAGATGTGAGGGTCATCTCACTGCCAAGGCAGCCCTGACAGACAGCTCCTGCAAGGGGGTAAGAAGGGGGAGGGGGCCAAGAAAAATAGGGGGAGGGCTACGAGTGGAAAGGACTGAGTCCTAAGTAAGATTGGGGAAAAATGTCTTCAAGTTTTCCCCTCATTCCCCAACCCTCCACCCACAAGAAAGCCTTGGCCGAATCCCTGGAACAACACCTCACGAAAGACCTCAGGTAAAGAGACCTAGGAATGACGGTGTCCAGCTAGGAATGCAAATGTATGTAAGAGCATGGCCTTAGTCCTTGACTGCAACTCCCCTCAGAGACAGTAATGCACTGGCTGTGCCCCAAGTCTGGTGTGGGGAGAGCAGCTGTCCCCTGTGAGGCCTGACAGGTAAGGCTTTTGAAATTGCCTCTGGTTGGGCATGAAAAGTCAAACATAAGTTTTGGCCAAGAGACAGAGACCTCAGATTTACAGCTAACTTTTAATCCCCCACTTCTTTTATTAGGTATATTAGTCAATTTTTGCCTATTTATTGAGTACTTATTTTATTTTGATGATTTTTTTAAATTTTCTAGATTATCTGGGCGATTTCTAAGTATTCCTTTTCTACTTTTCATCTCTATTAAAGATGTATTCTTATTTTATGCATTCTATTCGTTCCTTAAGAAAAACAGTTTAGTTTTATGATCCCCTCTCTATGTTTTTCTATTATTTGAATTTACTTCGGTACAACTCTCGTTTTTGATTTCATCTACTGACTAAACCACATATTAGAGGATTTTCTAAGGTCTGTGTGTGA
Organism: Balaenoptera acutorostrata; assembly: GCF_949987535.1. NCBI lineage: Eukaryota > Metazoa > Chordata > Mammalia > Artiodactyla > Balaenopteridae > Balaenoptera > Balaenoptera acutorostrata. The sequence goes on along the minus strand of NC_080068.1, from coordinate 132,884,815 downwards.
ATGTGTGTGTTTAAGAGACCATCAGCATGACTTGTAGGAGTCCTTCACAAGAGATTTGTGGATGAAACGCTATGGAGTAATTTTGCATTTATTTCAGTCTGTGCTCTGTATTATTTGCTGATTCAAGACCATTTTTTGTGTCTGTTTATTGACTGGAGTTTCAGTATACATGCACACTGCAAATTTTGTTACCCCACTTCTGCAGAATGGGCTTCATAAATCTTGTGTGTTACTCAACCTATATCCTAAAATGGACAACCTATTTCTAAAATTCATCTCAAGGCTAGTGAGTAGAAGTTTTCTAGTCTTAATTTATCAGTGATAGGGCTTTACCCTGACAGTTTTCTTTACTTTATATAGAGAATAACTTCCTGCTCCCCAACCATTCACAGGCTTGCAATCTGAACATTTCCAACTATTCCTTTTTCTGGATTCAGGTTACCGCCTTGTTTCGGACACCTGTGTCATTCTTCTTGCTCTTGAGCTCATCTGTGCTTCTTTTCCTCCCAATTTATCCATTATTTATGTGTTTGGGGTACTAGTGTTTTTGTTCTGCCTCCATTAAGTATAAAGTTTTGGCAGAATTTATTTAAATTTTCCTTATTTGAAGTACTCATCATTGTGTTTAGGATGGCTTGGAACTAATGAGAGAAAGTTATGGAAAATTATTTCAGTTCTCTATAACCTACTCACATCTTTTGAATAAATTAAGCCCCCAAAATAAACTAAGCCCTTAAAAATTGTGGTCAGATGAAACAAAGCTGTTGAGAAGTTCCCAATCTATAACTGCATCTACGTCTACATTTATACCTATATCATCAATATCTATATGCTTTTAGGAGTGGAAGAGTGGGAGCTTTTGGTAGTATATAACTAAAGATAGACTAGATTTTGCTGCAATTATAAACAACTCCAAAATCACTGTGTCATAAAATGAATAAAAGTTTATTTTTTATTCATGCGATGTGGCCAGTATGGATTTGGGAAGAATGCTTGTGGTTGTCCTTCAGAGATCTAGGGTGGTAGAGGCTCTGTCCCCCTGCATCCTAATATTATCACCTTGGCAGGGAGAAGGCATAACAGCAGATAGCGCAATGGCTTTTAAAGTTTTGCTCTGAACTCACAATCACCAATTCTGCAAGTTCCTCATTATCCAAAAATACCACATGCCTACAACTAACTTCAAAGGGGTAGGAAAATACAGTATTACCATGTATTCAGAAGTAGAACACGACTAACCTGATTTGGTTCATTTCTTTTTTTTCCTGCTATAGTTCCACACCTCCTGGAATACCAACATGTTCCTTTCTGCTTAAGACCTATCTATTTTGTTTTCTCTTTTAACCAAAGCAGTAATGATGGAGGAATTGACCTCCCACCCCTCCATCCCCCACCCCCAGTTAGAAAGACACATGTTTTGGACTCCTAGAACTTAGCCACTGCACTTTCTTCGTAAATAGATTTCCTTCTGAGTCATGCTAGTCCTGCTGAGCACTACTATATTTGTACAGAGATCTAAAAACCTTGATAAGGGCAGGGTAATAAATGGAAAAGTTTGTAGTTAAGATCCCACAAGTCATAAGATTGTAATTCACAAGAATCTCCAATCTAACCTTTGTATAAGGTTAATGTGATGCCTTTTACATTTTGACAGGGGACTGAGGGTTCAATAATTCATAGGCTCCATGGCTGGGTCAAACCAATGCGCTGTATCATCTTAACGTCTTATGTCACAACAACATCACTTTCCCTTTAACTCTGTGGCAGTGAAAGAAGCTGCTGGGTTTTGTTTTGTTTGATTGTATAAAATTTGGGCAGTTTCCGGTACCGATAGCAATGGCTTCTCTATATCCTGTTTAATAATTTGATGTACTATAGTTTTCTTTTCTTTTCTTTTTTTAAAACCAATTCTGACCCGAAATGCTGGGAGAGATGATACAGAGACTTTCAGAGCTACATCTCTTTAGAGAGATGGAGCACACAGAATAAGAATAAAGTGGAAATGTTATAAAAAAAAAAGAAAAAGAACACAAATGCTTGTGTACAATCCCTAAAGTCAAGTACAGGCTGAATAGTTTTTATTTTTCCATGAAATATTTCTACCATGACTAGAACTTATCATAGACTTTATATGGTTGAGTTAAGCAAGGGGATGCATTTTAAGCAGCTCACTTATATACACATATTGTCTGGCATTAAGTGTGTAATGTGAGTTGTGTTCTTCCAAATACATTTACAAATAATGTTTCACTCAAGTAAAAAATGATAAACACTATTATTAGAATAAAAACTGATGTAGTCCCTGGGGGTGAAAATGTTGTTTAAAGTAAGTGTTACTGCTTAAAGGGTAAAAGGTAAATCAGAACTTAATAGTTTGTAATCAAAAAGCAGCATTATTGTAATAAACAGCAACAGTTTAATAAATATCATTTCTAGTATAATAAAGTTACTTTTTAGCCACTATTGCCTAAATTTAATGCTACATCACACAGACCAAATAGCAAAAGCACAGTCATTTAGTGTAACAAATCGTCTGCAGTACTACTATCATATCTGAGATATCCTGAATAAAAAAATTACCCAGTTGAGATATCTGCACTACTTCTTTGTCCGAGTGTTTGTAGAAAATATATTAGCTAGCCAGTGGTCTGGTTATTTCAAGGACAAATACAAGAAAGTCAATTCAGGAGTTAAGATTTAATATTAAAGAAGACATAATTATGAGCTTATATTCTCTTCAGTGACATATGCATCTCTCACTATGATTGTTTTTGTTTCCTGTTTTTATGTATTAGGGAAGCATTACAAATTTCCCACCTGTAAATTTATTCTTAAAAAAAAACACTGGGGCTTCCCTGGTGGCGCAGTGGTTGAGAATCTGCCTGCTAATGCAGGGGACACGGGTTCGAGCCCTGGTCTGGAAAGATCCCACATGCCACGGAGCAACTAGGCCCGTGAGCCACAGCTACTGAGCCTGCGCGTCTGGAGCCTGTGCTCCGCAACAAGAGAGCCGTGATAGTGAGAGGCCTGCGCACCACGATGAAGAGTGGCCCCCGCTTGCCACAACTAGAGAAAGCCCTAGCACAGAAACGAAGACCCAACATAGCAATCAATCAATCAATCAATCAATCAATAAATCTTTAAAAAAAAAAAAAAACTTTACTGAGGTATCATTGAGATACAGAAAGCTGTATACACTTAATATAAAGAACATAACGAGTTCGGGAATAAGTGTACACCAATGAAACTGTCACCACAATCTATGCCATAAACATATCTAGCACCTCCAAAAGTTTCTGCTCCCCCTCTTTATTTATTACTACCATTATTTTTTGTAATAAGAACACTTTGTCATCAGATTTACCCTCAGAAAAAATTTAGTGTACAATACAGTATTGTTAACTGTAAGCTCTATGATGTACAGTAGATTTCCAGAACTTATTCATCTTATATAACTGAAATTTGTAGCCTTTGACTATAACACCTACCTGCTTTCTCCCCCCACCAACCCGTCAGAACCACCATTCTACTCTCTGTTTCTATAAGTTTGGCTAATTTAGACTCATCATATAAGTGGTATCATGTAGTATTTCTCCTTCTGTGTCTGGCTTATTTTATTTAGCATATTGTCCTCCAGGCTAGTTAATCCATGTTGTCACAAATAACAGGATTTCCTTCTTTTTAAAGGCTGAAAAATATTACATTGTATGTAAATACCACATTTTCTTTATTCATTCATCCATCAATGATCACTTAGGTCCATAGTCTATGTCTTGGCTCTTGTGAATAATGCTGCAGTTAAGTTGGAATGCAGCTATCTTTTCCATACACAGATTTCAGTTCATTTGTATATATTATGAGAAATGAGGTTGTTGGATCATATTGTAGTTCTATTTTTTAATTTTTGAAGAACTTTCATAGTGTTTTCCATAGTGACTGGACTAGTTTATATTCCCGCAAACAGTGTACAAGGGTTCCCTTTTTTCCACATCATCACCAACACTTGTTAACTCTTGTCTTCTTGATAGGCAGGTGTGAGGTGATATCTCATCACGGTTTTTATTCGCTTTTCCCTGATGATTATTAGTACTGTTGAGCATCTTTTCATGTACCTGTTGGCCATTTGGATGTCTTCTTTGGAAAAATAGATGTCTATTTTTAAGCTGAGTTGTTTTGTTGTTGTTGTAATTGAGTTGTATGAGTTCTTTATGTATTTTGTATATTAACCCCTTATCAGAGATATGATAAGGTATACAGACTGAAGAGGAGGAAATAAAACTCTTTGTCCACAGATGACATGATCATCTGTGCAGAAAATCCAAAAGCATCAACAAAAAATCTCTTGTAACTAATAAGCAACTATAGCAAGGTTGCAAGGTACAAGGATATTATACAAAAGTCAGTTGTTCTGCTATATACCAGCAAAGAACAAATGGAATTTGAAATTAAAAACACAATACAACTTATGTTAGCACCCCAAAAATAAAATACTTAGGTATAAACCTAAAGATACATGTACAAGATCCATAGGAGGGAAACTACAAATGAGCAAAATCAAAGAACTAAATAAGTGGAGAGTAATTCCATGTTTACAGATAGGAAGACTCAATATTGTCAAGATGTCAGTTCTCTCCAACTTGATTTATAAGTATCATGAAATGCCAATCAAAATCACAGCAAGTTATTTTGTGGGTATCAACAGACTTATTCTAAAGTTTATATCAAGAGGCAAAGACCCAGAATAGCCACCACAATATTTAAGGATAAGGACAAAGTTGGATAACTTCCAGTACTCAACTTCAAGACTTACTATAAAGCTATAGTAGCCAAGGTAGTGTGGTACTGGTGAAAGAGTAGACAAATAGATTAAGGGAACAGAATAGAGAGCCTAGAAATAGACTCACATAAATAAAGTCAACTGCTCTTCAAAAAAACAGTAGAAACAATACAAAAGCCAAGAAAAGCTCTTCAACAGGTCGTAATAGAGTTTACATGTATTTGTAGAATTGCCATACCACTGAACTGAAATTATTTTGTAACAATGTGGAATTCGTGACTTAGAAGTTAATGTATAACATATCCAAAAAGCAGTATTTCTCATCACTGTCAGAGTTATTAATTACATAAATATCTCAAATCTACATACTCTGGTATCACAGTTTTTCTGAGATGTTTCTGTACTCTGAAAGCTAAATATTAAATATTATTTCCCATTCAAATATTCATATAGAGTTTCTTGTAGATGGTAATGATTGTCATAGTAACATGCTTTAGTTTGTTCCACTGTTTAGACCTGAAAATTATTTTCCTTTTCTCTTAACAACCAAAACATAAAATAAAATTTAAAAAAAAAAAATTGCGTGAACAACTGGGCATCCACATGCAAAGAAAATAAATCTAGACACAGATTTTCCATCTTTCACAAAAATTTACTCAAAATGGATCACAGACCTAAATGAAAAATGCAAAACCATAAAACTCCTAGAACATAATAACCTAGGCGAAAAACTAGATGACCTTGGGTATAGTGATGACTTTTTAGACACAGCGCCAAAGGCATGATTCATGAAAGAAATAATTGATAAGCTGGAATCTATTAAAATTAAAAGTTCTTTCTCTTAAACCCACACATATATGGTCACCTTATGTTTGATAAAAGAGGCAAGAGTATACAATGGAGAAAAGACAGCCTTTTCAATAAGTGGTGCTGGGGAAACTGGACAGATACATGTAAAAGAATGAAATTAGAACACTCCTGAACACCATACACAAAAATAAACTCAAAATGGATTAAAGACCTAAATGTAAGGCCAGACACCATCAAACTCTTAGAGGAAAACAGAGGCAGAACACTCTATGACATAAATCACAGCAAGATCCTTTCTGACGCACCTCCTAGAGAAATGGAAATAAAAACAAAAATAAACAAATGGGACCTAATGAAACTTAAAAGCTTTTGCACAGCAAAGGAAACCATAAACAAGACGAAAAGACAACCCTCAGAATGGGAGAAAATACTTGCAAATGAAGCAACTGACAAAGGATTAATCTCCAAAATTTACAAGCAGCTCATGCAGTTCAATATCAAAAAAACAAACAACCCATTCCAAAAATGAGCAGAAGTCCTAAATAGACATTTCTCCAAAGAAGATATACAGATTGCCACCAAACACATGTAAGAATGCTCAACATCACTAATCATTAGAGAAATGCAAATCAAAACTACAATGAGGTATCACCTCACACCAGTCACAATAGCCATCATCAAAAAATCTACAAACAATAAATGCTGGAGAGGGTGTGGAGAAAAGGGAACCCTCTTGCACTGTTGGTGGGAGTGTAAATTGATACAGCCACTATGGAGAACAGTATGGAGGTTCCTTAAAAAACTAAAAATAGAACTACCGTACGACCCAGCAATCCCACTACTGGTCATATACCCTGAGAAAACCATAATTCAAAAAGAGTCATGTACCACAATGTTCATTGCAGCTCTATTTACAATAGCCAGGACATGGAAGCAACCTAAGTGTCCATCAGGAGATGAATGGATAAAGAAGATGTGGCACATATATACAATGGAATATTACTCAGCCATAAAAAGAAATGAAATTGAGTTATTTGTAGTGAAATGGATGGACCTAGAGACTGTCATACAGAGTGAAGTAAGTCAGAAAGAGAAAAACAAATACCGTATGCTAACACATATATATGGAATCTAAGAAAAAAAAAAGAATGTTTCTGAAGAACCTAGGGTCAGGACAGGAATAAAGATGCAGACGTAGAGAATGGACTTAAGGACATGGGGAGGGGGAAGGGTAAGCTGGGACGAAGTGAGAGAGTGGCATGGACATATATACACTACCAAATGTAAAATCGATAGCTAGTGGGAAGCAACCACATAGCACAGGGAGATCAGCTCTGTGCTTTGTGACCACCTAAAGGGGTGGGATAGGGAAGGTGGGAGGGAGACGCAAGAGGGAGGAGATATGGGGATATATATATGTGTATAGCTGATTCACTTTGTTATAAAGCAGAAACCAACACACCATTGTAAAGCAATTATACTTCAATAAAGATGGGGAAAAAAAAGTTCCTTCTCTGTAAAAGTTAATATCAAGAGAATAAGAATGCACAGAATGGAAGAAAATATTTTCAAAAGACACATTTAGTAAAGAACTATTATGCAAAATTTACGAAAACACTTAAAGCTCAACAATAAGAAAACAAACAACCCGATTGAAAATGAGCCAAAGATCTTAACAGACACCTCACCAAAAAAGATATACAGATGGAAAATAAGCAAATAAAAAGACATTCCACATTATATGTCATTAGACAGATGAAAATTAAAACAACAATGAAATACCACGACACACCTATTAGAATGGCCAAAATCCACAACATTGGCAATAGCAAGTGCTGGAGAGGATGTGGAGCAACAGGAACTCTTTCTTTTTTTATTTATTTTTTTATTTTTATTTTTATTGGAGTATAATATCTTTACAACGTTGTGTTAGTTTCTACTGTACAGCAAAATGAATCAGTCATACATATAAATATATGCCCTCTTTTTTGGATTTCCTTCCCATTTAGGTCACCATAGAACTTTAAGCAGAGTTGCTTGTGCATTGCTGGAGGAATGCAAGATGGTACACTTCTTTGGCAGACAGTTTAGCAGTTTCTTACAAAATTGAACATAGTCTTACAATGTGATTCAGTAATTGTGCTCCTTGGTATTTACCCAAAAGAGTTGAAAACTTATGTCTACACAAAAAAACTAACACATGAATGTTTATAGCAGCTTTATTCATACTCCAAAACTTAGAAGCAACCAAGATGTCCTTCAGTAGCTAAATGGATAAACGGTAGCACATCCAGACAATGAAATATTATTCATTGCTAAAAATAAATGAGCTATCAATCTATGAAAAGAGGTGGAGGAATCTTAAATGCATTTTACTAAGTGGAAAAAAACAGTCCGAAAGGCTACATATTGTATAATTCCAAATATATGACATTCTGGAAAAGGCAAAATTTTGGAGACAGTAAAAAAGATCAGTGGTTGCAAATGAGTTGGAGGAGGACGGGTTGAATAGGTGGAGCTCAGAAGATTTTTAGGGTGGTGAAAATACTCTGTATGATACCATAATGATGGATACATATCATTATACATTTGTCTAAACACACAGAATGTGCAACACCAAGAATGAACTGTAATATAAACTGTAGACTTTGAGAAATTATGATATGTTAATATAGGTTTATCAATTGTAACACATGTACCGCTCTGGTGGGGGACGTTGATAATGGAGGAGGCTATGCATGTGTGGATGCAGGGGGTTCACAGGAAATCTTTGTAGTTTCTGCTCAATTTTGATGCGAACCTTAAAATGCTCTAAAAATAGTCTTAATAAAGAAAAATTTTAAACTATATATAATTTGTTGAAATGCTACTCAGCTTCTCAATTTCTCCATACCAGGTAAAATTGAATCCTAGGGGGAAATGGCCCAAATTCACCCACACATACATACACACGCACACACACAAATCTGTTTTTTGTTTTGCATTTTTTTCTAAACTCATCGTCCTCGTCCATTATTATTCATTCCCTCTAAGCCTTTCTGATGCGTTCCAGTTCTTTTCCAGCTTTTTGAGTTATTGTCAGCAGGAAGATTTGTCCGAATTACCAACCTTAAGGAAACAGAATCACAGGATAAAATACTTTTGGTTCAGTACCAAAGGGCTGCTTTGGATATTGGATACTGGATATTGGAAAATTTAGAACTCAGTAAAGTGATTTACAAACAGGTTCAACTCTGCAGAATTAGTCCCATAGAGAAAAAAGAATATATGTAGAGTAAAATTAATCAAACAAAAGGAAAATGTAGAAGGAGAAAGAGACATGGGGATCCAATGAAATGTTCTAACAGCGGTGTAATTAGAATCTCAGAATGATAGGAGACAGAGAATGAGACAAAGCCATACTTAAAAGAGATAATGGGTGAAAATAACATAATGATGCCAAAGTCCAATTCACTTGAAAAAAGTGATTTGAATTCATGTGCTACTAATATGATAGTCTCACAACATATAAATTTTAAAAATTAAACTGAGTAAAAGAAAACAGTAAGCAAGTCCAGAGTCATAGTGGGAGATTTTAACACGCCACTCCCCTTCTCCATTATCCTCTGAAACTACTGCCAAGAGACCTTAGAAGAATATGGTTTTCTTGGGGTTGCATAGATTACTGCTTTATTTTCAGGTGATCAGAGGCTGTTAGTAGCCCATGTTTGGAGTTTCTTTGTGATGCAGTCACTGTGTACTTGTAACAAACTCCATGTAGAATTTACAATTTCAAGAGTAAGATTTACCATGAAGCGAATAAAGCTTAAGTTTCAAGATCCCACACTTTCATGGATTCCATCCAAGGATCTGAACCTAATTTTGTACTGATAATTTTGTAAAAAACTGTCCTCCTAAAATTTATAATTCTTACTCCCTACAGAACTTATATCCACCTCTTACATAATGAAAGATCTTGTGTAGACATATATTTTAATTCCCAAAACTCTTATATTGCATTTATGGCATTCTGTACTCTTCTCATCCCTCTTCTATTAGCTTAATGGGGACTATGTTGAGTATATTATATATAAAAAAAAAAAGAGTCTTAATAATGACTGGAAGATCCTTAAGAAGAAGATCTGATCTTGATCTCAGGTATTTCACATTGTCTAGCATAAAACACTTACTCAGAATTTCTTGAGTAAATTTTGCATCCACTGGCTTATCTTTGGATAAGACCTAATTTTTACAGCCACATCCTAGAACTACTTCAGTTTGGGATGCAAACCTAGCTGACTTTTCAATCTTATAAAGTCTCAAATTAAAACATTCTCTTGTAACTTAGATTACAGGGTAAAGGAAGAAAAATGTTCCCTTCACAGAAGTAAACTCAAATCTATTTCAGTTTGTAAAAAGGGAGCTCATTTAGGTTTCGTTAAAGGAGCAGGAGGAAACCATATACACCAAAATTCTGAGCTCTCTCCAATAGTGCCCCAGAACTAAGCTCAGTTAGCATGTATATGCTTTTCAAAGTACTGCAGATAATAATTTTACCAAATATTTAGCCAGAGCATGATGGGCATTTAACTAATACTTTTAAATTAATGAATTTGTTAATGACCAATCCAAAACTTGGATCTACCGTTATGATACAAAGATCTTGTGTAGGTACAACTTAATCCTGAAAACTCTGGTCTTTCTTTACAATATTGTGATATTCTCATCTCTCATCTATTAGCGTAAAGGGACTATACCAAAGGAATTTTTTAAAAAGTGCTTTAGTTGTGAATGGACACACGAATATCTTTCCATGTCATAAATGTCATGAATGAAAGAAACACAAAAGTAGTATTTGAAAATAGATCAGTCTGATTCCAAACTTTTCCATTTCTATTATAATGTATATCAGTGGTCCCCAACCTTTTTGGCACCAAGGACCAGTTTCCTGGAAGACAATTTTTCCACAGACCTGGTTGGGGGGAAGGTTTCGGGATGATTCAAGTACATTACATTTATTGTACACTTTATTTCTACTATTATTACATTGTAACATATAATGAGATAATTATACAACTCACCATAATGCTGACAGGAGGCAGAGCTCAGGCGATAATGCAAGCGATGGGGGGCGACTGTAAATACAGATGAAGCTTCGCTTGCCCACCCGCCACTCACCTCCTGCTGTGTGGCCCAGTTCCTAACAGGCCATAGACTGGTACCGGTCCATGGCCCAGGGTTAGGGGACCCCTGATGTATATGAACTGTTATCCGTTGTGACGGATAGTCTCACACTCTTCCAAAATGAGAAGTAAAGGATTCCTCAAGATTCTCTAGACAAAGTTATTTTAAAACATATATATGAATATATATTTCAATGTGTGTTTCATAAATAATGGAGAACATTTCAAGTACATTAATAAAAGTAGAAGTTAATATATTCAATACCCATGTACCTACCATCAAACTTTTAAAATCTTAAAATTATGCCATATTTTTTTCTGCTTTTTTTGAGAAATAAAATATGACAATGTATTTGAGACCCACTGTGATCAGCTCCCTGGTCCATTCCATTCCAGAGGTAACCATTATCATTAAATCGAGGTATATCATTCCTTTACATTTTTTTATACTTTCACTATATATGCATCCATGCACAGGTTTTAATTTTTTGTAAATGGTATCAACATACATGTATTATTCTGGAACTTACTTTTTTTGACCATTTTTTGAGATTTATCTATATCCATCTATATAGTTCTAGTTTTCACTGCTGAATGAATCTCTTCTTTTAAATAAAACAACTTATTTATTCTATCATTACAATTTTAGATTGTTTAAACATTTTCATTAAGACATACAATATTCCAGTGTATCTTTTTGTATAAGCTTTATCATACACAGGAATTTCTCTGAGGTGTATACTTAGGAATAGAATTTAGGGTTATAGAGCATTTCTAAATGATTTTTCAAAAGTCACATTGCAAATTCTGTTTGTAAAGTATTTGACAAATGCTTTTTTTAATTGAGTTGTTACTGACATATAACGTATTAGTTTTAGGTGTACAACATAATATTTAAGTGTTTGACAAATTTACTTCTCATGAAAATTGCATCTGATCCTTTTTTCTCCATATGCTGGTCAACGTGCAAAACTACATCAGCATCAAAATATATGACATCTGACAGTTCTGCAATGTTATCTTCTTTTAACATGAATTTCCTTATTACAAGGTTGAATGTCTTTTCATATACTTTATTTGCTACTGGGTTTGTTCTTCTTAAAGTTTACAGTCATACTTTCTAAGCATTACTTTCCATTGGTTCTTTTACTTTATTTCATTTATTCAAATGTCCTTTATATATTCTAGATATTAATCATTTTAAATATTTATACATTTAAAATACTTTCAAATTTTATCTTGTCTATTTATCATATAGGAAATTTTTTCAGTGGAAGTTTATAAGTAATGTAAAATGTGTTTAGTAAAATGTATTTGTATCTTCCTTTTTGATGTACAACTTGTTGTGTTGTATATGTTTTAAGACCTAATCTCAAAAGTTGAACATTAAGCAGTGTTTCTTCTTCTTCTAAACCTGCCCCACTCTCCAAATACATCCCACATGTGTCCTTGAGCAGTGAAACATTTCTTTAAAGCATGTTGAAATGAGTTGCAACTTCTGGATCAAGATAATATAGAGTAAATTCTGAATTATGCTGCCTTAAACGGATACATGATATGATAAAAATAAGAAAGAAAAAAAAACAGGATTAAGCTCAAATACAAGATAATCATATTCGTGGACTAGAAATATGATAGAAAAACAAAATACTGAGCACAGCTAAAGCGAACAAGGTAGTGAAGATTAAGGGATTGGTCCCTAAGAGAAAAGGGGTATTTAGCTTTAAACCCAAGCCTAACACAAGGGCTGGGACTACCTCTACTGGGGCTATGGTTAACTAAACACTAAAGGGTGTTATAAACAGTTATTAATTTCAGATAATGTTTATACTCTCTCCTTGAGTTTAAGATAAAAGAATACAAGTAAACCTTCTAAAAGTCATCCCCTGGAATAATTTTGGATTTTTAAACGATGTTGTATTTAGAAACCAGCTGCTGAGTTTCCATGTAAATGCAACTTTATTGTCCGATCCACTCCTGTAACGCCTGATCAGTAGGTATGGATGGGGCCTTCAAGCCTCGGACTATTTATTTCTAAGTATCAGCCTAATTTTCTGGCTTTTAAGTCCTCAGGAGGCACTGTTTGAAAAAACGTTTAGCTCCCCAGTTTGACAAATGTTTTGTAATTTGGAATGTTAACCTCCTCAATAACTCCAACAGAGAGACTCCTTTCTTTATCCTTCCCAGTTCTAATCGCCACCATTTGTAATGAAAACCCCAATCAGTTTCATGTGATTGGTCTTGTTTTTAAATAACTCCCAATTCTTCATTTACTTTTTAAATTAAATGTGGCTATAACACACGCAAAAATACTAACACATTTTAAGGTGGACATGACTACTCTGTTGCATATACTTGATTATAATTCTTTAGTGAGATAAAGTCCGACGCTTTGTTTTAGGGTAACGGGGAAAGCTTTATGGGGAATAGAAAAATAAAGTTCAAATCATGTCAACCAATTCCTAAGGATTTGAAAAAATCCGAAAATTTTTCACTTAATTATTTCAAAAGTAAACTAATAAAAAGTTAAACTATACATTTAATGTGCTTTAAAAAAATGAAATTAAGTTGAATTTGTAGTGATTCGTTCGTATAAAATGTATAAAGGTCTTGAGTATAATATAGTTTTATATTTCACTATGTACAGAACATAAAGTGTTTAAACCTGCTAAATACAACTAATTTATTTAATATGGTTATATATTTTGATGTTTCCTTCCTCCTCATTCTTCTAAAGAAACTCAGAAGAAGATAAATTTGATTTACAGCAGGTTATTGGAGTAAACAGAAATATAATTTACACATTTCAGCAGTCAAGTATTAAAAGCACACAATATCATAATAATAAATTTCTTATATTAACTTGCCACTAAAATCTGAAAAACATGTTACAAGAAAGTATTGTTTAAGAACTGAAATAATTCCATGTTCTTTGGAATATATAACTGTCATTATTTACTATTTTGAACTTTTTTCAATACTGCAGCTTCTACTCACCCCACTACAAATAAAGTAAAAATTGAAAGGCATAGAAAATTCAAATGCTGTCATAAGTTATAAAATAAAAACTTAGGAAAAATATGGCCAAGAATAAATAAGCAGTAGTCATTTTCCTTTTATTTGTTAATATTATATGTCAATGCTACTATTTCTGAGATTATTCCCTTCTCAAAGGAATCCATTTTGATAAAACCTAAATTCTAAAGATTATGCTTTCACATGATTGATAAAAAATTGTGGTAGACATAATAACATGCCTCCCTCCTGAGGTCCATGTCCTAATTACCACAACCATGCTGAGATTTCTGTCATTATAGATTAGTTTGTGTTGTTAGAATTTTACATTCATGACATCTTATAACACAGACTCCTTTTTATATGGCTTCTTTCACTCAACAATATGATTTTGATATTTATCTATGTTATTACATGCATCAATAGTACTTTCATTTACATTGCTGAGCAGTATTCCAAAGTATGGGTATGCCACAATTTGTTCATCCATTCACCTCTTTATGGACATTTGATTTATGTCCATATTTTGGCTATAACAGGAAGTCAGTTGCAAATATTTATATACAAGTCATTGCATGGACATATGCTTTCATTTCTCTTGTATAAATACCTAGGAAAGGAACGGCTGGACTATATGCTAGATGTATATATAATTTTTTTAATCTGTCAAAGTGATTTCTAAAGCATTACACCATTTTACATCCCCACAAGCAGTGTGTGAGTTCAGGTTTCTCACATCCTTGCCAACACTTGGTATGATCAGATTTTTTATTTTTAATTTTGAGCTATTTTAACAGTTATATAGTGATATCTTATTGTACTCCTAATTTGCATTAATTTAAATGATTTTGAATGTATTTTTATTGTCTTGTTTATACACACAGATATATAGATATTAGATGATTATATATATATATATATACTTTACTAAATTAGTAAAATATCTGTCCAAATTGTTTGCCTTTGCCAATTTATTTTTAAGTGATTTGGGTTTCTATTAATGACTTTTGCGCTTTCTTTATAAATCTTTTTACAAAGCCTTTGTTACTTACATGATTTGTAAATACTTTCTCCCAATCTGTACCTTGTCTTTTCATTCTATTAATAGGTATATAAAGAGCAAAAGTTTTCATTTTTATGAAGTCTAATTTATCAACATTTTTCTCTTATGGATCATCATTTTGGTGGTGTATGTTAAAATAAGAAGTATTTGTGTAAACAAATAACTTCAAGATTTTGTTTTCCTATGTTTTCTTCTAGAAGTTTTATAAATTTTGGTTTTGCAGTTAGCTCTATGATTCATTTGGCTTAAAAAGATGTACACAGAGCTTTTTATTCAGGAGTTATTGATGATGTATATGAAGAAATTACCAGAAATCAGGGAAAGAGCAGCAAAAACAATTAGTGTAGACAATACCTGCAGATCACACAGGCCATGAGAATGCAGTTTCCATCAGTCAAAATGGAAAACCCCCTGATTCAGAGGGATTGGTTGTAGTACTCAGAGGATCTTGCTTCAATAGTGGGTGATAATTAGTCTTAGATTAAATGCTGCTCTAGTCACATCTCACAGATCTTAAAAGCAAGTTCTTAAAGAATAAAATGTATGTCCCAGTATTTTATCTGCATCCTAGAACAAAGTTAAATGATATTAATAGGAACACAAAAATATTCAGCAGTCTAAAAGGTAAAAATCACAATGTATAACATCCAGTTGAAAATTATCAGGCATATAAAGAAGTAGGAAAATATAACCCATGATAAGGAGAAAAAACAATCAAAACTATCTTACCTGAAATTAATATAAAGTTATATATCAATTATATCTTAATTTTAAAAAAACTATCAAAGAACTGACACAGATGTTAGAATTATCAAGAATAAAATTAAAAGTTATTATAAACATATTCCATATGTTCAAAAAAGTAGAGGTAAGATTGAACATGTTAAACGGAGACATGAAAAATATAAAAACTCAAATTGCAAGCATAGTGGTTAAAAGCCATAATTTCAGAGGTGAAAAATATACTATATAAGATTGAAAATAGATCATAGATTACAGAAGATATAATTAGTGAACTAGAAGACATAACAATATAAACTGTGCAGATAAATCAAAGACCTGATTACCAACATCTAGTATCCTTGTGTCCCCAAAACAGTGGTCAAAACATCATGTGACATGCATGGCTGTCCAGGCCACCCCAGGAAATGAGCCATGCTATATTTTCTTTCACTCCTGGGCTTTGGCAAATTATCTGGGCATTTATTCAGGCCTTTGGTAAGCCTTAGACCGTATATAAAACAAGCTTCCCAATGGAGAGAATTGGATAAAAATTGCCTTCTGGATCCATGACAAGATGGCCCATGGAAATTCAGGCAGCATTCTAAATTGAGGTTCCAGGCAAGCCTACCACTCATTCTGAGGAAACCAAAACATCATGACAAAGCTTCCCCACCAGCTAGATCCTGCTCAAGATTAAAACTACTGCCTAACAGGCCAGGGGGTTCTTGGCAAATAGATTATACTGGGCCTCTCATTTCATCCAGAAAGTTCCACCAGATTCTGACTGCAGTTGACCCTTTGGGTTTGGCTTAGTGAACTGAATGTGTTCCATTTATTCGGGACATATTATTCAGGCCCTGCAAGACCATATCTGTTTCCTGTGTAGGTTTCCTGAGGGCATTGCATCTGACAATGGCCCCAGATTTTCAACCAAAGCTCTGTATCAATGGTCTCAATCATGGGCATATGACAGACTTTCCAGGTTCCATACACCATCTAGCTCACCCCAGCTGATAAAAAATTAACAAGTTTGATTTAATAAAAATTATGGGACATTGCATCACCAAACTGGAGAATACTTTCCATTTTCATGAGCATTTGGGTCACTTATGAAAAATAATAATGATCTAGTCCCCCCAAAATTTTTTAAATGTTAACTGTTATACATGCCACATTTTTATCACCATGCAATTAAATTAGAATAAATTATTTAAAAGTAACTTGAAAATTATGTACACATAGATTTAAAACTATTTTTAAACAAGTAACCACTTAAAAATCTCATTTTATAGACTAGAAATATTTCGAACCAATACAGTTTTACACACACGCACATATATATATATACACACATATACAAATATTTCAGTTGAAACAGTAGTTAAAAGGTACATTTAAATTTGAAATGGCATAAAAGAAAACAAAAATGGCTGTAACTAAAGGAGCCAAAATTTAATTTAGGAAGTTAGAAAAAAGAACAGCGTAATAAAACCAAAAATAGTACAGTAATGGAAATAATAACAGTAGGAGCTGAAAATCATAGCAAAATAATTAAATAAGAGAGAGGAGCAAGCAAATAAAAAGTGGTTCCCAAAAAATTAATTAAGTTGACAAATCTTTGTCAAGATTAATAAGGAATAAAAAGATAGAAGGCTTAAATAACAATATTAGAATTGTGGAATAAAATATCCATGGAAGCTGCAGAGATTAAACTGCAATAAGATAATAATATTAAAAAAAAAACCTTTATGACAATAAACTTGAAATTTTACAGGAAAAAATATAATACAGTATATTTAATTTATCATTATATATATATTACCTACACATACTCTAAAATAAAGAACATGACTATTAAAATATCTTTAATGCAAATTAAAATCTTCACACTAAGAAAATATTAGGCTGAGATGCTAGTAAGATTGTTTCAAATAAATCCAAATACCAATCTTATATAAATTCCTGCAGGGGATAGCAGGTTAGCAATAGGAACAACCCCAAACAAAAATGATATGAGGAAAGAAAGTTACAGGATAATCTCATTCACAGATATAGATGCTAGAATCCTAAACTATGTAAAATACTAGCAAATTGAGTACAGAAATACATTTTTAAAAAAGATAATATATCATGATCAGTTTAGCATTTTGATATTGCTAAAGGGAAATCTACTTCTATATTCTAGCCCCAAAATTATTGGTAGAACCACTCCAAGGCAAATGTCACACTTTTTTTTTTTTTTTTTTTTTACTGATTATTTAATATCCTTAAAAAGATTCTTCAATTTAAACACACCCAAACTATACTCATCAAACAATCACCAAAATAATACCTTGGTTATTGTCTTGACTGGAATGTTCCTCTAATCTGAGTCATTGGAATATCTCCTTCAGGATAAACAAAATAAAGCTTTCATTTGTAATAAATATTATCTAATTAAATTTATATGTTAAAGCAAATCAGTTTTACTATCATTGTTATATGCAATAATGACCTTAACATCATACATGTTAAACTAATTATATATTCCTCTTGTACTTCAATCTAAAACAAATATATTGTTGAACATGGTGTTCAGATAACACCTATAATCACATTACATACTACCAATGGTATGCATAATATTTTCTATGATGACTGTGCTGAATCTTTACCTCTTGTTAGTGTTTCCTTGGCTTTGACCCAGATCTCCTCTCTTCTCTACAGAGTCACAGTCAATGGTACTGTGACCCTCAAGGTGCTACACTATATTCATCGTATTTCCCTGTCACATCACAATCTCTTTGGAATGTGCATATTTTACACCTCAGCCTTAAACAAAGTTATTTTATGATTTCTTTCAATTTTCTCATACTCCACCATTCATAGGGTTAGGTGATAGAATTGGTATCTTTCTTATTTTCTACTTCTTTTCCCAAAATGCACCTCTCTTGGAGAAAAACAAAACAAAAGGAAAAACAAACTCAACCCCACTGATATATTTTTATTTGCACAATTGCCTTTGCCTTTCTAGTATCTAATCAGACTTCAAAGCTTTCTGAGTATGATTTATTTTATTGGTTGCTTTTCTGTCTCCTGCCAGCATCCTTGAGGAGTTCAACATCAATGTGAGAAAAAATATATATATTGGGTTGGCCAAAAAGTTTGTTCGGGTTTTTCATGGCATCTTACAGAAAAACCCGAACGAACATTTTGGCCAACCCAGTATATTGGGTTTTAATCTCAAATTACTTTTTCTTCCCCTCACTCAGCCACTCACCCTAAACTTCTACTCTAAATCTTGTCAAAACAAAACGCTGATAAACTATTGGAAACTGACAAAAGCCTAATTATTCACAATTATTAGATGTCTTTTTGTAGTAACTCTTCAGTTGTAAGCAGTATGTGAAGGTTATTAGTCTCCCTACGACCAGATGGTACACTATAATAAGAGCAAGTCTCAGAATGAATTCTGCAATACCAGGAAATGTTATTACCATTTAGGCACAAAAATAATCATAAAAAGATTCTGGAGGCTCAACGAATTCCCAGTGCTGTGTCCTTCTATGCTCTCCGATAAAATGTTGAAGAGTTCACTTGAGTCACATGCAACAATATTCTAGCAGCAGAATTAAGCGGACCTTCTAATCAGTGCCGGACAGTACAGAATCTATAGGATTAAAGGACTACGGACCTATTTCTGTGAGATTTCTAGTTTCTCATATTTTGTAAAAGCATGGAAGTGTCTTTATGACATTTCTACTGATCTGCCCATGTCAATTATTACTCATCTTACAAGTGAAAAATCCTTGTAAATATCTATTACACTAATAAATCCCTGGTATAGATGGCAGTAAGTATAACTAAAGTATTTTCAATCATTATATCTTGAGAACAAACTTTTTATTTTAGGTTTGAGATGTTAATAACCACAAAGGAAGGGCGTCTATAAAAATATGCAAATTCAAATAATATCTAAAAGAGGAAGCATAAACCCAAGGATTAAGGCGTCCATAGCATGATTAAAATGCTGGATACTATTAATAGAGCTGTAACTGTGTTGCTATTTTTAGTATGGATTATTATTGTTTCTTAAGGCATAAGTGTTGATTGGTTTCTCCCAGTGCAATTACTTTTGTATAAGTAGGGCTTCCCATGATTCGTCATCTAAACCCGGGCACTTTTGAAGGTGAAAGGGGTCAATAACTAGATCGTCTCTGGGGACAAGGCACTTCATGTTATCCCAAACAAACTGAGACGTATGGTCATCCTATTACCTGTAGTGCGCGATTGTACAAAACACGCAGTTTCTCAAGAACACAATCCTTGTTCTAGTAGAAGTATTTGTACAAGCTATCACCAACACACTGACAAGCTAACCTGTTGGGGTGAAGTCTGGTTGTTGACCATAAAAATCCCTCCTCTTCTCCCTGGAAACACAGACAAACCTATATTTCCCAGGTTTCAGTTAGTTGTGATAATGTGACTGATTTTTCATCAATGGAATGTGAACAAAAATAATGTGTGTTCTCGCTAAGCCTGTCCTTTTTCCTCTTCTGGCTGATTTTGGCAACCCAGTAATGATCTGCTGATCCAAAATGGCTTTATGTTGAAGATGGCACAGTGGGTCTCAACTTGAGACCCAGAATGACTGTGGAAATATGCTTCTTTCCTCCCACTCACTACCTTGAGCTGTAATTCTCTTTTTAGTTTTCCCTGTATCCCTTTACTTGTCTTTATTATTACCACTGTTACCATATTCTCTATATATGAGAAGCTACTCTGCTGATTTTGAGATTTCTTTTATTACCAGCAGTTGAATCCTGCGGAGCACTTACCTCACTATGTGACAGCATGAGAATTGCTAAATCCTACAAACCTGGATAATTTTACCCCTAAGAGTGCAAAACAGTGGTAGAGTGAGAAAACGGAGTTAGTGAAGTGGAGAGGTATTTTTGATGAAGCAGTTGGAGTAGTTCTCTTTGATGGGCTGATATTTGAGTAGATAGTTGAATCATATGAAATAACAAGCCGTGCAAAGCTGGCTGGAAGAGTTTTACATGACTTTGCTAATACCACAAAACTCAATTCCTTGCAACTTACGCAGGTTGCCAAGAACACGCAGGGAGCAGATCCAACCGTAAAGATTTAGAGGTGTGGGCGTAGCAAAACCCTATCAGCTATACTGTTGGAGAGGGGCTAAAAAAGCATTTTATTGGTATTTCATTTAAGTACTGTTATATACAAGTGTTTCTATTACTTCTTATCATCTGCAGTAATACATCTTTATAAGTATAATTGAATAAAGTGCCACTACCCATATATTCCCTGCCTAGTTAATGACTCTAATAGTAATTGAAAAACTTCTGTCGTGTCATAATTCTATCAATAAATCTATGTATTTAGAGTACCTCATTGTTTTGACCTGGTGCCCTTTTACCAACAGGCAATAAAAAAAGTGTAGGAATAATATCGTGCAGAGCAAACCTTCCTGCTGCTTATGCACACATATTTTCAGATCTAGGAAAGCAGTACTTTTAAAGCCTTTTCCTTTAACTTTGGAGAACTGGATTTTATTGCTCTTAATTAATATAATATTTCTTGATAAGTACATCGCAAGACTATCTGTAACTTGTCCGTGTGAACATTTTATTTTCCTTTTGGTCACTGACCTTCTGTTATACAGTATGATTTTAGTTACATTTGGAAGTTTTTTAAAAAAATCCTTAATAGCAATTTTAGCAATTGCCAGTCTAAAGACCTTTCTGCTATTCACTCCTTCCATCTCTAACATGATTTTCATAGTTTGTAACCTGCTTTCAACATTTAACTGCAAATCCAGGTAAGGGCAGAGAGAGTTCAGGTTTGAAAACTTGGTAGTTTTTATTCTGACATTTAAGCTGATTCCACTTATACGTAGCACACATAAGCTTTCTTGCAGAGTAAGGCAAGTGTTGCATAGAATTCACAGAATTCTATTTTAAAGCAGGTTCTCTTATTATAGCCTAATACCAGATGGAAGTAAAACTATGTCTAGCTTACTAAGTATGTATTTGATGTCAAGGAGAGTGCTTTTAATGAGGATTGAGTAGTGACCAAAATTGATATGTGACCTCTGATCTCACGGAGATTAGCCAAGAAAGGAGTGGGAAGACAGGTAGCCATTAGATAATTAATTACACGATGATCATTTAGTAACTATTGTGTTTACACTTAGTAACTATTTTGATAGGATCAATTTTTTAAAAAAACAGATTTTTGTGAGAGAAAATAATAGGGAGTCTTAATATAGCCTGGAATATAACACATTATGTCTCTGGGAAAGTTACTGTATGTTGATATCTGGTAGGTGAGTGAGTATCAGTAGGAAAATGAGGTGAGCAGGGGAAGCCAGTTAGTATCTCAGGTAAAGGAAGAGTATGGTCAGTGATGATAAATCAGAAAAGCATTCGATATTAGAAACATGGAGAAAAGGTGGATATGTCTGGGGCTTAAGGGGTGAAAAGGAGATTGGCAGGAAATCAGACTGGAGTCAGAGTCAATGGACAGATTACACAGAGTTTATAAAAGGGTGTAAGGTACAGATTTTACTCTGCACAATGGAAAGAAACTGACAGTGTTCAAGCATGGTGTAATGCGATCAGACTTGCTGCTGAAGGAGATGATTCTGGCTGCTGATGGAGAAGAGTTCAGAGAAGAGCAATAAGATTGGGTGTGTCGGTTGGGGTGAAAGGCATTGGAAAGCCATGGCAGCATTTGAGACAAAAAGCTGATGGCTATAGTTGAGACGCATTAGCCAAAGTGATGGTGCGAAAATTTTTCTGGATTAGAGATCTGTTTAGTACTTAAAAAGATTCTGATGGAAGGAGAAGGAGGCAGTGTTGTAAACTCTGAAGGTGCTGAGGACCAGATGGAGGGGATAGGCTAATACAGATCACCCTAACTTCTCTGCTTAAAATTCTTCTTTGGGTTTCCATTGCCACAATGGAGGCATGTTGATATAGCGATCAAAAGAACAAGTACTCTAATTTGGACTCTGTATTTTCAAATTCCAGCTCCCCTACTTAGAGGCCCTGCAATTTTAAACAATCCTAACTCCATTTGGTTTCTTATTCTGTAAATTGTGATAATATTTGCATGTTTCTTGGAGTCGTAGTATATGGATCCATGGCACAACGTAGAAACATAAATGTGTATAAAATAATTGGCCCCTAGTAAGTGTACAGTGAATGTTAGCTACCAAATTCAACTTTATTACTAGACCCTACCAGCCTCTGCTGACCCCTGCTCGTCTCTCCAAGATCACCTAGTGGCACTCTCTCCCGTGCACCTGGCACTCCAGGGACACTTTCATTTTCTCTGGCATTCTGTAATCAGTTCTGCCTCAGAGCCTGCTTTGCAGGATGCCAGGAATTAATTCTCTTCTGCTCCCACCCTTTACCTAGTTAATATTTACCCATCCTTCAGGTTTCAGTTCAAATGTCAAATTCCTCATAAGAATATTCCCTAATTCCAAATCTAGGAAAGTTCCCTCTCTCTTATAGCCCTCAGAACTTTACAATTAATAGAAATAGTGAAGTATTATTTATGAGTTGATTTGATCAATGCCCAGCATCTTCTACCAGACTGCAAATATATGAAGGCACAGAGCATAGCGTTTAACAAAGAGTCTTTCCAGAGCACCTAGTTCATTGTTGGCAACATAGTACAAACTAAACAGATATTTATTGGATGAATTAATTGCCACTGATTAAATAAAGAAATGAAAAATAATATTGTTCAGAGTTAAAGACTGTGAGTTCAGTTTCGGATATACTGAGTTTGAGAGCTCTATGGACTAATTCAATGGATGTTTTATTTTTCCATTCTAACATCACTTTGGTGATGGGAAAAAAAAGGGGGGGCAAAGGACACTAGACTTTCTCTGAGTCGGTGGGCATAAATGCTCTCCAAGAAGGTAGGGTTTTTAGTATTATTGAAGTCTTAAGAAATAAGGTAGAAACCTTCAAAGAGATAAGAGATATATATGAGAGATAAAAACACCCTGGAGGTAATCACATTAACCAGAATGTTTGTCTCTATTAATAGATAGAGTCTTTGTTTATTGGGATGGTGAGCATATATTAAATGAGCAGACATTGTTTAATTCAGAATAATTTAGAATTAATTACCAAATGGCCTAAAAGTTTCAAATTTATAAACAATATTTTGTATTGACAAAGATCCTGTGGCTATTTGATATTTGATACAGTTGCAATATTTAATAGAATATGGCATACAAGGTGTTTCTATTTGACAGTGATATGATGAATTCTTGAAAAAGCTCATGTTCTTCAAAATCAGGTACTGAAATTAGTGAGTTAAAATAATGAGTGAAATTAATGGGAAAACAGAGACATCTATGCAAAATCAGTGTAATTTTTAAACCAGAGCACTTAAAAAGTAATCACCAGAGAGTAACCTAGAGCTATGTTAAATCTACACTGACATGAGTGCCCCGAACCACAGATTTTAGGTCATCTATAAGGGATTCCAGGTGAACCGCTAAGAGCAAATACCCACTCCAGACTCAGGGTGTAATTTTCTGGAAAGGAAATTCTAGTGCTGATGCTTGCTCTCTCTCTTTTTTTTTTTCTTCTTAAAATTGAACTGAAATGTTCCCTGATGTCAGTGCGGCAGCAAGGTTGATGAATCAGCTTTTTCTGCTGAAGTTTATAATTGTATCATGTGGATATCATTACCCTATTTATCAATCACTTATGAACTAATTTTCATTATAGAAATACCTATTGTAGCAGAACAGACTCTATTGGAAAATAGGTTCCAGCAATTGGTAAGGCTTGGTTTCATAATCAAGATTTCAGTTTCCTTATTAAATAAATAATGTTAGAGTCATATAATATAAAAAAGATCTGGCTACTGAAAAGAACATGGCATATCTATGTGTGCTAATGTGGAAAGATTCCCAAGTTAAAATAAAGGGGGAGCACCAGCTTTTCCTTCAAGTGAATACATAATGGACCAAGATAAAGATGAAGTTTAAAAATGGAGTGTGTGTGCTTTTTTTCCAACTATAATAGGGTGAGAGGTCTCATTGCCTAATTGTTGGAAGGGTAGGCCACCTGTACACTTCAGGAAGCTACTCGAGGTAGACTTCTCAAGTTCTGTGCTACGCTCTTTTTCTTGTTCTTCCCCATAGTTCTTTCCATTTTTATCTCATCCTCACCAAGTATACTTTTATTTCCCATTTCCAGCAAGTTACCTTCTCTTCCCCATTAGATGTGTTCAACTCCCGTTGTATGGACAATACACCTGTTTGATTTTAGGAACACAAAAAGAACAGCCTCAGTCTTGAATAGAGACCTCATTATTTCTTCTTGCTTTTCCTCAATTCCCTGTCTCATCATAGGAGTAGATTTCACTCTATTCTCAAAATATATTTACCCCCTTTAAAAAAAAATCTTTAATTCGGAAGCTACTAATTAAAAGATTACGGGTGATCTTGGTTTGTGTAACTTTCCTAGAATTCTATTATGCATCTTAAAAAGCACCACACCATCACAGCAGTGTGTTGTTTCCCAATATAAGAAAACAAACAGCTGTATCCCTGAGAATTCTCCTTGCCTAATCATGAGAGTAATGAAGTGGATAGCAATGGGAGGAGAAAATAAGGCTACACTGGCTTATCTCTCAGGATTATTGTGTAAATACATGGGAAAATTTCTCCAAAATATTGTTCTTGCCTTGAAAATGCATGCTTGCATTTATTCAATTAGTCATTCAGTCAACAAGTGTTTATTTAGGGCCAACTGTTTGGCAGGTCCAATATCAAATGCTAGTTTTAGTGGTGAATGGAGCTGACAAAATCTTTGCCCTCAAGGAGCTAACATATTATTGGAGGAGTTTCATGCTGAGTTTTTATTTCGTCTTTAATATGTACGTCTTAAGCCACTTTGCATACATTAATTTAAAATACCATTGCATAATAAAATGATAATGTCCATGGGAATGTTTTATTTTATTACTGTGATCTCACCACTTTTTTAACTTTTTATTTGAAATAATTTTAGACTTAAGGAAAGTTGCAGGACGTGGACAGAAAGTACTCTTTATTCAGCTTCCCTTAATGTTAACATCTCCCATAACCATATAAAGGTTATTGAAAGAAGGAAAGTAACATTGATATAATACTGTTAATTAGGCTACCGACTTTTCCTGGTCTTTTATGACCTTGGCACTTTTGAAGAGTACTGGTCAGTCTTTTTGCCCCTCAATTTGGTTTTGTCTGATGTTTTCTCATGAGGAGATTGATGTTAGTATTTTTTTGCAAGAATATTATGGAATATTGTGGAATTCTTGTAAAATATTCCATGGTATTCTTGCAAATTTCCATCATCTTCTTGCCAAAAAAACACTTTCTCAATTAATGTCAGGGGTCCCATTATGTCATTATATTTTATTACTGGTTATATTGACTTTGAATATTTGTATAAAGTAGTGTCTCTCAAGTTTCTCCACTATAAAATTCCTATTTTTCTCTTTTAAATAAGTAACTATTTTACATGGAGATAATTTGAGTGAATGTAAATGTCTTCTTTCTCCTGATACTTTTACCCACTAATTTTAGCATTCATTGGTGGTCTTATCTGAAAAAATTACTTTGAAACTGTGTTCAATAATTCCATTTTAAGGAACACTTTTTAGTCTGGTTTACTTAGGTTATTTTTCTCATTCAGTCCTATGTTCTGGTATGCCTGGAATTTGGTGACTGGTTGCCAGACAATTAGATGAAAAATTATAATATCTCTGAATGATATTAATTTTGCTCAGAGAAAATTTAATTTTCTTCTGAAACAGGAAAAGTGTATGCAAATCTTGTGACCTCTCCAGACATTCCAATAATTCAACTACATTTTCAGTCCTTGTGAGAGGATACTTGTTTCTTTTATTCCCCTTTCTTCTACAGTTTGACTTTCATATGTATCCACTGAATGCAGGATTATTTACTAGGTCCCTTCTCCTTCTTAAATGTTAATGTCCAATTTTTGCCTATACTGTAGCTTTCAAACTGCCAGACTCTGCTTAGCCTTTAGTCTTCTAGGAAATGCTTTATGTTTGAAACGTTCCACCTGTTACCCCCTGTTAACCCACGTAAATGGGTAAACGTTCCCCATTTACCCCATGTAAATCGTCTTTGCTGAAATGCCTCCTTATGTCTTTTGCCTATTTTCTAATTGAATTATTTGTTTATTAGTTTTTCCATTTGTTTATTTCTGATGAGTTTTGAGCTTTTATACATACTAGTATGTATAATCCTTATTTCTTTTTTCCCTCCAGATATATTGAGATATTATTGACATATAACACTATATAAATTTAAAGTGTACAACATGATGATTTGATATACTTATATATTACAAAATAATTACCACAGTAAGAATAGAACCATCATATGATCTAGCAATTTCATATATACAAAGGGTCTTGAAGAGACATCTACATTCTCATGTTCATTGCAGTGTTATTCACAATAGCTAAGATATGGGAACTACCTAAGTGTCCATCTATTGATAAATGTTTAAAGAAGATGTGGTATACATACATATATATAGATATAGATATAGATATAGATATATACGTATGTGTATATATACAATGGAATATTATTCAGCCATGAAAAAAGGAAATCCTGCCATTTGCAATGATATGAATGGAACTCGAGGACATTATGCTAAGTGAATTAAGTCAGACAGAGAAAAACAAATACTATACGATATCACTTATCTGTGGAATCTAAAAAAAGTGAAACTCCTAGGAACAATAGACTTGTGGTTTTCAGGGGCTAGGGAGTGAGGGTAATGGGGAAATATCATCAAAGAGTACAAGCTTCCAGTTATAAGATGAATAAATTCTGGAGATCTAATACACAGATAATCTCTACTCTATGGTGATTATAGTTAACAACACTGTATTACATACTTGAAAGTTGCTAAGAGAATAGATCTTAAATGTTCTCACACAAAAAAGCTAATTATGTGTGGTGAGAGAGATGTTAACTAACCCTAGTGGTATATTAATTTTGTAATATGTAAGTGAGCATTTATTTTTAATGCTTAGACTTTTGATATTTAACCAAAACGTGCTATTGCATCACCTCTAAAAAGATATGACTAACCCACCATGGGAACATTGTAAAACTATTGAGAAGGAGAATGATTACTGCTGTCTGTCCACCAAGTCCTATCTTCTTTCTTATCAATCTATGTTATAATGCTGTATGCATAGCTATAGTACTTTCAAAATGCCATGCTTGGGGGCAAACATTTTCTATCAAAGAGTCACATTGCACTATGCTATATGTATTTTTAATTCAATAAAATCATCAGAGTCCCTTGTATATACTTTTGTGCAGTGTTCTATAAGGTGCTTTTCAGAGAATAAGGCACATTACCAAAAAGTCGTTCGATATCTGTATGTAACATGTGCTACTTTCCTCACAAGTAGAAAATCAGCCATAAAACCCTGCAGACTTGATTTGGCATACATGCAGCAAGAATGTGTACATATACCCACAGCTTTAGCATTGTATTATTTAAATAAGAAATTTAACTTTTGATATTAAATCTAGGCAGTCCTCTGCTTGTGGATTTCAAATTTCAGTATTCAACAAAATGAAGAATAATGGAATATGTTAAAATATTTGGATTACTTTTGCATATGTTAATTTGAAAAGAATCCTTTAAAGCATGTGCCAAATTTTTGGTATATCTTAAGCAAGACTTTGAAACTCAGGAAAGGACTCGAGAAAAAATACAATGGCTTTGATTGGGTGTTTCATCTTTTAATATATTCATTCCCTGTTACTTGAGTACATTTACATAGAACTCATTATACTCTACTGCAAGAGCAGACAAGAAATAGATGAAAAGAAATGAATAGTACAGATAAATTTAGACTACATTGTAGCAAGATATTTATTACTATATATTTTATCTCAGTCAATTTTTCAGAGTAAACCTTTGATGCACAACAGTTTATCATTAGTGTTGTATTGATTTCAAGGCAGAAATCCAACCTGTATGTTCCTGACCAGAATCACATTGGACTTACCAAGTGGAGACAGTGTTTTGTTTTTCCACCTGACGAATTATCTCCTAACCTATGGAGCTATTGGAAAATTCTGCCTTCCTTAAGATGATGATAAGGGTGAGGTGAAAAAACAAACCAACCAACAAAACAAAGTTACCCTGGAAACCTGGTCCAGAGAATACAGAATTTTGCCTGATCTTTTATTTTCCATGGCATTGCAGCATTTGTCTTACCCTTGAAATTGACCATCAGTGGAGTCTTTAGAAACACTGCTAGTGAACCGTGAACCATTTTGTAAAGAAGAGTTTAAATTCAGAATGAAACTGAAAAAAAGTATTTGTGTCTAAGTGTGAGCAATGTTAAAATGAAATTAAGAAGTTTGCTGCTTCAAACATTCCTCAGTTTTTAAAAGATTTTGAAAGTCAGTATCTTTTCTTTTTATTTAATTCTTTCCCAATCTCCACCTTATCTGTCTCTTCTTTCAAAAAAAAAATTATTTCCAGCCAACTTTTCTTCTAAGCCTAATTTTAATAGTTTTATTGATGTACAATTGATACACAAAAAACTGCACATATTTAATGTGTACAATTTGATGAGTTTGGACATAGGCAAACAAACACCCATGATACCATCACCACAATCAAGGTAATAGACATATCCAACACATTACAAAGTTTCCTTGTATTCCTCCCTTCCTTCCTTCCTCCCTTCCTTCCTTTAGAAGTAAGAACCTCTTAACAACTTTTGCAATGCACAGTAACAGATCATTAACTATAGACACCATGTTGTACAGCAGGTCTTTAGAATTTATTCATCTAGCATAATTGAAACCTTATATCCGTTGAAAAGCAGTTTCTCATTTCTCCCACCCCCATCTCCCCAATCCCTGGCAACTCCTATTTTATTCTCTGCTTCTAAGAGTTTGACTATTTTAGATACTTCATATATGTGAAATCGTACAGTATTTGTTCTCTGATTGGCTTATTTCACTTAGTCCTCCAGGATCATCCATGTTGTCTCAAATAGCAGGATTTTCTTTTTTAAGGCTAAATAATATTACATTGTATGGTTATGTCCATATCTTGGCTATTGTGAATAATGTTGCAGTGAACATGGAGTGCAGATACCTCTTCAGATCCTAATTTCAATTCTTTAGGAAATATACCCAGAAGTATGATTTCTGGATCATATAGTAGTTCTATTTTTAATATTTTTGAGGAAACCTTAGGCTATTATTTTCATACTTGCTGCAGCTTTTTACATTACTACCAAGAGTGCAAAAGGCTTTCAATTCTTTACATCCTTGCCAACACTTGCGCACAGGAAACTACAAAATATGGATGAAAGAAATAAAGGAAGACACAAATAAATGGAAAGAAATCCTGTATTCATGGATTGGAAGACTTAATACTGTTAAAATGTTCACAATACCCAAATCCATCTACAAATTCAATGATATCCCCATTAAAACCCAAAGGCCATTTTTTTCCAAAAATAGAAAACAATCCTAAACTTCATATGGAATTGCAAAAGGCACAGAATATTCAAAGCAATCTCGAGAAAGAAGAACAAAATGTCCAGGCATCACACATCCAGATTTCAAAATATATTATAAAACTACAATAATTAAAACAGTATGGTACTGGCATAAAGACATACATACAGACCAAGTAAACAGAAAAGAGGGCCCAGAAATAAATACATGAGAATAGAGTCAATTGATCTTCAACAAGGGTGCCAAAAATTCACAATGAGCAAAAGAAAGTCTCTTAAACAAATGGTTGGGAAAACTAGATATCCACCTGCAAAAAAATGAAATTTGATACCTGTGTTATACCATACACAAAATAAACTCAAAATGGATTAAAAACAAATATATGACATGGAACTGTGAAAACCTACAAGAATACATAGAAGTAAAGCTCCTTGACTTTAGTCTTAGAAATTATTTTTTAAATATGACACCAAAAACATAAGCAACAAAAGCAAAAATAGACAAGTGGCACTACATCAAACTAAAAAGCTTCTGCACAACATAGGAAACAACATACTGAAAAGGCAACCTACTGAATGAGAAAAAATATTTGTAAACCATATATGTGATTCGAGGTTAATTCCCCCTAAATATAAAATACTCACATGACTCAAAAGCAAATAAATAACCCAATTAAAAATGGGTACAGGACTTGAACAGGCATTTCTCACAGAAGACATACAAATGGCCAACAGGTATATTATCAGTGAAATGTGACTCAAAACTACAGTGAGAGGGGGGACCTTCAAGATGGCAGAGGAGTAAGATGTGGAGATCACCTTCCTCCCCACAAGTACATGAAAAATACAGCTACATGTGGAACAACTCCTACAGAACACTTACTAAATGCTGGCAGAAGACCTCCGACTTCCCAAAAGTCAAGAAACCCCACGTACCTGGGTAGGGCAAAAGGAAAAAGAAAAAACAGAGACAAAAGGATAGGGATGGGACCTGCCCCTCTGGGAGGGAGCTGTGAAGGAGGAAAAGTTTCGACACACTAGGAATACCCTTCAGTGGTGAAAACTGGGGGTGGGTGGGGAGGAAGCTTCAGAGCCATGGAGGAGAGTGCAGTAACAGGGGTGCAGAGGGCAAAGTGGAGAGATTCCCACACAGCGGATCAGTGCAGACCAGCACTCACCAGGCTGAGAGGCTTTCCTGCTAACCCGCCAGGGCGGATGGGAACTGGGAGCTGAGGCTCGGTTTTCAGAGGTCAAATCCCAGGGAGAGGACTGGGATTGGCTGCGTGAACACAGCCTGAAGGGGCTAGTGCACCACAGCTAGCCGGGAGGGAGTCCAGGAAAAAGTCTGGACCTGCCTAAGAGGCAAGAGACAATTATTTCAGGGTGCACAAGGAGAGGGGAATCAGACCACCGCCTAAACGAACTTCAGAGATGGGCGGGAGCCATGGTTATCAGCACGGACACCAAAGACAGGCATGAAACGCTAACGCTGCTGCTGCAACCACCAAGAATCCTGTGTGCAAGCACAGGTCACTGTCCACACCTCCCCTCCCGGGAGCCTGTGCAGCCCGCCACTGCCAGGGTCCCGTGATCCAGGGACAGCTTCCCCAGGAGAACACACAGTGGGCCTCAGGCTGGTGCAACGTCATGCTGGCCTCTGCCACCACAGGCTCACCCCTCATTCCATACCCCTCCCTCCCGCCAGCCTGAGTGAGCTAGAGCTCCCTAATCAGTTGCTCCTTTAACCCCCTCCTGTCTGGGTGAAGAACAGACACGCTCAGGTACCTACATGCAGAGCCGGGGCCAAATCCAAAGCTGAACCCCAGGAGCTGTGCGAACAAAGAAGAGAAAGGGAAATCTCTCCCAGCAGCCTCAGGAGCAGCGGATTAAATCTCCACAATCAACTTGATGTACCCTGCATCTGTGGAATACCTAAGTAGACAATGAATCATCCGCAAATTGAGCTGGTGGACTTTGGGAGCAACTGTAGACTTGGGGGTTGCTGTATGCGACTGACTACTTTCTGATTTACATGCTTATCTTAGTTTAGCTTTTAGCGCTTGTTTTCATTGGTGGATTTGTTTATTGGTTTGGTTGCTCTCTTCTTTTTTTCTTTGTTTTTTATTACTTTTTAATTTTTTATTTTAATAATTTTTTAAATTTTATATTTTAATAACTTTATTTTTTCTTTCTTTTTTTCTTCCTTCCTTTCTTTCTCCCTTTCTTTCTTTCTTTCTTTCTTTCTCTCTCCCTCTCTCTCTTTCTTTCTTTCTTTCTTTTTTACCTCCATTTTCTTCTGAGCTGTGTGGCTGACAGAGTCTTGGTGCTCCGGCCAAGTGTCTGGCCTGAGCCTCTGAGGTGGGAGAGCCAAGTTCAGAACATGGGACCACCAGAAACCTCCTGGCCCCTCGTAATATCAATCAGAAAGAGCTCTCCCAGAGATGTCCATCTCAACGCTAAGACCCAGCTCCACTCAACAACCAGCAAGCTCCAGTTCTGGACACCCCATGCCAAACAACTAGCAAGGCAGGAACACAACTCCACCCATTAGCAGAGAGGATGCCTAAAATCATAATAAGTTCACAGACACCCCAAAACACACCACCAGACACCGTCCTGCCCACCAGAAAGACAAGATCCAACCTCATCCACCAGAACACAGGCACCAGTCCCCTCCACCAGGAAGCCTACACAACCCGCTGAACCAACCTTACCCACTGGGGGCAGACACCAAAAACAATGGGAACTACAAACCTGCAGCCTGGGAAAAGGGGACCCCAAACACAGTAAGTTAAGCAAAATGAGAAGACAGAGAAATACACAGCAGATGAAGGAGCAAGGTAAAAACCCACCAGACCAAACAAATTAAGAAGAAATAGGCAGTCTACCTGCAAAATAATTCAGAATAATGATAGTAAAGATGATCCAAAATCTTGGAAATAGAATGGAGAAAATACAAGAAACTTTTAACAAGGACCTGGAAGGATTAAAGAGCAATCAAACAATGATGAACAACACAATAACTGAAATTAAAAATTCTCTATAGACGGGATCAATAGCAGAATAACTGAGGCAGAAGAATGGGTAAGTGACCTGGAAGATAAAATAGTGGAAATAACTACTGCAGAGCAGAATAAAGAAAAAAGAATGGAAAGAACTGAGGACAGCCTCAGAGACCTCTGGGACAACATTGAATTCACCAACACTCGAATTATAGGGGTCCCAAAAGTAGAAGAGAAAAAGAAAGGGACTGAGAAAATATTTGAGGAGATTATAGTAGAAAACTTCCCTAATAAGAGAAAGGAAATAGTCAATCAAGTCCAGGAAGCACAGAGAGTCCCATACAAGATAAATCGAAGGAGAAACATGCCAAGACACATGTTAATTGAACTATCAAAAATTAAATACAAAGAAAAAATATTAAAAGCAGCAAGGGAAAAGAAACAAATAACATACAATGGAATCCCCATAAGGTTAACAGCTGATCTTTCAGCAAAAGCTCTGCAAGCCAGAAAGCTGTGGCAGGACATATTTAGAGTGATGAAAGGGGAAAACCTACAACCAAGATTACTCTACCCAGCAAGGATCTCAATCATATTCGACAGAAAATTAAAACCTTTACAGACAAGCAGAAGCTAAGAGAATTCAGCACTACTGAACCAGCTTTACAACAAATGCTAAAGGAACTTTTCCGGCAGGAAACACAAGAGAAGAAAAAGACCCACAAAAACAAACCCAAAACAATTAAGAAAATGCTAATAGGAGCATACATACCGATAACTACCTTAAATGTAAGTGGATTAAATGCTCCAACCAAAAGACAAAGAGTGGATGAATGGATACGTAAACAAGACCCATATATATGCTGTCTACAAGAGACCCACTTCAGACCTAGGGACACATACAGACTGAAAGTGAGGGGATGGAAAAAGATATTCCATGCAAATGGAAATCAAAAGAAAGCTGGAGTAGCAATTCTCATATCAGACAAAATAGACTTTAAAATAAAGACTATTACCAGAGACAAAGAAGGACACTACATTATGATCAAGGGATCAATCCAAGAAGAAGATATAACAATTGTAAATATTTATGCACCCAACATAGGAGCACCTCAATGCATAAGGCAAATGCTAACAGCCATAAAAGGGGAAATCGACAGCAACACAATCATAGTAGGGGACTTTAACACCCCACTTTCACCAATGGACAAATCATCCAAAATGAGAATAAATAAAGAAACACAACCTTTAAATGACACATTAAACAAGATGGACTTAATTGGTATTTATAGGACATTCCATCCAAAAACAACAGAATACACTTTCTTCTCAAGTGCTCAAGGAATATTCTCCAGGATAGATCATATCTTGGGTCACAAATCAAGCCTTGGTAAATTTAAGAAATCGGAAATCATATCAAGCCTCTTTTCTGACCACAATGCTATGAGACTAGATATCAGTTACAGGAAAAATCCGTAAAAAATACAAACATATGGAGGCTAAACAATATGCCCCTAAATAACCAAGGGGTCACTGAAGAAATCAAAGAGGAAATCAAAATGTACCTAGAAACAAATGACAATGAAAACATGACAGCCCAAAACTTATGGGATGCAGCAAAAGCAGTTCTAAGAGGGAAGTTTATAGCAATACAATCCTACCTCAAGAAACAAGACACATCTCAAATAAACAACCTAACCTTACATCTAAAGCAATTAGAGAAAGAAGAACAAAAAGCCCCAAAGTTAGCAGAAGAAAGAAATCATAAAGATCAGATCAGAAGTAAATGAAAATGAAATGAAGGAAATGATAGAAAAGATCAATAAAACTAAAAGCTGGTTCTTTCAGAAGGTAAACAAACTTTATAAACCATTAGCCAGACTCATCAAGTAAAAAAGGGAGAAGACTCAAATCAACAGAATTAGAAATGAAAAGGAGAAGTAACAACTGACACTGCAGAAATACAAAGGATCATGAGAGATTACTAAAAGTAACTATATGCCAATAAAATGGACAACCTGGAAGAAATGGACAAATTATTAGAAAAGCACAGCCTTCTGAGATTGAACCAGGAATAAAGAGAAAATATAAACAGACCAGTCACAAGCACTGAAATTAAAACTGTGATTAAAAATCTTCCAACAAACAAAAGCCTAAGACCAGATGGCTTCACAGGCAAACTCTATCAAACATTTAGAGAAGAGCTAACACCTATCCTTCTCAAACTCTTCCAAAATATAGCAGAGGGAGGAACACTCCCATACTCATTCTACAAGGCCACCACCACCTTGATACCAAACCAGACATAGATGTCACAAAAAAAAGAAAACTGCAGGCCAGTATCACTTATGAACATAGATGCAAAAATCCTCAACAAAATACTAGCAAACAGAATCCAACAGCACATTAAAAGGATCATACACCATGATCAAGTGGGGTTTATCCCAGTAATACAAGGATTCTTCAGTATACGCAAATCAATGTGATACACCATATTAACAAATTGAAGGATAAAAACCATATGATAATCTCAATAGATTCCGAAAAAGCTTTTGACAAAATTCAACACCCATTTATGATAAAAACTCTCCAAGAGTAGGCATAGAGGGAACTTACCTGAACATAATAAAGGACATATATGACAAACCCACAACCAACATTGTTCTCAATGGTGAAAAACTGAAACCATTTCCACTAAGATCAGGAACAAGACAAGGATTGCCCACTCTCACCACTATTATTCAACAAGTTTTGGAAGTTTTAGCCACGGCAATCAGAGAAGAAAGAGAAATAAAAGGAATCCAAATCAGAAAAGAAGTAAAACTGTCACTGTTTGCAGATGACATGATACTGTACATAGAGAATCCTAAAGATGCTACCAGAAAATTACTAGAGCTAATCAATGAATTTGGTAATGTAGCAAGATACAAAATTAATGCATAGGAATCTCTTGCATACCTATACACTAATGATGAAAAGTCTGAAAGAGAAATTAAGGAAACACTCCCATTTTACATTGCAACAAAAAGAATAGAACACCTAGTAGTATACCTACCTAAGGAGACAAAAGACCTGTATGCAGAAAACTATAAGACACTGATGAAAGAAATTAAAGATGATACCAACAGATGGAGAGATATACCATGTTCTTGGATTGGAAGAATCAACATTGTGAAAATGACTCTACTACCCAAAGCAATCTACAGATTCAGTGCAATCCCTATCAAACTACCAATGGCATTTTTCACAGAACTAGAACAAAAAATATCACAATTTGTATGGAAACACAAAAGACCCCGGATGGCCAAAGCAGTCTTGAGAAAGAAAAACGGACCTGGAGGAATCTAGCTCCCTGACTTCAGACTATACTACAAAGCTACAGTAATGGAGACAGTCTGGTACTGGCACAAAAACAGAAATATAGATCAAAGGAACAGAATAGAAAGCCCAGAGATAAACCCACACACATATGGTCACCTTATGTTTGATAAAGTAGGGAAGAGTATACAATGGAGAAAAGACAGCCTCTTCAATAAGTGGTGCTGGGAAAACTGGACAGCTACATGTAAAAGAATGAAATTAGAACACTCCTTAACACCATACACAAAGATAAACTCAAAATGGATTCAAGACCTAAATGCAAGACCAGACACTATAAAACTCTTAGAGGAAAACATAGGCAGAACACTCTATGACATAAATCACAGCAAGGTCCTTTTTGACCCACCTCCTAGAGAAATGGAAATAAAAACAAAAATAAACAACAAATACATGAAAAGATGCTCAACATCACTAATCATTAGAGAAATGCAAATCAAAACTACAGTGAAGTATCACCTCACACCATTCAGAATGGCCATCATCAAAAAGTCTACAAACAGTAAATGCTGGAGAGGGTGTGGAGAAAAGGGAACCCTCTTGCACTCTTGGTGGGAATTAAGTTGATACAGCCACTATGCAGAACAGTATGGAGGTTTCTTAAAAAACTAAAAATAGAAATACCAGATGACCCAGCAATCCCACTACTGGGCATATACCCTGAGAAAACCATAATTCAAAAAGAGTCATGTACCACAATGTTCATTGCAGCACTATTTACAATAGCCAGGACATGGAAGCAACCTAAATGCCCATCAACAGATGAATGGATAAAGAAGATGTGGCACATATATACATTGGAATATTACTCAGCCATGAAAAGAAACGAAATTGAGTTATTTGTAGTGAGGTGGATGGAGTTAGAGTCTGTCATACAGAGTGAAGTAAGTCAGAAAGAGTAAAACAAATACTGTATGCTAACACATATATATGGAATCTAAAGAAGAAAAAATGGTTCTGAAGAACTGAGGAGCAGGACAGGAATAAAGGCACAGATGTAGAGAATGGACTTGAGGACATGGGGAGGGGGATGTGTAAGCTGGGATGTAGTGACAGAGTAGCACTGACATATATACACTACCAAATGTAAAATAGATAGCTAGTGGGAAGCAACTGTATAGCACAGGGCAATCAGCTCCATGCTCTGTGACCACCTAGAGGGGTGGGATAGGGAGGGTGGGAGGGAGAAGCAAGAGGGAGGGAATATGGGGATATATGTATATGTATAGCTGATTCACTTTGTTATACAGCAGCAACCAACACAACAAGGTAAATCAATTATATTCCAATAAAGATGTTAAAAAAAAGAAAAAAAAGAAGAGTATATATTCTGCTGCTGTTAGGTGGAATGTTCTGTAGATATCTGTGATACTTGGTTTGTTCAATGCTATTTCTTCTTTTATTTTATATTTAGTTTTTTCAGCCACTGTTAAATGTTGTATACCAGAGTCTTAAACTATTATTGTTTAATTGTCTATTTCTCTCTTCAATTCTGTCAGATTTTGCTTCTTGTATTTTGGAGCTTTGTTGTTTTATGCATGTATGTTTATAATCAACACTTTTATCATTATCAAATGTCTCTAGTGACAAAAAAAAGAAAACAAAAAAACTACAGTGAGATACCACCTCACACCTGTTAGGATGGGTATTATCAAAAATGGAAAAGATAACCTAATTTCTTGTCATTCAAACTTTTATTTATATCAGTATGAACTTATGTATATTTATTTTATATCTTGAATTGTGACTCAGTGGCACACTATTTATTTTGCTACTCAAATTGTTCTAGCTCTACTCATTGGGAACTTTTTTGGGTTAAGTGAACTCTGGATCCTGTTATTGGAGAAGGGTATTTAGAAAACAAGATCTGAGTGATAGGTGTGTTGTTTGCTAATTAGGTTACTGCTTCTAGATTTCCCAGTAGACAGATCTCAGAAATATATGTATATAACAACTTATTATATATATTATCTCTAATTACTTCTGTATCAATCAGTAAATTTGTATCTGTATATATTTTAAGCTAAACATGATGTTTGTTTGATTTACATGATTCGAATTTAGTACAACAGGGCTTTTTCTAGCTTTCCTCCTTACGTAACAGTGTCTTCCTCAGAAACCTGGTTCCTACTATCATTTACCCTTTACTTATTTGTTCAGTCCACAGACCCACAACACACGCGTTAAGCATCATGAACATAATCTGGGGTTTCTTAGAAATGCAGAATTTTGCATCTCACTCCAGAATGACTGAATCATAATTTTCAAATTAACAACATCCCCAGGTGTTTCATATGTAGATCAAATTTTGAGAAGCACTGTTCTATAAGGCCCACATGATAATGACAGTCCAGACTGTGTTTGTATAATTGACATTGTATTTCAAGTAAAAGTTCAAAATTTTTTTAAAAACTTGCTCAAAAAGTCAAACATCAGTGCATTGTAAGAGCCATGCCCCACAAATTTAGATTGATATGTTGCCTAGAGACTCTAATAAGAGGCTCGTAACTGGGTCTCTTAGGAACTGGCGCAGAACATCGTGGACCTTCATTTTTTTCTAGATCTTTTGAAGTTTCTTTTAGAATATTAATTTTTAGTTTCTGTATCTTATTCATCTTTTTTTCATATATAAATACATTCTAGCTATTGTAGGAGGTCACTGAAAATTGTTTACTTTACAAGTGCCCTTAATTATATGTTGCAACATTATGGTTTGAAGTTTATTCTGTAAAAGAGCTTTTTAATTTTTTCCTGAATGCTTTTGTTTATAAGCCTTTATAGTGAGTAATAGATTAATATGAGGAAAAGAGAAGCTGGGAAAGGCTAAGCTGATTGACATAAACAAAAAAAGGAGATCAACTTTTTTCGGTAGAGAAACTAAGTGTGAAATTTGGTGTGAGGGAAGAGCAATAAGGGAAGGCAGAGAGAGAAAGAGCCCTGGGAGCACATTTAGCAAAGAGGGAAGGGGTCTGACGACGCAGCTGCCGTGGGAAGTGTGACTGAGGAAGAGCAGTATCTAAAACAGGGTTTTAAGAAATATTGCTGTTGGTTGTGTGAAATAATTCACTTCCACCCCATCTCCTTTAGAGGCATTCCTTAGCAACCTTGATTCTTTTTTCAAAATTTTATTTAGGTGTGTATCATTGATATAATTAGTAAGAAAGAAAATCCAGCTCATAATGGTACACAGAATTGGAAAGTAATGATGACTAACTTCATCTTCAGAGAAATACTGCAAATTAAGGCTTAATAACCTCATTTTACAGAGAAAAAATTCACATGCTTTAAAAAAAAATAAAGGTTTAATAGCATGTCCCCACCCACCTGTCTTTAATGAGAAAAAGCCTAGGTTTTTCAGACCCCAAAACTAACATCAATTCCACCATTGGATAGCAACCACTGGCAACATCCTAGGCTCTCTTGGAAGCCTATAAGCAGCAGTATCAGAGCCCTAACCAAGAAACTGAAGTACAGTCTCAGCAGGGGATGCCAGGGTTAAGAATCTGTACACCATGCTGCTAAAAGCCATGTTTGGCATTAATCCCAACCAGTTAGAATTAAATTAATATTTTCCAACAGTAATACAGATTTCTTCTAGTAGCCACCTTTTCTGTGAGGGTCCCCGAACACAGAGATAACTGAGAGTCACTTATGTTAATCTTAACCATACAGCAGTCAAAACAAACTCAGAACTGTGTCAATGTGGTCTTGCGACAAAGTATTTAATGAGTTCAAAGAAAATGAGTTTTCTTTACTTTATAATTACCCCACTACCTCCTCCAACCCACCCAACACTCAACCTCACCAAAGATTTAAAAAGAGGAGGTAAATTAAGATCCTCAAATGACAGTAACCTGGCAAACCAAATCAAAAAAAAAAAGATCCCTTGAGAAACATATCTTCACCAATGTATATCTTGGATAGAAATTAAAAATAAACAAACGTGTATTTTAGACCTGGGAGAAATAAAACAAAAATGTGTGTCTTTCCATGGGCATTTGAAAACAGAATAAAATATCTTGTAAAAGCAGTATAGTTTAAAAGTTTTGAAATATGTGTGTACAGTTTCTGGTTTTAATTTTACTACTAGTAGAACAAAGGCCAAGTCACAGAACTTTTGAGCATCAGAGTGTCTTTTACTCTAAATTGGGAATAATAAAGTTTGTAGGATCTGTGTTACAGAGTGTTGAGAGAATAGAATATTTTTATACACAAAATATTTTCTAAACTGTAATATGTGATCTATTACATTTAATCCACCACTATAAGGAAAAAAAAGATGAATATCTGTTGTAATATATTCTACACTACAGTTTTTTAGCATGACCTTAAAAACAGGCATAATTTCTGAGTTTTTTAAAAAATATTTTTGAAACTTTTGATTTGTGTCCATATCAAAAATATTAAATATGTGAATTACATCAGTAATTAGTTATTTATATTACACTGCATATTTTAATAGATCAATGATGATCTAGAAAATTATAGAGAATAGAGAAAGGCAAAATTGCATAATTTTAGGAACATACTAATAACATGTAATTTATACTACTTAATTAGAGTTTAGCCAACAACAATAGTCACACCTGGAGGCCAATTAAAATTTGGTGTCTTTAATTGTGCTCTTGCAAGTTTCTGCCACTTCTTTTTCTGTTTTCCACCTGGTTGGAATTCCATTGCCAAAAGACAATCTAACCTTTAACTTGCTACCAGGAGAATTTACTGAGCATATTTATGTAGAATTCAAATGCGACCAGAGAGAAGGGTAAATTATCTGAGGTGGGCTTGAAGGTAAACAGCTGTCGGTGAACTATGAATCGTCTCAAAGGAACATTAGCTAAACTAATTTTAAAAGGGAAAATTGTTTTGCATGTTGAAAGGAATAACCGCAAGGACCTTGCCCTCACTCTTAATTTACCATCTAACTCATAGCCTCCTTGGGGAAGCAATATGATAAGCTGTTTTTGTTTGTTTATTTATTTATATATCTATTTATTTTTAAATAAGTTTTCTATTTTCTGGATACTAAAATGAATATCTGAGGAAAACTGAAACGTCCTTCCTTACAGAAAGGTAGAAAAACATCAACACTCCTATTCTGTGGCTAAATACCGACCTAGGTTTAAGTGCTTAAAACTGTTCTGCTGGTTTTGTTTTGTTTGCTTTTTGTTTTTCAAAGTGAAATCTTCCTGAAAATTTAGGTTACTATGGATGACACATTGTTTTATATTTTAAAAATCAATATTCTTTTATATTTTAAAAGTCAGTTGTGTCCGTGCTAATGTAACCAATGAATTGGCCTTCCCTTTCTTTTGTTCTTTTTTTGAATCCATGGAGTATGAGATAATCTGATTCACTCAGGCGGATAGTTTGAACCAGAAATGTTTTCCTAACATTATGTCCTATACTTTTAAAATACAATTTATTTAAGCAGAAATGGCAGGAGAAATTTTATTCTGATGCCTGTAACAGAAACAAAACAATATCAGGCAGTTAATCCAGCTGCAGAACCTGAAGACTCCAGTGGGTTACATATTTACACATGATGTTTGTAAATATGCGTGTTTGTTATCGATGCTTTAAAATATTTCAAATTAAATTGAATTAGAATCAAACATTATGACATTGAAGCATTCCTGAGGAAACCTAAGCTTTCACAAAACACATTTGCAAAGTGCTGTCTTAAAGATTTAAGAGTTAGCAATTTAAAGAGCTGTGAATAGAGGTTATTTAGATAATTCATTTATGAAAATGCAGTGTGAAATTATACTAAAACATAGAGTTTAATTAAGAAAAAGATATGTCAAGAGTAAGGTGTTTTGATAGTTTAGAACTTACTAATCACCTTTCTATTCGCCTCTCAGTTTTTGGTTGTTCTTTTACTTTCACTCCATTATTTGCAATATACTCTTCTTTCATAATCTTCACTGTCCTCGTCACAATATATTTCTACTATTATACTCCTCTTTGTAATTCTTTCACATTCTACCCTTTACTTATTTTCTGAAGCTGTGTTTTCTTGTATAGCTTTTCTAATGCTCATTACCACTCATCTTCTCTAAATTATTTTTCTTAAAATGTAGCAACGAATTATGAACATATTGTTCACATATTACCTGCACATAATGGAAGAAATTTTATCTTACTGAGGTATGGGGAAGTCATTCTGACTTATCCAGGATTTAGCTCTACTTTATGCTAACTAACCCTGTCTTACGGCATGTGAAACATGCTTTGTACATCTGCTTTAGTCATTAAAAGAAATAATGCATTTAAAAATCAAAATGGAGAAACTATAGATCAGGAATCTAAAATGAAGCCATATGGCCACTGTAGATGTGATTTCAGACACATTCCTTCTTCACTGAGAATGTGAATTTTTCTGAACTGTATCAAACTCAAGGACACCACCAGCCGTTCTGAAAACAACATCTGCTGGCAACTGCCAGCTGCAAACTTAAGGCAAAAGGTCTCCACTTGTAACTGCAACCATTTGGGTCCCCAACTAATCCTTACTTAACAAGCACCCTTACTTTTTGCCAGCTCCAATCCTAATTCTTGACGAACAACTTACATAGCCTTGCAGTTTTTGCCTTTATAAGCCTCGGCTCATTTTGTAGTCCAGTGGAAAGCAATTCAAGCACTTCCTGGATTTGTGTCTCCTGGGCCATAGTCCTCAGGTTGGCCCAAGTAAAACTCTCCTCTCTTCTTATTATAGATTGGTTATTGATTATTTCCGTGGACCTACATATATGTAATGTAGAAGTTTAAATAACTGATTACATTATTTAGTTTTGCTATGTGACTCAATATTCTTCTCATTTGAGAAATGAACAACAAAATTGAAGGTTTGGCTCTCAGCTGCCAAAGTGAATCATTGCTTCACAGATGTATTTTATTTAAAATCGTAGAATTCCACAGTCTGTTTAATTTGTAGGAAATGCCATTAGCGGGTTGTGTTTGGTATGGAAGCAGGTGGATGTGGCCTAGGGAGAGCTGTATTGCCGCCAGGGAGCAAGCATCAGAAGCAAAGGCATGGGAGCCGTACAAGACTCATGGCCCTGTTTTCAGTGTTCCACACTGTAGGGAAAAGAAGCAAAAGTCTAGAGGTAAATTCCCTTCAGTGAGCTTCCGTGACAGTTGCATTAGCAAATATTGATACTAAAAAATGGGATGAAAACAGGTGGAACTTCTCTCTAGACCTTCACTGGAGATTTTTTTTTTTTTTCAAACATCTTTATTGAAGTATAATTGCCTTACAATAGTGTGTTAGCATCTGCTTTATAACAAAGTGAATCAGTTATACATATACAATATGTTCCCATTTCTCTTCCCTCTTGCATCTCCCTCCCTCCCACCCTCCCCATCCCACCCCTCTAGGTGGTCACAAAGCACCGAGCTGATCTCCCTGTGCTATGCGGCTGCTTCCCACTAGTTATCTATTTTACATTTGGTAGTGTATATATGTCCATGACACTCTCTTACCCTGTCACATCTCACCCCACCCCCTCCCCATATCCTCAAGTCCATTCTCTAGTAGGTCTGTGTC
This sequence comes from Balaenoptera acutorostrata, assembly GCF_949987535.1. Classification (NCBI taxonomy): domain Eukaryota; kingdom Metazoa; phylum Chordata; class Mammalia; order Artiodactyla; family Balaenopteridae; genus Balaenoptera; species Balaenoptera acutorostrata. Next base: position 132,840,774 of record NC_080068.1, on the reverse strand, counting down.
TTTATTCCCGTCTTGCCTCTAGGTTCTTCATGGCCTTTTTTTTTTTTTTTTTCCCTTAGATTCCATATATATGTGTTAGCATACTGTATTTGTTTTTCTCTTTCTGACTTACTTCACTCTGTATGACAGACTCTAACTCCATCCACCTCATTACAAATACCTCCATTTCATTTCTTTTTATGGCTGAGTAATATTCCATTGTATATATGTGCCACATCTTCTTCATCCATTCATCTGTCGATGGACATTTAGGTTGCTTCCATGTCCTGGGTATTGTAAATAGAGCTGCAATGAACATTTTGGTACATGACTCTTTTTGACCTATGGTTTTCTCAGGGTATATGCCCAGTAGTGGGATTGCTGGGTCGTATGGTAGTTCTATTTGTAGTTTTTTAAGGAACCTCCATACTGTTCTCCATAGTGGCTGTATCAATTTACATTCCCACCAACAGTGCAAGAGTGTTCCCTTTCCTCCACACCCTCTCCAGCATTTATTGTTTCTAGATATTTTGATGATGCCCATTCTGACCGGTGTGAGATGATATCTCATTGTAGTTTTGATTTGCATTTCTCTAATGATTAATGATGTTGAGCATTCTTTCATGTGTCTGTAGGCCATCTGTATATCTTCTTTGGAGAAATGTCTATTTAGATCTTCTGCCCATTTTTGGATTGGGTTGTTCGTTTTTTTGTTATTGAGCTGCATGAGCTGCTTGTAAATCTTGGAGATTAATCCTTTGTCAGTTGCTTCATTTGCAAATATTTTCTCCCATTCTGAGGGTTGTCTTTTGGTCTTGTTTATGGTTTCCTTTGCTGTGCAAAAGCTTTTCAGTTTCATTAGGTCCCATTTGTTTATTTGTGTTCTTATTTCCATTTCTCTGGGAGCTGGGTCAAAAAGAATCTTGCTGTGATGTATGTCATAGAGTGTTCTGCCTATGTTTTCCTCTAAGAGTTTGATAGTGTCTGCCCTTACACTTAGGTCTTTAATCCATTTTGAGTTTATTTTTGTGCATGGTGTCAGGGAGTGTTCTAATTTCATACTTTTACATGTTCCTGTCCAATTTTCCCAGCACCACTTATTGAAGAGGCTGTCTTTTCTCCACTGTATATGCTTGCCTCCTTTATCAAAGATAAGTTGACCATATGTGTGTGGGTTTATCTCTGGGCTTCCTATCCTGTTCCATTGATCTATATTTCTGTTTTTGTGCCAATACCAAACTGTCTTGATTACTGAAGCTTTGTAATATAGTCTGAAGTCAGAGAGCCTGATTCCCCCAGCTCCATTTTTCGTTCTCAAGATTGCTTTGGCTATTCGGGGTCTTTTGTGTTTCCATACAAATTGTGAAATTTTTTGTTCTAGTTCTGTGAAAAATGCCAGTGGTAGTTTGATAGGGATTGCATTGAATCTGTAGATTGCTTTGGGTAGTAGAGACATTTTCACAATGTTGATTCTTCCAATCCAGGAACATGGTATATCTCTCCATCTATTTGTATCATCTTTAATTTCTTTCATCAGTGTCTTATAATTTTCTGCATACAGGTCTTTTGTCTCCTTAGGTAGGTTTATTCCTAGATATTTTATTCTTTTTGTTGCAATGGTAAATGGGAGTGTTTTCTTAATTTCACTTTCAGATTTTTCGTCATTAGTGTATAGAAATGCAAGAGATTTCTGTGCATTAATTTTGTATCCTGCTACTTTACCAAATTCATTGATTAGCTCTAGGAGTTTTCTGGTAGCATCTTTAGGATTCTCTATGTATAGTATCATGTCATCTGCAAATAGTGACAGCTTTACTTCTTCTTTTCCGATTTGGATTCCTTTTATTTCTTTGTCTTCTCTGATTGCTGTGGCTAACACTTCCAAAACTATGTTGAATAATAGTGGTGAGAGTGGGCAACCTTGTCTTGTTCCTGATCTTAGTGGAAATGGTTTCAGTTTTTCACCATTGAGGACAATGTTGGCTGTGGGTTTGTCATATATGGCCTTTATTATGTTGAGGAAAGTTCCCTCTATGCCTACTTTCTGCAGGGCTTTTATCATAAATGGGTGTTGAATTTTGTCAAAAGCTTTCTCTGCATCTATTGAGATGATCATATGGTTTTTCTCCTTCAATTTGTTAATATGGTGTATCACATTGATTGATTTGCGTATATTGAAGAATCCTTGCATTCCTGGGATAAACCCCACTTGATCATGGTGTATGATCCTTTTAATGTGCTGTTGGATTCTGTTTGCTAGGATTTTGTTGAGGATTTTTGCATCTATGTTCATCAGTGATATTGGCCTGTAGTTTTCTTTCTTTGTGACATCTTTGTCTGGTTTTGGTATCAGGGTGATGGTGGCCTCGTAGAATGAGTTTGGGAGTGTTCCTCCCTCTGCAATATTTTGGAAGAGTTTGAGAAGGATAGGTGTTAGCTCTTCTCTAAATGTTTGATAGAATTCGCCTGTGAAGCCATCTGGTCCTGGGCTTTTGTTTGTTGGAAGGTTTTTAATCACAGTTTCAATTTCAGTGCTTGTGATTGGTCTGTTCATATTTTCTATTTCTTCCTGGTTCAGTCTTGGCAGTTTGTGCATTTCTAAGAATCTGTCCATTTCTTCCAGGTTGTCCATTTTATTGGCATAGAGTTGCTTGTAGTAATCTCTCATGATCTTTTGTATTTCTGCAGTGTCAGTGGTTACTTCTCCTTTTTCATTTCTAATTCTATTGATCTGAGTCTTCTCCCTTTTTCTCTTGATGAGTCTGGCTAATGGTTTATCAATTTTGTTTATCTTCTCAAAGAACCAGCTTTTAGTTTCATTGATTTTTGCTATTGTTTCCTTCATTTCTTTTTCATTTATTTCTGACCTGATCTTTATAATTTCTTTCCTTCTGCTGGCTTTGAGGTTTTTTTGTTCTTCTTTCTCTAATTGCTTTAGGTGCAAGGTTAGGTTGTTTATTCGAGATGTTGCCTGTTTCTTGAGGTAGGCTTGTATTGCTATAAACTTCCCTCTTAGCACTGCTTTTGCTGTGTCCCATAGGTTTTGGGTCGTCGTGTCTCCATTGTCATTTGTTTCTAGGTATTTTTTGATTTCCCCTTTGATTTCTTCAGTAATCACTTCGTTATTAAGTAATGTATTGTGTAGCCTCCATGTGTTTGTATTTTTTACAGATCTTTTCCTGTAATTGATATCTAGTCTCATAGCGTTGTGGTCGGAAAAGATACTTGATACGATTTCAATTTTCTTAAATTTACCAAGGCTTGATTTGTGACCCAAGATATGATCTATCCTGGAGAATGTTCCATGAGCACTTGAGAAAAATGTGTATTCTGTTGTTTTTGGGTGGAATGTCCTATAAATATCAATTAAGTCCATCTTGTTTAATGTATCATTTAAAGCTTGTGTTTCCTTATTTATTTTCATTTTGGATGATCTGTCCATTGGTGAAAGTGGGGTGTTAAAGTCCCCTACTATGATTGTGTTGCTGTCGATTTCCCCTTTCATGGCTGTTAGTATTTGCCTTATGTATTGAGGTGCTCCTATGTTGGGTACATAAATATTTACAATTGTTATACCTTCCTCTTGGATCGATCCCTTGATCATTATATAGTGTCCTTCTTTGTCTCTTGTAATAGTTTTTATTTTAAAGTCTATTTTGTCTGATATGAGAATTGCTACTCCAGCTTTCTTTTGATTTCCATTTGCATGGAATATCTTTTTCCATCCCCTCACTTTCAGTCTGTATGTGTCCCTAGGTCTGAAGTGGGTCTCTTGTAGACAGCATATGTATGGGTCTTGTTTTTGTATCCATTCAGCCAGCCTGTGTCTTTTGGTGGGAGCATTTAATCCATTTACATTCAAGGTAATTATCAATATGTATGTTCCTATTCCCATTTTCTTAAATGTATTGGGTTTGTTATTGTAGGTGTTTTCCTTCTCTTGTGTTTCTTGCCTAGAGAATTTCCTTTAGCATTTGTTGTAAAGCTGGTTTGGTGGTGCTGAACTCTCTCAGCTTTTGCTTGTCTGTAAAGGTTTTAATTTCTCCATCGAATCTGAATGAGATCCTTGCTGGGTAGAGTAATCTTGGTTGTAGGTTTTTCTCCTTCATGACTTTAAGTATATCCTGCCACTTGCTTCTGGCTTGCAGAGTTTCTGCTGAGAGATCAGATGTTAACCTTATGGGGATTCCCTTGTGTGTTATTTGTTTTTTTTCCCTTGCTGCCTTTAATATGTTTTCCTTATATTTAATTTTTGACAGTTTGATTAATATGTGTCTTGGCGTGTTCCTCCTTGGGTTTATCCTGTATGGGACTCTCTGTGCTTCCAGGACTTGATTAACTATTTCCTTTCCCATATTAGGGAAGTTTTCAACTATAATCTCTTCAATAATTTTCTCAGTCCCTTTCTTTTTCTCTTCTTCTTCTGGTACCCCTATAATTCGAATGTTGGCACGTTTAATGTTGTCCCAGAGGTCCCTGAGACTGTCCTCAGTTCTTTTCATTCTTTTTTCTTTATCCTGCTCTGTAGTAGTTATTTCCACCATTTTATCTTCCAGGTCACCTATCCTTTCTTCTGCCTCAGTTATTCTACTATTGATCCCATCTAGAGTATTTTTAATTTCATTTATTGTGTTTTTCATCATTGCTTGGTTCCTCTTTAGTTCTTCTACATCCTTGTTAAATGTTTCTTGCATTTTGTCTATTCTATTTCCAAGATTTTGGATCATCCTTACTATCATTATTCTGAATTCTTTTTCAGGTAGACTACCTATTTCCTCTTCATTTGTTAAGTCCAGTGTGTTTTGAGCCTGCTCTTTCATCTGCTGTGTGTTTTTCTGTCGTCTCATTTTGCCTATCTTACTGTGTTTGGGGTCTCCTTTTCACAGGCTGCAGGTTCGTAGTTCCCGTTGTTTTTGGTATCTGTCCCCAGCGGCTAAGGTTGGTTCAGTGGGTTGTGTAGGCTTCCTGGTGGAGGGAACTAGTGCCTGAGTTCTGGTGGATGAGGCTAGATCTTGTCTTTCTGGTGGGCACGTCCACGTCTGGTGGTGTATTTTGGGGTGTCTGTGGCCTTATTTTGATTTTAGGCAGCCTCTCTGCTAATGGATGGGGTTGTGTTCCTGTCTAGCTAGTTGTTTGGCATAGGATGTCCAGCACTGTAGCTTGCTGGTCGTTGAGTGAAGCTGGGTCTTGATGTTGAGATGGAGATCTCTGGGAGATTTTTGCCGTTTGGTATTACGTGGAGCTGGGAGGTCTCTTGTGGACCAGTGTTCTGAAGTTGGCTCTCCCACCTCAGAGGCACGGCCGTGATGCCTGGCTGGAGCACCAAGAGCCTTTCGTCCACACGGCTCAGAGTAAAAGGGAGAAAAAATAGAAAGAAAGAAAGAAAGAAAGAGGCTATAATATAGTGAAGTAAAATAAAGCTATTGTAAAGCAAAGCTATACAGACAAAATCTCACCCAGAAGCATATACATATACACTCACAAAAAAAAGGAAAAGGGGAAAAATTAATATCTCCTGCTCCCAGAGTCCACCTCCTGAATTTGGGCTGATTCGTTGTCTATTCAGGTGTTCAGCAGATGCAGGCACATGGAGTTGTTTGTGGAGCTTTAATCCGCTGCCCCTGAGGCTGCTGGGAGAGATTTCCCCTTCTCTTCCCTGTTCGCACAGCTCCTGGGGTTCAGCTTTGGATTTGGACCCGCCTCTGCGTGTAGGTCGCCTGAGGGCGTCTGTTCCCCGCCCAGACAGGACGGGGTTAAAGGAGCAGCTGCTTCGGGGGCTCTGGCTCACCCAGGCCGCGGGGAGGGAGGGGTACGGAGGAGGCGGGGCGAGCCTGCGGCGGCCGAGGCCCGCGTGACGTTGCACCAGCTCGAGGCGCGCAGTGCGTTCTCCCGGGGATGTTGTCCCCGGATCCCGGGACCCTGGCAGTGGCGGGCTGCACAGGCTCCCGGGAGGGGAGGTGTGGAGAGTGACCTGTGCTCACACACAGGTTTTTTGGAGGCGGCAGCAGCAGCCCCAGCGTCTCACGCCCGTCTCTGGGGTCCGCGCTGATCGCCGCGGCTCGCGCCCTTCTCTGGAGTTCGTTTAGGCGGCGCTCTGAATCCCCTCTCCTTGCGCGCAGCGAAACAAAGAGGCAAGAAAAAGTCTCTTGCCTCTTTGGCAGCTGCAGACCTTTTCCTGGTCTCCCTCCCGGCTAGCTGTGGTGCGCCAACCCCTTCAGGCTGTGTTCACGCCGCCAGCCCCAGTCCTCTCCCTGCGATCCGACCGCAGCCCGAGCCTCAGCTCCCAGCCCTGCCCGCCCCGGCGGGGGAGCAGACAAGCCTCTCGGGCTGGTGAGCGCCGCTCGGCGCCGAGCCTCTGTGCGGGAGTCTCTCCGATTTTCCCTCTGCGCCCCTGTTGCTGTGGGATCCGCGCTGATAGCCGCGGCTCGCGCCCTTCTCTGGAGTTCGTTTAGGCGGCGCTCTGAATCCCCTCTCCTTGCCCGCCGCGAAACAAAGAGGCAAGAAAAAGTCTCTTGCCTCTTCGGCAGCTGCAGACTTTTTCCCGGACTCCCTCCGGGCTAGCTGTGGTGCACTAAACCCTTCAGGCTGTGTTCACGCCGCCAGCCCCAGTCATCTCCGTGCGATCTGACCGCAGCCCGAGCCTCAGCTCCCAGCCCCGCCCGCCCCGGCGGGGGAGCAGACAAGCCTCTCGGGCTGGTGAGTGCTGCTCGGCGCCGAGCCTCTGTGCGGGAACCTCTCCGCTTTGCCCTCCGCACCCCTGTGGCTGCGCTCTCCTCCGTGGCTCTGAAGCTTCCCCCCTCCGCCCCCCACAGTCTCCGCCCGCGAAGGGGTTCCTAGTGCGTGGAAACCTTTCCTCCTTCACGGCTCCCTCCCACTGGTGCAGGTGCCGTCCCTATTCTTTTGTCTCTGTTATTTCTTTTTTCTTTTGCCCTACCCAAGTACGGGGGGAGTTTCTTGCCTTTTTGGAGGTCGGACGTTTTCTGCCAGCGTTCAGTGGGTGTTCTGTAGGAGCAGTTCCACGTGTAGATGTATTTCTACTGTATCTGTGGGAAGGAAGGTGATCTCCGCGTCTTACTCTTCCGCCATCTTCTCCAATCCCCCCCTGGAGATTTTTAAGAAAAGAAACAGTCGAAGTTTCAGAGCCCGATTCAAATGTTCTTTACTTGTAAACTTGGGTGGTGGCATTATGCCCCCCTTAAATGGTTCAATTTATCTTTCTGATACGAATACTGATATTAATAGTAGTGAAAACAGTCAATACTCTGTACATGAGCTTTGCTTCACACAGTGTATGGCCTTATACTTGTGGCAACTTGGAGTTAATGAATATTTCATAGTAAAAAGTAATTATCAGTGGGGCTTTCTTTTCTTTCTGTGTTTTTTTTTGTGGGGAGGGGGAGGTGGGTAAGAAGAGGAGGGTGGGGTAGAACAGAATGTTCTATAATATCTTGTAGTGTATTCAGTTTTTAAATTTTCAAATATAAATTTTAAGCCTAAAAATATAAAACTTTAGAATATTTGCTTTGAGATTGTTTTGGTGTCCCTAAGTGATAACTCAAAAGTTTGGAGACATTTTTGTTTAAACAGAGGGATATCTTACTAGGATTTGTTTGAAAACCATTGAATGCAAAGAGAGGAAGATAACTTAAGTTTCAAGACATGTGACAACTTCAATAACAACAACAGAAAAAATATTGTCTTTCAAAGTACTAACATGGATAGATTATGCCCTGACTCTATTAGTTTAGAGAGTGAGGAAATCATTGATGGATTTTTCTTAAATATTATCATGAAAATCATTTTATAAGTGACACAAGAAAAATTCTAATGAAAATCCAGGGAGTCAATGGCAGTGATTTTTGTTCTTTTCCCAAATTAATTCTATCTTCAGAAGATCAAGGTGTAGAACCAGCATTCAGGAGGTCCAAAGTCACCATTATTATATATTTCACTTGTGTCTTATTTTTCTCTTTTATAGAAAATTTTTCAGTGAAAATCATTACTTATATGACTAATCATATGAATACATAAAACATTTCATAGGGTTTCCCTGGTGGCGCAGTGGTTAAGAATCTGCCTGCCAATGCAGGGGACATGGGTTCGAGCCCTGGTCTGGGAAGATCCCACATGCCACGGAGCAACTAAGCCCGTGCGCCACAACTACTGAGCCTGTGCTCTAGAGCCCACGAGCCACAACTACTGAGCCCATGTGCCACAACTACTGAAGCTCGCATGCCTAGAGCCCATGCACCACAACGAAGAGTAGCCCCCGCTCACCGCAACTAGCCTGCACAGCAACAAAGACCCAATGTACCCAAAAATAAATAAATAAAATAAATTTATTTAAAAAGAGACAGAAAAAACATTTCATTTATATATAATACTTTCTTCATTGATATAGAAAAACTATTTTTTTCTTAATATTTTTATTCCTTTGTTGCTTTGGATGAAGCATCCAAGGAGGTAGATGTGATGCAGTAAGGAAATTGAATTTAGAATAGAGCAGTTTATCTGTACGGTTATAGCTCATGGTCTCTCCTAAGTCTGCAGTTGAGATGTTGGCTGGAGCTGCCATTTCTGAAGACTTGACTTGTTTGGGGGATCTTTTCCCTAGTGTTTCTGGCCAGACAAATCAGATCCACACCACATGGGCCCCTCCATAGATCTGCTCATGCACAACAGCTGGCTTCCCCCCCAGAGCATATAAGAGCAAGAGTAAGACAGTCACCACACTGTCTTTTCAAATTTAGTCTCAAAAGTAGCATACCACCATTTTTGCCATATTCTATTTGTCACACAGATCAACTCTGACACAATGTGAGAGGAGAATACACAAAGACACATAACAAGAGGCAGGAATCACTGAAGGATGATTACCATGATTTTTTTTGCGATAAGACTTTTCAGCTTTTTGCATCAAGAATTGGTTTATTTCCCTATCCCTTATTTCTGAGCTCTGCTTTTAATTTTCTTTGATGAAGAGAATGCAGAGTATGAGATGCTTTATCAGTTTCAAGCCTAGACATCATGAAACCTAGTCAGCCATCACCATGTGAAGCCTGAGCTACCTTAACTTTAAGAGACTGTGTGGAAGAAAGTCCAGTTGTCCAAGTGGCCCCAGATATGAGACCCAGTCAATATCTTCAGAGCTACCTACCCAATCTGCAGCTCATCAAAGGCACATGAGTAAGCCCAGCCAAAGAACTAGAGAGTTTACCCATAGATCAGTAAGCAATAGTAATTGGTTGTTATTTTATGCCACTAAAGTTTGGGTGATTTGTTACACAGCAGTTGATACCTGGGCTGTATCTTGTACCAGAAGATTATTAGTATGCACATGTAAATATCTGGAGAAAAGCTAAAATTTCCAGCTACATAATTAAATTTTATGTTATTAATTTTCCAAATAACAGAGATGTCTATTTGCTTGACTTTGTTGCTTATTTATCAATTATCACTCAGCCCGTAGCCTACCCATCTATGCTCTGCTCTGTAATTCTGAGCATGGGAGTAGCAAACAATATTTGAAGCTCCTTTGCCACCTGGACTAGCTGCTAAATTTTGCCAGTAGGGGGCAGTAGTTGGAGATCAGAAGATAGAAGGAGAGGAGAAGCTATAGTTCTTCCTCTTTTCTCTCTCACTTTTCCTTCTTTGGGCGTTAAATGGTGGCATCCTCTTCTTCAACCTACTCTAAGCTTCCTGATTGTTTAATTTCCATAGACCTACTCAGCAAAATCTCTACATCATACCCTTAATCCGTGGATCGAGACTATTATTTGAGAAAGGGTCGAATGAAAATCCCAGGAATTTCTTCCTACCAGACTAGTAAACAATGCATAATACATTATCTTTGTGGAGTTTCAGAGGTCAGTGCCACTATCAAAGACTTAAAAATAACGAGGACGACCCGCTGCCCCACTTTTTTTGCATCTTTAGCCTGGCAGAGGTTGATGAATCATGGATAGTGACGATAGATTGTGATAAACTTAGTCATTGGTGATTCCAGATGCAAGTGCCCATCATCATAACACCAAGTACCTGGTCATATTTTTCAGTATCTATTTAGAAGGCACCAGAAGTAATTTGCTTTTACTAACAGAGACAAAAGTCTAACTTCACTCTTTTGTATAAGAGCTATGTCATCTCTCTTTCTCCTCGCCATAACGTCGTCTCCCTGATATCCAATAAACTATAATTGTGGTTCACTTCATTGAGGACACAACGTGGAACTGATGATAAGGAATCAACAAAATCAAAGATCCCTTAATAAGACATATGCATGCAGTAAGCTGGAAAATAAACCCATGAAATTGATAAAGCCTTCAATACCAATGAAGTGTTTAGGGGTTCAGTTGTCTGTAGCATGTCAGAAAATCCACTCGAAAGTAAAAAACATGTTTCTGTATTTTGAAATTCTTACATCCAAGAAATGGGCCCAATGCATGTTGAGCATATCGAATATGGGGACAGCACATGTAACATTTGGTTTATTTCTCTGACCCATTTACTGAAGAACTGATAAGACTCATTTTTCAGTGAAGCCTAAAGCAAAAGTATGCTGTGCAACATGTCCAGACTTTTCTTCCAATTAACCTTATAACCAAGTAGATCCAGTGATACCTGGAGTGTCTATTGTAAAACAGGATACTATATAGAGTGATTCTCAAGCCCCATTCAAAGAATTATAGTGCAATCCCTTAGGGTTTGGGGTAAAGCAGTGCTTATTTTCTGGATAATTATTCGTCTCTGAGAGGAAGCTTCCCGTTCCTGTCCCTTTCCCAGTTGTCAGGAGTCTGGCTTCTGCCAAGAAACAACTCATTTGTGGTTACCATTGACTAGTGTAGAGTGTAGGTTACTGAGGCAGGAATGCTTTTACCAGGGGAAACAGAGGCTCCGTTGAATTGGAACCAAAGACTGGAACCTTATAATTTGGGGCTTCTCGTGCCACAGAGCCTATATGCAAAGAAGTAGATAACTGTATTAGATGGGATGACTGATTCTAACATCAAAGGGACCTTTTGGGGTTGCTGACACACAAGGGGAGCAGGGAAAACTATGTCTGAAACTCAGAAAGTTTTCTAGGGCACCTCTTAGTACTTTCATGGTCAACAGTATGACAACAGGAAGAATAGTGCAACCCAACAAAGGAAGAGCTGCTTTGAAACCCAAACCATTTGGGAATAAAATTTTGGCTACTTTATCTGATAAAAAACCTGACCAGTTCAGGTGCTGGATGAGAACAAAGAAAATATGGGATTTTCTAGTGGAAGAAGAAGTAAGTTATGATAAACTCTAACTTCATGACCTTTCACACAAGGTCAGTATGTATATTTTTTTCTTTCATGATTGATCAATCTCTATCTGTCTGTCTAGCTATCTACATTTTTAACTTCCTTTTTATTTCTTTATGATTCTAGACTAGTAGTAGTGGTTAATTCCAAAATTTAGTCTTCAATTTATGGAATATGCAAAAATGGGATTATGATTAAACTGAAAGAAGAATTAACAGCACCTAAAAATGAATATGGTGGCTGTTGTTTCTCCCATTTTTAGAGAAAGAATAAGAGATTCTTTTCTTTCAGTAACATTCTGCTGGTCAGAAACAGCCCACCCTTCTGTCATATAATTTAGGATTCTGAATTCCAAAATTCCTTTGTCAGTTGTCTTATAGGAATCACAGGAGAAACAGTATTTTTTCCTATTGCAGTCTAGCTATATTCCTACTTCTGGATATTTCTCTAATGTGGTCTCCCTCCAAGCTTCCAACTCACTCAGGCCTAAATGGCCCCTTCTCCACATACTCACGGATAAAGTGGGAATTCCTCAGTGAACCCATCTCCTGAGGAGGAGGCACTCTGTCCACTCTCCTAGATAATGGAACCCCACCTCCTCTGCTTTTTCCCCAGCCCTAGGAATGGTCACGCTTCCTGAATCTTTGATCTGAAGAATACCTCTCTCTTTCTTTGTTTGCCTTTTTACCCTATTGACACCTATATATCAGTTCTTTTTATTAAATTATGTTATTGTAAAGCACCTAATATGGTTTATGTTGAGTTTTTGTTGTCATTGTTTCTTTGTTTGTTTTGTACAGGTGACAAGATTGTTACAGTTTTAATTTCCATGGTAATGAGTATTGCAATTTTTAGCAGAGCATATGGTTACCCAAAATAAAGTTCTCAAATCCCAGTCTTCCTTAAAGCTATGTTTAATCATATGACTAAATTGTGGTCCATCAGAGCTGAGTATAGGTGATATGATATCCTTAAAAAGAGAAGGGAAAGCTTTCCTTTCCCTTTCTCTCCTTATTTTAGCTGGAATGTGAACATGAGGTAAAGCCATTCTGAGCCTTGTGGAAAAAGGGAAACATTTCAGGAATATAGAGATACAAGTAAAAGATAGAAGGAGACTGAGCCTCTGATTCATCATGGGGTAGAGCTGCCTTGCATGCTTGGGTTTGCACAAGAGGGAGAAATATTACCATATTTTATTAAGCCAATGTTATTGTAGGTGTCTGACACAAACATCCACATGAACAGCCAATAAATACATCTAAATAGTATACTTTAGTTCTCCTAAACTATTAATAGCAATACAATGTTTAACTAAGTCATGTAATAATATGAATTACTCAACATCTCAGCTAAATTAAAACAGTTAGTCAATTTCCATTCTCTCTCTCCTTTCACCAAAATTTGGATTACTGCTGCTGAAGGCAATATGGACCAAGTAGGATTTTCTCCTTTTCTACATGCTACTACTTGCAATAATCTTGTCTCAAGTAAGATAAAACAGTAAGTTGACTGCAATAAGCCACAGGTACGTGTGTGTGTGTGTGTGTCTGTAAAAGAGAGGGAAAAAGAGAAAGAGAAGGAATCTCCCTATTGTAAATTATAAATAAATAATGAACAAAATAATGACCTTCTTATTGTCAGTATTATTACTAAAGATGAAGAAATCTTCCATTTGAATATCATTATAAAATTCATAAATGATTTTTTTACACATAAGACCATTTGTAAAATCTAAATGTGTAGAATTAGTTAGTGGTTCTCAGTAATAAATTCAAATTCTTTTACCATGTGGTTGTTTATGTATTTCAGTCTTTTTGTGTGTCATGGTAATTCTTTTCTATATAAGAAAGGCTTTGAAATGTGTTCTTATGAAGATCATGGTATAACATGTACTAACCAATTAAAAACAGGAAATGTTATTTTCAGTGGCATTAATGACCAGAATTAAAATAGAACCAAACAAAAATATTAACACTCTAGGTCAAGTCTCCATGATTAATGACAGGAGACAGAACTAATATAATGGTCACAATATGAAGATTTCTGGACATAAATTTACAGTATATGAGAATGTTTTTAAGTATGAAAATATTTTAAAATACTACCTGCCTGCTCTTTAAACATTGATTTTTAAAAACTGATTGTATATGTTTTTCCTAAATTATCAAGGGTTGAAACATTTGTTCATATGTCATCAGTATTAGTATTGCCTGGGAGATGTAATTTTTGTGTATCACAAGATTTAAAAGAAAGCTGAAAAAGATGCTAACTTGTAAAGGATAAAATAAAAAGTACTCAGGAGAAATAAACTAAATGATTTATTAGCACATACAGAGCTACACTGTTCTGTGGGTTTTTGGGGGGGGTTTTTTGGTATTTCACTTTTAAGTATAAGACATACTCAAACATGCTTTACTCACTAGGCTCACGATTAATGGTGCTGATTCAGCTCTTGCTAATGAGAATTATAAGCCTGTTTATTAGGTCGTTGTATTAAGTCCAGCTAGTATCATTGCATTTACTGCATGGAAAGTAAAAAGAATGAGGATTTTAATCTTTTTATTTCTATAGAAGTAGAGCTTCTACTTCAGAATGGAACTACATTGATTTCAAATACCTTTTTCTCAATTTTCTTCTCTTAACAGACTTCAGTGGCAAACAAACTAGTCAATTTCTAGAAAATAAATTCTGAAAAAATATGCGGATTTGAGTTGTAGTATAATTCAATAAGAGTAGACAGAACCTGGGGTAAGTAGCTGTAGCTTCAGAAGATCAACTTCAAGAGTGTGACCAAACAAGTGAATACAGCAGCGGGCAGGCTGATTTATGTAACAGAAGAGTTCATCTCCAGAAGTGTGAAAAAGAGACTAGATCCTAGTAATCAATCTGCATCAGCAGGTTAGAATTGAAAATTTAGAACCTGGTTATGAACTACTAGCTACAGCTAAAAGATTTGTAGATAGCTACACTGCTATCAGAGGAGACGTCAGACATCAGAGTCATGAGAGCCCACTTGAACAAGTAGACTCACGCAGGCAAAGCAGTGGCTGTCTGCTGGCAACCAGATCATATGTTCACACTTTTCCCTTCGTTTAGAAATGCTCTCACTAATGGCCCAGGTAACTTTCTATTATGAAAACCAGAGGAGACCCTAGAGTTTCCGAAAAAGAAAAGCATCACGAGGCAGAAATTCAGGAGGTGAAAAATACATTTGCAAACTCAACTTGAAACAGTAAAAGCCCCAACAGGTGGGGATTAAGTTAATATATCCATAAATTAAAAATCATGCTTCTCAGAATTAAAATGCATGTTTGATTTTCTGACAATTCTTATGTTTTCCTAAGTCACTATTTTTTTTTCTATGACCCAAAAGCTTTGTGCAATGAGCCATTTGAAGAATCCATAGGAGATTTTTCTCTCTTAAATTCTCTTTTCAATTAAGTAATATTTTTAACTTGTAGGACCTCAAATCAAAAGCACCTATGCGTTTAATAACTCATGATATTTACCCATACCTTTATTGTAGTGCCACTATATAATAGACAATCTAGTAATATACCTTTTTTTCTTTTTTATTTATTTATTTATTATTTTTTAATTTGGAGTATAGTTGCTTTACAATGTTGTATTAGTTTCTACGGTACAGCAAAGTGAATCAGATATACATATACATATATCCACTCTTTTTTAGATTTCCTTCCCATTTAGGTCACCACAGAGCATTGAGTAGAGTTCCCTGTGCTCTACAGTAGGTTCTCATTAGTTATCTATTTTATACATAATAGTGTATATAAGTCAATCCCAACCCCCCAGTTCATCCCACTCCCTCCCCCTTTGGTATCCATAAGTTGTTCTTTACATCTGTGTCTCTATTTCTGCTTCGCAAGTAAGTTCATCTGTACCATTTTTCTAGATTCCACATATAAACGATATTATACGATATTTGTTTTTCTCTTTCTGACTTACTTCACTCTGTATGACAGTCTCTAGGTCTATCCACGTCTCTGCAAATGGCACTATTACTATATTTTCTAGTAATACACCTTTTCTGTATCATTAAATATTCTGATGAATATTTCTTTAAAATATAGGCATTTGCTATTTAATTTCCTATGAATAAAAATATGACCTGTAATCTTCAGCTAAGTATAACAGGCTTGAGGGCAATCAGGTAAGCACTACTGCTTTTGTCTCTGTCTTAGCATGAGTTATTTGAAACAGACTTTAAGATGTAGATTTGATGCAGAAATGTACTAGGGTTTATCTCCAACCTTCTGAAGTGCATGCATTTTTTTTAAGGCTTCTAATGTGCTTTCAACTTTTGCCCATCTGGTCCTATTAACATGTGGTAATTTAGATAGTGGAAAATGTGATGTTCTGAAGAAAGCCTAGAGGACAAAAAAGGTAACATTGCCCTGCGGCAGGGCTATGAATGCATACTGTTGTACATCCCATGAGAACCTAAGTTGCTTAACCTCCTCCTGATAGCAATAGAAAACAATGCATTAGTCTGCTCATTGGCCACAGATGGTATATGTGAAGCCATGTTAATCTGTTCTAGCAAAGATACTTTAAATTGCACAGTAGTTGCAAGGGGATTGCTTCTTTGTTGAGTTGTGGTTGTCCACTGTCATCTGTCAGGATGATAGGAGTATTGCTAGAAGGAAAGCAGCAACAACAACCAAATCCCCAAAAATACAACCAGAATAACCAGGGTGAGATTATTAAAGGCATTGCACGAAATCAAGATTTAGAAAGGGATTGTAGACAGGGAAAACAATATGTACAAAGCATGGAGGTGAAGAATTGATATGATGTAGCTCAGAGTGGATGGAGTCTATGATTCTGGGCATGAGAAGTGGTAAGGGCCCAAGTTCAAGGTGTGTACAAGAGCATAAAGGGCTTCAAATGACACATAAAGGTCTTTATTCAGTTTTGTATAGTGAACAAGGAATGGTTGTATTTACCATTGGTTGTAATTGCCAACTGTGAGGTTGTATTTAACCTCACCAAGAGGCTGATGTTATTAGAATGGCATTCTAGAAAGATTGATGTGGTAGCATTGGAAATTGTGACAAGGAGAAGATGGCAAAATTTGATTAGAAAAAAAGTGTAATAGCCCAAGTGAAAGATGACTAAGGCCTGTCTTAAAGTAATACAATGTAGGATGCACTTGAAGATGTTTACTGAAAAGGTACAAATTTTCAGCTATAACAGAACAAGTTCTGAGGCTCTAATGTACAACATAGTGACTGTAGTTAATAATATGGTATTATATTCATGAGAGTTGCTGAGAGTAGCTTTTAAGTATTTTCACCACACACATGCCCACACAAAAAGAGTTAAGTATGTGAGGTGATAAATGTGTTAATTATCTTGATGTTGGAAATCATTCTACGACTTATATGCATACCAAATCATGACATGGTAACTTTAAATATACACAGTTATATTTGTCAATTATTCCTCAGTAAAGTTAAAAAAATACCCTTAATAGAAGAGTTTTAGAAATTGATGAGATATTTAAGAGATGGGAAATGCTATGACTTGACTTAGAGATTAAGGGGAGGAATTAGCCATGATCAGAAGAAAAGGCAGTGTTTCTTTGGTGACAAAGAAAAAGAAGAATGGATGAAAATTGATATTAATTTTGTATTTTCAGCAGTTTTAAGTATATATAGATGTATGTATACACATATGTACATATGTTTTTATCAACACATGAGGACCTGTTGCAGTGAGAACTAAGAATAGGAGCTAAAATATGAGATACTTTTTAAAAAAATCTTGTCAGTGGGCTTTGGAATTACAAAACTTCTCATGCCTTTAAGAATTTTATAACTGATCTATATTAGTAACTTGCAGTTTCATAATTCTAAACAGCTATCATCCTGCAATACCATTAATAAAAATAAACTGTAAGAATTTTTATAGTATTAAGGTGAGAAAATATCTTTTTTATTGAGGTATAGTTGACGTATAACATACTAGTTTCAGGTGTGCAACATAATGATTTGATATTTTAGTTTCAGGTGTGCAACATAATGATTTGATTTTTGTATATATTGTGAAATGATCACCATGATAAATCTAGTTAATGTCCATCAGTATATGAGGAAAGATATTTATAAGCAACAATATTTTATGTTACTGTGTTGCAGCCACAATAGTTAGATGTGTCTTTTATAATAAAATTGTTCAGAAAAATTAGTGAAAACACATCAAGTGATCTTAGGACTGACCAATGTTGGCCACTAGCTACGTGTCCATTTAGCATTTGTAAGGTGGCTAGCTCAAACTGAGTTGTACTATTAAGTATGAAATACGTGCTAGATTTTGAATATGTAGTAGGAAAAATAGTAAAACAACTCAATAATTTTTATATAGATTTAATATTGAAATAATATTATGGATATAATTGGGTTAAGTAAAGTATATTGTTAAAATTAACTTTGTTCTGTTTATGTTTATGTTTGTCAATATGGCCACTAGAAAAGTTCATATTGCATATGTGGCTCACAGTATATTTTTATTAACCAGCACTACTCTAGAATATAATGAAAGTTATTTAAGGATTATTTAAATTACCAACTGTCTTCTAATTTTTATGTGTTGAGAGTTTCACTTAAAGAATGTTAATAAGGCCTTTAGGGTTCTTAAGTCTATGTTGCTAAATTTTTCCTATTTGACCAGTATTTCTCTTCACTCTTTTCCCTATGATTAAACTCTTAAATCTTTCTAGTAACTTTTGTTTTCTGATTTTATTTAAGTGGCACACTTGTTGAAAGTTTTTTTTTTCCATTTTTTGTTTGCTTTACTTTCATCTTCATTTAGTAGATAGATAATATTTGTGGGATTTTGAATTAATCTCATCTACTGATGATGATAATGTAAAGGTAACCAAGATAATTAAAATATGTAAAAATGGTGTGCATCAATCTGGAATTATTTTAGAATTCTTGGGTGGTTGAAGGCACCCACCAGAAGATGATAAAATTGTTTACTATATTTATGGGTGTAAAGATAACCTAAATTCAGGCAGATAATGTGTCCTTATAACATGGTATGAAATTTGGGATATTAGGAAATTATTTAATAGGAGAGAATTATGAAAATGTAATTGAGAGACTTTTGAAAACATATGATTCGTTATTTAATTTTACTCCTTCAGTTTAGACAATAGAAAATCATGCTGTTCCCATATTATAAGCAGTTATCTTGAGATTCTGGAGCCATGCCTATTTCTCTTTTATACATTTCCTGAGGACCTGGGAACTATTAGCTTCCATAAATTGAAGAATTGGTAACAATATCTTTTGTTTGCTTTTGTTGATTATTTTTGTTACTGTTGTGATCAAATGAAGGTTCCTTCAGAATGCATTTCATTTTATTTTTCTAACTTGCAGGTCTAATTTCTTGTCTTATTTTATTTTTGTTAATTTAATTTTACTATTGTTGGTTAATTTTTCCAAATATTTTAAACTATTTTATATAGAATTTCCAAATTTTAAAATCTATTATCAATACTGCTTTCCTCTAATGATTTGTTATTTCTTATTAGTGTTCTAAATTTAATATCATGTTATAAACAAAATAATGAATCTCTCTAAACACTAGAGCATTTTAATATTTTTGGATTAAAGGCACTATAGAAATGCAAATACAGTATATGTATTTTTTAAAAATCAGTAACATAGTAGCATAAAATAAGAAAAGGCTCTTCTGTAGGAGATAAATGCTTGCAAATACAGATGCTCGCTTTATCTGTGAGGCACTGTGGCTGTACAAGCAGTCAACATTGGGTATGTTTTATTTTATTTTATTTATTATTTTTAAAATTATTTTTTTTTTATTTTTTGGGACACGCTGCACAGCATGTGGGATCTTAGTTCCCTGACCAGGGATCGAACCCACACCCCCTGCATTGGAAGTGCAGAGTCTTAACCATTGGACTGCCAGGGAAGTCCCTGGGTATGTTTTAAAATAAAGAAAATGTGGCTACTCTCTTGTTTATAGTCATTTATTTAAAACAGGCAAACATCAATTTTGTTTATCTTTAAAAAAACCAGCTTTTAGTTTAATTGATGTTTTCTGTTGTTTTTCTCATCTCTGTATCATTTATTTCTGCTCTGATCTTGGTTATTTCCTTCCTTGGTTATTTCCTTCCTAACTTTGGGCTTATATTGTTTTACTTTTCTGGTTTCTTGATGTGTAAAGTTAGATTGAGATCTTTCATTTTTCCTTATGTAGATGCTTATCGCTATAAACTTCCCTCTTAGAGCTGTTTTGGCAGTATCCCATAGATTTTTGTTACATCACATTTCCATTTTTGTTTGTTTCAAGATATTCTTTTATTTTCCTCTTGCTTTCTTTTTTGATCCATTGTTCAGGAATGTGTTGTTTAATTTCCACGTATTTATGAATTTTCCATCTTTCCTCCTTTTACTGATTTCTAGTTCCATACTGTTGTGGTCAGAAAAGATACTTCGTGTGATTACAGTCTTCTTAAATTTACTAAGACTTGTTTTGTGACCTATCATGGCATCTATCCTGATGAATGTTCATTGTGTACTTGAATGTATATGCTGCCACTGTATTATGGATGGCCTATATATATAGATATATATCCATTTGGTCTAAGGTATGGTTCAAGTCTAACATTTCCTTGTTGATTTTCTGTCTAGCTGATCTATCCATTGTTGAAATTGGGGTGTTGAAGTTTCATAGTATTATCGTATTGTTGCCTATTTCTCTTTTCAGATCTGTTAGTATTTGCTTGATATATGTAGGTGCTCTGATATTGAGTGTATATATATTTACATTTGTTATATCTTCTTGACTAATTGGTCCCTTTATCATTGTATAATGACCTTCTTCTTTGTCTCATGTTACCATTTTTGTCTTAAAGTCTATTTTGTCTGATGTAAGTATAGCTATTCTTGCCCTCTTTTGGTTTCCACCAGCACAAAATATCTTTTCCTTTCCCTTTACTTTGACCCTATGTGTGCCCTTAAAGTTGAAGTGAATCTCTTGTAGGCAACATATAGTTGGGTCTTGTTTTTTTAATTGATCCAGATATTCTATGTCTTTTTTTTTTTTTTGATTGGATAATTCAATCCATTTACATTTAGAGTAATCATGGTTAGGAAAGGACTTACTAATGACATTTTATTCATTGTTTTCTGGATGTTTGTAGTTCCTGTGCTCCTTTCTCTTTTGATCTCTTCTTTTGTGATTTGATGATCTTCTGGAGTGATATGCTTTGATTCCTTTCTTTATCTTTCATGTATCTAGTAGAGGTGTTTGTTTTGCTCTTATCATGAGGCTTATATAAATCATCTTATAGTCTTTTTTAAGCTGATAACAACTTAACTTTGAACACACACAAAAACCCTACATTTTTACACCTCCCTCATTTTATTGTTTTAATGTCACTATTTACATATTTTCATTCTGTGTATCCATTAACAATTCATTGTAGTTATAGTTATTTTTAATACTCTGACCTTTTAACCTTTATGCTAGTGTTGAGACTTACCCACTACCGTTGTAATATTAGAGCATTTTTAACTTAACTATGTATTTCCTTTTAACAGTGTGTTTTATACTTTCATATGCTTTCAAGTTACTTATTAATGTACTTTCAGCTTGAAGAACTCTTTAATATTTCTTACATTTGACATTTAATAGCTGAGGTGCTAGATTTGTGGACAGGCTCCCTCCAGGGAGTAGCTAGAGACTTGATTTTACAACTGGAGCAAGCTGGGAGGAGACAGTTGGTGCTGTGCCTACCAGCTTTATCAGGCTCCTGGGAGGATCCCAGTCATCTCCCAGATGCAGGCTGATTAGAAGCTGGAACCTCAGGCTGGGAAAATACAGTCAGATTCCTTCCAGGGAGAAGCTACAAGATAGGCATTTTTGCCTGCTCCTTCTGCACTGAGCCAGTGGAATAATGCTGCAGGAAGTTTTCTCCTTGAACATGGGTTTGAAACTGCTTTCTTGGTTTAATGATCCTATGGAACTCAAGAATGCTGAGTCCCATTGCCTATCAGAGCTAGTGATTTGGGGGCCTATCCCTTGGGTGGCAGCTGCAAAATCTGGGGTACTGTATGTGTGGTACAAACCTGTCACTCCTCAGGGAGGATCTAAAAGTTGAGGGTTCCTTCCTGATTGTAAGGTTCTCTGCCCGGGTGAAGTTTATGGAAAGAGTGTATCTCAGTCTTTCCTACCTGTTCCAATGCAGGTATGTTCACAGTTGTCCAATGTGTAGGAGTTACTTAAATATTTTCTGTATTTCTCTCAGAGGGAATTGATCCATGTGTAGCTGTATATTTGGTACCATCTGTGGGAGGAGGGAAATTCAGGAGCCTCCTTGGTGACTTCCTGAAGGCACCTGGTTTTAAGTTGAAAGAGGTGGAATAAGAATTGTTATCTCCTCTGTTCCTATCAGAGCATGGGATATATAGTGTGAGACATTGTTAGTTTGCACTGGAAAGCATAAAACAAAGTCGTATCTCTGAGTCGGAATGAGCCTTTAATAAAGGTTCAGAAATACAAAATATATTCTATGCATAATTAGGGATACATTTTTTTCCCTTTTTAATTGGAAGGAAGGTTCCAGAGACCATAAAAGCATAAAATTCTTTGCTATTCAGAGACATTGAATGTAAGTTATTTTTCAATGTCTTTTAGCCTAATGACCTGCTTCTTTTTTCACTTAGCGCCGCTGAAGCTTGAGATATTTTAAATATATTTCCTGGCTGGCTTTAAATCAAGATATGCTGATGAGAAGCCTTGGTCCATTAGAAGGCTCTAGCAGTTTCTGATGTTACTAAGCCTCTTATGATGTTCCAGCCCCGGGAGAAGGTGCTTCCCTGGAAGTTCCAACACTCTCAGTAAGAGCACCTTCACTAGTCCATAGAACTGAAGACTCTGAATTTAATTCCCTACTACTCTTAATTCCCTACTACTACTTCTAATGCTGCATTAATAAGCACAGTAAAGATGCTGCCCTTTCTTCATACATGCTTACATTTCTAGATGAAAGATTAATGGTATGATGTAACTTTTTTCTCCATTTTCCTTCATATATGAATTCTTTATATAAACATATATGATTCACATACATGTAGCTATCCACATACGTGTAAAATGTATTTTTAAATAACACATTTTTTTTAATTAAAATGATGTATAATTCTAGGAAAGTGATTTTTGGGAGATGAGCATGCACTCCTTTTAAATACCATCTGTACATGCTAAGAAAATTAAGGAATGAGACCTTTGTAGAATAAGATCTCAGAAGACAGAGATTGAGGGACAATGCTAAAAACCCACTATATAGCGAGTTGTATGAACTGGCAAGAAACTAGAAGCTTTTTTTCTTTTCCAAGCTCCACATTTCTCTTTCTATTCTATCATTCTTAAGGTACTTTCTCATACTCTACAGTCAGCCTTACAAGCCATTCACAATCTTTCTAAATATCTATTTAAGGCCATGGACTTGGTGTGAAAGTGGTCACTTTCATCTGAGGACTTTTTTAGAGAACAGATTTTAAATAAAGGTGTGAGCTGTAGTTTCGCCCCATGGAGCAGTCCATCATAGTGACATTAAGTTAAAATTATAAAGAAAAGGTTCTGTTTTTTTGTTTTTTTCTTCAAAGCAGTGGTCACAAATTTATGACACCGTGAAAATATTGTCTGTATCCACAAGTCACATACCTTGCTTCCACAGGGTAGACGTTTAGGACAAAGGACTACTATGCATGGTTGGTGATGTTAGTTATAATTTTTTTAAACAAGATATAAAATAAGAAAAGAAAGAAATGAAGGAAAATGGTGCTAGCATCAATACTGAACATGCAAGTAGAAGAGAAAACTATGGTAAAAATGGTTAAACAGTACAGAAGAAAACATTTAAATGTATTTAAAAACTAAAGCATCTTTACACCAACCAAATAATTAAAATGATTCATTTTTATAAGAATTTAATTGTGAAAAATAAATATATACTACTTTCATTGTTATTTCCTTGATTCATTTATAACTAATTTTTTATGCTAAATATCACATAGTTGTGAGATAATATCTCTGTGATTCATGTTAATTAAGGCTGACCTTTCAGGCATCAGGTCTTTTTTAGTCTTCTTTATTAATATTTTCAGATTCCATACTATCGTTTTATATTTCACTAAAATTTTCCCCAGAAGGATTTTGAGCCTGGCTAAAAATAAAGAAGAAAATAAAGGAAGAGAAGGGGTGGAGAAGAGATATAGAGAGAGCATAATAAGTAGAATGAACAACGAAGAGTTAATTATAATACATGATGCCTTTGAGATCTGAGAATTCTGAGCCCTATAAATCCAGGCACTTTAATACTATACCTACATATCTCTAATTATAGTTTTGCCTCCAGTTGGAGATTATCATAAATCTCAGGTATTAGTTTTCTATAAAAATAACATATTTCATTTTAGGCCAAGAAATAAAATATAGGAAATTTTCAATGAACAATAAATATAGTGATGGTTTCTTAAGAAACCTTTGCAGAACATGAACGCAATGAAGCAATTTGTATGCAGTTATTAAATATGCCCTCATCTTCTGATCTTTCCTATTATAATTAGTAATTACATTTCTTTCAATAAAACCCCCTAGGAGATGCATTTTTAACATTCAATCAAAGAGTTAAGTAAACTAATTCCATTTAGTGGTGGATTTTTTTCTATATTCACTTACTCTTCTCATCATCATGAGTTTCATGTGCATTAGTAATAAAATATATAATAATAAATTAACCCTCATTTTCTAGCAAATGTTTCTATTTTTAATTTTTAAAAAAGTCCCTAAAGCTAATTAATCAAGGGACATCATTTATCTTTTAAATTTAGCATACATTTACATACCTGTGTAACATACCTATGTTGAGCTTGCCTGGATCTTTGTCTTATTAATACAATACCAAGTAGAATGTTCTCCCAGCCTCAAAGTTATTAATGTCTCGAATAAGGACTTATGCATGTGATTACTTAAAGTGTTTTATTAACTGAAAATAGATGTATGCACGTGATGATTAGTAAATTTAAAAAAATAGTCCATTTTATTTAGGGAAAGTAGTGAAGGTCTTATTGAAGAGATTAAAATGGCATTGAGTTTTCAAAGATGAACAGGTGTTAATGGAAAAGAGAGTTTGGGATGATGTGGGAGATTGTAGATGTAGTTCAGGAAGAAGGGAAATTAAAATGTGAGATTCAGAAGTTTGCAATAGCTTGCTATTTTCCAGAACTGCATGCAATTTTATCATTCTTTACAATGAAACCTATCAGTGAGGATTAGGGAAGGGGTGACTACTGAGAATCCTGAAAAGATAAGCAGAGAATCAGATAAAGTGGAAGGAAGTTTTATACAAGTTGAAGGAATGTTCACTTTATTTTATAGATAAAGAAAAGTCAATGTTGGATATTATGCAAAGAAATTACATGACCCTAATTTTTTACTCATAATATTTGGAATATTAATGATATATTTAGTATTCAAAGCAATTTATTTTCATCTGTAGGGTTTTTTTTTAATTTGTTCATTTTTAGTGTTCTGATCTTTAATATTAGACCTTGAGTCTAACTTTTATTGTCCCAACTAAGAGAGGACACAAATTAACGAGAGAAAATGAAGAAGCCAGTTAAATAGATTCTTTTTAAAAAGCATAAAAGAAATCATAGATTTAAAGTCAATGTTTTGCATTAAAAGAACCAGGCTTTCTGAAAGGGGAAAGATTTTTGAAATCTGAAATATTGCTAGATGTACTCTGCTTAGTGCTTCATATCACATGCGACTTGGTAAAGAAAATGCAGAATAATTTAAGAGATACTTTTATTTTTCTCCTGGCTACTTGGAGGGGAGATAACTCATAAAGATGTGACAGGAAAATCTTTAGAGTGGGAGAGATGTACGATGAAATAAATCCTTGGTTGACGCTAAGAGTCAGAATGTTAAAAGAAGGTAGAATGTAGAAATTCCATATAAGTTTAGAGTGATCTCAGAGCACTAGAACACTTATGATTCATTTCTCACAGTGTAGTCTTGGTATACTTCAAGCCTCCTGGAGAAAAAGTTGTGCATCCATTATGATGCCTGAGAAAAGACGTAGTAACAGCTCAGTAAAGTTAAGTATACTGAAAGATTTGAGAAGGCCCCCAGACAGTCTTACAAATCCCTATGTGGCAGAATGCAAGGAAAATAACCAAAACCTTAAAAATTCATTCATTTAAAAAAAAAAAAAAGGTAGATTGTTACCAAGTCCAAGCTTGTTCTGCTCACTGCATGACAGGCCAATAAATTGGGAGACAGGTGTTGAGGCAAGGAATAACGACTTTTTTGGAAAGCCAAGAGTCCGAGAAGATGGCAGACTAAAGTCCTAGAGAACCGTCTTATCCGGGTCTGGATGCTAGTTTCTTTAGTAGAACACAGAAGGGGGATGTGAGGAGGTAAAGTAAAACGGCCATAAGTTGTTACAAATATCTACTGGTTTCTGCCAGACAGGAGGGGATGTGTTAATTTCTTCTTTCCTGCAGCCATTCACAGATAGGCTGGGTCAGAATGTTTCCTGTGAGCTGAACAAAGGTATTTTAGCTTTACATGGCAGGGGCAATGTTCTTGGAGATGGGCCATTATATTTACTTTAAGCTCTAGGCAACATCCCTTTAGTGATTAACTTGTAGCAAAAGCAATAGAATACAAAGGTTAAAGTAAAGAAACAGATCTGATATGGAGTCAGATTTGTTATTCCCTATTACAAGAAGTGTATGAACTACTTTTGTCATTACTTTTATTTCCTTGATAGACACATTACATATATATTTCTCTAATTGTTTATCTAAATGAACAAAATGAAAAAAACTCCTGAGAAACACTTTCAGTTTGATTGTTAATATATTGATTTCCTAGATGTCTATATTGTATCATTTATATTTTGATCTATTACAGGGTTTCTCAGGGTGTGGGGGATGCCCATATCAGATTTAGAATCCAAACTCTAAAACTGGAGCATACCATAAATGTGAGCAAGCTAAATATGAGACTCCTGTATTATGCGGGTACCCTAGAGGGTGGCTTTACTTGGCCTAGATTGGTAGGATATGAGTGATTTTTAGGAGGAATGGATTCAATTTGTCTATGGAGATAAGAATCCCCCAAGTTAAGTTCTTGGGATTTCCAAATATTAAATCAACTGCTATTCATAGTAAAACAAACAAACAAATGTCACAAATTTCTACCCTATGGATGTCAACAGAAACAACAAATATCAGATTAAATATCAACATTTGAGTTATGAGATAGAGTACAAAATTTAAATATATATATAATATTTAAAGAAACAAATCTCTGAACAAAAAATGAGTAAATAGAGCTGTCTAAAAGGACAGGTTGATGCGAAAAAAAATCTAAAACTGTATTTCAGAAATGATAAAATAGGCATGTAGGAATTAAAAACTCAATAAGTGGATCAAACAAATTTTGGAAGTGGTGGAGAGATAATAAGTGAACTAAAAATTAGACCTGAAGAAATTACTAGAATATAAACAGCAGGTAGAAAATATAAAAGGTTAAGAGACATAACAGGTAAAACAAGAAAACCCAGTATATGTTAAGCAGAGACAGTAAGTGGAAAAAATAGAAAAACAATTTTTAAAAAACAGTATTCAATAGAAATGATTGCATTTTTTGCAAAGTTGCTAAAAAAATATATATCCACAGATATAGGGGAAAACATACTGTGTAAAGAAGGAGGTCAAAAAATGAAAGGAAATCCAGAACTTGACTTATTGTAAAAAAATATCAAAGAAAAAAATGTTAAAATCAGCCAGAGGGAAAATTATCGAATTTATCAAAGATTTTTTAAACAGCAACAATGTGAGTCAGACAAGAGTAGAATAACATCTTCAAAATACTAAGACAAAATAAACTAAATCATTTAACCAACAAAAGTTATGTTTTGAAAATAAAAGTTAAATAAAGACTTATTTAAATGAGCATTAAGGGACTTCCCTGGTGGTCCAGCGGTTAAGACTCTGCACTCCCAATGCAGGGGAACCGGGGTTCAACCCTGGTCAGGGAACTAGATCCCACATGCTGCGACTAAGAGTTCACGTGCCGCAACTAAAGATCCTGCATGCAGCAACGACGATCCTGCACGTGGCCATGAAGATCCCACATGCCACAACTAAAGACCCGGCACAGTCAAATAAATAAATAAATATTTTTTTAAAAAATGAACATTACAATGCAAGTTAGGAGGTGTATGTTTAAATAAAAATATTATCGTTTCTTTGTAGATTTGAAATGGGATATACTAATGAAGCAGTTTTGTGGGTGTGTGAAGTTTTAAAATATACATAGTAAAATGGAAGTGCTACCAATCTAAAACATTGGGGAAAAATATAATATCCAAACCATTAAAGAGAAATAATTGGGTTAAAATTAAGATAAAAGTAATGTGAAGAAGCATAAAACAAATCATCAAAATCTTAATCAAAAAAATCAACAAAGAAAATGAGGACATAATTGAAAATAGAAAATGTGTAAGAATCTAACAGAATACCATTCAATGTATAATAGGACATGTAGAAATACTGTGAAAATCACCTACTGAGGTAATTGAGAAATTGATTATCATAAGAATATACAGAGAATATATAAGGAATATATCTAGAAATTTAAAAAATCTAAAAGTTCAAAATATTTAAAAATATAGATTTGAACAAAGTTATTAAAAGTCTTTATTTAATTGCCGTGTATAGGACACTGTGCCAATCTAGAGACCTGACAATCTTCTCCAACACACATGGAATATTCACAAAAATTAAACATGGACAAGCCCATACATCAATTCTCAATGATTTCAAAATCTGTATAATATAGATAAAATCTCTGGAACTTAGGGCCAGCCCAACCTGTGGAAAAGGAGAGGAGGACTGGAGATTGTGTTCAATCATGTGGCCAATGATTTAATCAATTATACCTGTTTAATGAAACCCTAAGAAAAACTCCTGACCCTTAGGCTCAATGGAACTTCCTGGTTGGTGAACACACTGATGTGCTGGGATGGGGACACACCTGGATAGGGCATGCAAGCAGTGCACCCCACTTCCCTACACTTTGTTCTATGTGTCTCTTCATTTGGCTATTCCTGATACCGACCAGGGTTCTTGGCCTTCCCCAATCAATAGAAATTGACTAGAGGCCAGGCAAGAAATTCAGGCAAGGCTTTACTGGGGCCCCTGCAGTAGCAGGGGGGTCGAGTAAGAACAAGCAGCAGGTTCCCTTGCTTACTCACTCCCTGGGGGGCTGGGGGAGCTTGTTCCTTATATGGGGTGAGGGTAGGGGTGTGTCCACGGGTCGGGCCAGAGGTGTGGCTTAGGTGTTTGCCCACCCCTTGGGTGATGTTGAGTGCAGGGGGCATGCTCAGTACCCTGCTTTTGCTCCCAACACCCTGTTTTTGCTCCTGGTTCTTCAAAAGTGGCAGTTGGGTTTTTTGGTCTCTTTGTATCTTTTGCGTCCAGAATTTGCCGTAACTGCACATGCGCGCAATTATTTTTAGTCCCATATAGTTTCTTTGTATTTTGTTGCTCAAGGAGAGGTGTGTCCAGGTGCAAGCATTGCAGCACGGCAGCAAAGGGTCCCAGGTCCCAGCCTGTCTCAGAAGAAGGCATCAAACGTTTTTTTCATAATTGGTTGGGGAAGGACAGTAATAACTTAGGACTACACCATGTTGAGATGACTATAAAAAAATTACAAAGGATCTGATTTCAGTAGAACACTGATAAGCAGCAGAAATGTATATTTTGATTATTTTTTTATTTTTAAACTTAACATCTGTGTACTTTTTAAGCACCACTATTGATGTCCTTAAGAATTAAACAATAGTCTATTCTCTGACACTGTCTTTTATTATAAGAGAAAGTAGAAATGGAATTGAATTCAAAAATAAAAGCCAGTGTAAAACTTACTTTCAAAAATAAAGCTTTTGATTTAAGTCTAGAATATTACTGATTATTTAATATCATGATATTGGAATAAATTGAAATGGAGAGTGAGAAGGGAAAAATATGCATGCTGTTCATAATGAAAGAAAGTAAAAAGGTAAAAACAGGCTGAATGACTTATGGTCACTGTTGTGATGGGACATAACATTCAATCTGTAATGGAGCACATAGATAATAGGACAGTGCACTTAAATAGAAGCTTTTTGCTCAAAACTGAATATGACATAATTGCAGTTTCAGTAAAAAGAAGACTGACCTTGATTTCTGGATGTGTTTATCTAAAATATTACCTGAAATATGGGTGGTAATTAAGTAAAAGAAAAATGATTTAGATCTTTAAGGAAATGTATACATATATATAAAACAGAAAAACAGTTCATGGAAAAATAAATGTCTACATTTGAATAAATTTAGTCTATATCATATTCTGTTGTGCTCTTGGTCAATTATCAGAGTCTAATTTGTGAGTAAAATTATTATTGAAAACCTTAGGCATATTTTAGTTAGGATTTTCAGAGTGTGGTTTCCTATCACCCACATACTAGTTTTATGTCTAGCAAATTATTTTTATCAGCTCAATGCAATACAATCAATCTCTGGTAAATTGAGCCTTTTGAATAAGATAATCAACTGTGCATTATAAATCACAATATCTCTAGATAGTTAGGGATCTATATTTACCCTAAAAGGCTAACTGATCTCAATGCCCTTTTAGGAATATATACAATTAGAGATAAAAAGTAAGATAATTATAAAATCTCTGTACAGCTAGACTCTACGAATAAATGAAATCTTTCATAGAAATAAATAAATAAATCTATATATATACATTATATTTTAAAGATTGTTTACTTTGGGTATTAGAGTATATCCTTATATGTTTTCAGAAAAAAATCCAACTTAAAATTAAACCGACAAAAAGTAATTAGAAAGTTTAAATTTCCATACTGTTTTAAAAGTAAATATAAAAATATGTAATGCCAGTATTTTCCCTGTTTTCTAATTCTAAAGAAATACATTCATTTATTAATTCACTTAACATATTTAGGAGCCTGACCTATCTCCCGGGCTCTTTGTTAAAAGCTAGGGATAGAGAGAGAGAGATTTAATTTAGTACCTACTGGGAAGTTCAGGGAAGAAAATCAAGAATTATAACACAGTATATTAGTACGAAAATTAAATGTATCCATAGAATGCTATAGAAGCCTGGTGCAGGGTACACCTTCAGTCTGAAGAAGTAAGGACTCAACCTAATAGAACAAGTACGTTTTAGACCAAGCGGGAAGAAAGTGATCTCCAGACTTGCAAAGTCAAGAAAACATAAAATAGTCTAAGTAATGAGTTAAGTAACTAAAGTAACCAGACAGGGTAAATTATATAGAAGGAGTATGGGTTAGTTAAGGCGTAGCTCAAAGTCACATGTGCCATACTAAGATTCAACATACAATGAGTAGCTCCTAAAAGATTTTGAACTCAATAAAACATGCATGATTAATTTTTATTAAAAGTGCACTTTGAAAAGAACATGGATGACGAATTTAAGAGGACAAATGAGAAATTCTGGAGAGAGAGAGGAGAATGAGAGAGACACAGAGAGAAACTTTAAGAGTCTGTATTATTTACCTATGTGAGAAAGCAAACTGAGGCTATAAAGTGGAGAGTGGAAACTAATGAATTAGAAAATATATGCCATAGAATGTATAGAATAATAAAAGTTTAATTTTTAAAGCACCATTAAAATTGATAAAAGAAATACATTTAGTAAAGTAAGAAAAGAGGGATTGAACACAGACCAATATCCTGAGTAAAAAGGAGGTCATCATTACAGATGCTTTATACAGTAAAAAGATTACAGTACAACATTTCTGCTGATAAACTTCACATTTTTGATGAATTGGACATATTTATCAAATCCTGGACAAAAGAATTTATCACAACTGACAGAGGAAAATATAGGAAATTTGAAGTATCCTATAACTACCAAAGAAATTTAAATTTAAAGTTAAAATTCACTCTCCCCACAAAGAAAATTTCATAATGAAGTTCAAATGGTATCACTGGAGCTAATGTCCTTCCCTAAAATGTTAAGAAAGAAATAACAGCAGTCTTATATGGTCATCCAGAAATAAATAAATAAATAAATAGAAATAGTTCTTAAAATGTTTTAGGTGGAAAATACAGCATAGGTACCAAATGTGACAAACAGCACAAAATAACATTTAAGACCATGAATATTAATGCAAAATCCTTAATAATATGGTAGCAAACCAATCTAGTTATATAAAAATAATAATGCATGGGACTTCCCTGGTGGTGCAGTGGTTGGGAGTCTGCCTGCTAATGCAGGGGACACGGGTTCGAGCCCTGGTCTGGGAAGATCCCACATGCCAAGGAGCAACTGGGCCCGTGAGCCACAATTACTGAGCCTGCGCATCTGGAGCCTGTGCTCCGCAACAAGAGAGGCCGCGATAGTGAAGAGGCCTGCGCACCGCAATGAAGAGTGGCCCCCGCTTGCCGCAGCTAGAGGAAGCCCTCACACAGAAACAAAGACCCAACACAGCCAAAAATAAAATATAAAAATAAATTAAAAAAAAAAAAAAAAAATAATAATGCATGCTCACAAACTTGGGTTTTTACAGGAATGCATGTTATTTACTATTAAAAATAATATAATTCCATAACTTAGAAGAACAAAGAAGAAAGATCAAAATGATCATCTCAGCATGAGGAAAGTATTTTATTATATTCAACATCCATTTGATAAAGGAGACCTATAGAAAAACTTACACTAAACAACATATTAATGCCAAAAATTTGTGAAAGCTTTGCCTCTGGATTAGCATGGCCACTGTCAACACTTCTACTCAACTTTGATCTGGTAACTGTAGCTAGAGCAATAAGACAAGAAATATATGTCTACACAGAAAGCCATATCATCAGTGTGAGAAACTAAAGGTCAAAATAAATGAAGTTATTAGGTTGAACCATATAAAATACTACTTTAATAGGTCATAAAATATTTAATATAAGCAGTTTGGTTTTAATACTTGATATTGTAAAAATGTCAAATCTTTCCTAACTTATCTATCGAGTAGAATTCCATAGAAATCCCAATGTTGTTTTCATAGAAATTGACAAGTCAATTTATATATATTTTTGGTAACTAGAAATAGGCAAGGACAATAAAGAGAAATATGAAGCAGAAGAATATTGAGGCGCTTATGTTATTAGATGTCAAAACATATTTTAAGTTACTGTAATGGAACATTATGATAGCGACATGAACATGAACAACTAAATCAGTGAGTCCAGAAATAAACATAATCCACATACGGACGCCTGTTTTATGACAACGATGGCATTGCATAGAAATAGAGAAAAGATAGTGCTTTCAATAGTGGTCCTTGGTTGTTTGAGTTTCAACATGGGGAAGAAAGATAAACTAAACCCTGGCCTTGTATAGTATAAAAAACAAAAACCAATTCCCGGCAGCCCATAGATCTGAAAGT
The DNA here is from genome assembly GCF_949987535.1 of Balaenoptera acutorostrata. Taxonomy (NCBI): domain Eukaryota; kingdom Metazoa; phylum Chordata; class Mammalia; order Artiodactyla; family Balaenopteridae; genus Balaenoptera; species Balaenoptera acutorostrata. Next base: position 132,807,954 of record NC_080068.1, on the reverse strand, counting down.
GGGACTTAAAATAATAAAGCTTCTAGCAGATAACATGTGAAAATATTTTAATGAACCTTGGACGGGAAAATATTTTTTTAATGAGACAAAAAAGTAAGTTTTAAACAAAAAACAAATTGACCTACACTAAAATGAAAAATTTTTGATCATTCATAAATGTGAGAATGAAAATGTAAGCCATGGAGGGAAAGAACATAGTTTTAACACATATATCCATCAAAGGACTATATATTGAATATAGAAAGAACTCCTAAATGATAAGAAAAAGACAGAATCCCAAGAAATGATTGACAGATTTGAAATGGTGCTTCACAAATGATATCCAATTGAATATAAAAATATGAAATTGTCCAATGGTATTAGTCATCAGGAGAATGCAAATTGAAACTAGAGATACCAATACCTACTTCCTGAGAATCGTTAAAATTAATAAAATTGTGAATATAAGGTAATATGGAGCAATAACAACCATCATCTTGTGCTCATGTGAATGACAATTGATTAAAAATCTACTTGGGAAACTGGCATTTTCTGTTAAAGGTAATATGATGTTGCAAGTTTACTACTAGGTATACACCACAGACATTTATGCACATGTGCAACCCAAATGTACAAGAATGTGTTTGGCAAAATTATTTGCAATTACCCCAAATAAAAACAAACAACACATGCATCAATATTATAATACAAGGTGCTTTAACACATTCTGAAAATGAAATACTGTAAACTATATCTTCGTATAACTGTATTGTTTTATAAGATCTAAAGATTCTTTTGATGATGAGACATAGCACACTGTCACTGGGACAAATGAAAGGCAGAATATTTTGTTCTTTTCAGTTCTGAATGAGAGCAAGCTTCCAAGCAGGGCCACGTAGGGGCTGCAGTCAGGGTAACAGCAAGCTGTAGGAGGCAGCACGTATGTGGCAGGTGGGTGTGCTTAGCTAGGTTTGGTGGAATTCCTGTGGATTGGCTATTTGAATAATTTCGGCAGGCTCCGATACTTTGTAAATGTTCCTGGTTGTCTGGTACATAGCACTGGGGTGATTAGTGCTGATTCACAGTGGCTCACAGTATGAGAGCCTGATAAGGGAAGTGTTTAAGATAGGGACTTAATCAGCTGCTTATAAAGAGGAACTAACCAATCTCTAGCCAGGGCCTCAAGACTGGATCAAGACGGCATGACTTAAAAAACAAACTAAATTACACATATGAATTGCAAAGACAATACTTAGTGAAAAAAGCCAAAGTAAACATTCTTTACAATTTCATTTATATAAAGATAAATTTTAAAAGCAATGATATATCCATTGAGAAGTCAATTTAATAGTTTCCTTGGAGGTCTAGGGAAGAGACTCAGATTGGGAACGGGTATGAGCTGGAGCTTTGGGGATCTGATAAAGTTCTTTTTCTTATTTGTATAGTTGTTCACTTTTTCACAGTTTATTTAGCTGTATGTACAATTACACACTTCTTATGTTAGTTTTATTTCAACAGAAAAATTATACATATGTACATATATATAATCTAATACAAATTATACTTTATACAGCCATTCATTTATAAAATCTAAATGGGGTGTTAAAAGTCTGAATTTGACTCAACTAAATACAAATTTTGCCATCAAATAAAGTATAGGAAAATCGAATATGTTCATTTTATAAGTGATTTTTTCAAGAAAGCTGCTAATTTATTATCTCCCAAAAGGTAGAACTTATTATGAGTAATTAGGAAGAGAGCATAACAAAAAGGGCAATCCACAAGAGAGTTTGTTTTTCCCATCAATCTTGTATTGGATAAAAAGCATTAAAGTTTCTTGTAAAATGGCCGTGGTAATTATTACAGAAACTAGTACTAGAAGAGAAAATTAGCTAGAAACTAGAAATGGAGAGCAAATGTAAAATAATTAACTGAATAAGTCATAATGCTTGGGAAAAAAACATTTCCATGACACATAACAACTAAATGGCAATAATCATCACTTTGTCTAACAGCTACATTAACAACTAACGTTAATTTAATTTCATCCTGAAGGTGGCTCAGCAAAATTTTAAAAAATTGGTATCAAGTTCTGAGGCTCTAATGTCCAGCATAGTGATTATAGTTAATAATACTGTCCTGTGTTCTTAAGATTTGCTAAGAGAGTAGATCTTCAGCATTCTCTCCCAGAAAAGGAACTGGGGGCAAATATATGAGGTGTTAGCTGCATTAACTTGATTGTGGTAATCATTTCACAATGTATACATATATCAAATCATCACTTTCTACACTTTAAATATATTACAATTTTATTTGTCAATTATACCTCAATAAAGCAGAAAAAAGAGATTCTGTGAACCAAATAAAAAATCGCAGGCATACCTCATTTTATTGTGCTTCACAAATGTTGTTTTGTTGTTTTTCTTTTTACAAATTGAAAGTTTGTGGCAATCCTGCATCAAACAATTCTATCAAGGCTACTTTTCCCACAGCATTTGCTCACCTCATGTCTGTGTCACATTTTGTTAATTCTTGCAATATATCAGATTTTTTAATTATTATATTTGTTATGGTGATCTGTGATCAGTGATCTTTGATATTACTATTGCAAAAAGATTATGACTCACCGAAGTCTCAGATGATGGTTAGCATTCTGTAGCAATAAAGAATTTTACATTAAAGTACGTACTTTTTTTTAGACATAAAGCTATTACACATTTAATAGACTACAGTATAGTGTAAACATAACATTTATATGCACTGGCAAACCAAAAAATTCATATGACTGTCTTATTGCAATATTCACTTTATTGTGGTCATCTGGAACCGTATCTGCAATATCTCCCAGTATGACCACCCAAGGTAATTCTGTAAAATACAGAGAACTCTGTCTTATGAGGCTTCTTGTGCAGCACTCCTCCAATAACATCCAGATAAGAAAACATTATATCCTGTTTGATGGAGGACAGTTCATTCAGCTATGGCTATTGTCCACCATAATCATTAATAGTAATCCTTTACCCTCTCAAAAGTGTCCCTATGTGGACTAAAATTATATGACTACTCAAAAACAACTAATTATCTACTGGCCTCTTTGTGCATCAAATTATTAAATCACTTTTTAATTTTGAAGAGGCTTAACCATTAACTTAATTGGAGTAACAACCCATAAGAATATAACTGATTGGAATCCTTTTGACTTTATGACTTATCAGTATTACCAAAATTTTAAAGCACCATCCACGTCAGCTGATGTACTGAATATAATGATGGTGATTTTTAAATTTATTTTCCACTCATTGAATTTTCAGAGTTTATGCACAGTTAATAACTAATCATTTTTGGCCTGAAATTACATCAAATTATTTACAACTTGGTATTATTCAGTAAAGGAATACACATACATTTGATATTCTTTAGAACTCTTGAAACAAAAATCCATGCTTCTGAAATAATAATTTTGGGAGGCAGTTAGTATATTTCTATATATTCAGAATCTTATTTTTTAGTTTGTTTTTAAAAAGTAACATGTATGTAATAATAAATTATCCAAACAGGTACATGGCTGGATAAATGCAAGTCTGTGAATTTGTAATTTGCCAAATGGTTTGGAACAAATATTAGTTTTAATTCCTAATGTAGATATTATAATTTGCAAAGACATCTTAAAATATAATTTAAAAAATAATTATTTTCTCATTTACAGAAAAATCATAAAATATTTTAATGTATATATGATTGAATATCTAATTATAGCTTTATATTAGAGAGATAAACTTCCTTTTTTGCAGCTTTGTATTTAGCTGCAATTTTTCAGCAATTTAAATATTTATTAGTTTTAATGTGATAAAATTATTTTATATGGAAGTATTAAAAATTTTTATCTTAATGTGTAAAATGTCTATATAGCATGTAAAAAAAAAAACCTTGTACTTTAGATATAGTGGGGGGAAAGCTGATACAAATATTTTAAAATTGGAGTGTAGACTAAACTAAAAAAATGCCATTTGGTCACATTTGTATACATGCCTTGTCATGTAATTTAATATGCTTCATTCTTATGTCCTTAAATAAAAACTTTGACTATATAGAGATATTTAGGAATAGGCTTTGCATTTCATACACAACAGATTATTGCAATAACCTATTAGGTAGTAACTAAAAATTAAAAGTCATACACTGTATGTATTTTTCTAGGAAAATTCACAATCCTATGATTTATATATAACATTCCAGCAAATTTCTCAAATAAATACAAGCAATCATGGCTGTGAGAAGGTAAATGTGATGCTCAGCATGGAACCCAGAGAACCAAGATGTTTCTCTTGAGCCAGGGTTTCCAAAGGTCTAGTCTCTAATAAGCGTACCAACAGATTCAGGGCTTTTAACCTAAACAGAAAATGTCTTTATATTATTTTCAGTGCAAAAGATAACCTTATAAGGAAAGGCTTTAAGTCGAGCAAAATGTGGAACAGATTGTATTTTGACTAGTATTTTCTCTCTTTTTTTATTATAACCATTCTAATAGGTATACAGAGGTATCTCATTGTAGTTTTATTTTTCATTTTCTTAACGATTAATGATATTGAGCATCTATTCACGTGCTTATTAGCAATCAATAAATGTTCATAAAATTCTACCTAATTCTACCCATTTCTCTCTCTCCTCACTTTTTGGGATTCCATTTGCAAGTATGTTAGAATATTTGATGTTTTATCACTGGCTTCTGAGGCTCTTTATTTTTTTCTTTAACCTTTTTTTTTTTCTCTCTGTTCATCAAATTGACTAACTTTTATTGATTTATATTCAAGTTTACCAGTTATTGTTATAACATCACAAATCTGAAGTAGATTAAAAAATCTGAATATTATTAAATTCCATAACTTCACTTAGGTTCTTTTAATACCCAACAAATCTCTATTTATTAATTTATTATTGCCATACTTTATTTCTTTAGACTTTATTTTCTATTTCTTTGAACATGTTTATAATAAGTGAAATAATTCTCTGTAGGAACAGGAATAATTTCTATAAATTGTTCTGATTTTTCTAAGTATGGATCAAAATTTCCTATATATTTCTATATCCCATAATATTTTAAGTTGAAAACTGAGTATTTTGGTAGTATATTTTATCTACTCTCAATTCTGGTATCTTCCCCCAAAAACGTTTTCATTGCTTTCTTTTCTTTCTTTTTTTTTGTTTATTGTTTGTTTCTTTTTAGTTCCTTTTTAAACATGATCTTCCTGGACTAAGGCCGCAAATTCTATTTTCCTTGCAATGGACAGTTACTGATGTCTCTGCTCAGTTTTACTTAATTTTAAATCATTCTTGCTTTTATATTTAAGGCTAACTTTAATCTGCTTTTTCCTTCTTTCCATATAATTTAGTGATTAGCCAATGACTACACAGAGGTTGTTTTTAAACAGTCTAAGCAATAGTCCTTCCAATTCTTGTCAATAGATCTGTGTTTGCATAGGGGAGCATATTGAATGTTCAAACCATTTTTAAGTCATCACTGGCTATTTCTTCCTTCTGTGTTCTTTAGTGTCTTCTAGGCCCATGTGGATAGCCACAGAGTATACCAGGAGTGTGTCAATAGGTTGGGTCCTCTCTCTTCTCCATTGCACAATGCAGAGCCACAGCCAGAGATATTCTTTCTCTAACCATGACCACAATCTCAGGTGAAGAGAAGGAGCTTATATCCCTGTTGCCTCTGAGGAGTCCCATACACTGATAATAATGCTGGGTACTGTCAGTGCTCCTTGCTTCAAATCAAATGAGTCCCAAGCTGCCACTCCTCATGGTTTTCCCCACCTGGAAAAAGCCTCCTGCTAACCAAGTGTAAGCATGAGTGTAAGGAAAAAAGTGTAAGCAGACCCAGGCCAGTTGCCATAGATTCCCACTATTCTTACTCATAGTTCAGCAATTTTTCACGTATAAATGCTTATTAATTTGGTTTATCCCTTTGGTCAAATACTAGAACACTAAAATAGTTGCTATTTCTTTTTTTTTTTTTTTCTAGTTTTATAGCTACTTGCTGGGGAGAGGACTTGTCAGACATCTCACTTGGCCATAAGCTGGAAGTTCCACTTCCTTACAAAGACCAAAATAAGATGTGATGTTAAAATTAAAGTTAAGTTTGTAATCTTTTAGTGCTGTCCCACAGTACCCAATTTAGTGGCTGTAGGTATATTTGTGTGAAAAGTTTAATCCATCCATTCTACTTAAATTTTCTATTATATTCCATTTGAGAGCTAAGTACTTTAATTAATGGATATAGTATCAAGCCTGGTTACCATATTTGCCTCAGTTATTAAATGGGATAGTTTTTCTCTCCCGGAATCTTCTTAATACAATGTTTCTCCTATCCTAGTTTTTTTCCTCCTACTCACTATGCCAGTTTCTTTCATTATTTAGCCAAACACATATATAACCTACTGATTATGCAGTGTTGCAAGAGTAGCTGAATGAATCACCAACGGGAGTAATTCCTCACTGTTATTTTCATACCTTTACTGGAAATAATTTCCTCCTAGGAGGATTTCTAAAGTACTTCCAGGAACCCAAATAACCTTATGTCTTCAAGCCAAACAAACATTTTATAATATTGTCTCATAAGGCTCAATTTGCCTACCTAGAGAATTATTCATAATTTTACTAGCCTGTCCTTTTAGTATTATTGTGCCTTAACTCTCATATTATATTCATTCCTATACAGTTTGCCAGTTTGCAATTCTCAGGTTCCTCATCATCACACCTACTATATTAAGCATGTAAGATAAACAAACAAGACCATGCTAATATATAAAAGAGCACCTTTCCTTTTAAATGACTGATCGTTTGGTATATTTATAAAACAATTAACAGGTTCTAGCATTGAATTCAAAACCTAGGTACGGTAATGCCATAGAAGAAGACAAGGCCGAATCAATATGCAGCCTCATTTATTTTGGAATGTTTATATCCTATTTGATAGGAGAGAGAAGGGTGAAAGACTAAAGCAGTAAATTAGACTGCTCAAATACTATTTACCAAGATTTTACTGAGATGAAGAAACTCAGTATCAGACATATGCTCACTTCTCTTCCTGAGGCTCTAGTAAATTTTTTTCTAATTTAGTGGCATGGGGCCTATAAATAGCATTTCCAAAATTTTTCAGTGTGATATGCATATTTTAGTAAACTCCCTTACTCTTCCAGACTACTGGGATAGGCATGCAAATAATTACAGGGGTTGCACTCATAAAGTTTACAGCATTTTCCTTCCAGTGGAAAGATATATAAAAACACCCAGTAGGATCCATAACCTCTATTCCACAGTTACTAACAGGCACTTCAAAACACAAGCAGGACTTCCCTGGCAGTCCAGTGGTTAAGACTTCACCTTCCAATGCAGGGGATGCGGGTTTGATCCCTGGTGGGGGAGCTAAGATCCCACATGCCTTGCGGCCAAAAACCAAAACATAAAACAGAAGCAATATTGTAGCAAATTCAATAAAGGCTTTACAAAAAATAAAAATAGATAAAATTAAAAAATAAAAAAAACACACAAGCAAACTAGCAAAGGGTGGAATAGCTTCAAAGTCACCAGTTATGGTGTCAAGGCACAGTCATGTCCCTTGTTCTTTGCTAAAAGGTTGTTTTTCTTTTAAGATTTTCTAGCCTATAACTACAAATGAGAGTACAAACCAATTATATAACCTCAACTTGAATCATTTCACTTTCAAATGAGAACTGGATTCTAAAGAGACTGATGAAACACTTGCAAAGGAACCATGGAAAATTAAATGCAGTGACTACCGCCAGTGTGATTAAGAATTAAGTGTTATTTTTACAGCTATAAAGTATTTTAATTTCCCTGTAAGTAGGTGGATGGAGCAATTTTATATGCCACAAGCATCTTTCTTTTCCATATAATAATAGATGAACCTTGATGATATTATAACTTATACCTAGTGAAGATTTATTCTGAAATTCCTCCTAAATAATCCTTAATAAGAGGAGTGCTAACACTAATAGCAATAGCAAGCGTTTATAGAGCATCGAAACAATCTTGGTACTATTGTAAGTACTTTATATATGTATTAAGCATAGTGATGTCATTTAAAATCATTTCTTAATTTTAAAAATGTAACTATTTTAAAGGATAAAAATAAAGAGGACAAATTCTAAGGCTCAGGTTGTATATTACTATAATACTTTGTAGTATTAAATCATTGGTTATAATATAAAAATCTACTTTTTATAACCTTTGATATTGAATTCTGAAAGAATATTTGTTTTCTCTTCAGTATGTATTATTTTGTCAACCACAGCTTTATAAATGTTTCATCACATAGATCACAATTAATAGCAAACAAATAATCTGTTTTGTGTTATATTTGATTCCAGGAGAGACACAGACAGAATGACAAAAAAATCTAATAAAATATGTATCTTTTGCACATGAAAATATTTTAACCAAATCACATTTTTAAGAAGTTATGCAGAAATAGTCTGAAATAATGTGCTATTGAAGTGTAAAATATCAGACTATTTCTATTAAGCCTCTAATAGGCTACTTATAAATCACTGTGTCTCTTTAAGGCTTACAAATTCAAGAAACCCACAGAAACAATGAATTTCAAAGAAAACTAAAAGAGTAGAAATAATTCCCTAAGGAAGAGTTTTTTGCACAAGGAAAACAAAAATAGTTAACAACTAACTTCATAAATGTTAGCACATATAATGGCACAGAAAAAGAAATCTATCCTATCTCTATTTCTGTGTCAGACTCAAAGTCAACATCTTCCCATATAACCTGAGAATTTCACAAGAAATTATTCCTTATTAGTGAAAGCTATTACATATTAGATTGTCTTGTTATTTACTGCTTATGGTGAGTGGTGCTCTAGCTTGACAGTTGTGAAAGAATATGAAAAATCTGGAGAAAGTCCTTGATTTCATGTAGTCTACAATTAAGACATGTCAGAGAAAATATCCCATAAACTGTACTATTTTTGGATGATATCGTCAATAAATAATTTAACACTTGGGAGTAAAGAAAACAACAAATTTTCCAAGTCACAGCAGTATTATAACCATTTAAGAGAACCACTTAATCACAAGAATGTATAATTGCAGTGTCTGACTGAACAAGAGGAGAGACATTCTGAATAATACATTAGAAGGTAACATGCTATTTAAAACTCCCATCTCATCATATGTTAGCATAACTTTCACCTATTGTTCTTTAAAGCTGCAAAACTATTTTTAAACTTAAATTTTCCTAAGCAGGAGAAATTGTACTGCTCCTTTAAAATATATATCTCAGCGACTACATCAAACTAAAATGCTTTTTACAATTAAGGAAATTGTCAACAAAACGAAAAGGCAAACTACTGAATGGGAGCAGATACTTGCAAATATCCAGTGAGGGGTTAATATCCAAATTATATAAAGAATCATACAACTCAATATCAGAAAAACAATCTGGTTAAAAAATGGGCAGCAAACCTGAACAGACATATCTCCTAAGAAGACATACAAATGGCCAACAGATGCATGAAAAAGTGTTCAATATCACTAATCATCAAGGAAATGCAAATCAAAACCACAATGAGATATCACCTCACACCTGTCACAACGGTTATCATCAAAAAGACAAGAAATTACACGTGTTAGAGAGGGCGTGGAGAAAAGTGGACCCTCGTGCACTGTTGGGGGGAATGCAAATTGGTGCAGACACTATGGAAAACAGTATGGAGAGTCCTCAAAAAATTAAAAATAGAACTAACACACAATCAAGCAGTTCCACTTCTTGGAAATAAAAACATTAATTTGAAAAGATATGTGTACCCCTAAATTTACTGCAGCATTATTTACAATAGCCAAGAACAACTTAGCGACCTGAATGTTCATTGATAGATGAATGGTTAATGGCAATGTGGTATGCACATTCAAAGGAATATTACTCAGCCATAATACAATAAAATCTTGACCTTTGTGACAACATGGATGGGCCCAGAGGATATTATGCTAAGAAAAATAAGTCAGACAGAGAAAGACAAATACCGTACGATCTCACTCATATGTTGAATCTAAAAAACAAAACAAAGCAGAAAAAGACTTATAGATTCAGAGAGCAAACTGGTTTGCTGGTTTCCAGAGGGGAGGAGTTAAGGGGTTGTCTTGATAATATATTTTTTTTGTGCTGGTGGAAATAAATGAAGATCACCCAAATGAGAATAAGCAAAGGCTGTATATTCATAGAGTTTGCAAGAGAGTCAACCACCATCACTTTCATTTGACAAAAAACTCAAAGGCATACAGGGGATTGTGAAAACTCTACAGTAGAAAAAAGGGAAAGCTTCAAGTGTGCCCTGATTGGAAGTTGTTGGCATGGAAAAGCTGGAGCTGGGCTAACTAGAAGTAGGTCATCCAATGTGGTTAGTTAGTGCAATATATAGTCTTTCTCTGGTTGGTCCTGAGTTGGAAGCAGAGAGGAAGGGAAGAGAAGGACAAAACTAAGAGAAACTGGCAGTTATTGACCAAGTACAGATTCTCTGGGGCTGATTGCTGCATACATATGTAGTGGTTTGGCTTTCTGGACTGGCTACTGTGAAGGTTGTGGTCAGAGTTTTATATATATATATATATATATATATATATATATATATATATATATATATATATATATATATGGTCTGGCCATTGCCATTTATATACTCATTCTCAAATCTTGATGCTTTTTTAAAAAATTTTCTGCATTTTAAAACACCTAATTTGGGGTATGATGTTAACTGTGTCTGAAAAGAAAAAATGATATATTATATGTACATATAACACAAATGTCAGAGGCAATCAAATATCCTAAGTCTACTGTTACCCTGCACCACCAATACCGTTTCTGTATTTTTTGTCCTTGAGGACAGTTCTTCTGTAGTCCAGTTCAAACATGACACATTGGTCCTCTGTGAGCAAAGCTTCCATTTTCTCTGTCTGCCTTCATCCCCTATAGTACTTTTACTCACTTCCAGGGAAAATGCCAGACAATTTTTCAGTGCTTTATGCCTTTGATGCCAGGATCAACCATGTGAATTGCTTTGGCCATGAGAACAAGGTGAAAGTGACAGTGTGCAAATTCCTAGCTTAGGCTGAAAATACAAATAATTTGGGTGATTTTGCGTGGCATTCTGTGATACTACAGTTGCCATGAGAAGGACTTGCCTATGGTAACCTGCTGGTTCCAGGCGTTAGAGAACGTTTGAGAAACCAGCCAAAATGCAGACACATGAGTAAGTCCAACAAAGATTAGCTAAAACCAGCCTAGATCAGCCAAGCCCCCAGATACTGTATGCTAGTATGTTTTAGATGTATTTTTACAAAGCAAAGGTGTATATACAGATTGATCACTGCACGGAAGCTATATGAGTTTATATCAATTTAGGAAAATAAAGTTCCCTGGATTTCTCAGTGCTACTGTAAAAAGTCTTAGTCTTATAACAAATATAATAATAATGAAAAAGTTTGAAATATTGCAAGACAACGAAATGTAACACAGAGACATGAAGTGAGCAAATGCTGTTGGAAAAATGGCGCCAATAGACTTGCTTGATGCAGGGTTGTCACAGACCTTCAGTTTGTAAAAAACATGACATCTGCAATAAAGCAAAGTGCCATCAATAAGATATGCCTGTATACAAAGTGAGATTATGACATGATGAAGGGGTTTTTTATATTCGATTCATGGAATTAGCACTAATTCCATGTGCTAATGGAATCTTCTTGATAAATAAAATTAAAGTTTCTGATTATGGGTGTTACAGAGACAATTAATATATTCTGAGAAAGGAATAACCAGATAGGTATTGAATTTTCTAGTAAGGGACCTAATAACATATAGAGTACATCACTAATAAACCCCAAAAGATGTTGATTCTCTGATTAATGATTCCAGTGATTAAATTTTCTCTCTCTCCCTTTCTCCTGCTCTGCTTCTCTACGTTCTCTCCTCATTTTTTTCAAGATGATAAAGATACTTGAGAAAATTTATAGTAAATATAAACCCCAGGGATCACATACATTAAAATACCTAGTTACATACCCTTGTTTGCTATAGATAGATGACTTGACTCTTACTTGATGTCCAGATTCAATCCCAGCATATTAATTTGTTTCAGTTTTTAGTATTAACATTATGTCGTTATTCTAAGTCACTTATCACAGAAATCATGAGGCAGTTCTTAGTTTGTAAAGAGCTCCTTAAATTTCAGTATTTATATAGCTTGAGAACATTAAAATTCACATTTTCAATGTTGTAGATATAAAAAAATCAAATGGAAAATACATATTTGTCAGGTGTGATCACTGTTTATTGCAATGATTCAAAGTCCATAGACGATAACTCAAAATGCACTTCCTAATTATGTGGTGCTAAAATTATAACTACATACAAGCTTTTGTTGTTCACTCAATTTTTCTATGCACTGATCAGCTACCTTGATTTTGTTTTCTGTGTTACAGCCTCAAGTATAATTGCAGAGGAGTGTGCCCATCTAAAACTATAAAGACATTCTTAAGTGAGGTTAGGAAGTCTCAGTACTGCAGAGTCAAAAGTGCATAATAAAAAAACAGTGGATGAAAACTTTTGTTTGAAAAAATAAAATCTGCTACAAGTCTGTTGAATTGTTTAGGAGGTCAAATGAAAGTGTAAATCACACTTAAAGAATAAAAGACTAGTCATCACTATGCACACTAACATTTTCCCTCTTGGATCTTAAATAATTTGAGAAATATATTGAATGTCATTTGCATCCTATTTAAGAAGAAAAACCTACTGCTGCTTTCAACCAATATTTTGGTGTATGATTTGTTTTTCTCTCTTCCCTATTTTTCTCACTTTAAATTTCTATTAACTTTAATTGATTTTACCTTATTTGCAAGTTTATTTGGAAAGTAGTAAAAGGAATACTAGCTTAGTAAATAGACTTTTCACAGTTATAGCATTAGTGTGTGTTTTGAAAGAGATTACTAAATAATTCTTTTCTATTTAAACAAAATGGTCTAACATATTTCCAGGTGTCTTTGAACTATTGGGCTATTCATATCTCCATATTTAATCTATTAAAAAAATCTACTTCACAAAATTCAGATTAAATTCTCCAAAACAGGAGAGTTTTAAAATACCTTAAAAAGTAGAAATTGTTCTTTTTACTGTAATTATATGTCTACTCTTTAAGTTCAGATTCTTAAACCAGTATATGGTCTATAATCTAGTCTGCAGGTTGCATTCAACACTCATTCATTCAACATATCTTGAGTGTTGCATATATGTCAGGGACCATACTAAGATAGAAATACAGATAAAAATACACTGATTATAAATTAACTTATATCAATCAAAAGGGTTTTTATATTAAAATTAACTCTCTAGTGTAAACTTCCTGCTACTGAAGTAATCATTTATTTAATGGTCTGTTTACAACAAACTACAATATTTATTTTGAAATTATGTTAAAATATTGCGGATGAAATCCTTTTTGCGAAAGTAAATGTATCTGAATGTATTTTTAAATTACATTTTTGGGAATTCCCTGTTGGTCCAGTGGTTAAGACTTGGTGCTTTCAGTGCTGTGGGCCCAGGTTCGATCCCTGGTCGGGGAACAAAAATCCTGCGAGAGATGTGGTGCAGCCAAAATAAACAAACAAAAAAGCAAAAGAAAAAAAAATTACATTTTTGATACATTCAGAACAATTATAAATCAAATTACTGAATCTATTGAGAAAAAATTTCAGAAAGCATAACAATTCTGGCATAGAAACTGTGTGAAATTTTGACTTTGATTTTCAAGTAACTTAATTACTAGGTTAAATGTTTCAATAACCCTTTCCTTAGTATGTGCTGAAATGAGGTGGTCAAGACTGAAATAAGTTATTTTATTTAAAACTCTTCTTTTTGCTGATTTCTGTAGAAACTTATTGAGGTAACTTGTATCTTGAATATTTATTAAATACTCCAGTAATCTCTACTACTTAATAATGAGAAGAGGCACTGCTGAAAAATCATTATGAGATTACACAATATATGTGTAGGTTTCCAATTTTTCCCCAGAAGTGGAATTACATTGTTCATAAATTGTTTAAAATTTAGATTAGGAGACAGTGGTGAGATAACAGTCTAGAAAATTTCATTTATTCATCAATATAGCTTGGGGAAACACCTTCACTAGAAGCTCCAAATGATTATTAGACAGAGTACATTGCCTGGCTCAAATCTCAACCTTCTACCTTACCATTTTCCTCAGTTTCTTGTACTACATAGATTATATCACTTCTAATTCTTCTCATATTCTGTTATTGATATTCAAAACACTTTCCCACCTTCTGAAATAGAAGTTAATCTATATAAAATCTTTCCTAAATTAAACTTTGTTGTTATAATATTTCCAATACCCCTTATCCAAAATTTTGATTTCTAAAAATTTCTGAAAAACAAGACCTTTTTTTTTTTTTCTTTTTTCCTAGTACGTCAAGCAGGGAGGGAAAGGTCCTTTCCTGAATCTAATTTGGTGGCAAGATGTAACCAGAAGGGTTGTGAGGCTATCAGTAATCTTTAGTTCATAGTTTTAATGTGAACATGTATGCTCTACTAAAAAGCAGTTTGTTTACAGGGCGTTACTCACAATGCCCTGGAGATGCTAGGTAACAGACTTCAAAAGGACCACCGATATACTGACCAATATGTATGAAGAGAGAATGATATATTCACCAGATAACTAAAGGAGGTAGGGATATTTATATCACAATTGAGAAAAGGATAATAACTTCAGATACAGAAGCAATGGAAACATGTAGTCTAGAATTAACTACAGAGGATAGACATCTTATTGGAGAATGAGTATTCGTAAACACTCATTTTCTTAAATCTTATTATGTTAATACATTCTTTATTCTTAATTTTTGAAGTTTGAATATGTCTTCAAAAGGAAGAATAGATATTTTGCCTAGACTTGAACCAAAAGCGTTGGTGTCACATTTATGTTCCTTTACGCATCTTAATGAGTTGAAAGAAAATTTAAAAGTTAAAATAAATATTCAGAATTTTAATCCTCTGGGTGTCTCCTTGCCATTTTTATGCACATGTGTATATATCTCTTTCTGTGTATATAACTTTAAGAATACATATGTATGTATATATATATATATATATATACTTTATATATTTACATATTTTTTAATATATGACAAATATGTTAGAAATGTGTGCATAGAGAAAACAATTTAAATGCAACAAGAGTTATTACTTATTCACTATAATTAAACTATAAAGTATAATTTATTTCACAGCCTGTCAATGTTTAGGACTGAAATTTATAAATGTTCTTTAACGCGAAAAGGGGAATAAAACCCTTACATCATATATTGGTAAACATCTTTTTTCTGCTGCAGCTTATATGTAACATTAAGTGCACTGAAGTTTTAATTAATTTTAAGCTTTGTGACCATAGTATGCAACTTCCTTTAACAGAAATTGTTTCTGAATTATTTTATATGATTGAATTTTAAAGAAAAACAACTCATTAAGAAACTCCTATTAAATGAGGTACTTGCACTAATTAGGTAAAAATAAAAATGGATATCAATGTATTTTGATAGTTGGGATCATATCTATTACATAAAATTATATAGCTTAAGCAGTAAGATTTAATAAATGTATTTTTTACATATTGCTTCATTTTTCAAACGTGTTGAAGTATGAACTAATTGAATCAAGTTGAAAAAAACAGAGTTTGAAGAAGAAAATGTGTTTAACTTCTAATATTTGGGTAATCTGAGTGAATGGTATGTCAAACTTTTTTGTAGTATATTTGCTACTTTCCTCTAAGTCTGAAATTATATAAAATTGGATAGATAGATGATAGAGAGAGAGAGAGAGATGTTTATTTTCTGCTGAATTCCACCCTTAGTGGCTAGCCTTCTTATATATTTGGTAATCTTGCTTTATGAAGTAATATTTCAGTCTTATTTATGGAACCCCTGTATGCCCATTTTGTGTATGATTTCTTCATAGAGAATTTGTCTGTTTCTTCTGCTGCTGAGACTGTTGGCGGGTGGGAAGGTTCTTGCTTTTCCTCTAGGTTAGGATTAATCAGAGGCCCTAGCTAGGGCTACTCAAGTCTCTGCCCACTTCTTGCCTCATGCTCAGATTTTTATTGCTTGTGTTTGTTTCTTTTTTTGTTTGTTTGTTGATCTGGGGGTGGGGGAGGAAAGTTCACTGACAGTCTCTTTCACTGAGACCAGCAACATGTCAGAGCATGTCCTGTAAGGAGATGCGTCTTGGAGGAGGCGAGTCCCTCAGATCTCTTACTCACCTGTGATTCTGGAAGCAGAAGAATCATATTTATCCAGTGAATTTTGTTTATTTTATCAATAGGAAAGACAAGTTTAAAAGTTTGGTAACAGTCAATTTAACTAATGTCTTGGCAAAACAGGCTTTCTAATACGCTATTTCTTGTAATATAAAGTTAGAAAGACATTGGAGGGAAAATGTTGGCAATGTATCAATATTCAAAATTCATATTATACCACAGACTTTATTCTTAAATTTAATTATTCATTTTTAGAATTTATTAAAATTTATGTATTAAAATCTGTCACTAAAAAAGTAAAATTATTTAACACTAAGTAGTTAAGATGAGGTCATTAGGATGGACCTTATCCAGTAACTGCTGTCCTATAAAGGGGGAACGTGGACACAAAGACACACACACAGGGAGGGTGCTATACGAAGATCACGGCAGAGATTGAGGTGATGCTTCTACAAACCAAGGAATGCTAATGATTGCCAACAAACCACCAAAAGTTGGTGAGAAGCATGGAACAGATTATCTCTCACATCCCTCGGAAGGAACCAGGCCTGCCAATGCCTTGATTCTGGACTTCTGGCCTTCTGAACTGTGAAACAATAAATTTCTGTTAAGCCATTTAGTTTGTGATACTTTGTTTTAGTATCCCTAGAAAAGTAATGTCCTAGGAATTAAGGAAACATCAGTGTTCAATAGTTATTTTAATGGAATATTTTTTTTTTTGGCTTGGAGGTAGCCTAATGTACTAGATGATTATTACTTGTTTATTTCTGATAAAATATTAATTATGTCATGTCTTTTTGGAAAGTCTAATAGACTATTTTTCATTTTTTTAACATGTGAAGTAGCCCAAATAAGATATATTCATATGTATATTTTCCATAGTGGGTTTCAAATTTTTAAAATTTATCTGATCAGATCCATCATGTTAATGAAGTATAGTTAATTATAAATGCTATTAAAGCTTCATTTTATAAAAATAGACAATTATAATTATGAAATATATGCACCGTTTTATCTGATTGACAGCACTGAAGAAGTTTCACTGTGTAGATTATGTTAAAATCATTTCACATACTTTCTGTACCTCATAAATTACTTATATTTCTGAAGAATTATTTGCACAGATACTTAGGCAATATGGGGATATCAGCTCTTCTGAACTTTGGAAGTAAATTCGCCTATGTGTCACTTTGTCTTGTAGAAAGCATATGAAGAAGAATTTGAAAGATTTTCCATACAACTGGATAACACAAATTTTGCCAAAAAGTAGCAAAAAAGTTTTTCTCTTTAAGTTCTTGGAAAGGCAGCTTTTAGGAGTACATTATTTCACCATTACCTGAAAAAAGTTAACTGTGTTCTTCGTAGAACAAAGGGAAAAGATTGTAATAATCTGAGGTATTAAATAGTTACTTCCTAATGGAATGAGCCTTTGAATTTTTTTTTTTTTTAACTAGCTGAGTGTGTAGAAGACTCAATGGGAATATTTCTATGAGCTCTAACAGTGTCTACCAGAGTAGGATATGTGACCAGATGATGGTACTATGGGAGGAAAACTAACATTTATTCATATACATTTTATCTAAAATAATAAATGATGCTTACTATGAAAACTTTACTAATATTTCATATGTGGATTGGCTCTGGAGTCCTCAGTAGGTCTGCCAGTCAGACAGGCATGTATCACATAGCACAGGCAAAATTTTGTAAGAGAAGCATGGCAGATTACCCAAAAAACAAGAGGGTACCAAAAAGCATCCTTATATTTTATTCATGTAGAATGTGATGAAATAATATAATTTTTATGCAGCAGATAAGTTTTACTAAAGTTTTACTAATAGCTTATCTTTAAAAAAAAATTGGCTTAAAAAGAGTCTGCAAAGAATTCTGAGAAAGAAAATACTGGTAATACTAGAATTAATAAGCAAACACTCTCACCCACCTCCCCACAAAAAAGCAAAACATATTTTCCTCTAACTTGCATGTGCTTTTCTCAGTAATGGTATCATATAAAAACAATGGTATATTTAACCACATTTGATTGAAAAATCATCTGAAAAACTGAAAAACTCAAAATGATGATTTAAAGTATGAATCTTTTTGTCTACTAACACTAAAGATACACATCTTACATTGTGCATTGAAATATTATTTGATAATAATAAATATAAGGCCCTTACAAAATAACATTGTTTTAGAAAAATGTGTAAAAATATGTGCAACCCTTAGAAACTCAGTTTTGCAAAGATATAATATAATTGAAAATAATGGCCCAATTTAATATTGAAATCGTTAGTGACATTGAGTTCAAATCCATGCAGTGGACATCAAAATTCATGGTGTATCCTTGAAAATTTAAAATATCCTACCATGCCCGTGTGAACTTTCTGTGCTGCCTAGGGTATTTTGATACACTCTTTGGACACATTAGCTCTGCATTATCAAGCTCTCATATCTCTGTGTTTCTACAAAGACATTGTTTTTTTAATTTTTATTGAAGTATTGTTGATTTACAACTGTTGTGTTAGTCTCAGGTGTACAGTGAAGAGATTCACTTATACACGTATTTTTTTTTCAGATTCTTTTTCATTGTAGATTATTATAAAATATTGAGTATAGTTCACTGTGCTATACAGTAGGTCCTTGTTGGTTATCTACTTTATATATACTAGTGTGTATCTGTTAATTTCAAACTCCTAATTTATCCCTCCCCCCTTTTCCCCTTTGGTAACCGTAAGTTTGTTTTCTACATCTGTGAGTCTATTTCTCTTTTGTAAATAAGTTCATTTGTATCATTTTTTAGCTATTATATAAAGAGATATAATAGCTATTTTTCAATGAGTATCTACTATATAATGACTCTTTAGTACATTTATTTGAATCTCACACCAACAGTGCAGGATAGGAACTGTCATCCCTATCAAGGATCCAAGATATCAAGGGTCCAGTGTTGTACAACTAGTTATTACAGGATCTGGGTATTTGAAACAAAGAATATTTGACCTTATTTTTCCTGTTATACTGGATCACCTTTCAGTAACACAGGGCTTCTCCAAGAGCAGTATGAGAATCCATAAGCAAGAAGTGCTAATTATCGATATAATTCTTAACCAGTAATAAGTGACTCATTAAAGCCCACACTTGAAAAATATTAAATTTCTGGCTAAGACTGTTGTGTGTAGAGCTACCAGTTCCTCACCACCATACCAATATGACATCCCTAAAGGAAATAAGTGCCAAGTTCCAGTGTCTACCTAGAGTCTTGACGACAGTATAGAAAAGAGATAGGTACCTTTTCATGATACTCTTCAACAAACTAAGAAAATAATTTTTCTCTAGAAAGCCTTCTACTTTTAGAAATATTTGAAAAGACTCTGTGGCAAAATAAATGACTTTCTGAAAGATCTGCTTACCATATTGCTACATAAGGAGATGAGCACTTTACAGAGAGACTGCACTGATTTCAGTAATAATAGTGCCATTTTTACAGTACTTTGCTCAACACTCAATGCCTACCATGAAAATAATAAACTTTACTGTTATTTTATAGGCAGATTGACTCTGGAGCCCTCAGTAAGTCTTCCTATCAGATAGGCATGTATCACAAAGCAAGACGAAGTTTACTAAGGAAAACAAGGCAGAACAGCCAAAATGTAAAAGAAGGTACCCCAAACATCCTCATATCTTTATATCTATGTCATGAAGTAAACTTGCATTGTATTATTCTAAACACACACAAAGAAAACAATCTAGGTCATATATGAAGCAAATAAACTCAGGACTCAGTAGACTCAGGACTCAAAGCCATGGTTTCACACCAAACTGCAAGACATTTCCATGCCACTGCTCCCATTCTGGCATTTTAACAGCTGCTTTAGTAAATAGATTGTATTCTGAGTAGATTTTATATTGATTTTCATTGAATAAATTATATATAAGATGGCATAAATATTTTAATTTCTTTATGTACTTTAGGATAATCTCGGACACAAATATTTATATTCAAATGCATTCTTAACACAGTCTATTTCTTCTCTTACTGAATGTAGGGGGTTGCTAGTAAGACATGCCAAGTTTGTTACGTAAAAAGAAAAAAAGTGTTTCAGTATTTTGATGATCTGCAGACATAATCCAGATATGTATACATAGCCTAGGCCTGTACATATAACTGATTAAGGGGTTACGTTAGCCCAGTCGGTAAAAAAAAAGAATCAGTCATATTTGTATCCAGGTAGAGAATGCTGTATAACTTCACAGCCATAGAATGCTTGATTAGCCCCTCTTTATCCCACTCTCTAGTTGGTCACTTATTTAATCTGTTTTATTCGCCAACTCTTGTCCAGAAACAACTCTTTTAAAGGTCTTCAAAAACTTTCTAACACTAAATTAATGAGATTTATTTAGCCTTTGACACCATTGACATAGTTCCAATTTTAGATTAGCCATTAGCCACTCCATAAATTTATTTTTTAACTTCTAACCTCAAACCCCAGCAACAAAAACTATGAGTCGTAGCCTCCTTTCTTAAATGCTTTCCACAGGAATAATGAATATTTAGCCTATTTACATGTATATTTGTCTACTTTTATCTATTAGCTGTAAGCCCTTTGAGGCTAGAGAATCTTATTTTTCTTTACAATCTGAAACATGGTAATAACGCAATAAATATTTGCTGAGCTAATTAGCTAACTGAGAAAATAATGAAATGTCTTTAGATTTTGACATTATTGTTCACATCTCCTCATAATTCTGCCCTTCATTTATCCCATGCCACCTCTTTCTTTTGACTCAGTACCTAGAATATTTATTATTCCTTTCATGAACCCGTTGTCTTTTTCCATTCTGTTGACCATGTTCTCTTTAAAATTTTTGGTGTTCTCTTCTTCGTTGTGTAGACTCTTCTCCATGGTATTCTTATTCTTATTTTTCTACAGATTCTTTCCACATTAATTTAATATGCACAGGAGATGTTCTGGATCAGAAATGGATTTACTATTAATTACTTCACAGTAGAGAATTGTGTTGTATCCCTTGCCCCTGTGCTTACTTGTGGGTAACACAAAAAGAGCCGTACCAAATACCCCATATGACTTGTCAAGTATTCCATCTGTGAAGAGTAAGGGAAAAAATTTTTTTTTCCTTTGCTTCTGAAGAGGAAGGAAGCAGGCCTCCTTGAAAACATAAAAGGTCTGAGTCATTTATTGGTGTGTAAGTAAAATATCTACAGCAGCCTAATAGTCCAGGTCTCTTGTTTGAGATATAGAGGTATCTCCAAGTTTGGGGACTTTATTCCTTTTCATTTGTAAATACCTAGGTAGCTGGTTCCCTGGTAACCCTGACCCCATAGAGCTTAATTCTGAGACCGAGTCTGAGCTGTATCCATTTGTCTTTCTAAGGGAGGTAAGGGATTTAATTGTCCCTCAGATCATCAAAGTAATTCAGTAGACAAATGGCTACAGATACAATCTCATGTCACATAGGAGACTCAGGAGTCTAGGACTTTGCAGGAGCACTGGGAGATCTAGGAAGGTTTTATTTCTCTATGCTAAGGAATTAAAAATTCAGTAATCTTTCGGTCAAGGATTGCTAGGAAATCACACTATTGATATATTACAAGTGTACTTCAAAATATATCCATAAATATGACATCTTGAAGTTTGTGGTAACAGCGAAACTAGAATTATAATTTTCAAAATATAGAGGAGTTAAATTCATTCTTCTGTATTTGGCAGCTATATTGCTAAGTACTAGTCTTCAAGGATGACACAAATTTTATTAGCCTCTAAGACAGTTTAGCAGATCTTCCGACCCCTTATATACCCACTCTTTCTCACCAAATAAGAATCATTCATCTTCTGAAATCCCATAAACTCTACCTCCTTTTTTGTTGTTATTTTTCAAGCATGCTCACCATGTGTGAACTGATTTATCCTTACTCTTGATTTCTGATATTGAGATGCTTCCTGACTTTTTATCATAAGTACACATTCTTCATATGCATACATCCAGTCTTGAATTTTAAAACATAACTAATGAGAGAACTGAACTGCTTCATCATCTTATCTCTTTAATCTTGTTCAATAACATTTTTCACCCTTTCTAACAGCACTCCTATTTTATTCAATATCTTCAAAACTCAAATTAGTAAGAGAAAACTTTGATGTTAGCTTTCTTTTGACAGAAGATCACTGAGCATGATCTTGTCTGAATCCTTCGCACTGCATGCTGAAACACCATTTCATTTGCATTTTATTGTTATGTGACCTAAGCAAGTTTTCATGCAAGGATAACAGCCCGAGAGTGGCATTGATCTTTTATTCAGTCTCAGCTTTTTGTTTGTTATTTTATTCATAATATTTTTTAGTCCAGGAATGTCCTTTTGGTTCCATTTTGTTGTCTCTGTTTCTCTCCTGAGATTTGAGAGTCCTTTGTGAGATTTGCATTCTCTGAAACCATGTTCAGTTGAGAATAGTTACAAAAGATGCTTTAAGATGTTGTCTGTTAGTGCCAATATCTTGTTTATTTCAGATCGGATAGCTCGATTAGAATTTTTGGACAATTAGCTTTTGGACTCAATTAGCATTCTTTGCTCTTGAGAATGTGTCACATTTTTTATTTCTTCATTTTTCAGTTAATGTTGATTGTGTCCTTGATACTGAAAAGGTTAAGTTGTGGGGATTCTGGGTCCTGTTATTTTTGTTGTCAGCATTTTTTCCTTAATTTGAGCAAGAAATATTTGTCTAAGCTTAAACTGTGGACTGTTTCTTGAGCAGCATCTCTGGTCTCAATTCCCATCCAGTTCCTTCAGCTGGCTGGTTTGAATCTGTTTCACCCATGGTTCAAGGCTCAGTCTGCCGACTGCAAAAAAAAAAAAAAAAAAAAGCACAACACAAGAGCTTTGAGTTTTAGTTTTATTTGAGGACTTAAACTGAGGACTGTAGCCCGGGAGACAGCCTCTCAGGTAGCTCTGAGGAACTGCTCCGAAGGGTCAGTATATGTGTGATTTTGGCGAAGGAGGTTTGTGCAACCAATCATGCATCTCCATAGAAGGTTACTGCTAGTCACGAGGAGCAGATGACTCCATTAATGATTTTAGTGCTTTTCTAGGTATGAAAAGATGCAAGAAATGGGGTTCATACAATTTTTTCCTGAGAATATCAAACTGTCTACAGGCCTGTTCTGCCAGTTTTTCCCAGAGCACAGAATTCTCATTCCTGGTCTCTGTCCTGAGCTCCTTTCAGGGGGTGTGAAAGGTCAGTGACTGCAGTAGCTGATGACTTCATTCTTGTAGAACCAGATGGTGAGCTACACTTTTTTAGTTGTCAAGTCAAAATGCGGAGGGGCCTGGTTTGGAAAACCCCTCTTTAGCATTTTTCCTTCTGAAATTCTTCTAATCTTTTCAACGTTCATAGTTACTCAGCCTCTCGTTCCAGTTATCCAGGAGAGAAAGACTGGTCTTCCCAGTGTGTACCCAGCAGGTACTGTATTCACCACACGGACTGCTCCTGGTTTTAGATTAAGACCCACAGGAACATGCAGGGACTTGTTCACTTCCCCTTCTCTCCTCAAAGTGCACTGCATCCTCCGTCAGAGTCTTTCTGCTTCTGTGACTTCTGCATTATCTGCATATTTTTTGGTTTGTTCATTTGTTTTACCATAAATTTCATACCAGTTGATTTTTAGTCCATCATATCAAGAATCAGAATCAGTACCTGTTATTGAGAAACCCAACATATTAATCTTTTTTTCATGGGCAAAATATACTTTGAAATATTTTCATAGCTTTTTTAAAATTTCTGAATTATTGCATTGGACTTAAAATTATAAGTGATGATTGCTTGCAGCTAAGAATGATTATTACAGCAGTATTTTTAACTTTGTTGAAACAATATTGGCCGCTCTGAAATACAATATAGTATGTGATCAAGTACTTATATATCTATGAGGAAGCACAGATCTAAGTCTAATACTAGGATAAGCTCATTTTTATTGGAGAGATAATCAACCTTTTACATATTCATTTTCTTCATCTATAAAATGAAAATAAAATTTTCTATCTAATAGATTCCCATTAAACTAGATAGCATATGTAAATTATGCAGTAAAGTTTCTGAAATAGAACCAATAGTAAAAAAGTAAACATTATTACTCCTTACCCAGTAACTTCCATTCACTTCCAGGAAGCATAGTACTTTTAAAATATATATATGGGTTTAGTAAATAACTACCCCTGCAGCTACTGTACATATCACAAAAACAAAGCAAAACCTGTTGAATTTAAGCCAGTCTACATGTGAGAAATAAGGGGAGTATTAATTTTCACATACCCATTGTATATTTTGTATATATAGTATGCACACAGTGCCAAAAATCAAAATATTATCAATTTGAAATGGTATATAAATAGATAGGGCCAATCAAGACAAAGAGGATTATTTAAGTCTATTTTCTAACCTGTGATATATTTATATTAGATTTAACGGTCATTTTTTTGGAGGGAGGTAAGCTGTTGAGAAAGAGATAGAATTAGTGGGAAGTGGCTTGAGGAATTTATATAATTTGGGAGCTTATATATTTTCATACACATTGTTTTCATTACCTTCTCTCTGACCTGCAATGGTGAAACCTTTCTATTTACTTGACATTCGTCTGTTGGAAGAGGAGAGAAGATCTCCTCTCCTCTAGTAGCAACATCTTCTTGAAAACAAACAAAAAAGTAAGCACATAATTTTCAACTTGACTACAAAGATGTAAAATGCATTCGAAGTATCGCAGATTTTATGATTTCTTTAAAAAATGAGGATGAGGAGAGGATTGTATGTAAGGATCACTACTAAAAACTCTAGCTAATAGCTCTGTACAAATTCAGGGCCAATTAAGTATCACATCCTAAATACAAGGAAAATAATCTATTTCTCTTATCAGGAATCCCTTAAGTGACAAAAAGACTTTTCTGATGATAAAATGAAGTGTTTTGACAGGATGAGTTCAAGGACTCCTTTTAATCTACAAGGTCTGCTATTTTTTCTAACCCTAAATATGTCATCAATGTTGCCATCACCAGTCACAATATCTGATATATAGTTGGTGCTCAGTCAATATTTATTAAAAGAATGATAAACAAATATATACATATGTGAATTTTTCTGTTTCAGATTTTAAAATATCAAGGTGAGAAAAATCATGTGAAGATCTTATTCAAAAACATTACCTTTAAAATAAGGTAGAGTCAAATTTAACCAGAATGTGCTGTAACAAATTTAGAGAGGGGAAAAAAAACAGAAAATATGAAAATAGAGATTTGTAAAATAATTTAAGGTTTCCTCCAACTCAGTGATCTCAATAGTATTTCATTTTTAATAGATATTTCCACAAGTCCTGATTGCTAGTAGCACATAACCCGTGATTTCCAGAAAATACAAGAAAGCTTTCAATTCTTTATACTCTTGCCATGTAGAACACTGACTCCAGGGTACTACTGGCCCAGAATGGGCAAGATTGAGGTCAGGGGTGAGGTTGCATAAAGGTAATTGCTGTTTGAGTAACAAGGTTTTGTGGTATTCTGGAATTCATGAGTCAACAAGTCTCTCTTCCTACCCCACCATCAAACTAGGCACACATAGTTTGTGTTAAGAGATACTCCATTATTAGAGAAAAATGTAAATATATATTCAAAGCCAGAAACTCTAAGCAAGATGATAGATGAAGTGTTAGTGACAGCTTTTGCTTCGGAGTAAATGGTTCACTCGATATCATGTGCTTACACATTTTTCACATGAAAAGTTTTGCCAAATGAATAGTTTTTGCGTTAATATATTGCGTCCACATTTGCAACCTGCTCTTTAACAAAATGCATTAACAGCAGGGCTCAAAAATGAATAGAGTTTGCGATGGCAATACCAACTCCCTGTTTTCTTCTAAATCCTTTATGAGAGCCAAGAGGAAATGTGGTCAGCCTTAAAAATAATTTTGTGGAGAAGAAAGTATAGAGCTTCCAATAATAGGAGAAGTGATGGTTGTAAAATCTGGGGAAAACTGGGATAGTTAAATTTTTGTATCTATGATTTGATATCAGTGGACATTTTGTATAATTGGGAATAAAAGAAAATTAAATGTTTTGGCATAATAAGAAAAATATCTTCTGAGAAAAGTATGCACAGGCATGAATACATAGTTCTTAGGCTCTGCCTTAGTTAAGTTTCAGAGAATGCTGTTTTGGCTTTGTTTGTTTGTTTTTATTAGAATTAAGGTGTGCTGTGAGAGCACAGCTATTCAGAGAGAAAGAAATAACATAGTTGGTCAACTAATGTGAAGGAGCTAGTATATGACAAAGAAATCTAAACCTAAACTGAGAAGACAGCAGATATTATTCTTTTTTAGAAAATATAATATCCATCAATAGAGGACAATTATTATTACTGATAAAGAAGTGATGACATTTTCTTCCTCTCCTCTACACCTTTTTCTTCTTGTTCTTGTACCTGTATTTTTATGTATAGGACTATTATTCTATATGAGGGACCTTGTACCTGTACCTTTTTATCACAGCAATGCTTGCTCACATCTACTTAAACCAACTGATTGGTTTTCCAAAAGATTCATTTATCACAACAGTAAAGGCAAAGGGTAACCTATGGACTGACTCACATAATTTGTTTACCAAGACTGCAATTGGTATAGAGAGAAAGAAACGTAAGGAGCTTCTTTTGAATATATTGAATATTTAAAAGATAGAAAAGCTGAAAATACAGAGGAAGCAGTAAAAAAAAAAAAAAAAAAAAAAGACCATTAAGATAAATAGTGTCTCATTTATCAGCCCATACCTACTAGCTTCTCCTTCCTACAAGGATAATTTTCTATGCTTAATTTCTAAGTAATGTGTTTGTCGGACCATTTAAATATGCCTATATCTCGCAGCAATGATGAAGAACCGTAAAAACAAAAACAAACAAACAAAAAAACCAACCTCTTTGTTAAACACTTTGGAAAAGTCTATAAGAGCGTGAAAGCCACCATGACAAAAAGGAAATATCCAATATCACCGAAGTATTGGCCTTCCAAAGACATTCATATCTCCCTCCCTTCCGCATTCATTAGTCTCCTTCATATTACCATGCAATGGGCAAGAAGGAAGCAATGAAATTTATTTTTCCTTTTATTAAAAATTCACTTTTGTATCTCCTGGAGAAACTAATATAGACATTTGCACACAATAGATTCTCAATAAATATTATAAAATTCAACAAAATTAAATTGTATTGACTTCATAGGTTATATGCAACTTACTTTTATTCAAGCATTTATTTTTCAAAAACATAAAATGTTAAAGTGAAGACACTTTAAAACTTGATCATTTTAACGAAATAAGCATTACAGATGGTCAAATAATTGAGCCAGCATGCAGAAGATTTTGTGTTTGATAGTGAGAAGAAGGGGTACTGTGTGGAAACCCTTATCAATTATAAATGTCAAAGATAAATGTAATATAATCAATGTTCTATAATCTATCCAAGACTGTACCCAAATTATTGTTATTCTTTAATATAATTTTGATTATGTATTGTTAAATGACCATATATGAACTGATTTATCTTAGTCCTATTGATTCATATAGCCATTGAACTAATGCAAACAAAACAGAATTGCACTGAATAAAATCACACCTACAAAATTATTGCTGTTTAAATAACTCAGACATTTAGTGACTATATCTCAAACTCACATTGCAAAACATAGAGATAAATTTCTATACAAAATTTACCTTGATCTACCACAAACATTAGATACACTTGATAATTAATTTTTCCTGATGTATTCATGTGGCTTCGAGGAGACGTTGATTGATTGATTGTTGATTGATTTCATTGTTAGTCCCTTTTCATTACTGTACTCCCGTATCAAAATGGTGGCCTGTCTCAGATCTCAGAATTTGGCTCCTTTTTCCTCTGTCTTCACATGTTCCCTGAGGGATCTCTTCCCGGCTATGTGACCTCTGGTTCTAGTGTATCCAAATTTACATGTTCATACTTCTTCCATGCCCAGATTGGTTTATCCAATTACCTACTAAAATTGGGTATGCTTATAGGCATCTCAAACTCAACATGTTCATCAACGATCTTCTAATATTTCCCCCAATATCTCCTTTACCTGAGTCTCCCCTTATCTCAGTTGATGGCAACACCATCCTTCCAGTTGCTCAAGACAAAAAAAAAAAAAAAAATCAGAGACAATCATGATTTTTCTTTTTCTCTCACAGACCGTAACACATATCCAGTTCACCCCGAAATCCACAAGCTTCACTTCAAAACATATCCAGGCTTTCATTACTTTCCCTGCTTCAACCACCTCACCTAACCCTCATCACCATCATCTTTTACCCGTATTATTGTCGACACTTCCAACTGACCTCCTTGTTTTCACCTTTGCTACTTCAGGTTTATTCTCAACATAGTAAGGTGTTATTTAACATGAGTTAGGTTATGTCTCTCATCTCAGAACTCCCCCACCAATCACCAATTCAATCAAAGCCTAGAAGACCCTAAGTTATCTTCCCTCTCTTCACATAACTACTGACAAAAACTGCCCCCCACCCCATCTCCTGGCTTTATCTCTTACTACTCTCCCCCTCACAGGTTTCCTTCCTGCTGCTTATATTTTTATTGAATGGATAAATAAGATCATCTCCCATGGTTGATCCAGAGAAATAAATTATACCAGTAAGCAAATATTATTTTATTTTTTACATACTCAGTTTGTGTGGCCATTATCTTCACTGAAGAATTTTATAAAAGGCATAGAGAATATTCTTAACTATGAAAAATATAAAGAAAAAAATTTTTAAGTTTTACTTTCTCATAATAATTTTTTTAAACCTGTTATTAAAAAATACATGAGTTATTATAAATAAATTCCATGATTAGATTGCACAGCTATACAGTTTAAAAACATAAAAGATGATTAGTTTTCTAAAATATGTTTGAGAGGTGTCACTAAGCATAAATTAGACAATCTTAATTTTCAAAGAAAGGTACAGTATTCTGAATTTCCTTGAAATTGCAGTCAAGCAAATTTAGCCATGTGTTAATGATGTATCTTTAGCATCAGTTGTCAGTAAATCATTCTTCCAAGTTGAGAGTGGAAAACATATGCTGCTTCTTATCACAGCAAGGCTCTAACTTACTTCACTGCAGGGCTAGAACGTTATAACCTACTAGAATTACCAGGCATATTTCATGTAAAGACCACACTATGCTATACAGTGAAGTAAAAGAAAATGTTCTTTGGAAGCAGTCCAACATGCTGAGACTTGCCTATGATTTCCATATTAAACAGTACTGATGAGTTCGAAGAGATGAAATAGAAAATATATTCAAAGAAGATAAAGTAAAGGGCCACTACTCAGACAGAAGTAATTATGTAACTATTTAAAAAATTGTATTTTTGCAAAGTTTGTCTTGAATCAATATAAAGCCCTTTTAAAATTTCAGATGCCTGAAATAGGGTAGAAATAAGAGAAAAGAGACAAATTTTTGAATGTCTCTATTTGAGATTTGGAAAATAAGGATAACATTTAAATCAACTCATAGCTTTGAGATATTTTGGAAATGTTAGATTTTGATTCTAACTGGGAATTTTACAAAGCAGCTATCTTTAATTCTAAACTTACATCTATTTAAGAATACTCTGTTTTTCAACACTGTGCTATCTGGATTATGAATTCCATGGAACTAGTTTTTTCTTTTCACTCCTTAAAATTACTGTTATAAATTTCACATAGATATTAATATCTCATGTATATAGTAATGAGTAGCACTGTATGGAAAGCAGCTCTGGTAAGGACTCTAGTATAGTCTTGAAAATGTGTTTTCTTACCCAATTTAGAAGGACCAATTCAGAAACCAAACATAATGGAGTTTAAGGAAAATAACATTAAAATTAAAGGGAATATATGGTACAATACTTAAATACTACCTTGAAGTAACAGATCTCAACAAATTAAAGCTTTTTTAGACATAGAAAATTTTTGCAAGAATCACTTCCAACCATGTAATACATAGCCTCAGAAGTTTGTAGATACATAGGGAAATAAAGTTTATGGAGGTGTTTCTCCAATTTTTTTTTTCCAAAGGGACCACATTTCTACTTTTCATTGCTTAGACATTTAGACAATCATAACCTTTGAATGTGACAAAATAAAAATGAAATGATTTTAACTTATACAGAATAGTATGTTCTCGACACAGCCAAATACTTAAGTAATTTCAGAGTTAATTCACTTCTAAGAGGTATATGTGGTAGAGAAAAAAAATTAGGAATATGATAACACAGGGTGTTATCCATATATAATATAATTCCTGTTTCTTCAAGACAAAGTTTGCTTAAAAAATGTCTTACCAATATTTACTGTAAAAGCCTAGAATAACTTTTTTTCTTCTGGTTTTATTGAGATAGACTCAACACACAGCACTGTGTAAGTTTAGGGTGTACAGAATAACAATTTGACTTGACTCACATATGCCATGAAATGATTATCACAGTAAGTTTACTTAATATCCATCATCATGTGTGTCTGTCTCTCTCCATCAATCTATCTACCTCTCTGTCTATCTATCTATCTATCTATCTGTCTATCTGCTTATCTAACTGTTTATCTATCTGTCTGATTATCTATCTATCTATCTATCTACCTATTTGCCTGTCTATCTATCTATCTATCTATCTATCTGTCTGACTGTATCTGTCTGTCTATCCATCTGTCTGTCTATCTATCTATCTGCCTGTCTATCTGCCTACCTATCTGTCTGTCAGTCTGTCTATCTACCTATCTGTCTATCTATCTATCTATCTCTATCTATCTATCTATCTATCTATCTATCTATCTATCTATCTACCTATCTGTCTATCTGTCTATCTCTGTCTACCTTTCTATCTCCCCTTGTGATGAAAACTCAGGATTTACACTCTTAATGACATATATACACATATATATGTTATAAGCTGGTAGTGAACTCTAGTTATCATGTTGTAAATTATATTCTCAGTACTTATTTATCTTATAACTTGAGGTTGTGCCTTTTGACTATGTTCATCCATTTCTCCCTATCCCACCCTTGCCTCTGGCAACCACAGTCTAATCTCTTTTCCTCTGAGTTTGTTTTTGTTTTGTTTTGTTTTGTTTTAGGTTGCACATCTAAGTGAGATCATATAGTATATGTGTTTGTCTGACTTTTTTCACTTAGCATAGTGCCCTCAAGGACCATCCATGTTGTCACAAGTAGCAGGATTAAATCATTTGTATGGCTGAAAAATATCTCTCTCTCTGTCATCTACAACTCTTTTGTTCATTTGTCCATCAACGGCAACTTAGGTTGTTTCTATGTCTTGGCTATTGTAAATAATGCTGCTATGAACTGTGAATATGGGGTGCAGATGTCTCTTCCATATAGTGTTTTCCTTCCTTCAAATATATTCCCAGAAGTGGAATTGCTGGATTATATGGTAGTTCTATTTTTAATTTTTTGAGAAACCTCCATACTATTTTCCATAGTGACTGGACCAGTTTACATTCCAACCAACAGTGTACAGGGTTAACTTTTTTCCACATCCTTTCCAGCATTTTTTATCTCTTGTCTTTTTGATAATAGACATTCTAACATGTATGAGTTGATATATCATTGTGGTTTTGATTTCAATTTTCCTGATGATTAGTGATGTTAAGCACTTTTTCATGTATCTGTTGGCCATTAGTATGTTAATTTTATGTGATGACTTAACTGGACTAAGGACTTAACTGGACTAATGCCCAAATAGTTGGTAAAATATTATTTCTGGTGTGTCTGTGAGAGCGTTTCCAGAAGAGATTGGCATTGGAATTGGTAGACTGAGTTAAGATCACCCTCACCAATAAGGTTGGGCATTGTCTAATCAGTTGAGGGCCTGAATAAAACCAAAAGGTAGAAGAGCAAATATGATCTTTGCTTGAGCTGGGACATCCTTCTTCTGCCCTCAAACATTGACACTTCTTGTTCTCAACCTTCAGATTCACAGTGGATTACTCCACAGCTTTCCTGGTTCTCCAGCTTGCAGATGGCAGTTTGTAGGACTTTTTGGTTTTCATTATCACATTAACCTATTTGTATAATACATAGATAAATAAGTAAATACATAGATATACACAGAGATAGATATTCCCATTGGTTCTGTTTCTCTTGAGAACAGTGACTAATACATACATTAACCTCTATGTTCTTATACCTTGTTTCAATTTATAGCCTTTACAGTAGAGATCATCACTTTTTCTATCTCTACCCACAAATTAAGAATAAAATGTAAATATTGGGACAATGTCTAATGCTATTTTAGTGCCTCTCAAACCTCCCCATTTCTCTCCCCTAATATACTTGAAGGGACAAATTGAATGCTCAGAAAATGTTTCCTGACCAATTGAATGAGTAAGTATATGGAGAAATGAAAAAGCATAGGCTTTGTCTCACAAGGCAAAGCATCTGTAAAGAAATATTTTGTGATGGTTAATTTTATGTGTCTACTTGGTTAGGCTGGTCCCCAGCTGTTTAGTCAAACACTAGTCTAGATGTTATCTTGGACAACATTTGTTGCTATGTATTTTGTAAATGTAATTAACATTTACAATCAGGTGACTTTAAGTAAAACAGATACCTTGCATAATATGGATACACCTGATCCAATCAGTGAAGGGCTTAAGAGCAAAAACTGAAGTTTCACAGAGAAGGTTTCCACGCTGTTGTCTTGTCCTATGGATTTCAAACTTGCCAAACTACAACTATGTAAGACAATTCCTTAGAATAAATCACATATATACTTTTAGATATATTCTGTTATCCCATTGATTCTGTTTCTCTGGCGAACCCTGACTGATATAGATTTAATTTACGTCTATGTCAAATCTTATTTTGTCATTTTATTGATTGCTTACGGTATTATAATTGAAATAAAGTTGAGTAATATGATGTTTAAATTAAATGCTATGTGAAATTTAAAAATCAAGACAGATAAAACTATGAAATTACGTTAGAATCATCTGTTTCTAAATGCTGTTTTAAATTGAGTTAAATCATGTTTTGATAATCTTATGTAACTATTTGTCTTTCATACAAACCCTATTTATATCCAAACAATAATTTGATCAGACTTAATGTGATTCATTCTCAGTATAGCAGATCCATAAAAACTTAATCTTGTTTGGAAAAATTTTGAATAAACAATTTTGTTTATCTGACATGGGCTTCATATTACTTAACGAGTATATAACCTAGAGAAAACTCACTTATATCTTCTTTGTAGTCATTTGCAGAGAATACATTAATTAATTCATACATAATTATATATGATTGTTTTACTGCTTATAAAGTTTTTCTTTCAATTGATGGATTGAGCAAAAAAAGTAAGTATTGTTATTTTTGTTTTAGTAAAAAAATATTTAAGAATAACATGGTGCATGATAATTTGACCCATTGAAAAGTAGATTTTTAGATGTCATGGTGAACATTTTTATAGGGCAGCAAGGAAACATGCTCTATTATTTAGGTAAAATAATCGAGTACCAACTCCAGTGTGTGTTTTGGGGGGAGGGGTTCCCCCCAGCACCAAGCCATTCTCTGACATCAGCTGAGTATCCTACAATTAAACTCAATTCTGACACTATCTACATGGAGCTAGCATCAGATCCCACAAATTAAGGGCTCAGTCCTATAAGACTGCCCTCCCCCACCAACTTCAGATGCCAACTGCAAATCCGGATTGTCACCCGGGCTTCTGATCATCCAACTATAGAGTACAAGTTCCAACAAAGCACTCCTCAGGTTTGATTAATTAGCTAGAGTGTCTTACAGAACTCAGAGAAACTTACTAGATTACTGGTGTATAATAAAAGAACATAACTCAGGAACAGCCAGATGGAAGAGATGCATTAGGCAAGGTGTGGGGAAGGGGCCAGGAGCTTCCATGCCCTCTCCTAGCATGCCAGCTCTCCCCAAACATCCACGTGTTCCCCAACCTGGAAGCTCTCTGAACCTTGTGCTACTGAGATATTATGGAGGCTTCCTTATGTAGTCACAGTTGGTTAAATCATTGCCACTGGGATTGATTTCAACCTTCAGTCTCTTCCTGGAGGTCAGGAGGTGGGACTAAAATTCCAACACTCTAATCACATGGTTGGTTCCCCTGGCAAACAGCCCCCATCTTTAGGTGTAATCCAAAAGTCACCTGATTAAACTCGACTGATATGTGATTGAAGTGGCTTGTTATGAATATTAAAATACCTTTTTTGCTCTTATCCCTTAGGGAATTCCAAGGGTTTTAGAATGTGTGCGCCAGAAGCCAAATGAAGACCAAATATTAATTTCTTATTATAAACCATAATGCCACATTAAGATTTATGAAATTAGATGCTATCTAGTAAACATATCAATAGGTTGCAACAATTGGAGCAAATAAGCCAAATTAAAATTTCATTAAATTTTATTTTATTTATTTATTTTTTTATTTTTTAATTAATTAATTTATTTATTTATTTTTGACTGTGTTGGGTCTTCGTTTCTGTGCGAGGGCTTTCTCCAGTTGCGGCAAGCGGAGGCCACTCTTCATCGCGGTGCACGGGCCTGTCACTATCGTGGCCTCTCTTGTTGCGGAGCACAGGCTCCAGACGCACAGGCTCAGTAGTTGTGGCTCACGGGCCTTGTTGCTCCGCGGCATGTAGGATCTTCCCAGACCAGGGCTCGAACCCGTGTCCCCTGCATTAGCAGGCAGATTCTCAACCACTGCGCCAACAGGGAAGCCCCCAAATTTTATTTTTTAATATTCGAAGACATTCTACACACTTGTTAAAACTAGCAAATGGAAAAAAAAATAAGATGTATAAACTTCTGATGTGTTATTTTGATGTTTCCTTGACATTCATTACAAACAGGCAGCATATTATATACTACAAATTGACATTCACTAGAAAAATAAAGATTGAGCATTTCCATTACTGATTTGTTTGTTTATACTTAATTTTTCAGTTGAAATATCCTGATTTTTTTTATCTTTTAAAAACTCCATTTTTCCTGGAGCTTGTGAACTGCACATATTTAAACCTCTTAAAATATGGATGTGAGCAATTTCACTCCATTAACATTTAAATATGAGTTGTGTATGGCAATTACAGCAGTATCTAACTGAAATTAGAAAACTGCAGATTATCATAGGGAGAAGATGAAACATCAAATAAGTTGTAGTACCAAATGAAGCCTGAAAGATACTAATTTCATCATACTGTATACTAAATGATATCTGTACATCCTAGAAAAGCAAATAAATCCATCCATATAGAGAAGATAGAACTAAAAATCAAGAGTATAATAGCAATCAATCATCATATGAACATGACAATAATAATATGTATCAGTTATACAGTACTGTAAATGACTAATGTTCTCCAGATAATGCCAATAGAATAAAGGTATAAATTAACTGTCAAACCTTTTGAAATTTGAAAACCTTTTCATATACTTGCCAGTTAAACTCAGAAGGTTATTAGGCTTTGATTCTCTACGTACACAAAGTATATTTCAAAATCCTGTAATTTTGATTTTGAGTGACTAGAAAACAATTATCATAACGAAAAGCAATGGACAGATCAAACAGATCACAGTGAAATAATTTTCTTGGAGGTGAAAATGAGTTTTCTTTTAGACATACAGAATTAAAAGAAATAGTGGGGAAAAAAATTATTAGAGATAACCTAAAGAGTCAGATAGATGGAAATCAAAATATTATTTTTTATATTAGCAAAGCTTTTTAGGAGAAAGCCACACATGTGTGAATAAATGTGCTCAATTATTTCACCCTAAAATTAGACATACTAGCTCACCCAGGGAAGAATGAAGTGAAAGCAGCAGAACTGTGATCCATTTCCGTCCTGATTATGAGGGTGATATCCCCAGGGGAAAGAAAGCCGCTGACCCAGTCTAATCCTGTTGATAATTGGATCACCCAGTAAATAGACTAGTGAAATTTGCTAGGCAGAATTTTTTATCTCTGGAAATCTCATAGCATGATGTCCAAGGTTCAGTATTATTAACAGAACACAAACCACGATCTGTGGATTTATGGCACGACACTCCGGAAATTGCAATGCAAGCAACGTAACATTCTTTTTATAAAATGGAGGTGTTAGATAAAGCTAAATGACCTCCACGACATGAGATGACACACAGACCTTACTTAGAATCTAAACTGTTACTAAACCATTACTCTGGACCAGAGAACCTGAGTCTGTTGTGGGAATGAAGTACCTTGAGAAGTAGACAGGGTGTCCCGGTCCTCTCTTTGCTTCACTTAGGCTACTGCATTGCTTGTGTTCTTGAAATTATTGGTAAAACTTGACGCTGGCAAGATCTGTGATTGAGTTGATTTGACAATCTAATGGGTGGTGGTATCTCTGATTTACACCATGAGCAGGATTGTCTTTCAGCCAGGATGTAGCCTCTTACCCGTCTTTGGTAGGAAGGGCCAAAATTTTTGAGGCAAATTATAGGAAATAAGTGTTACCAATGAATTTTTGAGTAAATTGAATTAGATCCAAGGGAATTGGCTAAATGAATGATAGGGAGTACATGGAGGAAGACAGGCTCAAAAATATTCTATTCCTGGTCTATTTCTAGCTGCTTTGGAAAAATTCAGACCTTTGAGAGAGGACAATATTGTAGGAGTAAGTAAAAGTTGTTAATTTTTTTTTAAAATCAATGTATGGCCTACTTATGCAATTTTGATTACCTGGAGAGATGCCCAATTTTCTCACAAAAATAACTCAGTTAGGTCTTCAATTACCTAAAAGGCTGTATGTAGGTAATTGGAGACCTAGATCAGATGACTACTAAATCCCAAGGATATTGTGTTAAAAAACTCAAACATTTTACAGAGAAATACTAACAGAAGTCTGATGATTCGTTAATGGCATACTCTTAGAATTAAAATTGGGAGATATGTTGCTAATTTTAGATACTGCTAAAGAGAAAGGATGATTTAAACCCTCAATATTTATTAATCTTAGTTTTGGAAATTAAAAATATCTGTTTTTCATTTTATTACTATTTATGCACTTATGATCTAAGTCTGTTACGTAGAATACTTGTAATATTGAACTGGTCATGGCCCAGCTGCACTCTTCAGTTAACATGGGAGAAGAGGTGAGTTGGGTATCCAGATCTCCCTCTACTCAAAAAAGCAGAGAACATGAAAAAATATTTTTATATATTTATATTACATTTATATTACACACAACACATACCACACTCACACAAATATATTGAAGTTAAAAGTCTGAAAACCTTTTGCATAAGGAACTGAAAGTTTCTTTGTCATGTTAAAAATGCTTTTTTATTTTAAAGCTATAGTGAAGCAAGTGTTTAAAAAAAGTCCTTCAATACTGCATTCTTAAATGTTTTTCTAAAATACTATAAAAGCAACTGACTTTACAAGACTATCGATAATCTAAAAATAATAAATGTGTTTTCTCAGTGGTTGCAGGATTTTCTATTATTTTTGCCTAAAAGATTAATGAGTATAATAAAAATAAAACTTAACAATTCTACTCCATGTGGATATTTTGAATGTAGAGACTTGTCTACATGAAAAAAATTTACTCTCTCAATTTCTTTGAGACATTAATTTTTGTTTTAATATTGTTTGGCTTCAGTCCATGTAAACATACAATATTTATCATCAGGCTTCATGGGAAGAAAACTGAAAATTTAAAGTTCTAGCTTTGATTTTGTTGACAGCTGATTTAATGTTGTCTCTATAAAGCAAATTGACTTTATTTGGGAAATGGCTTTAAAATATATGCATGAATCTCACTGTTTTGCCATTCATTTAAAATGTGAAAATAATTGTTTCTTTTAAGATTACAAAAGAAAAACATGCTCACTTAAAAAGATTCAGATGGTGATTTTAATATGATAGGAAAGTATAAATTTCCTAATATCCTAATTCCTAGTCATAAGTGCTGTAAAAATTTAACATATATTCTGCAATATTTTGCAACACAGCTACACATATACATGCACACACAAAAACACACATATACTGAAATCATATAAATTTTCTCTTAGGATATTTTCCCCTGAGAAAAATTTTATGTAACTATGGTGTTGACTATGATGATTATGAATGTTTTTATTATTGCTATTTGACAGTATATTTTCATATAGCTTGTATATCTATTTGATCCAAGTATAATAAATTGAGTTTTTTA
Source organism: Balaenoptera acutorostrata (assembly GCF_949987535.1). Taxonomy (NCBI): domain Eukaryota; kingdom Metazoa; phylum Chordata; class Mammalia; order Artiodactyla; family Balaenopteridae; genus Balaenoptera; species Balaenoptera acutorostrata. The sequence goes on along the minus strand of NC_080068.1, from coordinate 132,769,351 downwards.
GAAAATAGTTACTTTCTAATTCTATCATTTTTATTGTATTTTACTGTATTACGATAATAATTTTTGAAATTTTTCTTTTTAGTCTAAAGACAAAACCTTGTTTTCTGCCTAATTCTTTCAAACTCTATTTCCTTCTAGAATTTTCTAATGTAAATTAATATCTGGACAGTTTTATTATTATTGTTATTAGTTCCCGCCATTGTAGACATGTATATAATTTGGTCTTTCTTTTTGTTAGAGAATTTCCTTAATCTTGATCTTAAATAAATTTATCAAATTTCAACTAGGCTTTCATGGTTTTACATTTTTATCAATTTTCCCTGCTAGATGATGAGTCCCTTAGATATTACATGTAACCTCTAAGATCTGTATTACAGATTCCAAACTTCTTTTATACATCTGAAACATTTTTTCTTTTATTAATTTTTTTTCATTTCATCATGCTTAAATATTCATGTTTAAATTATTATATGATATCCAATTACATCATATTTTATATGATTATTTACAATTCTTTTTAGTTTTCCCCTTCTGGGTCATTTCTCCTCAAATCTCTTCATCATTTGATTGTTTTGATCATTCTGCAAAAATATATTGAATGCTTAGCATGTGCTAGGATTCACAAAGTTGTTTCTGTAGAAAAAAGCTACTGTATTCATATTATTATAAACTTTACAGTCCAAATGTGAGATAGGTATCATATAAATAAATATTTATATTTTAAAGAGTATATTATTTCATATTTTGACAGTTCTTCTGAAGAAAAATTGTTCAAGCAAAATTACTATATGTTAAAATTAATATTTAGATTGAGGAATCAAAAAATAGCCTGCCTGAGAAAATGACATTTACAGAATTGAAAGATAAATAGGAGTTGGGTAGACATTGAGTAGTGAAGACAGCATTTCAAGAAGAGGTAGTGTCATGTGAGAAGAGGTTGGAAAAGATTATTATACGGTCCAAGTATTTGAAAAAAGCTACAGTAATTGAAGTAAATTGAGAGTTTCAGGTTGGGGAAGTTGTTTTGTTCATGCTGCAAAAATATACTGCTTATTTACACTGTGCAGGCCTTTGTAATGAATGCTAGCATTACAATTTGCTAGATAACACTCTGAACTCTTCACACATTTATTCTTTTTTTTTTTTAACATCTTTATTGGAGTATAATTGCTTTACATTGTTGTGTTAGTGTCTGCTGTATAACAAAGTGAATCAGCTATACGTATAGTTATATCCCCATATCCCCTCCCTCTTGTGTCGCCCACCCACCCTCCCTATCCCACCCCTTTAGATGGTCACAAAGCACCGAGCTGATCTCCCTGTGCTATACAGCTGCTTTCCACTACTATCTATTTTACATCTGGTAGCGTATATATGTCAATGCTACTCTTTCACTTCGTCCCAGCTTACCCTTCCCCCTCCCCATATCCTCAAGTCCATTCTCTATGTCTGCATCTTTATTCCTGTCATGCCACTAGGTTCTTCAGAGCCATTTTTTTCTTTTTTAGATTCCATACATATGTGTTAGCATATGGTATTTGTTTTTCTCTTTCTGACTTACTTCACTCTGTATGACAGACTCTAGGTCCATTTATCTCACTACAAATAACTCAGTTTCATTTCTTTTTATGGCTGAGTAATATTCCATTGTATATATGTGTTACATGTTCTTTATCTATTCATCTGTTGATGGACACTTAGGTTGCTTCCATGTCCTGGCTATTGTAAGTAGAGCTGCAATGAACATTGTGGTACATGACTCTTTTTGAATTATGGTTTTCTCAGGGTATATGCCCAGTAGTGGGATTGCTGGGTCGTATGGTATTTCTATTTTTAGTTTTTTAAGGAACCTCCATATTGTTCTCCATAGTGGCTGTATCAATTGACATTCCCACCAATAGCACAAGAGGGTTCCCTTTTCTCCACACCCTCTCCAGCATTTATTGTTTGTAGATTTTTTGATGATGGCTATTGTGACTGGTGTGAGGTGATACCTCATTGTAGTTTTGATTTGCATTTCTCTAATGATTAGTGATGTTGAGCATCCTTTCATGTGTTTGTTGGCAATCTGTATATCTTCTTTGGAGAAATGTCTATTTGGTCTTCTGCCCATTTTTGGATTGGGTTGTTTGTTTGTTTGATACTGAGCTGCATGAGCTGCTTCACACATTTATTCTTTAATCTTCAAATAATCTTAAAGCATAGGTACTATAAAAATTAATCATCACAAACCTCAATTATAATAGACTTGAGAGGTCAGAAAGGGGAGCTTTCACACCACATGATGATAGCAAAGCCCAAGAGGAAGAAGAAAGACTTCCTCTTCTTGCCTGGCAACAGCTCAGCCAGTGAGAAACTGTCAGTCAGCCAATGAAAAGCCATTATACTTAGAAGTCTCAATTCCTCCAATTGACTCTTTGTTTACCATAGCCCTCCCAACTTTCTTTTCCCCACTGTATCTCCTCTCCTTTTTGAGCTGGATTTGCACATGGCTTATCATGGTTGCAGACTGTGAATCGCAATTCTTTGTTATCCCAAATAAACCCATTTTTTCCTGGAGAAAAAACGGGCAGTCTTTTTGTTTAAAATGAACATTTATTTAACAAATGAGAAAACTTAATCATTGAGCAGTTGAGTGATGTGTTGAAGACCACACAACTGAGAGGGGTGCTGAAGATAGGTTTCAAAGCTTTCCATCTGCTATCTGGTCTGTTCTCTTTATTCAGTGTGCTATACTGCCAGTCAAAGATTTTGTATTTAATCTATGGATAATAGAAAGACATGAAAAGACAAAGTATGGGAGTAATAAAATAACTTTATTCTTCAACATCACGCATGGCTGCTTGTGCTGAATGAAGTGGGAATTTACAAGACTAAAAGTGAGGCCATACGGTAGTAAGCTATTGTTGTAGTTAAGGTCAAAAGTAATGTTGGCTATGTTTAGAGTGATGCCGGTGTGTGGCTGAACCACACTGACTCCATTTGTTCAGCTCCATCTTTGGCCCACAGCCCTACCCCCTCCCCTTTCGACCTGACTGAACTTTAGCCTACTCACAAGGAATGTGTCCAAGCCAGATAAATTCCCTATCAACTTTTACCTTGCCTTCACCTGATATGAAAACTGAAAGGATGCCTTTTGCTGACACAGATGGTCAGTGGTCATGAGACTCCCGTGGGGAGGAAAAAAATCTGGTTCTCATCAGTGTGGACGTGACTCTTTCTCCCTGGTAGTCAGATTCAGTTTTTAGCTTTGGTCCTTTTATTTTTATTTTTTATTTTATTTATGAATTTATTTTTTAAATTTTTGTCTATGTTGGGTCTTCGTTGCCTCACGGAGGCTTTTTCTAGTTGTGGCGAGCGGGGGCTACTCTTCATGGCAGTGCGCGGGCTTCTCATTGCAGTGGCTTGTCTTGTTGCGGAGCACGGGCACAGGCTCTAGGTGTGGGCACAGGCTCTAGGTGCCCGGGCTTCAGCAGTTGTGGTGCCCAGCCTTAGTTGCTCCACAGCACATGGGATCTTCCCGCACCAGGGATCGAACCGTGTCCCCTGCATTGGCAGGCGGATTCTTAACCACTGCGCCACCAGGGCAGTCCCTAGCTTTGGTCCTTTTAAATCTCCCTGTCCCCCTTTCTGTGGTGCGGAGCGCAGCTGTGAATGCCTCTGGATCCTTGGTATGCCGCATCCTTCCTGCCTATACGTAAATTACTTACAATAAACTTCATAGCTGCACTTGATGGAGTTACCGGCTTCATTTTTCGGATTTAAAGTTCCTTGTTGCCTTGGAGGATGTTATTCATCTCTCAGCCTCGCAGCAGCCAGTTTTGATTGGAAAAAATGGTTGGATCAAATGTATACCAGAGAATGCATTGAAGGATTTGTCTTAACCTGAAAATGGGTAGTGCCAAAAAAGTGGGGGCAGAGGGGAAAGGGCCATTTTACTAAAATGGAGAGAAGTGGAAACAGTACATAGTGGGAAAGAAACAAAAGGTCAGTTACGAAAATGTTAACTTGGAGATGCTCAAATTACCCAAATATTTACTGTTACATAAACTCAGCGTTCAGAAACTCTATTTATTAAGATGGAAATGGGTAAAATCACGTATAGCGAGCCATGGTACTTTTAAGTGTGAAATAGTATGTAGAAATGTGGGTTCCAGGTATGCTCTTGATACAAGAATCTCATTCCTTCCTTCTTGGCTTCCTTAGGGACAGAGCTGTCTGTCTATCTACCTACCTATCTATCTATCTATCCTATTTTCACACATACACTTCTTAAAATATAATACTTTATTATATTAGTAATATATATACATATATACAGACATGACAAAAGTATAGCTATTTTTGTATCTCTATCTCTATCTGTAGCTTTTTGAATATCTATATACTAAAAAACATAATTTTTTTCTGATACTGATTCTGATTGAATACCCAGGATTCAAACTAACTTTCCCCCTTTTGATATATGTTTACAGTGTTTTTTTTAATTGTCTTTGGCCTGTTTGCATGTAGTAAAAATACTGCATTCCATATTTAGTAGGTTTTTTTGTTGTTGCTTGTTTTGTTTTTACCTTTAGTGTGTTATGTTAATCACTTGGGATACACAGAGGTTCATTATTTCTGTTTGTATTCTTTGTTGATTTGATTTTTGAATATGTAAAGCATTTAACAGAGTTTTAGAAGGGAGAGCTATAAGGAAAGTTATGTTGAGAGAAGTATCCCACCCCATTTTTTTCTATCCCATTCTAACCCCCATTCTTTTCATTCTATTTCCAATTTCTCTATATAATCATTCTCATTAATTTCTCTCTTATTTCAGGACTGACAAAGACAAAGAACAAAGTAAGCTGGAAATCTATTATGTCAGAAAGTAAGATAGTCCATAGAATAAAATGAGAATTCATAAATTCCTACTGGCTTAAACAAACAAACAAACACATAAAGAAAAAAACTCTTTTCTTCTATGTAGAGTATAATTCTAATGAATAAAGAAGAAGAAATGATGGAAGAAAAAAATCAAAATTTGGCAACTATAAAAATAATAATTTAAATATTAAAAATTTAATAGATGAAACTAGTGAGTGAAAGCTTGACAAGAAACAGGATGTTTTGTCACTTACAAAATATCCTTCATGCAATACTTATTAATTACTCCAGGCAAAATCTTTTTTGATCTGTAAATTAAGTCATAGTATTGTATTAATGTTTATTTCCTAAGTTTGAAAATTGGACTGTAATATTTCTTAGGAAATATACTTGGAGTAAAGTAAAAGGGCATCATGCCTGCAACTTTCACACAATCAGAAGAAAAATCAATCTACCTATACAATCAGAAGATAAATCAATCTATACAATCAGAAGATAAATCAATCTATCTATACAATCAGAAGAAAAATCAATCTATCTAACCCCTTGAACAATGTGGGTGTTAGGGGTTCCATCCCTTACAGTTAAAAAGCCACGTATAACTTTATAGCTGGCCCTCTGTATCCACGTTTTAGCATCCACAGATTCAACCAATCACAGATCATGTAGTACTATAATATGCCTTTATTGAAGAATAAAAAAAAATCTATGTATAACTGAACCTTCACAGTCAAACCTGTGTTGTTCTAGAGTCAATTGTATATATTTATAGGTATAGGTATAGATATATCTGCATATACACACACGCATACACAGACAGAGAGAGAGGGCAAATGTAAAATATTAACATTTTGGAGATATGAGTGAAGGATGTACAAGACTTTTTTTGTTCCCTTTCCACACTTTCTGGTAAGTCTGGAATTATTTTAAAGGAAAAGATTAAAAAAAAAAAAATCAGCAGCTGAGAGTGTACAGAGTGAATCTAGAACTTAAGAATGAGTCATAAGTCTCAGTATAAAATCCAATACTTAAAACATAATAAATAAATAAATGAATTAATTAAGAGAAGCATGTAATTCTGAAATTTGCAGCTTCTAATTATGTATAATTTATGCAGTGGATTTATTTAGCTCTTTGAATTTGTCTTCAGCCCTCAAACTTTCTTTTCATCACAATGTGATGGTTTGTGTGTGTGTGTGTGATTTCAGCATTTGTGCCTTATTTTTCAGAGTCATGTATACTTAATTTTTTGTTCTATGTAAATATATCAACTTTCTTTAATTCCTTGGGTAAAAATTCAGATGTACACCTCAATATAACTTGCATATATCTCTTGCTTTTCTCTTTTTATATTGAATAATTAAAGGTTTGATTTTATCTATATTCTCATCTCCAAATAGAGATAAATTTATCTCAAATCATTTTTGTCAAAATAAATGAACTACCTTAGCAACAATGTCATCAACAATAATTAGACAATAGGATGAATAGCATCTCTTTTTTCTTGTTCACTAAACTCTATTTGATTTTTCACATAGAAATTAAGCTACAGTTCTGTGCATTATACATTTATTTTATCACGTATTTTATTTAGTTAACTGATGATGTTAAGGGTTAAGAAAGAGACAATGGGCTCAAAATGGAGTCACTTGTACTAATTGCAGGTCACCAAACCAAGATAATACCTACACTAATTGCAGTTTCAGCCTTTCCCAGGAATGTAATCTCAACTAGTCAATCTGGAATTTTCTGGTCAGCACTAGTGAGGTCCTAATAGACCCCTTTCATCCCCCAAAGGAAGGTGGCCTTGCCTGAAATAACTGTTTCTTTTTGTTTATGACTTCCTTGTCCCTCCCGTTTTTACCTTTAAAAACCTTTCCTTTTCTGCAGCTCTTTGGAGCTCCTTTCTGTCTGCTAGCTGAGATGCTGCCTGATTCATGAATCCTTGAATAAAGCCAATTAGATCCTCAAATTTGCTCAGCTGAATTATGTTTTTTAACATACAAAAGCAGGATATTTTCATTTAATAAGTGATCTTTAACTCTATCTGTTTTCTTGTCATAGATATTAGCACCAAAATTACTCTACCTGGTTAGAGAAGACACTGTTAGCAGGGTGTGTGAGCAGTGAACATTCAGGATTTTTGGTTTGTTTGTTCCTTGTTCTTTTGCATATCAAGTGAAGATAATTTATAATAAAGATATTCATTGACTCACAAACTGCTTTGTTAACTGGGGGTATTCTCTTTAACTTAGTATTTTATTGCTGTTGTTGTTCTTTGTAGGAACATGCTCTTAAGGTTTGAGATTCTGTCTGTGTTATGTGTGTGTGTGTGTTAGGTCATAGATAACTTTTAAAAATAAAATAACAAGGCAGAGTATGAACTTTCTATTTTATTCTCAGTGCAATAATCCCTGCAGACCTTGGTCTATGGTAAAGACAAAGTCTCTGAATGCAGTGGGGTGGAGTATCCTATGTCTCCTGCAATTTCCTCAGACCTCCAGCCACTCTTCTGTTTTTGAAATTAAGCAATTAGTTTTTCAGAATCTCATCTACATTTTTTTCTTTAACACTGAATTCTTATTTCATAAAAGGAATTATATGGTGACTCTGTTCATTTTACTCCACTTGCGAATTAGGTGTTAATTGGAGGATGTCTCAGAATATTTTCTAGTTATTTTCTATAGCATTGAATTTATAACATGTTCTGTAACATTTAATAAGAGAAACTGAATATTTATGGTAAGTATGGTCTTGATTTTATATAAACTTCAATATATGGCAGAGAATCCTTGAGGTTTAGTTTGCATCTATTATATATTTTGAGATTCATGAAGTTCCCCCACCAGTTTTTATTCTCTTTACTCATTTTGTTCTTGTCAGTGTTTAGAGATTTTTTTCGCTTAATCTATAGTTACCCTATCATTTTCATCATGAGTATTAACCTTGAAATATTCCAATTGTAATATATTTTAAACTATATATTGTGCATGCATATATATCAACTAATAATTTTATCTTAAAATGAGCCATTGTTCCAATTGTTGTCTCTGTTTTACTGATTAATCAGGACAATGGCATAGGATTTTTAATCTTTTAAAATATTCAAATCATAAAGCTCTTGAAAATGCACACAGAAATGGAAATTGTTTTCTTTATATTAATATGTATGTGCTTCTAATGAGTTTTAATGAATGCACAAAGGTCATTTCAATTGATTGTTGATTTGGTAGTTTTTTTTTCCCCCCCACAAAGGACTTGAAAGAATTGTATTCAAATAGACTAGATTCTTATACAATCAGAATAACCTAATAGTGAATATTAAGGTATTAAAATATTATTTTTCATAATTTGAGAACAAGTATATTGCCATAAAGTCACATCTCTGAAATTATAAGCAAATTGAATGATACAATTTGATATAAATGAATTTGAATTACATATGAGTTAGAATTTTTTCACTGTTCAAATGGCAAACCATAAACAGAATGAAATAGCAGAGAAATTTAATCATTCTCATCTGATCATAAATAATTATATCAAATCATTTTTTTTAGGGAATAAAACAAATGCTTATGCATCTCTAGTATTTACCATAAATCATGAGATTGATTCTTATAAACCAATGCATTTTCAATTTTCATATGCTATGATGTATAAGAATTACTATTATATTTTTCCAAATTTTAGTTTTATTAAGATAATTTATTCAAGTAACTTCTAATTAAAAATTCAGTAATTCAATAAAATATGCACTTACTGACTAAAACTGATAGTATATTGTATGCATACAAAAATACTGTTGACCTCAAGGAGCATATGTACTTGAAGAGAGGCAGCATCTGCACAGATAATAAAAATGTGTTCTATAGTGTAATAAAAATCATATGAACAAACATTAATAGGAATTCAATTATATAAGTTTTATTTATTGGACAAAGGAGGCACTTGTGCTACAATATGAGTAACTGTGATTCTTCTAAATTCTAAATGGCTGTCTGAATCATGTCACACTAATTGTTATGTCACTTTTATCTTTGAGATATTTCTGTGTAGCCTTGTTGCCTTTACCATTCAAAACAAGTCTGGGCTGCATACCAACAGGGTTTCAAAGGTATTCAAGAAATTAGAGGGACTTCCCTTGTGACGCAGTGGTTAAGAATCTGCCTGCCAATGCAGGGGACACGGGTTTGATCCCTGGTCCTGGAAGATCCCATGTGCCACGGAGCAACTAAGCCCACGCGCCACAACTACTGAGCCTGCGTGCCACAACTACTGAAGCCCATGTGCCTAGAGCCCATGCTCCACAACAAGAGAAGCCACCGCAATGAGAAGCCCGTGCACCGCAACAAAGAGTAGCCCCCGCTCACCGCAACTAGAGAAAGCCCATGCGCAACAACGAAAACCCAGTGCAGCCAAAAATAAAAATAAATAAAAAATAAATAAACTAAAATAAGAAATTAGAGGTGTGAGAAATTAGAAATATAATAAAAGAACATTAAAAAAAAACTTGCCATAACATTATTGCCAAACTTTCCCTGAACTCCCAATATAATGGATTTTTCTCATTACACTGGATTATTAGTTTATATAGTGACTTCAAATGCTACAAATCTCTGAGTTGTTTTTATATCATTGGAAACATAATAGTTATTCAGAGCAGTTTAGAGATAATCAATGTTGCACCCTGTGACATTCCTGTTCACATTTACAAATTTAGATTTGCCATCTCAAAAGTGAAATATCGCATTTATTTCCTCTAAAAAATTCACTTTGTCTTTAAATATGATACCACTGAATGAATGGCAACATTTTCCTATGGTCTTCTGGTGAAATATACTAAACATGACCACTATGTTATCATTTACTGTCTAAAATGTTAAAACCAATAACAAAAATATTAAAAAGAAATAAAATGTATTCATTGAAACATATAATGCAAATAGGCGGCTTTCCGAATTTTTTCATAAGATTTTACAAACATTCTTTTATTTATTCTTCTCAGGTTTAGGAAAAATTCATTATCTTTGATCCTGTTCTCTTAGAAATAGGCTCTGAGATGGAGACTTGCTTGTAGGAAGTTTATTGGTGTGTGTGTCTGGAAACAGCCCTTGTGAAGAAGTAAAGAAATCTGAATTGGGCATAAGGAGATGTTGAACAGCAATGAAGTTGCCAAAACAAAAACAAAACAAAACAACCCTCAGTCTATCCAGTGCAGAACTCTGGAACTAGGATGGCGCTTCTGAATTGTCTGTAATCGTGTCATGGAGAATAACATTTGTATCATTCAACTGGATGAGTGCCCACCATGGGGAAGGGCATAACTTGGATGAGACAACTCTGGCTTAAAGAAATGCATGAGAAGTTACACAGTCACAAGCAGTTACCATCTGGGGCAATGCGTACCTTGGTCTTAAAGTTAGGATCTTGACAGCTGACCATACTATACCTAGATTCATCTACTTTCTAATCAGAATTTAAAAATCCAATTTTTGATCTCCTTTTAAATTGTATCATTCTAAGTATTAAAACGTCTTACGTTAAATGTAAGAAAACAATGTGACTTGTTGATATTTGCCTTAACAATTTTCTTTCAACTTTGAAACAGGTTCAGAATTAGAGCCATAAAGGAGGTAAAAAGCAAAGACAGAGTAGGAATTCAGTGCAAGACTGATCTGTTTAGGTCCCATTCCTCAGTTCTTATATCTCCAGTATCAGAGGTTTTGGTATGTAACACCCCATCTCAAGGATGCCAAACAAGGTAGACTTTCATGTCTATGATTTGTGGGCAAAAGCTGCTATCTCAATTTCCAACATTGGGGCTGAATAGATCTATTATAAACCTTACAATGAAAGAAGTACTCATTCCACAACCGCCCACCAGTGCAGATGACATTATTCTTTCTCTTCTGTAAGACTTTGTCTTACCTCTAATATTTTCTTTTGTCATTTATTCTGCTGTTCTTTCAATATAGGGTTCACAATTTCATAAAACTTTTCAGCTTTATTGCAACTTGACTGATTTTCTTCCTCCTTGAAAGCATATCTGCATCTTCTTTCACCATTCCCCTTTGCCTCAGAAGAGTCATTACTTTTCTTAAGGACTAAGGCAGTCATCCTTCCTTTCCATGCTCTCCTCTACTGTGTTCCCTTCTATTTTGCTTCAGCAATTTTACCTGCTGTTTTACATCTCAAATAGATCGACCAGATACCATCTTTCCCTTTATATACAATCACGATTAAGTCTCCTTCATCCTACTACATGTTTTTAAAGTCATTTCTTAAGCTATCATCTTTTCAGGATACTGTTCCTTTAATGTTCTTACTTTGACTGTCAAATTCCCAGAAAATATAATTTTCACTTGATACCTATTTTAACCCACCAAATAACTCTTCTACTTAATGCAATTATACATGATAAATTGTATTTCATTTTCTTAAAACTACTATTTCAAGTTTAGTCAAAGGATCAATCCAATGGTCTCTTTCCAGACACTATTTGAAAGCTCTATTTGAAAACTTTTCCAGGGATGAGATACTTACTACATCAAGAAGAAGCCCCATTTCACCATTTATTAAGGCATATTGCCTTTCTCTGAGCATGAGTTACAATGCTCTGTGGAGATATATAAACCACAATTACTCCTTTGCCTCCTGTCCTTGATAAAGGATCACTCTCTTATGCCATCTTGATTATTTAAAACAATATAAGCACCTTAAATAATTTTAGCGATTTTATGAGTCCATCTCTTTCTAGGATTTTTCTATGAATCTACTCTACTGATGGTGTCGATTCAGTTTTAAGCATTGTTCTAGACCAGAGTGTCTCCATCTTGGCACTATTAACATTTTAGGTTGCATAATTCTTTTTTATGGGTGTCTGTCCTGGGTATAGCAGGTTGTTTAGGCAGCATTTTTGGCCTCTACCGACTAGATGACAGTAGCATCCTGTCTCCAACCAAGTTGTGAAACCCAAAAATGTCTCCAGATATTGCAGTATTTCCTCCCGGGAGCGAAATGTCCCTCTCTTAAGAACCATTATATAGACAAGTAAAGAGAGGCTATAGAAGTCAGAGAAGGATTTATATACAATAATATTAACAATTTTTAGGACATTTGCTATATGCCAATTACTATTGTAATACATTTATAATTTAACTGCCTTTATTTAATCTTTACACACACACACGCACAAAAACACTATTAGGTAAATACTATGTAAATCCACGTTTCACACATGAGGAAACTGAGGTGCAGAATGAGTATTTAACTTACTTAATATGTCATAGCTTATAAGGGGTAGACCCTGGTTTTAAACCCATTTTGTCAGACCTCAGCACCCATGCTGTTAACCAACATAACAACTTGCCTCTAACCCAAATCCCACATAAAGGCCAAAAAGAAAGAGAACCTAAAAAAGAATATATAGGATTGCTAGAAGGACAGACTTTTTAAAACTTGAAGGCAATTTAAAGTAAAACAAGAAAGAGGACAAGAGAGAGAAAGAGATGATAAAATATTTGGTTAAAAGGATAAGAAGTTGGGCTTCCCTGGTGGCGCAGTGGTTGAGAATCTGCCTGCTAATGCAGGGGACACGGGTTCGAGCCCTGGCCTGGGAGGATCCCACATGCCGCGGAGCGGCTGGGCCCGTGAGCCACAACTGCTGAGCCTGCGCGTCTGGAGCCTGTGCTCCGCAACGAGAGAGGCCCGCGCATCGCGATGAAGAGTGGCCCCCGCTTGCCACAACTGGAGAAAGCCCTCGCACAGAAACGAAGACCCAACACAGCCAAAATCAATCAATCAATCAATCAATCAAACATACGCATCTGATTCAAGATCCTCATTAAAAAAAAAAAAAAGGATAAGAAGTAAAAGAGGCATAGATACACATCTTTAAGGAGTTAGAGAAGGAAGGGGAGAAAATTGGGCCATATCCACATAAACATCGAAGTTAAAGCTACAATGTAAGAGGGTAATTTTTCTACTTTTTAAAAAATCTTAGTTGTCTTTATTACAAATCCATTATTTCTGATCAATAATTTTCTCAAGAATACTGGTTTTTTGTGAACACAGATTGGAATTAGTGGTATGGAGAATGATAAGGGAACCACAGAATTATGTAGCTATATTTACAATTAGGAATCTAGCAAATGTTAATGTGTAAAGCATATATTTTTTATGGTGTCATGGAGTTATGTTTTGCATAATTTTACTAATGTTATAAGTAAATTAGGTTCTCATGAACATAAACTGGAAAGAAACATTATTGTTTGGGGTTATACTAAGTTTACAGTATTTTTTATTGTAAGAATTATCACAAGTTCATAGCTGCAAGATGCAAGAAAAAAAATATACTAAGAGATCAGCAGTAGAACATCGTACAGAAAGGTCCCACAGTCCGATTCCCAGAGAATACAACAAGCAGGAGTGGCAATATGCAACCAGTCAGATGGAGAAGGCAACAGTGTGCTAGGACGAAGTAAGGTCTTAGAAAGACTCAGCTGATTGCACTAGACAAAAGACTTGTAAGTCTGTGTACAGTTGTTCAAAGTGTCGAGAATATTTTAAATTGGGTTTAGAAGGAGAATAAAGGTAAATTCTGGCTCCGCTAAACCAGATGAAAGCTCACATCAGGCTGTCCCATCCAGTGCAAGCACTACACAATTGCTGAGGATGGTGACACACCTAACCAAGGGAGAAAAGGTTTGCGGATGGACTTAAAAATAATAGAAAGCGTCGCTCTGCTGCTCGTTCCAGGGTAGAGTACAATAGTTAAAATAAGAACTGTCTTTCAAAGCCATGTCACAGTTTAATGCACCCAAATGCTAATCTTCCAAGGTATGAATGAACATGTTTTATAAATATCCTTGTTCTTTTCTCAAAACACAGGCTACTGTATATTTCACTAGTAAGGAAAAAGATCGTCAAGAATCCCACTAAAATTTTTTAAAACTCTCTTTTGACCATCTAAATATTTTTTGTGTGTCCTTCATATAGTATCAGTGGGGACAGTGGTTTCTGGGATTATATGAAGAAAAGTGAGGAAAACAAAGCATGAAATATTGATGCTAGCTCTTGAAATGATTGAGAATGGTTTACTGTTAAATATCGTTGAGGTCATAGTTGGTAGCAAAGACCAAAATGGGTGATTTAGCTTATTTACGATAGTTGCTACCTATTTATAATAAGATATAAAGATTTTAATGAATTAGACACCTCAACATTAAACACTCATAACCACATAAAAGTAAGTCTTGGTATACGATTTCTGTATTATTATACTCATATTAACATAATGACAAAAAATTATAGTTTGCAAGTATAAAATACTAATTATATTTTGAAAAAAGCTAAACTTGATGTGTTCTAACAAATGCCTAAGAACATAGTTCTTTAAACTGACTAAATATATATTTGTCATTGCCAGAATCTTAGTGTACTTAATTTGAAAAATGTGCCGTATCTTAGGGCTTCGTTTCCAAATTGTGGTGATATTTTGATTCAAAATTTTCTCCTTCCCTGTTTATTACAAGGTAGTTTTTAACAGATGACCTCTGGAAAGTTTTACAAAAACAATTTCAGTATACAATTTTCAATTGACCTCCAGGAATACATTCTCAAATGGAATTTGAGATTAGATTGTAGATTCTGTCACATAGCCAGGTGAATTATATGTGAAAAAAAATGCCTCTGTGTGCCTATAAAATATGCATTTGTATCTGTAAATGGATTGTCAAGAGAATTTTACCCATTACCATTTTCTGATACTTTTTTTTTTAAAGAATTAAGTCCAGATGCTTTATTTATTGATTTATTTTTGGCCGTGTGGCATGTGGGATCTTAGTTCCCCAACCAGGGGTCAAACCCGCGCTCCTTGCAGTGGAAGCACAGAGTCTTAACCACTGGACCGCCAGGGAAGTCCCTCTGTGATTTTAACAAGAAAAAATATATGTAAAAGATAAAGACAATGTCAGTTCAAGTTGGGTCAATTTTTTCAGCCAATGCAAAAACCTAGGGTATAATTTAACCCTACATTGTATGAATTTTTCTTCTTTTTTAATTTGGAAGATATGATTCCACGTCACATTTTTCTGTATTCCAGAAACTCAATTAAAAAATATATTCACATCTTCAAATTTTCTCCTTTTTTGAGACCATTTCAATTGCAAAGTTTACAAAGTAACAAGTTGGATTAGAATTTGATGTTTGTCTTTCTCCTTTAGCATGACCCTTAAAATATCCTCTGAAAGGAAAGGAAGAACTCTTCCCCCCAAAATGGGTTGCCTTGTCTTATATGACCGCAAAGCAAAATCACTGTCACTGGTGAATTTGGAAGTTGTTCATTGATGTCGCATTGAGAAGAGCCTGTTGGTTTCTAAACACATTTCTATAGCTGTTTAAAGAGCCCTCATATGTCAGCAGAAACATGAAACCACTGTGACTTCTGAAAATATTGATAGTCTATGTTCTCAGTATGGAGCAAAGGAGAAACATTTTTTAAAAAAATCAGAACCAACATATAGACTAAACTTGCAGTCAAGCAAAAATCATTTTTCAAGATCTTCTCATTCTAGAATGTGAGTTCACAACAGCAGGGAAGGTATGCCTTGTTCACTGCCGTATCTTCAGAGTCTGGAAGATGTGCCTGTCAAATGCTAAAAACACAAAAAACATATGTTGCTTTATTTTTGTGTTTATTTATAAAAACGAAGCTAAGCCACCAAATTAAAAGGTCTCTAAGGAAATTATCTTAAACACAGAAACAGCATAGGGATTAGTAAATAACTTTACCAGTGATATAATTGGAGTATTTTATAATTTTGTGGACTTATTTCTCAAAACTTAAATCCAGTTGCATGAGAAGAAGAAAGATAAAATGACCACTGGTTTTGAAGACGGAAAACATGTAACAAATAAGAAAATACAAACTTCAAATCCAGCCCTGCACTTGCCAGTTTAAATCACTTCATTAATCGTCCCCTTTGAATGTATAACAGCTTTTAAGTTATTAAAAATATTTTGGGGAGATGTTACTCCTCTATCCTTTCTTCAGGCTTCTCCCCAACTTCCTCTTCTATTCACATAACACAATCCAGACATTTTAACATTCATCCTATTCCCTGTCTAAGCATGGGGTTCTCTCTTGCCAGGATACTCTGTTGCCTACTCGTGTCTAATTTGCATATATATACTTTTGCTGGGCTTGAAACCTCCAAACTTGGTTTAAGCCCTCCTCTAAGTGTGGCCCCCAGCCACCACTGTCCTATTATTTATTCACCATATTAAAATTACCTGGTTAGTCATGTATTTTCTGACCTTGACTACAAACTCCAGGAATATATATTTCATGGGAATGTCTCTTGGAAATATCCAGTGCCTAGTTGGTTTTTGGTACATAGCAGGTGTTCTGTAACTTTTTATGTAATCCTTTCATTAATGTGTATATAATTAAAGAATTGAACAAATTCCAAGCAAATGATTGCTTTGCTGAACTGTTGCTCTTATAGTGAAAAGAATGATCTTATATTTTCATTTATCGCCTTGCATATACTACATAATCACATACAATATACTTCAAAACCACATTTTTTTAGACAAGGGTGAGGGATCAACATCTGTATGATAAACTCCTTTATAGAAGGGGTTTTGGACAATTTTAGTAGCAAACTTACCCAACAAATGTAATAATTGGAATGAACGATATAAGGCAGGGGTCCCCACCCCCCCAGGCCGCGGACCGGTACCCATCTGCGGCCTGTTAGGAACGAGGCCACACAGCAGGAGGTGAGTGGCAGTCGAGCGAGCAAATCTTCAGTTCCCCATCACTCCCCATCGCTCGCATTACCACCTGAACTATCCCCCCCACCCCCTGTACATGGAAAAATTGTCTTCATGAAACTGGTCCCTGGTGCCAAAAAGGTTGGGGACCGCTGACATAAGGTGTTTATTTCAACCTTACAAATATCTTTAAGTAATGAAAAATATATTTCCTCAATCCTATTTCAATTCACAATGCTATCCTCCTGTTTTGAATGCATTTTTTAAAGGGACTATATTCATGTTACATAAAGAAGTGATTTGTGTCTACAATATATTTCTCAGTAACTCAACTCTTCCAGAAAACTTTTGGAAGATGGAACATATCAAGTTAATAAAATCAGCTTTATTTGCGGTATAATGTACAGAAGATAAATGCACCCAATTTCATATACTGTTCAATGAGTTTTAAGAAATGGATACACTTAAACACCAGTATACTAAAGGTTTAATATATTTTCATCACCACGTCTGTTGTGCCCCTCCTTGGTTGATCCTACTCTTCAGACAAATACAGATTTACATTCTATTTACTATCAGTTAAATTACTATTCGAGTTTCATATAAATGGAATCACAAAACATGTATTATTTGTGTAGCATTTTTCATTCAGCATGATGCTTTTGAGATTCATATATGTAGTTCTGTTTATCGGTATATTCCTTTATACTGCAAAGTGGCATTCCATTGTTTATCCATTTCCCAGATGAGAGGCATGTGGGTCATAGCTAATCTGGGACTATTATGAAAAAGCTGCTAAAAATATTTATATCTCTATGTAGACATTCCTGTTTGTTGTTTATTTGAGTAAATACCTAGGAATAAAATTGCTGGGCTATATGGTAAAGAGAAACTAACAGTTTACTGAAATGATTGTATTATCTATATTCCTCGGTATCCTGGCCAGCACTTGGTGCTGCGAGGCCTTTATAACACAGCTATTCTGATTGCTATGTCAGAGGCATCTCAGTGTGCTCTCAGGTGCGTGCCCGTGATTAACAGTAGTGTTAAGCAACTTTTCATGGGATTTTGGCCATTTGAATATCTTCTTTTGTAAAGTACTGCTCAAATATTTTTCCCACTTAAAAATTTTGATTGTCTTGTCTTCTTTGTGAGTTGTAAAAGCTCTTCACACATTCTGGATAAAGTTTTTCTTCACACTCATGTATAATAAGTCTTTTTTCTCTTTTCATTTTCTTAATGGTGTTTTTAGGGGAGCAGACGTTTAATTTTCATAAAGTCCAATTAACCAGTTGTTTATGGTTTATGCATTTTGCGTCTTATTTACGAAATACCCCAAGGTCACAAATGTTTTCTCACCTCTTCGTGTCTGGAAGAGTTTTTATATTGATTTCTATGACCCATTGTAAGGTGATGTTCATGTGTGGTGTACGTTAAGGTGTAGGGCTCAGAACAGGCCTCCACAAGATCTGCTAATTTGGCATGAGGTTTATTTTGAGCTAAAGGCAATGGAGACCCTGTGGGCTCAAGAGAAATGACTGTTCCTCCTTTAAATACCTAGAAGAATTTAAACTAGGGATTTTTTTTTAGAAAAAGTGTTATTACCAGAGATAAATTTTATCTAAGTGGCCCCATCTATATGGCAGGGCAAACATCTAATTACCAAATATCTGCTCTTCTTATTGTCCTGTGAATGACCACCCCTGCCCAGAGGACCCTAGAAGGATAGAGGAAAGTTTTCTTCCTTTTTAACAAGGGTCAAGATTCAGTGTTTGTTTTTCTTAATTTCTTCATTGAATAACCTTGGAACATTTGTCAAATTCAATTATGTATATTTGTTTGAGTTTCATTCTGGACTATTTTCTTCCACTAATCCATGTGTCTACGCTTATGTCTATAGTACATTGTCTTGATTATTGTAGTTTTAGGGTAAATATTGATATTAGGTAGTAAAAGTTATTAAATCTTGTTATTATTTTGGCTGTTCTAAGACCTTTGAATTCCTATGTATATTTTAGAATCAGATTATCAATTTCTACCAAAAAAGTCTGTTCAAATTTTGACTGAGCTTGACTTATAGTCATATTAATTTGGAGAAAACTGGTACCTTAAAAATACTGAGTCTTCCAATCAGTTAACCTGGTTTATTTCTGTATTTATTTTGGTCATTTAATTTCAGTTTTTTCTGCAATTTGGGAGGGGTGGGGATTTCTAAGAGTAACACACAGACACACAAACACACACACACTTACCATTGAGCTTTTAATGGTGCCTTTTTTTCTATTTTAAATAGCAATGTTTCTTTTAATTACAATTTCTAACTTTTTTACTAGTGTATAAAGTTACGATTGATTTTGAATCTTGGCCCTGTATCCTGTACCATTGTTAAAGTCACATATTACTTTTAGTAGAATTTTCTATTTGGACATTCTATGCGTACATGACCATGTTGCCTGTGAACAAGACAAATTTGCATCTGTTCAGTATGTAGGATTTTATTATTTGCCTTGCCATTTTGCATAATATAGAATCTCCTGTACACTGTTGAATAGAATTAGTCAAAACAGCTTGTGCATTTCCTGATTTTAAGAGAAAAGAAAACTGTTAAAAAATTAGTCTTTAACTAATAAGTACAATGTTATTTATAATTTTTAATAGATGCCTTGTATCAAGATGAGAAAGTTACTTTCTATATCAAATTTTTTGAGAGTTTTTGTTTTCTTTATTATTAGAAATGGTTTGTATATTTCATCAAATTATTTTTCTCTAGGTAGTACAGTGATTTTAAAATGTTAGTCTATGTTTTTTCTGTCATCATAGTGAGTTACATTTATTTTCAAATGTTGATCCAACATTGCATTTTTTGCATTCCAGTTGGTCTTGGTGCATTTACCTTTTAACATTTTCTTAGATTTGATTTGCTAGTATTTACTAAGGATTATTTCATCTATATTGAGGAGGGATATTGGTTTATAGTTTTGTCTTCTTATGATGTTTTTCTCTAGTTTTAATGTCAGGGTAAAGGCTTCATAAAACAAGGTGCTCCATTAAAGAATGTTCCCTCCATTCTATATTATAATGGAGTTTTACAGAACTGAAATTATTTATTTCAGTGAACAGTTTAGACCTAGAATTTTCTTTGTGTGAAGGAGTATTTTTTTTAACAGCTCAGATTAAAATCGATATAAGGATATGGAGATTTTAATATTTTGTGAATCGGTTTTGATGACTTGTGCCTTCCAAGGAATTCATCCATTTCATCCAAATTATCAAATTTATATACATAAAATGACTCAACATTCTCTTACTTTTTTAAATCTTTTTAAGATTGTTACATATTTATCCAGATTAAGAAGCTGAGGTGGGGTTTGGCATTTCAGGATATTTATTAGAAGTGAACATCTATGGAAGGAAAGGGAGAAGGGAATCAGGATTGAAAAGGGAGAAGTTGGATTGTCATCTCTATTCTGAGGTGGATGTTCTTTGGTGGGAATCAACATGTGGTTCAAAGATCTTCACACTTTATTCCAAATTCCATACATCTATCCACTTCCCTCTACTTGGGATCTTCTTGTCCCTCATATTTCATTTTTCAGTTTCTGGGCCCCTGACCATCCAACCAAACCATTTAACTCAGCTCGTGAATCCACATATCTTCTAATCTTGGTTCACTTCCTGTTCCACGTAAAATGGATGACTAGATGTACCACAGGAAGCTTCACCCCTGAGGAGATTGTCCTACCCTGTACTTTTCAAAGGCTCTGCCTGGTGGTGTCCGGGTACGGCTGCTTACACCTTCAGTCTGCATCCACAGACTTGCCTACCTTTCTGTAAACCAAGCCTAGGGTTTTTCCTTCTCTATCAGCTGTGGGAAACGACGAACCATCTGGTCATTGAGGGAGAAGCAACCATCCAGTGAGCTGTTGCCTTCTTAAAGGTTGCCCAATTAGTGCCCGCAGTCCGGAACATTCTCCCATATCAGCGGTCCCCAACCTTTTTGGCACCAGGGACTGGTTTCATGGAAGACAATTCTTCCATGGACGGTGGGGAGAGATGGGATGGTTCAGGCAGTAATGCGAGTGATGGGGAGCAGCCGATGAAGCTTTGCTCACTGGCCGGCCCACCGCTCACCTCCTGCTGTGTGGCCTGGTTCCTAACAGGCCGCGGACCGGTACCGGTCCACTTACTGGGGGTTGGCGAACCCTGTCCTATATGGAAGCCAGTGCAGAGCTGTAACTTGGCCCCAAATTCTTCTTCCTTACTAGAAAAAAACTTTTCTTCGGTCCTGGGTACTCAGTGAACTTTCTTGTACTACTTGAGCACATGTGTCATATGGTAGCTGGTCAGCCCCACCATTATATCTGCCCAGCAAACCCCCTCCATCCACAGCCAGGAAACAGGGTCTCTGCCTGCAGCACCAGAGGGGTGCACACGGTCCATCACTCTCATCAGCTATTGAGAGAGACCTGCTGGCCAGGGAAGCTGGTGCACATTATAGATGCTCATCTTGCTGCGTCTTCTCCTTTCTGTGAGTAAGGCCATTATTCTCACCAGTGCCTTGTGTATTGAGTCCTTCTTGGTGACTCCGAACCCATACAGATGCAGTGGGTGCAGGTTTATAGACTGCTAATTCTGGTGGTTGGTATTGTTATGATCTTTGCTATTCTCCACCCAGTGGGAAGTGTTTTCCTGCTCCATAGGCATGGATGTGAGGGAGGATTTGGGTGCTACTGAAACATTAGTGATGGCAAAGTTTCAGGGAATCAAGCTCATGCACCTTGATTTGTCACTTGCTGATTATAGATGTGCAATGGCCAGCATGCTATGGATTTCTTCTGAGTCTGCCTGATGTTATGATTTGAGGCCAGGACAGAATCCAGTTTGTGATTGTCATTTCCAGATACATAGTCACTTGATGTCCAGGTTTAAGTGCTTAATGTCTTCCAGATCATGCTGGGAGTTGTTTTTCAAGTAGTATTTAATTCTGTGCTACAGATGGTCTGGATGTACTTCAGATCCTCAAAAGCCAATGTTTTGCTTCTCCTCCCGGGGCTTGCCATAACCTACATGCAGCAGTTTTTCCAGTTACTGATACCTCTAATAGTAAAGTCTACTGAGTCAATATTTCCAAAGGGACAGAGCTGCTTATATCACAGACGGAGCACTTTCCTGCTTCAGAACCCACTGGATAATGTATTTTATTGGGCTTATAATCTGGAGTGTGTCCAAGTGTGCAATAAGTATGTCCAAGTGTTCAATAAATTGCCTCTGGAACTCAAAAGGCCCAGCAGGTATTATGCTTTCTTCTTCATAGTGAGAGGGCAAGATTCAATCAATTTTGCCCCCATCCGGGGTGATATCAATCCACCAAAAATATGCTTTACAAGATTAATAGTGTCAACTCTAAAGATTAAGAAACTGATAATTTGGCCAAAAACATCTGATGTCACTTTATACTTACAGTTAAGATTAAAATACACCTAAAATGTATCTTACAAAATATTTATCTTTCATAAATATAAAATTATTTTACTTATACTTTTCTTATGTTTTTATTTATGCAATAATATTTGACCCTATATGTTATGAGAAATAAATGGATATTATTTTGAAAGGGCAAACTTTTTTCTGGTAGGCTACTTTTTAAGATAGTTGTTGACTCATGGATTTAAAATGCCTGTTGATGATACAATATATAAATTTTTGAATATATTTTGTTAAATATAATC
Source organism: Balaenoptera acutorostrata (assembly GCF_949987535.1). NCBI lineage: Eukaryota > Metazoa > Chordata > Mammalia > Artiodactyla > Balaenopteridae > Balaenoptera > Balaenoptera acutorostrata. The sequence goes on along the minus strand of NC_080068.1, from coordinate 132,746,978 downwards.
TGATACGATTAATAGTTTTGAGTAAACAGATATTAAAATTAGAGCTTTAAAATATAAATGAACAGATTTCACATATGGTAAAGACCCCAAATGGTTTTATATAAATTAAACTTAGTGTGAAAAGCTTCCGGATTTGATAGCTGACTTCTCCAATCAGAAGTTAGCTGAGAAAGAGGCTATCTCAGCTCTGGTGGAGTGGTGCTGCTGCCCATTTCCTTGCCCAGTGCCAGCTGCACTCTACATACTTCTAGGGAAACAAATGGAGATCATTCTTTCCCATCAGTGTGCTAAACAATGTATCATACGTAGTGCAATTGGCATAGGACGCCATCACTTAAAAAAATCATAACTCCCTGAGCAAGTTCCTCCCTGCCAAGAGCAACTGCAGACTTCGTTTTTGAAATAATTATAGCATTGTGTGGTCCAATGAACAAGCAACCAGAAAACATTTTCCAAAATCTTGCTTCAGGTCAGTTTTCCTTAAGATAGGAAAGAAAACAACACATAGATATCCGATAGGATTTTTGCTGTACAAAAGTAACCATTGATTTAGAAGAGCCACGCTACGCTGTTTAAGCAGAAACCTACTTTATTCTTTGTACTCATTATCTATTCAAACTCACTGCTTATTCTAAGATATTTAAAAGTTTGTAGCCTTCTCTAGTCACTAGAACCCATTACAGATAGATAGTTATTTATTATATAAAATGTCCAATCATATGCAATTTTCCCAAATCATTTAAAATAAAATCTTGCTTACTACCAGCGGGTGGCTTACACTGGGACATGGGGAGATAGTCGTCTTCATCACTACCCCTTCCCTGTCTTTCTAGCTGTGCATCCTAACAACCATGAATACCTTCCTCACTCCTTAGGCAAGTATTCCATAGGAAGAAAAAAAAAAAAACTATTAGTAAATTTGGGAAATGTGGCATAAAGTAGTCCCCTTTTGAAAATTATTGATGAGTCTTCTAACAAGAGCATGGAGAAATGTTCATTTCATTTAACTGTGCGCATTTCCATCCCTTTTAAGATATATCCAATGGTCAACATCTTATGGGAAAAATACCGCTCTGCTGTGAGTTTGACTTCTCTGTGTTTCTTTATAAATTTTTCCAGTCACATTCAGTGACAGACAGATCTTTCTATAATTGTTCTTGCACTAATTATCTATACTTGTAGATAATTGATTCCTGTTTAATTAGGAATCAATTTACTACAATATTGTATTGTTCTTTAATGGACTTTTATTTTCTTTATTGCTCTTCAACTACTGGCCTATATACTTCTTTAAAAAGAGTTTCACTCAAAGAAATTGTCTCAAAATTATTTCATAATTTCTTTATTTCCTCTAATTTGCTTTTTTCTCACCATTTGTTTATTTGAGTTTTTAATTTTTCTTGTTACAAGCTATTTCTGACAAATGTTATATTTCTTGGTATCTGTCTATGGTTAGGAATGGGGGATTGGGGACTTCCCTGGTGGTCCAGGGGTTAAGACTCTGTGCTTCCACTGCAGGGGGTGCGGGTTTGATCCCTGGTCCGGCAACTAAGATCCCGCATGCCATGCAGAGTGGCCAGAAAAAAAAAAAAAAAGAATGAGGGACTGATATATATATATACACACGCACACATATATATGTGTATATATGTGCATATATATCAAAACTCAAAAGGTATGTATTGGACTTGTTGACTTTGAGTTTTCCTGGAGTGATTTCAATGGATTGCTTTGGGGTTACACCAAGAGGCCAGTATCTAACTGTTTGCTCTTGAATTTTTCAGAAGAGTCTTCTAGCATCCTTCTCAAAGTGTTCTGGAGAGTAGATAGAGGAAGACTGTTCAGGTTTCTACATTCATAACATTAATTCACATCTTCTCCCAATTTTTAGTAAATTACTCATGCCTTCAACTCTTGACATTTCACTGGTTCAAACACTGTCCATTTTACCCTCTCTAGAGAATAACTCTCCAGATCTCTTTCTAGGTGGAAGAAAGATACCTGTCCAATGGTTTAGATTTAGAGAGGGAATCTAGGTATATAACCACTTCTCATGTTTTCATCCAGTCTTCCTTATTTTACCTTTATTCCTTTTACTTTGCATTGAAGCAGAACATGGTACACCCAGTTTGGGGGAATTTTTAAGAATTCCATCATTAGAACTTGTTTCTCTATTGATGTATTATATCCAGGTTTCTTGAGTTTGGAAGTCAGATACCACACTCTCATATAATTTCATGGTAAAAAAAAAAAAATTCCTACAGTTTTCATGGATTTAGTGGGTATTTTGGAATATAAAATTAGATGCATTATTTAATCTGATAATTTCCCAGGCGATCAGAATGTAATATTTTAATATGCAAATATGTCATCCTCTATATAGCCAGTCCCATAGTATTGGACATTTTATTGTTATTATTATTAAAAATTGTACAAACATTTCTGTATGCATGTTTTGTCCTTCCTAGAATTAATTCCCTAAAAAAAGATTACTGTGCTAAATATCATGATTATTTTAAAGATTGTTAATACATATCATCAGATGGCTTTCCAAATAATTTAACCAATTAGCATTTTTCCCTATAAATGTTAGTACAGAATCCGTTAGCCCTATTCAATTATTTTTTCAATACATGTAAAGGATTGTGCTGTCTGACCTGCTGTTAAGTTAGACATAAACATGTGACTTACTTTGACCCAGTTAAATGTATGTTTAAATGCCTTGCAGTAATTCTAGACTGTATCTTTGAGACCCAGTGTGTAATCCAGCATACTCTCTTTGTATTATCTAGGTGATTGTGAAAGCAGTCGTCAAATTAGAGCTCCCACTGGCCTTGTGCATGACTAGAATTCAATTAGCAAAGAGCCCTGCTAATGTAGTGTAAATGGAAAATAATCATTAATTTATTTGTTGAGATTGTTTTCTATAGCGACAAAACCTAGCCTATCCTGACTGATTCAGTATGAATATGTGTTTTCCAAAAATTTGCCTAGAATTTAGTCTTATTTTATAGTTTCTTAAAATCATCAAGACATTAAAATTGCCACAGTAACTTTTTAATAAAAAATACTATATAACAGATATAGGCCATGTTTGATTTCAGGTTCCAATATAGCCTTTAAAAAGTATGCATATACTATTTCTCAGTAAAGCATAACTGCTATTTGGATGTTAAATATTTCCTGCCATTGTATGTTTTATCTACAAAATATAGCATTACACGAATTTTTGAGAGAATGTGACATTCAAAAGCATTGTAGTTTGTAAAAACTTCTTCTAAAACAATGTTAACATAAGGTTAATGATGAAAGAACTGATTGTTCTTTTGTCAATAGTCAATCTTCAAAACAAGATATCTTAGAAAAATTCAACAATGCTCATATATAAACTGTATTTTTATCTTCCATTGGAAAAAGAGGGGCCACTAAGATGTAAGCAGAAAACTAGGTTAGGATAATACAGATGGAAGGTGATCCCTTTAACATCGGACACTTTCTCCTTTCTATCACTTGGACATTAGGTGTGATCACAGGAGCTGCCATAGCCATTTTGTGACCATGAAGAATACACAGGATTACAGAAACATAATAAGGAGTGTGGAGCAAGAGAGATAAAGATAGCATAGGGCTCTCATGTACCAGAAGTTCTTATGGTAATCCTGGACATCTCACATTCAGTATACTTTTGAGAAAGCTAAAAGATAACCTCTACATTTTAAGTCACTATTTTATTTTTGTCTTTTTGTTATATGTAGCCAAAATTAATCAAGTTGATGTACATATTTATTCATAATAAAAAACATGTTTTAGGGCTTCCCTGGTGGCGCAGTGGTTGAGAATCTGCCTGCTAATGCAGGAGACACGGGTTCGAGCCCTGGTCTGGGAGGATCCCACATGCCGCGGAGCGGCTGGGCCCGTGAGCCACGGCTGCTGAGCCTGCGCTTCTGGAGCCTGTGCCCCGCGACGGGAGGGGCCGCGATAGTGAAAGGCCCGCGCACCGCGATGAAGAGCGGTCCCCGCACCGCGATGAAGAGTGGCCCCCACTTGCCGCAACTGGAGGAAGCCCTCGCATGAACCAAAGACCCAGCACAGCCAAAAATAAATAAATAAATAAATAAATAAAAATTAAAAAAAAAATTATAAAAAAAATAAAAATAAAAAAAAAAATAAAAAACATGTTTTAAAGTAATCTTTTTAATTAAAATTTCTGTAGTATAATTGAACTTACGTTTACGCCTTTTTTATTCTCTTGTGAATCATGAGCAAATCACTTGTGTGTGTATATATATACACATATACATATACACATACACATATATGTCACATTCTGTTAATTTCTAGATATATCAGTTATAAATATTTTAATATTTATTTTTTCCATTAATTCTTTTTTTTTAAGATTTTTTTTTTTTGATGTGGACCATTTTTAAAGTCTTTATTGAATTTGTTACAATAATCCTTCTGTTTTATGTTTTGGTTTTTTGGCCACGAGGCATGTGGAATCTTAGCTCCCAGACCAGGGATCGAACCTGCACCCCCTGAATTGGAAGGTGAAGTCTTAACCACTGGACCACCAGGGAAGTTCCTCCATTAATTCTTTTATCAGGCTTAATTTCTTCCACCTGTTGAGTTTCTGTCATCTTATTTTCTAATACTTAGTGATTCTTGAATGTGTGGTCAGCTTTGAAGCTGAATTCATTCGTCTGCTCTTCTGTCCTGTTTGTTATCCTAATTGGGCATGCAAGAGGCATGCGAGTTTAAGAGGGATACTGTTTTAGTTTTCTACTGCTGCTGTAACAAATGACTATAAATTTAACAGTGGTAAATAGCATAAATTTATTATCTCACAAATCTGTAAGTCTGAAATCCAGTGGGCTTGGGAGGTTTCTTTGCTCTGAGTCTCACAAATCAATGTGTAAGCAGTTCTGTGTTTTTTTCTGAAAGTCTAGGGGAGAATCTATTTTAAGCCCCTTCAGGTTATTGCCAGAATTCAGTACCAATCTGCTGTAAGATTGAGGTCCCTAATATTTTGCTGGCTGTTGGCCAAGGGACATTCTCAGCTTCTAGATACCACTTGCATTCTATGGCTTATAGAACTCTTTCTCCATCTTCAAAGTAGGCAATGGTGGATCAAGCTCACCCACACAATGAATGTCTTTGACCCCTACTTCTGCTTCATCTCTCCTGTCTCTTCTGCTGCTGCATCTCTGAATAACTCTTCCACCTTTCTCTTCCCTTTTAAAGGTCCATGTGATTACATTGGGCTCACCCGGATATTACAGGATAATTTCCCTATTTTAAGATCAAGTGATTAGTAATCTTACCTCCATCTACAAAGTCCATTCGCACCACAGTACAGTAATGTTTGATTGAATAACCAGGCTAGAGGAATCTTGGGGGACATCATTATAATTCTGCCTATGACATACTATCCACTTATCGTTTGAAGGCGCCTCAGCAGCTGCCCTTCTGATTATAATGCTTCTCTTTGCTCTACGATCAGACACATGGGGCACTGCTCTTACTCCCAGACCAAAGCTCTCCCTTTCTTGGCACACTTCCTGGAGGCAGATCCCTGCAAGTTGCTCTCTGACTCAAAGTGGATGGATGCACAAACCTTTTGGCTGCTCCTGCCCCTGCACATCAATTAATCATCCTAAATGGCCCCTGGATCATCACCTGCTACTCACTCCACCAACTTAAGCATGTTATAGGTCAGTGTTTCTTCTCTTAAGCTGCAATTTTTATTTCAAATATGAGTCAACCTGGTTTACTTGCATAGTGGATTGCTCATGAATTTTTGATCCTCCATCAATCTCTTTTCTCATTTCTGGTGTGGCTGTAATAATATATGTATGTTTTCTATAAGTTCCAAAATTTGGTGTACGGTTGGATATAGCAGTAGGTACTACATATGCCATCTAGAAATTGAAGTTCCATCTATAAATAGCTAATAAAAATTGTTATATTATGAATTATGGAAATCTCCCTCCTTATATATTTTAAAATTTGTGGGTATGCATACAGGCATATATTCATAAGCAACATTTCCTAGTTTTATAGTACCTTAAAATAACAAACAAGCATTTATTTCATGAAATATGTCATGATTGCCACCTTATTTTTTTTGTTTTTTCAATGAATAATTTTTATTGACCTAGGTAGTTGAATTTCAACTGATTTCCTTTCCATTGTTGCCACCTTGTGTTTTAAGTTATCTTTTTATTTGTGTTTTATATAGAGTGGTGATTAGCTCTAACTGCCATTTTACAAGACTGATATTCATTTACAAAACCCCAATCATTCATTCAGTGTTTGTGTACATATATATATATATATATATATATATCTTCATTTTTAGATAAAGTATAAATAGAAGTTGTAATATTTTGTTCCTGCAGTTTAGCAGATTTTTATAAATGCATGCGAATTTGAGTCCAAACTGGTTTAGGAAAATTTGGCCATGAAATAGAGTCATTGCTATTCATTCTCTGCTTTCAGTCCAACCTAGGTCAATGAAGACATCTGGTGTTTAACGTTTGGCGGCTGCTCAATAGGCTATGATATATGAAATAGTTTGGTGGTCTGACTTCACTTTTCAATGAATCATTGTCAGGTAGTGATTAGCAGCCTATGAGGAACTTGGCAAACAGTAAGGGATGTCCCATATTGGAATTCTTTTCTATCCATACACACTCTGTTTTTCATATCAGCAGTAAAGTTTATTGGCAGGAAACTCCGTCTGTGTCACCCTTTCCTACTGTTCAATAAATTAAAGACTTTAACTGCCAGTGCAGATTATATATCTCAAGAGGTTCACGTATTTGAAGTATAAAAAAACTAATTATATAGTGCTAAGAATACATAAAATTACAGTAGATGTTTTAGAAGTGATTAATAATGGCACTTCTCTATTTTCATAAAGAAGAAAAATATTTTCCTAGCTTAAACACTTACAATAATTAAACATTAAGTAAATATTTATTGATTGGTTGTTAACTACTTTCACTGGATTCAAATAATTTTCTAGTTTAATAAAAATAATTATACCAGTTGTGCATATGGTCAGAACTTTAGTACTACAGTGGAACACTTAGAATGCGTCCTCTTCCCCCAGCTTTATTGAGATACAATTGACATATAACATTGTTTAAGTCAAAGGTGAACAAAGGGATGATTTGATACACTTATGTATTGCAAAATGATTGCAAAAATAAAGTTAGTTAATACCTCATCGTCTCATAATTACTATTTGTGTGTGTGTGGTGAGAACATTTAAAATCTACTGTCATAGCAACTTTTCCATGAGTTTGGCTTTTTAAAAATTCCACATATAAGTGATCATACAGTATCTGTCTCTGTCTGACTTATTTCACTTAGCATAATGTCCTCAAGGTCCAACCCTGTTGTTGCAAATGGCAGGATTTCCTACCTTTTTATGGCTGAATAATATTCCATTGTATATACATATATATCATATTTTCTTTATTCATCTGTTGATGGTCACTTAGATAGCTTCCATGTCTTGACTATTGTGAATAAGGTTGCTGTGTACATGGTGATGCAGAATAAAGATGATTGCAAATATACAGACAGGAAAGTATACTCGATACAACTGGAAATCTTGGTTCAAAGCATATCTTTGAAAAATTGTGCTTGATCTTGAGCAAGCTAATGATATTATTTTTGAGTTTGAGTTTTCTTACTTTTTAAAAGAATTTATTAACTAAAAAGCTGTATTATCATAAATACTTCAGTGAAATAATATTTTATGGTATCTGGTACATAAATACTTAAATGCCTTTGTTCAGCAAATAATTGGTAACTGTTTACTACCATTGCAAGCCAGTTATTTTGTTCTGTTCTTTTGATCCAATAAATGAGGTATTGTGCATTTTCTCTCAGAAGTCTACAGTCATGAACATGGTCCCTGTAGTGGAAAATATTCTTTGCCAAGTATTTTGTAAGAATTTTTCTTATGACACGGGTGCAGAATATTAAACTTTCTATCTACATTTTGATACCCAGATTAACTCCTATTTGATCTATATGTTACGTGATCACCTCTAACATGCAATATACTAGTGATCCTAAGAAAGTTGTGAGTATTTAATGTATAAATTCATAAACAAATTCATTATGCTTTAGAATATTGTAAGATAATACATCTTTTGTAAACTTGATTAAATGAATTCAAATTTATATTATTTTTTTCATTATATTTATGGTAACACTCACAAAATGACAAAATATATTTGCAAAGAAAAATCCATATAAAGACAATACTAAGTCAAGCAGAAGTATACATAAGAAAGGGGTAAAGTTGACTTTTTCTAATAAAAGTACATAATTTAAGAAGATAAAAATAGCAAAAGTCTAACAGAATTGAAAAAAAATTTAAAGTTTAGAATTATAATAGACGATTAAAAACTGGTCTTCATACAGTTTTATATTATTAATGATGTAAACATGCCCTAAGTCCCAATGTGGCTCGAGATAATAGATAGTGATTAAGCGTCATTATTAGCAAGACACTTAAAAATTGTGTCCAACATATGAAGAGTAAATTCTATAATTACGATACTTTTCAACAAGTCAGTCTATGTTTAACACAATTTTCTGTAAAAATACCCTTAATGGTAAGATGGTTCTTCTGAAATTTCTTATTTAAAAGTGAAATTCTAATATGCCATACCATCAAAGTAACACTTATTCTTCTTGCAATGGTAAAGTAGCTCAAATAAAACCTACAAAACAATGTGGGATTGAGATAGAGTTAATTCCGTTGTCAGAAATGTTGTCAGAGGATGCTTGGAAAACATTGCTGAAGATCTGAAAACAAACATGCTTTATAACATATTTCAAAGTTCGGGAAGATTGCTGTAAAATCGTATGAAAGTACGCAGGTTTCTACTATGTCTTATATTGTGGTTTTCGCAATATTCTGTGTCAAAAATGAAATGTAAGAAAAAGTACTACTTTTTGAACCAGTGAAGAAAGATATGCTAGCCAGATATAATGAAATTAATATCTTTTAAAAAACATGTTTTATATTAAGAAAAACGACATACTTTTAACCACAAAAGGAATAGCCATTTTGCTAGTCTTTAAAAATTCTGAAAAAAGGTCACAGGGTTTTAGCTGAACTGTTAAAATAAACTGATTGATTCTTTAAAAAGAACTGATGTACTGCCCACCACCTTTCAAGGAACTGGAAGCCTGGGGTACAGCAGTAGACAAAGTAGACAGACTTACACCAGGTAGGGGAGACAGAAAATATGTCATTAAATAAACAACATATGGAGTATGTCAGAGATTAATGAGTGCCATAGAATAAAAGTAAGCAAGAACAAGGGATAGCACTAGTGGGGGTGAGGACAGATGTATACTCTTTCTTAAATAGTGATATATATATATATATATATATATATATATATATATATATACATACATATATATATATTTCTTTTTTTTTTTTGAGAACGTGACACTTGAACAAAGACCCAAAAGAAGTGAAAGAACTAATCCCGCGTACATGACTGTTTTCCAGGAAAAGGGAACACCAAGTTCAAAGGCTGAGGCCGTGTTCTGTGCAGGGCATGTTTGAGTAATGGCACGAAGCCAGTGTAGCCTTAGAAAATCTGCTGCGGAAAGAGATACCATGGGAGGGACTCTAGGGGTCAGAATGTGTAGTGCCTTTAGACCCTTCTACAAACTTTGATTTTATTTTGAGTGGTACAGTCTTTTGAAGGGTTTTTTCTCTTGAACAGAAGAGAAGCATCACCCGACTCAGTTTTTCAAGGGCTCTGTCGATATGGTGATACGGTGTTGAGAACAGATTTCAGGAGGAAAGGATGAGGAGTAGGGAGACTCAGGAGTAATCTACACAGGACATAAAGCCAGCTTGGCCCACAGCAGTAGTGGCAAAAATGGTAAGATTCTAGATTACAAATATGTTTTGGAAGAATTTTCTTACAGATTGTGGCTTATGAGAGAGTAAAAGGAGTCAAGAACGAATCCTTTTGGTTTTTGGTGTGTTTTTTTTGAAGAATAAGCTAGATAATCTACAGTAGCAAACAAACACCCAAATTGTTATAACTGTGATGTGGTTAATTTTAAAAAGGAAAATTTTCAGCATATAGTATATTCTCTACTTTTTTATGAAATGTGAAGTCTGTGAATATATCTTTTAAAATAAATTTCGCTGTTTATGTTATGGAAAACATTTTAAGAGAGGAGGTATAATGTGAAGTTAAATTATACATTTATTGCATACTGCTTTTGCACAAAGACAATAGATCCAAACTTACTAACTTCTGAAAATATGTCAGTGATTTGTATACTACCCATGGTTACTTTTGAAAAAAAAAAAATCATACGTTTAACCTGTTTCTTCAAAGTGAAATGATGTTTTTACAATTAATGAAAAGGTAACTGCTTTTGTCAAGTTCTCCTCATCCTATGGAAAACACCTTTTGAACATTAATATTTGGAATATTTCCATTGTTATGTAATTTTGCTGTTGGAACCAATGTTACTATATCACCTATTAAAACTCTTCCCACATTAAAAAAAAGGAAACAGTTTCCTGACATACATATATGTATATAAATGTGCATATATATATGTATGTGTGGAATACGTTCTTTTTGGTGTACAGGCACAAATGATTAATATTTGAGAATATAAAAATGTACTTGCTGAATTAGAAAAAAAATCACCCAAATTGTTTGATAAAATTGGAAAATAAAAATCATGTTTTTTTTTTTAAAGAGGCAAGGACATACCTTTTAAATTTGGGGATATATATATATATATATATATATATATATATATATATATATCTTGGTGAAGTACCTTTTTAGCTATGATAGCCACTAAAATCAAATACCAAAATATGGTGCTGTACTCCTACTGTACATGAAGATAAGAATGGGGTATGCCCTGTAGCTTGTACACTTCAGGGTGGCCGGCAAGCCAAGATCTCTAATCAGTCCTGTGTCCAGCTTTGAATTCAGGGGAATCTGGTTGTCTGAATGGTGCTTCTAGAATATTATTAAGTTGGCCTTAATGTCAAGTTCAAACAAGATGTGGTCAGAACACCTAAAAGAACAAAAATTTGAGATTTTTGTACCCTTTTTGTGCCTGCTTGCTAATAATGTAATGTGTCAGAAAAAAAAAAAATGCAGCGCCACGTAACCAGACATTCAAAATATGGAATGTCACACATGTTAAAAAAAAATGATTTACAAAAACAATAAATTATCTCATAAAATTATTATTGTTAATAAATCAGAAAAATTATTGTTTAATTCCATAGTTTTCTCATTCTTTTACTTTTTTTGGTTTTTATTTTTTGCTCATAACAAATTATTACAGTAGCACATGCATATAATTTTTTCATAAATAGACATATTGGAAACACAGAAAGGATTTTTAATGATGGAATGTATAATCAAACAGTTTGAAGAGCACTTATCTAGAGGACAATGTACACAGGTAAACACTTTGAAAATAGGGTATTTACTTACAAAGGACACTAGCACAGGTAAGTTTTTGTGTGTTTGTGGTGTGTATGTGTGAGTATGTGGGAGGTGTTCAACAGATGCTTTCTAAAATTATTTGTTCAGAGGAAACAAAACACAAATTATGTCTAGCGAAATTTAATTCTACAACTTCAATTCCTTGTGTATTGATTAAGATCCTACTTTATAATTGGCATTGGCTTCATTGTTCTTCTTTTTCCTCATAAAGAAATGTTCTTAATTTAGGTACTAAAAACTTATGTAATCTGTCTTTGTATGGTTGCCAAGATTTCCAAGCCAGTGTTACTGATAAATTCTTAGGACTTTTTAGTTTTGCTCACAGTTCTTAATGCTCATTTACATACCAGATCGTAGAGAACAGGCACTGACATTAGTATTAGTAATAGTAATAATAATAGCAATGAGATAGCACACATTGTGTGCTGCTATGTGCCAATCCCTTTTTCAATAGTTTTGTACCTATTGACTCACTTATTTCTATAACTCAACACTACAACAAGTGAAGTAATTGTTATCCTATTTTATAGACGAAGAGACTGAAACACAGAGAAATTAAGTTACTTGACTAAAGTCACACTGCACTAAGGAGGGAGAGCCAGTATTTGAATTCGGATACACTTTTGTTAAGGGTAGATTTGTGCGGGTGTGTATTTCACTTTGCAAAAATCCACATGAAACCTCTGCATTTTCATGCTTCCCATAGTCCGTTAAATATCCCTGAGACAAATATTTCTTTTCAATGCATCTTTGTTAAGTTCTAATAATTTTCTTTAAGTTTGTTGCTTGCATACTTTAAATTCTCGAGACCTGTTCAATTTCCACTTGAAATTTTGTTGAAGTGTAACCATAGCCTTGAGGCATTCCTTTTTTTCCGTATTGTTTCCAAGTTTAACTACTCTGGAAGTACCAATGTTGGCTTTGAGATGTGCTTCTGTGGTGTTAATGACTGGTGTAATTGTTTTTTAAAGAAACATCGCTGCTTGGAATAATTGCAAAGGGTAACTTAGAGATAGAATTTGCAGAATGAGAAGGGTGGTGAATGGCAATTATGCACAAACTCATTTCCCAATACCTCAAGCTTTGATCTAGTATTAGTCCGGAAGCGCACAGTCCTGATGGATATTTTTAGTAGAGGGTAAGGATTCCTTCAGTGACTTATTGGGAAGTAGGTAATATGCCTTTAGTCTTTTAGCTACATCCAGTTATTCAGTTAAAATAATGGCATTCTGTGTTTTATCTATAATGTAACAAAAATGCATACACTTACAAATTACTAAATTTTATTCTTAAAAGAATCAGAGTCTATCCACATCCAAAGGTAATCTAAACCCTTGACAGTAGAGCTGTAGTTCTTTTCTCCGTGATTCCCAAGAAAATCATTACAATAAGATTAACTTACATTGAAGTGCAAGTTTCTATTAAGAAATGAAAATGTCTTCTTGTTTCCAAGAGTATTCCCTTTTTATTTTCTGAGCTATATAAATCTGGCTAGGAGGACGAGATTCATTAATACTATTTTGATTGTGTTGTAACGCATCATGTTTGTGCAGGTCCAGGTGTCTCTTGCAAAAAGTAATGTCCCAGGAATTGTGTCTAGATGACAACCAGACACTGTATTAATATAACAATATAATCAACTTATAAATATATGTTTCCCTAAATTCTAACATAAGTATGGCTAGCTCCATTATAGCATTGTTTTTAACAGATTCTTAAAGTAGTATATAGTGAGAATGTTTTTTTCATGAGCAAGGCAATGGCAATAATGACTTCTGACATCACAATACTGTTATATGGATTAATGGCTTTGAGTACATTTGTTTCTGTTATATTGTTAATGAACTCAAGGTTGCAGGACCCTATTTTATAATCATATTCCGTACTTCTTTTCAGTCCTGTAATTTTTTTAATATTATGAAAATATATATATTTAATAAATACCCAAATAGTACAAATGTATCTTCCGTGTCTACTATGGGAAAAAAAATCCCTGTAGATATAACTGTTTCTTCAAAATAAATGCACAGCCTTCCAAGTATTATGATGCACCATATTTGAATAATTTCTTATTCGCTGTTTGTTATTAAATGCTATTCTGGAATAAATCTTATTTGTATATCTTTATACACCTCTGTAAGTATATTTATACAATAAAATGTTAGAAAGTTTCTAAAATTAAAAGTTTTTCACATTTTAATATTTGCCTATATGGCCAAATCACCCTCCAAATTTTTCATCAATTCATAACCATATAAGGGAAAATATTACATTTACTGATATTTTAGTTTTTCCTATAATGAGTGTATAGCACATTTTTGTATATTTCATGTGTATTTTTCTATAATAAGTGCATAAGCTATTTGTATTTCTGACTGCTCATACCCTTTGCCTTTTTTTTTCTATTTGCTTTCTTGGATTTTCCTTTTAGTTTTTAGAACATGTATTAATTAAGACAGTTATCCTTGTTTGTGATAATATAATCTTCAAAAATATATCATCTCTTTTTAACTTTGTGTAAGGCATAGCAATATTTATTGCTGTGTATTCGTGAATTTGTGGCTGCCCTCGTAATATTTTCCTCACTTCCTATCTTTTAATTAAAATCTCACACTTTCCAATAATGAACTTCCTTTTATATTTAAATTTAGTAGAAAATCAACTGTCCATCTCCCAACAAAATGGCTAGTGTTTTATATGTACAAAAATATATTGACTGTTTTATTTTATATTAATTTATTGTAAATGTTAGCACCTATTTCTATATGTTCTATCATATTACATTGATTTGTTAACGAATTCTTATGTCCAAACCATTTTAATTATTCTAAATCCATAATATATTTCAGTGTCTTGTAATATGACTAATTCATCCTTCATCTTCTTTTCAGAAATTCCTGTCTACTCTTGAATGCTTAATTTCTATATGAATATTCATTCTTCATAACTATAAATGCATATTCTGTAAAATAAGCAATACATTTCTACAATCACATCTTTTTTCTGGTTAAGATAACCTTCCATTTAACATTTTATATTCAACATTTAGTGAAAAAGCAGGAGAGAAAAAAAAGATGTAGTCAAGTTTACTATATTTGATTTTTTTTCCTAAGTAAGATACGTTTCTTTTTTTCACTTCTTCAAGACTAGTTTTATACTTCTCAGAAGACGTATCGTGTATTTTTCTAGGTCAGACCACTCCTTTGTATATTTCACTTTTTCTCCATATTTTGTCTTGTAAGTGGCCAAAGGAGCCAGAACCTTCATCGCTGGTCCCAGGTAATTAGGGCACATTTACTAGGCTCGACCTGAAACTTTGAAACGTGGAGCAACAAAAGGAATACTGCTAAGATGCTTGAAAAGGAATGACTTCAGAGTTGATGCCCGGCATGTCGGCTGGCATCGTGTAGCAGGGACGGTGTCCTGAAGCAGTGTTGTCTGCTTCTTGACCCTCCAAAGTCACTGTAGTTCCTGTCTATTAACCAGGATTGGCAGTTCAGTCTCCTGTCAATACACTTATCACAATAACCTCTCTTTTTTTACTTGTGAGGGTCAATAACTGTTCCTGCAACAAACAATCTATCTATGCGCTGGAGATTCTTCTAGGCCTTGGGGATAGATAAGGGAAAGGGAATAATGAATGGTGTCTTCTTTTAGGTAGATCAGTCAAAAAAAATTACTTTCTGGGAGCCTATATTTTATCAGAGACCTGAAAGGAGTGATTTAACCCTGACACATATGGAAGAAAGCTATCTGGCCAACTGAGAGGTAAGCTTTTTGCAGGATCGGGTGCAGGACTTCAGATTATAATGTGGAGTTTGAACCAGAAATAGTATATGGAGCTGTTACTCGCATGAAGACAATACTGTTGCCTATTAACCAAGCGGTAGAAGTAGAATGGCACCTTTCATAATGAATATTTGGATTGTCAAGGAAAACAATGTTTTTATCAGCGTAATTCTAGGCTCTACAGGTTTAGGATTCCTTCAGTTTAAGAAAAGTAATGGTTCCAGAAAATTATAAGCTGGATCTGCTACCAGGCCACTTAAGGCTCTTTATTATAATTGGTGAACAGGCAAAAATGAGATGTGTATATAAGTGGATATGAGTGTTCCAGATAATCAAGTAGATAAAGCTGAGTACTACATGGTAGCCCTCCTATTATCAGTATGTCCAATGACAAATATTAATGCAACACAAGGACACCCCAAAGAGGCATCAGCACCATGAACACACATCCTCAGAAATGAAGGTGTGGCTCACCCCAATGAATAAAGTCCTCTTAACAGCCTATCAACAGAGTTGCAGGCTAAATGAATAGGTAGTGAAAAAGGACAATCATAAACATAAATTATTCCATTTACCATTTGCAGAAAAATAGATTTTACTTAGTGTGCCTCCACCTTTCTTTCCTCTTTATCCCCTCTGCCTGACAATTGTTTATTGAAGGTGGGTAGTTGGTTAACTTTGCCGCTGGACCATCTGTGGACTGAGAGAGGAGCATAGCAAAATTCGAAGGGGAATAGATGTCCCCCAGAAATAATGGCACTGGGTCATATGCAGTAATGAAGGGATTTAGGGATGTATTCCTATGGGAAAGTAGGGACTCCTTTGTTTTCTTAATTGTAAGAAGAATAGTTGCATTATTTAGGCAGAAAAATTTTTGGAAGTCTAACTATGGAAAGATGAATGAGTGCCAGTGTTAGGAAACCAACAAGATTCTCAGTATGTTTTGGCTCTTTATCGCCCAACATCCACTTTTTAATTTTTGGAGATGACCAGTCGTGTGTAGCCTGGTGGGAGTCATTGTTCTACCTTTCGTTATGGAAGATGAATATACCAAATATTCCTCTCTCAGTTTCACAGAACATGGAGCACCTGTATCTTGTCCAAACATAAACTGCTGCCTTATATTTTAAACTTAGCGCTAGCAATGCAACCAGAAAAAAAAAAAAAAAAAAAAAAGCACAGTGAAAATTTGTTTTTGCAATTGCTGCAGTAAAGGTATTCAGTGGTAACGACCACCTTATCCAAGTGAGGCAGCTGCAGTGTCTAGTGTTGGCCCTGACAGCCCTTTCTGATGATTTACACTGAAGATCCCAGGTGCATTTTATTCTCTGGTCCAGCAGAACAGTTTTAGTGTCTGACTTTTTGTCTAGGCAAAAACGTCCAACCCTAAGTATAATCAGTAAGACCCTGGTATCTGTCCAATAAATTTCCTTTTTGTTTAAGCTAGATAGAATATACTTATCTCCCTTGAAGCCAAGATCCCTGAGTACTCTGGTATTTAAGAAAAAAGACCCTGAATTTGAAGTTACAATTATGTGGTACTGTGTATTATATTTGAATTTATTTCTGGTTTTGTTGTTGTTGTTTGTTTAACTTTTAGGTTCCTATAGTAAAGGGGGATATTATCTTCCATTAAATGTTCTAACTTAACTCCTAATTTTACATGTGGCATCTAATTGCTTATTCATTTTGTCTATTCTGTCTATTCATTTTGTAACAAGCCACCATAAATAAAAAATTATCTCATTATTTCAAAATTTTAGGTGCATTTTCTGAAGTGTTTTAGGTATACAATATCATCTAAAACAATAATAATTATGCTTCTCTCTTTGTCTACAACTAATTGGATAGTACTTTTAGAGTGTTGTTAAATATTAATGTTTATAATGGACAATCTTATATTGTTCTTAAAACTGGTGCTTCTGATGAGCCAACATTATGCATGATGCTGGCTTCTACCTTATGATATATATTTTCATTTATATCAAGAAGTAATATTTTCTTTCTGTTTTATTGAGTTTTTATGAGAAATACATGTTGTATTTTATCAAATGACTTTTTGACACTTGAGGTGTTCATATTTTTTTTCCCATTGACTTTTCTAACACCATGAATTATAATAAAGATGTTCTGAAAATGAGCTACTATTGAATTCTTGGAATAAATTTCATTTGATTCCATTAATTATTAATCTTGTAGTATGTAGCTGAAATTTATTTGATATTTTATCTCAAAATATATTGTAATCTCAATATGTGAGACCGAAGAGTGGTCTTCATTTTATTGGGTATTACTTTTATGAGTTGCTATCAAACTGACTTTCTATGATCATGAAAAATATAAATGGCATTAAATCCTTGAAAGCATAATTTACTTGTGAATTATTTTGGACATTATGAGGGTGTGTATGTGTATGTGCATATGTTGGTAGAGGGCAGGAAATGGTTGAGGAAAAGCATATGACAGCTTATTTCCCTTTTCTTGATTCCTCCATATGCTATTATAATTCTCCTCTGTGACATCTGGTTTGAATGACCAAATTTATATTTTTCCAGAAAATCATCATTTTAATCTAGATTTTTAAATCCATTTGAATACAACAACTACTCTGTTGTAATATTTTAAATGTCACATACGTATACAATTAACATTTTTCAATTTTTATTATTTTTACAAAGTAGTTTTGTATCCATTTTTCTTAATTTATCTCACTACACCTGTTTTGTTGATTTCTTTTTAAAAACAGATTTTTTTTTCTGTTTTACTAAATTTGCTTTTTCTTTTTTTTTCTGCTTTCTTATTTCTTTGATTTTTATAAGTTATTGGAAAATATTCATTGAAGCATTCATTTTATTCCTCCTTGTTTTGTGCTATATATGTTAAAATTAGTTTTATACTTATTCAGTCAGGGGTCTCCAGAGAAATATATACATTTTATATAATAGACAATTAACAAATTAGCTCATACAGTTATGGAACTGGCAAGTCCAGATTTTCAGGGTGGAGACCCACATAGATGGCTGAAAATCTTGCTCTATAATGCTGTAGTCTGGGGGGATAAAGTCAGAAAGAATTCTGTATTAATATCCTATTACATGCATTTTATATGTAAATATTTAATGTATATTAAAGAAGACTGAATACACAAAGAAATTTAAGGTTTTTTATAGTTACATTTATAAATTTATATATTATATTTGACCTTTACATCTTAACTTATCACTTTCTAATATTAATTATTACACCCTCATTGTGGGGTGGTAAGAAAATTATCACATTTACAATGCTTTCTATATATTCTTCCTCTAATTCTTCTTCTTGCTAATTATTTTAGTAACTACACATCTAGTAGTGGGTGAATAATTGGTTTGTCAGCATTAAGTATTATGTATTTGAAATCATGCTAACTAAAGATGAGGAAAACTGTGAAATTTCACTTCCTCACCCCTTCTCTCCCCAATTTTTTAACATTAGTAATTTTTGTTATTTCCACCCTGTTGAGGTCCATTTTATTTAAAATGTGTTTCATGAAATCAACTATACTTCTCTTTCTATATACATATTTGTGTGTGTGTATATATATATATACACACACACAGAGGGCGAGAGAGATTAATATCTATCTGTATATATATATATATATATATATATATATATATATATACACACACACATATATATATATCTCATGAAATGATTCCCAGATAATAGTGATGTTCAGCACTATTACTTTCCTAAATATCTTAATTTTTCTCTTGGTTTCTGGACTTGGTCACCATATTTTTTTAAGAAAAACAAAAACATGAATTTTAAAAATATTTATCTACTGTTAGCATCACATACTTCGTAGATTTTTTTCTCTGTGACTTCAAAGAAAGAATTTCACTGTCATTGGATCTTCTAACACTGACTTCCCATCCTAATTTCCCCTCACCATAAAACACACACACTCACGTTCACACCCCCCACACACACACACACTCACACATATGTTGATATGCACACCATTGTAAGAGACTTGATTCTTTTTTCTGAAGCCCCTATATCTATTTATCCTTGTAATTCAGAATGCCTCACATAAACGTGCATTTTTTTTTTTTTTTTTGGCTGCTTTGGGTCTTCGTTGCTGTGTGTGGGCTTCCTCTAGTTGTGGCAAGTGGGGGCTACTCTTCATTGCAGTGCGCGGGCTTCTCATTGTGGTGGCTTCTCTTGTTGTGGAGCACAGGCTCTAGGTGCACGGGCTTCAGTAGTTGCAGCATGCGGGCTCAGTAGTTGTGGCATGCGGGTCCTAGAGGGCGCGGCTTCAGTAGTTGTAGCTCACACGCTCTAGAGTGCAGGCTCAGTAGTTGTGGCAAACAGGCTTAGTTGCTCCACAGCATGTGGGATCTTCCCAGACCAGGGATCGAACCCGTGTCCCCTGCATTGGCAGGCAGATTCTTAACCACTGCACCACCAGGGAAGTCCCTAACCATGTCTTTATGTCAGTTGTTTTGTTATTTTTTTCTCTGTCTACATAAATACAAATTACATGTGTTCAGGACTTTTCTGTCTTTAACAGAACTTTCTGTCTTTGTCAGAACTTTTTTCTAAGAAAATGTTTTCTCAAAATTCTGTTTCTTACTATGCAATCTGCCCTGACAGTACATCTGTGAGCATGACTCTCAGCATTTGGTATGTGCTCCATCAGGAAACAACAAAGCTCTGCATGTCCCGTGTTTTCTGTTTTGTTTCTGGTTTTGCCTTTGAGTGGCAATTTATTTAGCTTGCTTTATTTTCCTTCTTCAGCTGGCTGTAAGTGGCAGCTGCTCTTCTCCACACTGTCGCCAGCCACACTGAGAACCTACCTGCTTCCTGTAAAGAGGTTGTATAACATGCTTCCTTATCTGGTTTACCCAAAGGCTTTCCCCAATTTCACCATTGAAAATAAAGGCCAACATTATTAACGTGGAAAAATTCACGTCTGTCCAAAGACCATTAGAAGCTTGTTCCTTTGCTCAGCATCATCTCTTGACTGGATCCTACACCATTAAACTCATTTTGAATAATGATTCAGAGTTGCTGTAAATCCCAATTTCACGTACAGTTATTTTTCTCTGTTTTTTGTTCTTTGTGTTTTCAAAGAAATGCACCAAACAGTGTGTCAATGAGTGCAATTTTGTAATAAGGTAGAAGTTACCATCAGATCTCATTTGATTAAGGTTATTTTTGTAGCAGAACATAGAAATGATCAGAATGGGAGAAAATTTTTTAAATTAAGCTCAAACATTTTGTAATAAAATATGAATCACCTTTTAAGAAGAGAGACATTCTTTATCTGTAAACATAAGTTCTGTAAGGACCGTGGTTTTATCTATGCTACTCACTGCTCTAGCCTCCAGCACCAAAACGTAGAAGGACTTTTGATAAACTTATGTTAAATGATTTAATGCATTTGTTTTAATTTTTCACATGTAAGTTGGAACCCTTTACTATTTTCAGAAAGTAATCATTTAATCATTATGGAGTCTGGAACTCATTGCATAATAATGTCATGATTTCATATGACCTTCGAAGGGAGTTTCTAAAAAAGCTGTACATGTAAATAATCAGAGGGTTCCTAATAGAGATAATACACTGACCCAACATCCACTCTTCACTGGAGTTTTCAGTCCTGTTAGCGCTCTCCTTAAGGCTTTCTTGAAAATGACCAGAGGTTTGTTTTGGAGAGGGTGTTGTGTTCTTCATTTTATTGTCAGTTTTTTTTTTTTAATGCTATCTAGTTACTATTTTTACTTTTAAATGGCTTTTAAAATTCATTTTTTATTTTCCCCGTTGGAAAAAAATGATTTGGGGTATACAAAGCCATCAGCTTCCAATAGTATCAGAGTCTGAATTAAGTTTTTGTTTTGTTCATCATACATCTTGCACCAGTAATGCACTACAACAAAATGCACTTGAAAAATCCAGTTCATGTGTCTCTGTTCATCATTGTAATAATTTGGGGGGAGGAATATATATTAACTACTACTTGCAAAGAGGTAGAAATATGTGTATTCAAACAAAAAACAAAATTTCCCTCCCCCCAGGGGCAGAGTAAAGGTGATTGCCCTCTATTAAAACAAACAAAAAAATATTTTTAATTGTGAGAGAAATGCGTCAGTTTTCTGACCATGCATACAAATTTACCTCCAGGATTAGTTTCCTTTGAGGCCTCTCTCCTTGTCTTGTTGCTGGCCACTTTCTTGCTACCTCTTACACGTGCCACTGGTGTCTCTCTGCTATGTCCTAATCTCCTGTTCTTATAAGTACACCAATCGTACTGTATTAGGACCCCCCCAATGGCCTCATTTTAACTTAATAACCTTTTTAAAGGCCTTATCTCCAAATACAATTACCTCTGAGGCACTGGGTGTTAGAGCTTCAGCATATGAATTTGGAGGGGTATGCAATTCAGCCCATAACGGTGTATAACATTATTTTTAGGGAATCTTCTTGAAATCAGCATCTGTGGAAAGGAGGGGAACGAGCAGGAATGGGCAGAGAGAATATGAGCTCTGCATTAAAGGCCTGAATGATAGCCTTGCACCACCCAATGAGTGTCTTTGAAGCATCTTGCTTCACCCATTGGAGTTGTGTATTGAGTCAAAGTGACCAGGTTTTATAACCTGATTTGATTAGTCTTGAGATATTTTGACCTTAGCAATCGCTGGACCATCTGCAGCTTAGACATTATCTGAAGGGTTAAGAGCTGGATTCTGTCTACTGACAGTACTGCCATCAATTGAGGCCAGAAATCCCACCTTGAAGCAAAATATAAGTGGTGTGTCACCTTGCCCATCACAGTACTTGTTGCACTAGGCTCATTCACATTTAAGTTTAACCAGATTATACTTAGAAGTAAAATTTTCCATGGAAAAATCAAGCCTATGAAAATTTTTTTCAAAAATACTTAACATTCTTGCTAAATTTATAATATTTTAACTGGTGGGGAGAATGCATAAAACCTCGGGTTATTGCAAGTCATTAAAAAAAATAATGGAGATATAATTTATTAAGCTTTTTAGTCTAGAAAGTTTATTAAAATTGTTTACAGAGGTATCTTTAGCAAGTCAATAGTTTTGGTACTAGAGAGAATCAAAATCAAGATTTAGTTGAAATACCTGATATTTAATCAGGTAATCAGCATAGTTAGAGCTAAAGAATTTTCTGCCAATACACGTTACTCACACGTTCTGAAACAGAGCCTCAAATAGCATGAAGAATTGTTTTCATATCCCCTTAAATCATTTCTTATTATCTCTTGGCAGTTCTTGCAAGACCAGTCAGCATTGAGTTCTCAATTCTGAAAGCAGCAGGAACTTTGCTTGGAATTTCCAGCACGTAATTAATGGGTCAGTTATAAACACAAAGCAGACTCCGTTTGTATTATCTAAAGACAGTTTGGAATGGCAGGTGTTTTACTACTTTCTAACATCTGTAATCATTCCTGGCTTGATGCTTTAATGCCTGAAACTACAAATAATGGCAATTCCTGTTGTGAAAATGCCACAGAGACATTAGAAGGCAAAGGCATATTTGCAAAGACAGCAGAAAATAGTGGGAAAAGTCAGTATATTTCTGAATGATTTGCCTGGACTATGGTTTTGTAGCAAGATGAACAAACTGGGAAGTTCTAAAGAGAAATCTATTTTCTTATCCTATAATTAATAGAGAAAAGAATTAAGTTGCCTCTTTCAACGTCAGATTTCTAATGATGTACATTTTGAATTACGGAGGATAAGGCAACATGTTCCTTTTCATTGTAATAAATTGAATGCTCAATAGCGGTGAATTTGATTAGTGTAGTCATGAGTAGATGTGCTGTATACCGTCAGGCCTTCGATTCCTCAGGCTATTCATTCTCTCATATGACTTCTTTAGTTCCTCTCTTTTGAAATTTAATCCATCATTTTCTAAATGACATCTCCATTTCACTTTCTAAGGTACTTTAAAATATATATATATTGTTGGAAGGATTGCTCTATTATATCCCCTTCAAATGCTAATTAAGTAAGATGAACAAAAGTTTATAGACGTATGTATTAAAAAGTTATTCAGTCAGTAAAATTCAACATTTATTGTCATAACGATTTATATAATGCTTATCTGTAAAATATTTGGTCGCTTTTTCTATATGGTGAAAATTATTACAAACTTAGAGTTGAATTCTTTCAAAGCGAAGAACAGAAGACATTTGCTTCAGGTCAACATTCATAAACATAAATGTGGAATTTAACAATACTTGATAAATTATTTAATAATGAGTTGTGAACATATTTACTAGGGTTGGCTTAGACCTAATAGTGATAAAGTCACACTGACTTCACAAACATAAAATAAAATAACCAATAAGTTTACAACATAGCAATGCATGGCCCATTAGTTGTGATCATTGTGGGTCAGTTAAGATATAAAAGTAAATATAGAAATTATAATTTGAAAGAGTTTATAAAAAGCACTAAAATATCCTTCTACTTTAAACTCGAGGTAGTAAAATAAAAGTGAAAAACGTTCTCCATACCAAGAAGAAACATGCATAGAACTTTGATCCTGATTATGTAAATTATCCTCTACCAACATAACCTCCAAATAAAAACACAAACCCTGTATAAATATGTCCTTACTTGTTCCATTAAAAGTTCTTCTATACCCTATGATGTTTCTCTATGTGTGGAACACTAATTTCCTTTAATGATATCTTGTCTAGAACTTTGAAAAAATCCAAGTCTAATTTGATTCCATTCTATGTACTTCAAAGGTTTAATAAAGAATCATCTCATTTGCTTAATCTTTGCATGAAATTGCAAATGTTGAAAACTATACTATTTTGATTAAATGTTCTACACAGTGTCTTGGGAATTTACGTTCTACTAACTGAGCAAGGATCAGTGAGAGAGAGAAAAATATAACCTTTACTAACATGTAACCAAATGCTCAAAAGTATAGATTTGAGCAATAATAAAGACCTATAGATTCAGGTATATCTTAGGCATTAAACTTGACTGAGGGAATAACTCCCCTTTGGTTTCCCGCTTGATTGCTCAAGACACTAATTCTCAGCTCTGAAGATTATCTCACACTCCAGTGGCCATGGTGCCTTAGTATAATCATCTGCTGTGAACTTTTCTGCACTTCACAGATACGCTGTAAGGAATAGAGCAGTCATGAAGAATAAAAACCTCTAAAAGACTACAGCTGGCTTCATCATAATAGCTTCTATTTAGATTTCAAAAAAGCTCTCAGAAATTTTATTTTAAGTAGAATTCAAAAAGAATGCAGATTTGCAATCTAGGGATTCCTCATCCCTTCCCAACTCTGTTCTTTCAAGATAAGTTCAGTGGTTATTGTACTGTCAGATGTTGTGAGTAAAGATGTCAAGTGCCTTCTTCTTTCTTCAATGTTGACAAATGTAATTTTAATTAAAATGTGATAAAGAGGCTTGAAATTTATATTAGAAAATAACATGCAAATATAATTCCCTACAAAATATTCTAAATTAATGCAGATGAAGATATTCAAACAAATATATCACTATTATTCTCAAATAAATTTATAGTTCACCAATAATCAAAATCTTAAATGGATTTTAAACAAAGCCATGTTCTTAAGTATTACTTGATAGGTTTCTAAGCTTAATTCATATCTGTGGGTAATAAAAATAGATGTTTAATTTCACTCTTTCTTGAGCACTTTAATGATTTTAAGCTATGGACCAACTGTTTATATCAGTAAGCGTGGAAATAATGTATACTACCAAATTATACAATTAGAGACATTTCAGGAGAATCAACTGTAGAATTATTAAAAGTGATGAAACAGTGCAGTGATGTGCTATATATGAGCACTTTGTGTATACAGTACATAATTAAAACAACCAAAAAGAAAACAATAATAAGAAAAATATATTTTATTTTATCAATAATATGCATTAGGGCTTCCCTGGTGGCGCAGTGGTTGAGAATCTGCCTGCTAATGCAGGGGACACGGGTTCGAGCCCTGGTCTGGGAAGATCCCACATGCCGCGGAGCGGCTGGGCCCGTGAGCCACAGCTGCTGAGCCTGCGCGTCTGGAGCCTGTGCCCCGCAACGGGAGGGGCCGCGATAGTGAGAGGCCCGCGCACCGCGATGAAGAGCGGTCCCCGCACCGCGATGAAGAGTGGCCCCCGCTTGCCGTAACCGGAGAAAGCCCTCGCACGAACCGAAGACCCAACACAGCCAAAAATGGATAAATAAATAAATAAAGTAGCTATAAAATTAAAAAAAATAAAAATAAATAATAATATGCATTAATATCTAAGGAATGTGTAAACCAATTGAAGTAAACTTTAAAATTGCACCAAAAGGAATAACAGAATACCTGAATGAATGAAGAGATCTACTGCTTCATTGGAAGGAAGTACTTAATATTGTAATACATGTCCCCCAAATTATATCTAATACCATCCTAATTAAAACTTCCAAATATGTTTCAATGAAACATTAAAAGTTAATTCTAAAATCCATGTGAAATATAAATTCTCAATAATATCTAAGGACATATTTTAAAAGAATACAATGAAAAATGACTTAATCTGTAAGACAAAAATATATTATTAAATCATAAGCATTAAAACATAATGAAATTACTTAACGCATATACAAATATACCTCTGATAAGAAATAGAAAATGCAAAAACAAACATGTTCATCTTGATTTATCAGGTTTACATTAGTGGAGAAAGAATGCATCAATTTGTAATTCATAAGTTAGATCTCATCCTTTTATTATGCACACAAAAATAAATTCAGGTGGATTAACATGCTGATAATTTTTCTACAGAAAAATATAGGTGAAGTTTTCTAATTTTGAGTTAGGGAAAAACTTCTTGAACAAATAACGAAGAGCAAATTTTAAAACTATGCAAACTAGTAGGAGTTTATGGTGACAAATTAAAGGACAAATGATAAACTTTGAGAGGTATCTGAAAAGTATATGATACACAAGAGTAACAATCCAAATTATATAAAGAACTCCTATCAAACAAATAGAAGACAAAGTAATGAAAATTTGGCAGAGGATATGAATAACACTCTACAGAAAAATAAAAAGAAGTGGCTAATAAATTTATTAAAAACCTAGTGAATAGCCCTACAAGCATTCAGGGAAATATCCATTAAAACAGTGAGGTATAATTATGTTTCTCAGAAGGTTGGCAACATTCTTAAAGATATAATATTCAGTGTTATATTGGGAAGTGTTGGGAAGATTGCAAAGACATAGGTATTCAAAGAAACTGTAAAAATAAGAATTATTGTTGCCTTTTGGAAGGATCACTTGGAAGTGTCTACCTAATTTTTTCAAGTAAATATTTTTTCTTTAGAAGCTTTAGATTTACAGAAAAGTTGTGAAGATAGTACAGAGTCCCCCTATTCCTTATTCAGTTTACCTTATTACTAACTTGTTATATTAGTACATTTCATCGGTCACAACTAATGAACCAATATCGACATCATTATTAACTAGTCTCTACCTTATTCGAAGTTTATTAGTTTTTACCTAAAATGTCTTTTTTTAATTTCTGGGAACCCATATATGATACCACATTACATGTAGTCATCATGTCTCCTTTGGTTTCTCTAGACTGTGACAGTTATTTAAATGTTACTATTTGTGATATTCTTGACAGTTTTGAGAAACACTTGTCAGGTATTTTGTAAAAAGTCTTCAATTGGGGTTTGTCTGCTGTGTTTTATAATTAGACTAGGATTATGGGTCTGGGGAGGACTACAGAGTTAAAGTGCCATTCTCATCACATTTCTCAGGGGTACATGCTAACAGCATGATTATTGCTATTAATGATGACTTTTATCACCTGGGTTAGGTATTTTTGTCAATTTTCTCCACTGGAAAGCTATTCCATTTTTCCCTTTAGTTTTTAGAACAAAGTCATTTTGCACAGTCCACACATAAGGGATGGAAAGTTTTGTTCCTTTTTCTTGAGAGGACAGTATCTATATAAATATCTAGGGTTTGTTTTCTGTGTGAAATATTTTTCTATTCTACCCTACTTTTTCAATCATTTATTTATGTTAACATTATGTTATTTATATCATTTCTCAAATTCTTCCAATAATAGGAAAGTTTTTCATTTAGGGTCCCATATCCCTTTGACATTCCCCCTTTACTGTAGGTTTTGTTTTTAGTACTTTCTTTTCTCTGGCTCATCTTATATATTCCCTTTCCCAGCGCTAGAATCAGTCATTTCTCCAAGAAATTCTTGTTCCTTTTATTGGAAGATAGTATTAAAAAATAAGACCAGACCACAAGAGCTAGCTGCTAAGGGGGTGTCTTGTATCTAAACCCTCTTTGCTGACAAAGCAAGAAAACATACATTTATATACTAAATCATGTACATACACATATCCAGAAATATTTTTGGATGTGTACATCTATATGTATCTTAAGTTAAACACAAATTTGTACTTACGTTTTCATCTGCAAGCAAGTACTGCACTGATTATTCTACCTTCCCCCCAACTCATCAGTAACCTCACGCACCAACAGTGAAAAATCTAGCCCCTTCACATGCCACATATTTCTTAATTATTTAAACCCAGTATATATATGTAATGTTTGAGAATTGCTAACATTATGGGAAACAATTTTATCAACTACAGGATAATGTTTTTCTATAGATTTTTTTTTTTGCCTTTAGTCTTACAATATTAACTCATTTTCAGAATTACTTAATTCATCATCATTTTTTCCCACCCATTTAGCTAGGCTATTTCATATATATGTAATGCAGTCAAATTATTTTCTGAAAGTTTTTATTCCATCCCAAGATATCCTGATTTCCTAAAGGATTTTTATAAAAATTTGTATACCTTGAGGTTCACTCTTTGTGTTGTAAAGTTCTATGGGTTTGACAAATGTATAGGATCATGTACAGTAATCATACAGAATAGCTTAACCACCATAAAACAACACCTTCCACCTCTCCAAACTCCTAGCAATCACAGATCAACTTACCATCTCTATAGTTTTGCCATTTCAAAATTTTAATGGAATTAGGTATATGTCGTCTCTTCCCTACTGTCATCTTTAACTTCCCAATATGCAATCAAGATTTATCGCTTTGAACGGGTTGGTAGCTCATTTCTTTTTATAAACAAATAATAGTCTATCGATTGGATGTACCAGTTTGTTTATCCATTCACCTATTGAAGGTCATCTTGTTTCCATCCGTTTTCTGGCAATTATGAATAAAACTGCTATAAGCATTCAAGTGTAAGATTTTGTGTTTGAAAATCAGTTGGATATACCTAGGAGCATAATTGTTAGATCCTATGGTAAAACTATACTTAGTTATGAAAGAAAATGGCAACCTGTCTTCTATCTTTCACAATTTACATCCCCACCATCAATTAATGAAAGTTCTCTCAGCTACATGTCTTCACCAGTAATATTGGTGTGGGTTTTTTTTTTTTTTTTTGGTGGGAAGAGGGCTTTTAGGCATTCTAATAGCTATGTAGTGGTATCTCATTATGGTTTGAATTTGCATTTCCCTAATGCCAAATGATGAACATCTATTCATACGTTCATTTGCCATCTGTGTATCCTCTTGGTGAAGTTTCTGTTAAGATTAACTGCCCATTTTTTATTGGCTTGTTTGTTTATGTTTGAGTTTGAAGTGTTTGTATATTTTTGGATACAAGTTCTCTGTAAGAAAAAATATTTTAAAATATTTTCTACCAGCTTATGACATGTATTTTATTTTCTTTGTTTTAGTGGGGGTATAGTTGCTTTACAACGTTGTGTTAGTTTCTGCTGTATGGCGAAGTGAATCAGCTATATGTATACATATATCCCTCTTTTTTCGATTTCCTTTCCATTTAGGTCACCACAGAGCATTAAGTAGAGTTTCCTGTGCTATACAGCAGGTTCTCATTAATTATCTATTTTATACGTAGTAGTGTATATATATCAATCCCAATCTCCCAATTCATCCCAACCCCCTCCGCACCTTGGTGTCCATACGTTTGTTCTCTACGTCTGTGTCTCTATTTCTGCTTTGCAAATAGGTTCATCTGTACCATTTTTCTAGATTCCACATATATGCATTAATATGTGATATTTGTTTACTCTCTTAACAGTATCTACATCAGAGCAAAGTTTTAATTTTAATAAATTCCGGCTTAGAAATATTTTTCTCTATAGATTTTCTTGTGGTGTTGTATCTAAAAACTCATCACCAAAGCTAAGGTTGTATAGGCGTTATTCTATTTTCTTTCAGTAGTTTTATAATTTTTCACTTTACATTTAGATCCCCACTATAAGTTAATTTTTGTGTAAGATTGTCAGAATCCTTTTTTGAAAAGACTATCCTTTCTCACTGAGTTTCCTTTGTTCCTTTGTCAAAAATTAGTTGACTATACCTATGTAGGTTATTTCTGGACAATTTTGTTCCATTAATATATGAGTCTATTCTTTCATCAATACCATACTTTCTTGAATGTTGTTGACTTACAGTAAACCTTGAAATTGCATGGTGAGTGTTCCAACTTTGTTCTTCCTCAGTATCATGTTGGTACTTTGTCCTCTGCCTTTTCTTATAAATTTTCAAGTCAGTTTGTCAATATGTGGAAAATACCTTGCTGGTA
This sequence comes from Balaenoptera acutorostrata, assembly GCF_949987535.1. Taxonomy (NCBI): domain Eukaryota; kingdom Metazoa; phylum Chordata; class Mammalia; order Artiodactyla; family Balaenopteridae; genus Balaenoptera; species Balaenoptera acutorostrata. The sequence continues at coordinate 132,716,986 of NC_080068.1, read as the reverse complement.
TTTTGAATGGGATCATATTGAATTTGTACATCAAATTGGACAGAATTGACATTTAACATTATTGGTTCTTCCAATCTATGAGTACAAAATACTTCACCATTTCTTAATGTCTTCATTTCATCAAAGTTTTATAGTTGTTAACATACAGAGTCTGTAAATATTTTGTTACATTTGTATGTAAGCATTTTATTTTTGGTTGTGTTTTTAAATAGTATTGCTTTTCTTTTAATTTAAAATTCTAATTGTTTCTTTCATATGGGAAAATGACTAACTTTTATATACTGGGTTTTTATCCTGTGAGCTTGCTATACTCTCTTACTAGATTCAGGATTTTTGGTTTTGGGGTTTTTTTTTGTAGATTCTTTGGGGATTTTATGCAGAAAATTGTATCATCTGTGAGTAGTGTTTTAGCTCTTCATTTACACTTTGTATACTTTTTATATCATTTTAAATTTCTTTTGCACTAACTAGATATTCCAGTAAAATGTTGAGTAAGAGTGATAAGAGAGTACATCATTGCCTTGTTCTTGGTCTTAAGCGGAAGGAGTTTCATTTCTTACCATTAAATTTCATATTATCTGTAAGCTTTTCATATATTTCTTTTATTAGGCTGAGGACATCCACTTCTACTGCTAACTTTTCAAGAGTATTTAACACGAGAGCATGACAAATATTGAGTTTTTCTGCATTATTGATATGAACATATTTTTTCTTATTCAGTCTGTTGATATGATGAATAGTTTTAATTGTTGTATGAGTGTTGATCCAGCCCTGCATTGATGGAATGAACACCACTTGACGTTGATGTACTCTCCTTTATACCACTGGATTTATTTTCTAACATTTTGTTAAGAATGTGTTATGTGTGTTTTTATGAGGGTCTTACTTTATAATCCATTTTAACATTGTGTTTTAGTTGGTGTTTCTAGACAATTTACATTTTAAGTGATTATTGATATAGTTAGATTAATATTTCCCTCTTTGTAACTACGTATTTGATATTCATTGTATTTTCCTTTTCTTTCGCCCCCCCTTTCTTCTCATCTGTGATTTACATTGAGTATTTTATACAGTTCCATTTTAACTCCCTCCTTCATTTATGATCCATTCAACTTTAAATGGCACATTTTTCTTGTGAAAAATTATTTTAATATTCATATCATATCATAAAGCCAGTTGTTAAGAGTGGTAAAAAGGCCTCTGTTTTGATCTTCTTTACCGTATACATCAAGGATACTTTTTTTTTTAAACATCTTTATTGGAGTATAATTGCTTTACAATGGTGTGTAAGTTTCTGCTTTATAACAAAGTGAATCAGTTATACATATACATATGTCCCCATATCTCTTCCCTCTTGTGTCTCCCTCCCTCCCACCCTCCCTATCCCACCCCTCTAGGTGGTCACAAAGCACCGAGCTGATCTCCCTGTGCTATGCGGCTGCTTCCCACTAGCTATCTATTTTACATTTGGTAGTGTATATATGTCCATGACACTCTCTTACCCTGTCACATCTCACCCCACCCCCTCCCCATATCCTCAAGTCCATTCTCTAGTAGGTCTGTGTCTTTATTCCCGTCTTGCCACTAGGTTCTTCATAACCTTTTTTTTTTTTCCTTAGATTCCTTATATATATGTGTTAGCATACTGTATTTGTTTTTCTCTTTCTGACTTAACTTCACTCTGTGTGACAGACTCTAACTCCATCCACCTCACTACAAATACCTCCATTTCGTTTCTTTTTATGGCTGAGTAATATTCCATTGTATATATGTGCCACATCTTCTTTATCCATTCATCCGATGATGGACACTTAGGTTGCTTCCATGTCCTGGCTTTTGTAAATAGAGCTGCAATGAACATTTTGGTACATGACTATTTTTGAATTATGGTTTTCTCAGGATATATGCCCAGTAGTGGGATTGCTGGGTCGTATGGTAGTTCTATTTTTAGTTTTTAAAGGAACCTCCATACTGTTCTCCATAGTGGCTATATCAATTTACATTCCCACCAACAGTGCAAGAGCGTTCCCTTTTCTCCACACCCTCTCCAGCATTTGTTGTTTCTAGATTTTTTGAAGATGGCCATTCTGACCGGTGTGAGATAATATCTCATTGTAGTTTTGATTTGCATTTCTCTAATGATTAATGATGTTGAGCATTCTTTCATGTGTCTGTTGGCAATCTGTATATCTTCTTTGGAGAAATGTCTATTTAGGTCTTCTGCCCATTTTTGGATTGGGTTGTTTGTTTTTTTGTTATTGAGCTGCTTGTAAATCTTGGAGATTAGTCCTTTGTCAGTTGCTTCATGTGCAAATATTTTCTCCCATTGTGAGGGTTGTCTTTTGGTCTTGTTTATAGTTTTCTTTGCTGTGCAAAAGCTTTTAAGTTTCATTAGGTCCCATTTGTTTATTTGTGTTTTTATTTCCGTTTCTCTAGGAGGTGGGTCAAAAAGGATCTTGCTGTGATTTATGTCATAGAGTGTTCTGCCTATGTTCTCCTCTAAGAGTTTTATAGTGTCTGGCCTTACATTTAGGTCTTTAATCCATTTTGAGTTTATTTTTGTGTATGGTGTTAGGGAGTGTTCTAATTTCATACTTTTACATGTAGCTGTCCAGTTTTCCCAGCATCATTTATTGAAGAGGCTGTCTTTTCTCCACTGTATATGCTTGCCTCCTTTATCAAAGATAAGGTGACCACATGTGTGGGGGTTTATCTCTGGGCTTTCTATCCTGTTCCATTGATCTATGTTTCTGTTTTTGTGCCAGTACCAAACTGTCTTGATTACTGTAGCTTTGTAATATAGTCTGAAGTCAGGGAGCCTGATTCCTCCAGCGCCATTTTTTGTTCTCAAGATTGCTTTGGCTATTCGGGGTCTTTTGTGTTTCCATACAAATTGTGAAATGTTTTGTTCTAGTTCTGTGAAAAATGCCAGTGGTAGATTGATAGGGATTGCATTGAATCTGTAGATTGCTTTGGGTAGTAGAGTCATTTTCACAATGTTGATTCTTCCAATCCAAGAACATGGTATATCTCTCCATCTGTTTGTATCATCTTTAATTTCTTTCATCAGTGTCTTATAATTTTCTGCATACAGGTCTTTTGTCTCCTTAGGAAGGTTTATTCCTACATATTTTACTCTTTTTGTTGCAATGGTAAACGAGAGTGTTTTCTTAATTTCACTTTCAGATTTTTCATCATTAGTGTATAGGAATGCAAGAGATTTCTGTGCATTAATTTTGTATCCTGCTACTTTACCAAATTCATTGATTAGCTCTAGGAGTTTTCTGGTAGCATCTTTAGGATTCTCTATGTATAGTATCATGTCATCTGCAAACAGTGACAGCTTTACATCTTCTTTTCCGATATGGATTCCTTTTATCTCTTTTTCTTCTCTGATTGCTGTGGCTAACACTTCCAAAACTATGTTGAATAATAGTGGTGAGAGTGGGCAACCTTGTCTTGTTCCTGACCTTAGTGGAAATGGTTTCAGTTTTTCACCATTGAGGACAATGTTGGCTGTGGGTTTGTCATATATGGCCTTTATTATGTTGAGGAAAGTTCCCTCTATGCCTACTTTCTGCAGGGCTTTTATCATAAATGGGTGTTGAATTTTGTCGAAGGCTTTCTCTGCACCTATTGAGATGATCATATGGTTTTTCTCCTTCAATTTGTTAATATGATGTATCATGTTGATTGATTCGCGTATATTGAAGAATCCTTGCATTCCTGGAATAAACTCACTTGATCATAATGTATGATCCCTTTAATGTGCTGTTGGATTCTGTTTGCTAGTATTTTGTTGAGGATTTTTGCATCTATGTTCATCAGTGATATTGGCCTGTAGTTTTCTTTCTTTGTGACATCTTTGTCTGGTCTTGGTATCAGGGTGATGGTGGCCTCGTAGAATGAGTTTGGGAGTGTTCCTCCCTCTGCAATATTTTGGAAGAGTTTGAGAAGGGTAGGTGTTAGCTCTTCTCTACATGTTTGATAGAATTCGCCTGTGAAGCCATCTGGTCCTGGGCTTTTGTTTGTTGGAAGGTTTTTAATCACAGTTTCAATTTCAGTGCTTGTGATTGGTCTGTTCATATTTTCTATTTCTTCCTGGTTCAGTCTCGGCAGGTTGTGCATTTCTAAGAATCTGTCCATTTCTTCCAGGTTGTCCATTTTATTGGCATAGAGTTGTTTGTAGTAATCTCTCATGATCTTTTGTATTTGTGCACTGTCAGTGGTTATTTCTCCTTTTTCATTTCTAATTCTATTGATTTGGGTCTTCTCCCTTTTTCTCTTGATGAGTCTGGCTAATGGTTTATCAATTGTGTTTATCTTCTCAAAGAACCAACTTTTAGTTTCATTGATTTTTGCTATTGTTTCCTTCATTTCTTTTTCATTTATTTCTGATCTGATCTTTATGATTTCTTTCCTTCTGCTAGCTTTGGGGTTTCTTTGTTCTTCTTTCTCTAATTGCTTCAGGTGCAAGGTTAGGTTGTTTATTCGAGATGTTTCCTGTTTCTTGAGGTAGGCTTGTATTGCTATAAACTTCCCTCTTAGCTCTGCTTTTGCTGCATCCCATAGGTTTTGGGTCGTCGTGTCTCCATTGTCATTTGTTTCTAGGTATTTTTTGATTTCCCCTTTGATTTCTTCAGTGATCACTTCGTTATTAAGTAGTGTATTGTGTAGCCTCCATGTGTTTGTATTTTTTACAGATCTTTTCCTGTAATTGATATCTAGTCTCATAGCGTTATGGTCGGAAAAGATACTTGATACGATTTCAATTTTTTAAATTTACCAAGGCTTGATTTGTGACCCAAGATATGATCTATCCTGGAGAATGTTCCATGAGCACTTGAGAAAAATGTGTATTCTGTTGTTTTTGGGTGGAATGTCCTATAAATATCAATTAAGTCCATCTTGTTTAATGTATCATTTAAAGCTTGTGTTTCCTTATTTATTTTCATTTTGGATGATCTGTCCATTGGTGAAAGTGGGGTGTTAAAGTCCCCTACTATGATTGTGTTACTGTCAATTTCCCCTTTTATGGCTGTTAGTATTTGCCTTATGTATTGAGGTGCTCCTATGTTGGGTGCATACATATTTACAATTGTTATACCTTCTTCTTGGATCGATCCCTTGATCACTATATAGTGTCCTTCTTTGTCTCTTGTAATAGTCTTTATTTTAAAGTTTATTTTGTCTGATATGAGAATTGCTACTCCAGCTTTCTTTTGATTTCCATTTGCATGGAATATCTTTTTCCATCCCCTCACTTTCAGTCTGTATGTGTCCCTAGGTCTGAAGTGGGTCTCTTGTAGACAGCATATATATGGGTCTTGTTTTTGTATCCATTCAGCCAGTCTGTGTCTTTTGGTGGGAGCATTTCATCCATTTACATTTAAGGTAATTATCGATATGTATGTTCCTATTCCCATTTTCTTAAATGTTTTGGGTTTGTTATCGTAGGTGTTTTCCTTCTCTTGTGTTTCTTGCCTAGAGAATTTCCTTTAGCATTTGTTGTAAAGCTGGTTTGGTGGTGCTGAACTCTCTCAGCTTTTGCTTGTCTGTAAAGGTTTTAATTTCTCCATCAAATCTGAATGAGATCCTTGCTGGGTAGATTAGTCTTGATTGTAGGTTTTTCTCCTTCATCACTTTAAGTATATCCTGCCACTCCCTTCTGGCTTGCAGAGTTTCTGCTGAAAGATCAGCTGTTAACCTAATGGGGATTCCCTTATGTGTTATTTGTTTTTTTCCCTTGCTGCTTTTAATATGTTTTCTTTATATTTAATTTTTGATAGTTTGATTAATATGTGTCTTCGCGTGTTTCTCCTTGGATTTATCCTGTATGGGACTCTCTGTGCTTCCAGGACTTGATTAACTCTTTCCTTTCCCATATTAGGGAAGTTTTGAACTGTAATCTCTTCAAATATTTTCTCAGTCCCTTTCTTTTTCTCTTCTTCTTCTGGGACCCCTATAATTCGAATGTTGGTGCATTTAATGTTGTCCCAGAGGTCTCTGAGACTGTCCTCAGTTCTTTTCATTCTTTTTTCTTTATCCTGCTCTGCAGTAGTTATTTCCACCATTTTATCTTCCAGGTCACTTATCCTTTCTTCTGCCTCAGTTATTCTACTATTGATCCCATCTAGAGTATTTTAAATTTCATTTATTGTGTTCTTCATCATTGCTTGGTTCCTCTTTAGTTCTTCTACATCCTTGTTAAATGTTTCTTGCATTTTGTCTATTCTATTTCCATGATTTTGGATCATCTTTACTATCATGGTTCTGAATTCTTTTTCAGGTAGACGGCCTATATCCTCTTCATTTATTAGGTCTGGTGTGTTTTGACCCTGCTCCTTCATCTGCTGTGTGTTTTTCTGTCATCTCATTTTGCTTATCTTGCTGTGTTTGGGGTCTCCTTTTCACAGGCTGCAGGTTCGTAGTTCCCATTGTTTTTGGTATCTGTCCCCAGTGGCTAAGGTTGGTTCAGTGGGTTGTGTAGGCTTCCTGGTGGAGGGGACTAGTGCCTGTGTTCTGGTGGATGAGGCTGGATCTTGTCTTTCTGGTGGGCACGTCCACGTCTGGTGGTGTGTTTTGGGGTGTCTGTGGCCTTATTATGATTGTAGGCAGCTTCTGTGCTAATGGATGGGGCTGTGTTCCTGTCTTGCTAGTTGTTTGGCATAGGGTGTCCAGCACTGTAGCTTGCTGGTTGTTGAGTGAAGCTGGGTCTTGTTGTTGAGATGGAGATCTCTGAGAGATTTTTGCCGTTTGGTATTACGTGCAGCTGGGAGGTCTCTTGTGGACCAGTGTCCTGAAGTTGTCTCTCCCACCTCAGAGGCATAGCGCTGATGCCTGGCTGGAGCACCAAGAACCTTTCATCCACATGGTTCAGAATAAAAGGGAGAAAAAATCGAAAGAAAGAGGATAAAATAAAATAAATAAAATAAAATAACGCTATTATAATAAGAAATAAGAAAAAAATTATTAAGAAAAAATTTATTAAGAAAAAAATTTTTTTTAATTTTTTAAAATAAATTAATTAATTTTTTATAATAAAAGTAAGAAAAAAATTAAGAAAAATATTTATTGAAAAAATTTTTAATTTTTTAAAATAAAAAATAAGAAAAAAGTTATTAAGAAAAAAATTTTTTTAATTTTTTAAAATAAAAAGTAAGGAAAAATTTATTACGAAAAAATTTATTAAGAAAAGAAATTTTTTAAGTAAAAAAAAAAAAAAAAAAGAACAAACAACGGATGGACCGAACCCTAGGCCAAATGGTGAAAGCAAAGCTATACAGACAAAATCTCACCCAGAAGCATACACATATACACTCACAAAAAAAGGAAAAGGGGAAAAATTAATATCTCCTGCTCCCAGAGTCCCCCTCCTGAATTTGGGCTGATTCGTTGTCTGTTCAGGTATTCAGCAGATGCAGGCACATCACGTTGTTTGTGGAGCTTTAATCCCCTGCTTCTGAGGCGGCTGGGAGAGATTTCCCTTTCTCTTCTTTGTTCGTACAGCTCCCAGGGTTCAGCTTTGGATTTGGACCCGCCTCTGCATGTAGGTCGCCTGAGGGCATCTGTTCCCCGCCCAGACAGAATGGGGTTAAAGGAGCAGCTGATTCAGGGTCTCTGGCTCACTCAGGCCGGGGGGAGGGAGGGGTATGGATGCGGGCAAGCCTGCGGCAGCAGAGGCCAGCGTGACATTGCAGCAGCCTGAGGCGCGCCTTGCGTTCTCCCAGGGAAGTTGTCCCCGGATCATGGGACCCTGGCAGTGGCGGGCTGCACAGGCTCCCGGGAGGAGCAGTGTGGATAGTGACCTGTGCTCGCACACAGGCTTCTTGGTGGTGGCAGCAGCAGCCTTAGCGTTTCATGCCCGTCTCTGGGGTCCGCGCTGATCGCCGCAGCTCGTGCCTGTCTCTGGGGTCCACGATGATAGCCGCGGCTCGCGCCCGTCTCTGGAGCTCGTTTAGGTGGCGCTCTGAATCCCCTCTCCTCATGCACCAGGAAACAAAGAGGGAAGAAAAAGTCTCTTGCCTCTTCGGCAGGTCCAGACGTTTTCCCAGACTCCCTCCCAGCCAGCTGTGGCGCACTAACCCCTTCAGGCTGTGTTCATGCAGCCAATCCCAGTCCTCTCCCTGGGATCTGACTGAAGCCCAAGCCTCAGCTCCCAGCCCCACCCGCCCCGGCGGGGGAGCAGACAAGCCTCTCGGGCTGGTGAGTGCTGCTCGGCACCGAGCCTTTGTGCGGGAGTCTCTCCGCTTTGCCCTCCGCACCCCTGTGGCTGCACTCTCCTCCGTGGCTCCGAAGCTTACCCCTCTGCCACCCGCAGTCTCCACCCGCGAAGGGTCTTCCTAGTGTGTGGAAACCTTTCCTCCTTCACGGCTCCCTCCCACTGGTGCAGGTCCCGTCCCTATTCTTTGTCTCTGTTATTTCTTTTTTCTTTTGCCCTACCCAGGTACGTGGGGATTTTCTTGCCTTTTGGGAGGTCTGAGGTCTTCTGCCAGCGTTCAGTAGGTGTTCTGTAGGAGTTGTTTCACATGTAGATGTATTTCTAATGTATTTGTGGGAAGGAAGGTGATCTCCGCGTCTTACTCTTCTGCCATCTTGCCCAGACCCCCCAAGGATACTTTTAAGAGGTGACTTAAATTCTCTGAGCTTGCTTTATTTATTTATTTATTTATTTATTTATTTATGGAGAGAGGTCATGGTCCTATGGGTTTTTAAAAAAAATTATTGAGTGTTACAAATATAAATGTGCCTGACACATCTCTGACATACAGTATTAACAAAATAATATTTATTACCATCACAATCTTCATCAGAATATATATATTTTTTAATATTGCAGGGAGGCAGGTCTTCTACAAGTCAATGTAGAGAGTACATTGACAATGCATTCCTGCTTTGAGTTAAGGTAAGTTACATATTTTTTCTCAGTTACAACCTAGTAAAATAAAAAGTTTAAATTATCACTTCAATGGCCACCATCAGCAAACACATAGAAAATCTGCCAGAAAACGGTGTTTAAGTAAAGAGAGATAAGACTTCAGGTTTGTTCACACATAATACTACTCCAGCAGATAAAGCAAACAGACAGAACATGTATTTATTTGAGTACAACTGGCAAATTTATCTACATAAATGAAGACATTGAAATTACTGAAAAGGGACCATAAAACTGGCAGAAGACTCTATGAATCACTTATTTTGATAGCTAAACTATGACACTCATTAATAAAACTACTGGCTATATTTATTTTTAAGACTAACTTTTTGCTTCAGTAACTATTCTAAAAAAAACAAACTTATCCAATACTCTAAGTTGAAATAAGAATATTTTTTAAAATCATAATGACAATTACATTAATGGTTTATAGCATGTAATTTCCTTACATTATTGTATTGGTTTCTCAATCACTCAGTGTTGAGAATTCAATTTTAAGAATATTTATAAATAATATTTATTAATAATATTTATAAAAAGAGGAAACCAATGATTAAGAAGATTCCATAATTTTGCAGTTAGTTTGAATTAGAGCCACTTATAATATCTAGGTCTTTGTTTATTTTTTAATTCAGGGCTCTTTGTCATAGAAATCCTGCTGACTTCTTACAAAATCAATGAATCAACAATCATTTGTTGAATTTCTCCAATGAATTCGATACAAATAAATTCCATAGCAGTTACAAAGTTGGGGAAGTGAATAATCTCTAATTTAGTTAGGAAAACAAAAGGGTGTACATGAAATGCTAAACAAAAGAGTATCCATGAAAAGCCACGAATGATTACAAAACAAATATTAGAAAAGGAAAGTGCCTTAGCACTTGAAAATAATGAAAAATTATATTGAATTGATATGTGATTGATAACCAGTGTGACTGAAGGAGACATTTTGTATACTGTCTCTTAAGTGTTAGCTAAGATTACCTCCAGAAAATGCTTTAATGTGGAACTTAAAAACGTGATTCTCTTTAAAATAATTTTAAAACAGGTACTGATTGTGAATTTACACATCAACTAGAACAGGATAAAGAATGAAAACTGGCGTATTGAATACTTATACAGTATGCTCACAAATATAAAATGCTACCAGGTATTGGTCTTACTTTCAACACTCTGTAACATTCTTTCCTGGAGTATAAAATCTAAAATTGAACAGTAGATCTCTATGTAAACTATAATAATAAAGATAGAGTATGCTAAATTTTATGAGAAGCACACAGTGTAAGAATTCAGTACATGGGCAAGTGGCATCTGCACAGAGTTCAGAAGAGGCTTTTGTGGTTACTAATTTTTTTAAAATTTAAGTTGATTGGTGAACAGATATTGTATTTTATAAAGAGGAAAAAAACAGGAGTAAACAGTAATGCTTATTGTGAGATAACCTATGACTTTAATAATTTTAAAATACAAATGTGAAAAGCAGCAGACTGAACCAATGACTTATAAACTCTGAGATTTAACTCAGTGAATTAAGATTCACTATTTGATAAAAAATATATTACAAACAAATTATAAAAGTTTCAAAATAGCCCACACTGATATCTTCTGCACTTGGAAAAGATTATAAAAAAGCTATTTTTGTAATTTATATGAACACCCCAAGAGCCCACACTTCATTTTATGTCTGATTGTAATAATATCTGCATGTATAATTCTCCATTGGCAGTAACAGATTGGTTTCAGAAAGCAAGAAATTAACAGCAAACAAAGAAAATACATTCAAATCCCTTGGCACTAAAATCAATAAACTGACCAATTTTAAAGCTGAGCTGTTTTATTATGTAGTAATGAAGTTTATTTAGATTTTTGGCAACCACATAATAGCTCAGGGATTTATCAACCACTCTAAAACAAGGACATTTACATACTTCTTTAACTAACCCAATTATTCTTCAGACAGAAATATCGACTTTTTTCCTTTGAATATTTAGTTTTTTAAATCTTAAGTCTGCTCACTCTTCTCAGTCTTATTGAATAATTAGGGCTTTTATTTTAGTGTTTGATAGCATTAAAAGAACTGGCATAACTTTTTTTTTCTAGTATGCATTTTCTTAAGAAAAATTAACATCATTAAATTTCTGGATTCAGTACTCTTAAATCAGCTCCACTGAATTTCAGTTTATGATCATCAAAAGCATACATTACTGCCAACTGCTAGAAATCAGATAAAAAAAGAATTTTACAGTTTAAAACAAAACCAAGAGTTCTAATTCCAGCTTATATTGTAAGGATGTCGTATACATTTAATATCCTATTCCATCATGATTTTATGGTAGATAATTAGGGGTTTGGGAGAATGCAAAATCTAAAATTATTTTTCAAGTAATGTTATCAAAAGACATTTAATCATTCAAGCAGGATCACTAAATATGGATGTATTGCGTAGTACAAAGTACATAGCTAAGCATGTAGCTACTGCATAGAGGATCTGATTTCCATATGTGAAGTCTTTATTGACACTCCTCATTATCATACATTTGGAAAGAGGAAAGTTTATTCTACTCTGGTCAACCATGCCAATAGTCCATAATTATTCTCTCATCTCTCCTTTTTCATTGTCATTGCCCCACTTTAAACACTTAGCAGCTCACAGGTTTGCTGTTGTCATGTATTTTACCTGTGTATTTTATCTACCTTTTCACCTGGTGGCCAGCCAGAGAATTTTGTGTTGCCAACTGAAATGGATTCTGGAACCCAGCCTCTGCCAATTTTGGCCAAACAAGAATCTGGGGTTTTTTTTGTTTTTGTTTTTACATCTTTATTGGAGTATAATTGCTTTACAATGTTCTGTTAGTTTCTGCTTTATAACAAAGTGAATCAGCTATACATATACATATATCCCAATATGCACTCCCACTTGCATCTCCCTCCCACCCTCCCTATCCCACCCCTCTAGGTGGTCACAAAGCACCGAGCCGATCTCCCTGTGCTATGTGGCTGCTTCCCACTAGCTATCTATTTTACAATTGGTAGTGTATATATGTCCATGCCACTCTCTCACTTCGTCCCAGCTTACCCTTCCCCCTCCCCATGTCCTCAATTCCATTCTCTAAGTCTGCGTCCTTATTTCTCTCCTGCCTCTAGGTTCTTCAAAACCATTTTTTTTTTTTACATTCCATATATATGTGTTAGCATATGGTATTTGTTTTTCTCTTTCTGACTTCCTTCATTCTGTATGACAGACTCTAGGTCCATCCACCTCCCTACAAATAACTCAATTTCATTTCTTTTTATGGCTGAGTAATATTCCATTGTATATATGTGCCACATCTTCTTTATCCATTCATCTGTCACTGGACACTTAGGTTGCTTCCATATCCTGGCTATTGTAAATAGAGCTGCAATGAACATTGTGGTACATGACTCTTTTAGAATTATGGTTTTCTCAGGGCACATGCCCAGTAGTGGGATTGCTGGGTCATATGGTAGTTCTATTTTTAGTTTTTTAAGGAACCTCCATACTGTTCTCCATAGTGGCTGTATCAACTGACATTCCCACCAAGAATGCAAGAGGGTTCCCTTTTCTCCACACCCTCTCCAGCATTTATCGTTTGTAGATTTTTGATGATGGCCATTCTGATTTGTGTGAGGTGAAACCTCAAGGTAGTTTTCATTTACATTTCTCTAATGATTAGTGATGTTGAGCATCCTTTCATGTGTTTGTTGGCAATCTGTATGTCTTCTTTGGACAAACGTCTATTTAGGTCTTCTGCCCATTTTTAGATTGGGTTGCTTGTTTTTTTGATATTGAGCTGCATGAGCTGCTTGTAAATTTTGGAGATTAATCCTTTGTCAGTTGCTTCATTTGCAAATATTTTCTCCCATTCTGAGGGTTGTCTTTTCGTTTTGTTTAAGTTTTCCTTGGCCGTGCAAAAGCTTTTAAGTTGCATTAGGTCCCATTTGTTTATTTCTGTTTTTATTTCCATTTCTCTAGGGTCTAAAAGGATCTTGCTGTGATTTATGTCATATAGTGTTCTACCTATGGTTTCCTCTAAGAGTTTTATAGTGTCTGGCCTTACATTTAGGTCTTGAATCCATTTTGAGTTTATCTTTGTGTATGGTGTTAGGGAGTGTTCTAATTTCATTCTTCTACATGTAGCTGTCCAGTTTTCCCAGCACCACTTATTGAAGAGGCTGTCTTTTCTCCATTGTATATTCTTGCTTCCTTTATCAAACATAAAGTGACCATATGTGCATGGGTTTATCTCTGGGCTTTCTATCCTGTTCCACTGATCTATATTTCTGTTTCAAAGCCAGTACCATACTGTCTTGATTACTGTAGCTTTGTAGTATAGTCTGAATTCCAAGAGCCTGATTCCTCCAGCTTAGTTTTTCTTTACCAAGATTGCTTTGGCTATCGGTATCTTTTATGTTTCCATGAAAATTGTGAAGTTTTTTCTTCTAGTTCTGTGAAAAATGCCATTGGGAGTTTGACAGGGATTGCATGGAATCTGTAGATTGCTTTGGGTAGTAGAGTCATTTTCACAATGTTAATTCTTCCAATCCAAGAACATGGTATATCTCTCCATCTGTTTGTATCATCTTTAACTTCTTTCATCAGTGTCTTATACTTTTCTTCATACAGGTCTTTTGTCTCCTTAGATAGGTTTATTCCTAGCTATTTTATTCTTTCTGTTGCAATGGTAAATGGCAGTGTTTCCTTAATTTCTCTTTCAGATTTTTCATCATTAGTGTGTAGGAATGCAAGAGACTTCTGTGCATTAATTTTGTATCCTGCTACTTTACCAAATTCATTGATTAGCTCTAGTAGTCTTCTGGTAGCATCTTTAGGATTCTCTATATATACTATCATGTCAACTGCAGTGACAGCTTTACTTCTTCTTTTCCGATTTAGATTCCATTTATTTCTTTTTCTTCTCTGATTGCTGTGACTAAAACTTCCAAAACTATGTTTGAATAATAGTGGTGAGAGTGGGCAACCTTGTCTTTTTCCTGATCTTAGAGGAAATGGTATCAGTTTTTCACCATTGAGAATGATGTTGGCTGTGGGTTTGTCATGTATGGCCTTTATTATGTAGAGGAAAGTTCCCTCTATGCCTGCTTTCTGGAGGGTTTTTATCATAAATGGGTGTTGAATTTTGTCAAAAGCTTTTTCTGCATCTCTTGAGTTGATCATATGGTTTTTCTGCTTCAATTTGTTAATATGGTTTATCACATTGATTGATTTGTGTATATTGAAGAATCCTTCCATTCCTGGGAGAAATCCCACTTGAGCATGGTGTATGATCCTTTTAATGTGCTGTTGGATTCTGTTTGCTAGTATTCTGTTGAGGATTTTTGAATCTATGTTCATCAGTGATATTGGCCTGTAGTTTTCTTTCTTTGTGACATCTTTGTCTGGTTTTGGTATCAGGGTGATGGTTGCCTCATAGAATGAGTATGGGAGTGTTCCTCTCTCTGCTATATTTGGGAAGAGTTTGAGAAGGATAGGTGTTGTTTCTTCTCTAAATGTTGGATAGAATTCACCTGTGAAGCCATGTGGCCCTGGGCTTTTGTTTGTTGGAAGATTTTTAATCACAGTTTCAATTTCAGTGCTTGTAATTGGTCTGTTTATATTTTCTATTTCTTCCTGGTTCAGTCTTGGAAGGTTGTGCTTTTCTAAGAATTTGTCCATTTCTTCTAGGTTGTCCATTTTATTGGCGTATAGTTGCTTGTAGTAATCTCTCATGATCTTTTGTATTTCTGCAGTGCCAATTGTTACTTCTTTTTCGTTTCTAATTCTATTGATTTGAGTCTTCTCCCTTTTTTTCTTGATGAGTCTGGCTTATGGTTTATCAATTTTGGTTATCTTCTCAAAGAACAAGCTTTTAGTTTTATTGAGCTTTGCCATTGTTTCCTTTATTTCTTTTTCATTTATTTCTTTTTTTTTTTTTTAAAGGAATTCCTTTATTTTTATTTTTTATTTATTTACTTATTTATTTTTGGCTGCGTTGGGTCTTCGTTTCTGTGCGAGGGCTTTCTCTAGTTGCGGCGAGTGGGGGCCACTCTTCATTGCGGTGCGCGGGCCTCTCACTACCGCGGCCTCTCTTGTTGCGGAGCACAGGCTGCAGATGCGCAGGCTCAGTAGCTGTGGCACACGGGCTTAGTTGCTCCGCCGCATGTGGGATTTTCCCAGACCAGGACTCGAACCCGTGTCCCCTGCATTGGCAGGCAGATTCTCAACCACTGCACCACCAGGGAAGCCCTTCATTTATTTCTGATCTGATCTTTATGATTTCTTTCCTCCTTCTAAATTTGGGTTTTTTTTGTTCTTCTTTCCCTAATTGCTTTAGGTATAAGTTTAGGTTGTTTATTTGAGATGTTTCTTGTTTCTTGAGGTATGATTGTATTGTTATAAACTTCCCTCTTAAAACTGCTTTTGCTGTATCCCATAGGTTTTGGGTCGTCGTGTTTTCATTGTCATTTGTTTCTAGGTATATTTAATATCATCTTAGATTTCTTCAGTTATCTCTTGGTTATTTAGTAGTGTATTGTTTAGCCTCCATGTGTTTGTAGTTTTTACAGATTTTTTCCTGTAATTGATATATAGTCTCATAGCACTGTGGTCAGAAAAGATACTTGATATGATTTCAATTTTCTTAAATTTACCAAGGCTTGATTTGTGACCCAAGATATGGTCTATCCTGGAAAATGTTCCATGAGCACTTGAGAAGAAAGTGTATTCTGTTGTTTTTGGATGGAATGTCCTATAAATATCAGTTAAGTCCATCTTCTTTAATGTGTCATTTAAAGCTTGTGTCTCTATTTATTTTCATTTTGGATGATCTGTCCATTGGTGAAAATGAGGTGTTAAAGTCCCCTAGTATGATTGTGTTACTGTCGATTTTCCCCTTTATGGCTGTTAGCATTTGCCTTATGTATTGAGGTGCTCCTATATTGGGTGCATAAATATTTACAGTTGTTATATCTTCTTCTTGGATTGATCCCTTGATCATTATGTAGTATCCTTCTTTGTCTCTTGTGATAGCCTTTATTTTAAAGTCTATTTTGTCTGATATGAGAATTGCTACTCCAGCTTTCTTTTGATTTCCATTTGCATGGAATATCTTTTTCCATCCCCTCACTTTCAGTCTGTATGTGTCCCTAGGTCTGAAGTGGGTCTCTTGTAGACAGCATGTATACAGACCTTGTGTTAGTATCCATTCAGCCAGTCTATGTCTTTTGGTTGGAGAATTTAATCCATTTACATTTAAGGTAGTTATCAATATGTATGCTCCTATTACCATTTTCTTAATTCTTTTGGGTTTGTTATTGTAGGTCTTTTCCTTCTCTTGTGTTTCTTGCCTAGAGAAGTTCCTTTAGCTGTTCTTGTAAAGCTGGTTTGGTGGTGCTGAATTCTCCCAACTTTTGCTTGTCTGTAAAGGTTTTAATTTCTCTGTCAAATCTGAATAGGATCCTTGCTAGGTAGAGTAATCTTGGTTGTAGGTTTTTCCCTTTCATCACTGTAAATATATCCTGCCACTCCCTTCTGGCTTGCAGAGTTTCTGCTGAAAGATCAGCTGTTAACCTTATGGGGATTCCTTTGTATATTTTTTGTTGTTTTTCCCTTGCTGCTTTTAATATTTTTTCTTTGTATTTAATTTTTGATAGTTTGATTAATATGTGTCTTGGCATGTTTCTCCTTGGATTTATCCTGTATGGGACTCTCGGTGCTTCCTGGACTTGATTGATTATTTCCCTTCCCATATTAAGGAAGTTTTCAACTATAATCTCTTCAAATATTTTCTCAGTCCCTTTTTTTTTTTCTCTTCTTCTTCTCGGACCCCTATAATTTGAATGTTGCTGCATTTAATGTTGTCCCAGTGATCTCTGAGATTGTCCTCAATTCTTTTCTTTCTTTTTTCTTTATTCTGCTCTGCAGTAGTTATTTCCACTATTTTATCTTCCAGGTCACTTATCCGTTCTTCTGCCTCAGTTATTCTGCTATTGATCCCTTCTAGAGAATTTTTAATTTCATTTAATGTTTTGTTCATCATTGTTTGTTTGCTCTTTAGTTCTTCTAGGTCCCTGTGAAACGTTTCTTGTATTTTTTCCGTTCTATTTCCAAGATTTTAGATCATCTTTACTATCATTACTCTGAAATCTTTTTCAGGTAGACTGCCTATTTCCTCTTCATTCGTTTGGTCTGGTGGGTTTTTACCTTGCTCCTTCATCTGCTGTGTGTTTCTCTGTCTTCTCCTTTTGCTTAACTTACTGTGTTTGGTGTCTCCTTTTCACCGGCTGCTGCTTCGTAGTTCCCGTTGTTTTTGGTGTCTGCCCTCAGTGGCTAAGGTTGGTTCAGTGGGTTGTGTAGGCTTCCTGGTGGAGAGGACTGGTACCTGTGTTCTGGTGGATGAGGCTGGATCTTGTCTTTCTGGTGGGCAGGACCGTGTCTGGTGGTGTGTTTTGGGGTGTCTGTGACCTTATTATGATTTTAGGCAGCCTCTCTGCTAATGGGTGGGGTTGTGTTCCTGTCTTGCTACTTGTTTGGCATAGGGTGTCCAGCACTGTAGCTTGCTGGTCGTTGAGTGGAGCTGGGTCTTAACTTTGAGATGGAGATCTCTGGGAGAGCTTTTGCCATTTGATATTAGGTGGAGCCAGGAGGTGTCTCATAGACTAATGTCCTGAACTCGGCTCTCCCACCTCAGAGACACAGGCCTGACATCTGGCCAGGGCACCAAAACCCTGTAAGCCACACGGCTCAGAAGAAAAGGGAGAAAATAAATAAATAAAATTAAGTTATTAAAATAAAACAAATTATTAAAAATAAAAAAAAATTAAGTAGTAAAGAAAGAAAGAAAAAAAAAAAGGACAGACAGAACCCTGAGATAAATGGTAAAGCAAAACTATACAGACTAAATTACACAAAGAAGCATACACATACATATTCACAAAAAGAGAAAAAGGAAAAAAATATATAAATCTATATATATATTAAAAAAAGGAAGAGAGCAACCAAATCAATAAACAAATCTACCAATGATAATAAACCCTAAATACTGAACTAAGATAAACAAAAACAGAAACAAATTAGATGCAGAAAGCAAATCCCAAGTCTACAGTTGCTCCCAAAGTCCACGGCCTCAATTTTGGGATGATTCGTTATCTATTCAGGTATTCCAGAGATGCAGGGAACATCAAGTTGATTGTGGAGATTTAATCCGCTGCTCCTGAGGCTGCTGGGAGAAATTTCCCTTTCTCTTCTTTGTTCGCACAGCTCCTGGGGTTCAGCTTTGGATTTGGCCCTGCCTCTGCATGTAGGTAGCCAAGGGTGCCTGTTGTTTGCTCAGACAGGAAAGGGTTAAAGGAGCAGCTGATTCGGGGGCTCTGGCTCACTCAGGCCGGGGGGGAGCGAGGGGTACAGAATGTGGGGCGAGTCTGTGGTGGCAGAGGCCAGCATGACATTGCAACAGCCTAAGGCGCTCTGTGTGTTCTCCTGGGGAAGTTGTCCCTGGATCATAGGACCCTGTGAGTGGCGGGCCGCATAGACTCCCAGGAGGGGAGGTGTGGATAGTGACCTGTGCTTGCACTTAGGCTTCTTGGTGGCTGCAGCAGCAGCCTTAGCAATTCATGCCCGTCTCTGGTGTCCGCACTGATAGCCAAGGTTCACGCCCATCTCTGGAGCTCATTTAGGTGGTGCTCTGAATCCCGTCTCCTCGGGCACCCCAAAACAATGGTCTGTTGCCTCTTAGGCAGTTCCAGACATTTTCCCAGACTCCCTTCCAGCTAGCTGCCACGCGCTAGCCCTCTTCAGGTTGTGTTCACACAGCCAACCCCAGTCTTCTCCCTGGGGTCTGACCTCTGAAGCCGAAGTTGGAGCCTCAGCTCCCAGCCCCCGCCCGCCCCAGCAGGTGAGCCGACAAGCCTCTCGGGCTGGTGAGTGCTGGTCAGCACCGATCCTCTGTGCGGGAATCTCTCTGCTTTACCCTCTGCACCCCTGTTGCTGTGCTCTCCTCTGTGGTATACCTATATATACCTATGTACACATATATAGATATACATATGTACATATATACATA
The DNA here is from genome assembly GCF_949987535.1 of Balaenoptera acutorostrata. Classification (NCBI taxonomy): domain Eukaryota; kingdom Metazoa; phylum Chordata; class Mammalia; order Artiodactyla; family Balaenopteridae; genus Balaenoptera; species Balaenoptera acutorostrata. The sequence continues at coordinate 132,697,972 of NC_080068.1, read as the reverse complement.
TACATATATATACATACATACATATATAGACATACATATATAGATATTTTCTCATATATATATATTCTATATATGTATATGCATGTATGTGTGTTTGTGTTCTTAAGGCTTGTCCTTCTACAACATGTGTGCCTAGAGTTGCAGTGAATTGAGTAACTTAATAAATGATACCTTGGTGCCCAAGAGAAAGACATTTCTTCAGAAGCGTAAGCATTTTTATTACAAGTTTATAGTTAACATAATCTAGCTCATCATGAGGTAAATTAATATATTTATCCATTGCCACTTCTACCAAGAGCACAGAACGCCTTATAAACTATAATTAACTAAACATACACTCTTGCTGAACACAGAATTACAAATCAAGTGAAACTACATTTAAAGGTAACAAGGAATCACAACGAACCACAATTTCAAAATTAAAATGAAATGAAATACAACTTGGATACTAAACAACCTACTGATACACACAGTAGAAGGGTGTCCATGGTTAATTAATTTTAAAAATTCTTACAAAAGCTATACATCAAAATGCAGTTTATCTATAACATCAATTAATATGAAATTAATTAGAAGCACAGGAAGTTCTATTCAAATAACTAGAACTATTCACACGGATTGATTATATTTTATTCATTTACTTGGCTTTTAAAATGTGAACTTCCCCCCCCAAAAATGGATTCAGTCATATTTGAAAGTGACAAACATTATGACAAACATTTATTATGTAAAAATCATAAGGCTTAATTTTATTGCTTGTTCATTTCCATATAATACCACCGTTTTAATATATTCTCACAATTTTAATTTTTATTAAATCTTTTTCTTTACCAAATAGCAGATTTTTTCCAATCTCATTTTACAAGTAACATAAAAGAAAGAAAAAATAAACTCTAGTGAATTTATTTAAGAGAACAGTAATTTATAAAACAAAAAGAAGAACAAAAACAAAATTATATATATACATGTATATCTTCCTATCTAACATTCCTGGTTATCTTCAATTATTCCTGTGGATTCAAGAAGTTGCCATATAGTGTCATTTCCTTAATCTAATTTATTGGACAACTCATTTCCTATCTTCCTGTACAGTGTAGTATATTATATCTCTATATTATAGGACAAAAAATACAACTTTGTGGATGCAGTTTTTTGCAATATTTTATTGTTTTAAATTGGTTAAGAGAAGAAAAATTTTATTATACTGTCTTTTATAACTAATCTACATAAATATACTATCTTTTATAACTATTTTAGATAAATGTCTTATTGTTCTCATTTAGTTTTTTTGGCCACACCGAGCATGTCACTCGATGTGAGATCTTAGTTCCTCAACCAGGGATCAAACCTGCGCCCTCTGAGCTGGAAGCGCGGAATCTTAATCACTGGACTGCCAGGGAAGTTCCTGATTTAATTTTTAAATAATCGTAAACACAAAACTTCAACTCTCAAATATATTAAGTGATAATTTAAATATTAATTTGATAGGTAAGATTAATTTATGGTTCTCCTGACAATTTAAATGTTTATACTTAATTTTTAATAATTCAGAAAATCACCATTTCTTATTACTAATCAGTATAAATAAAACTCACTAATTTAAATTAAATTTGCTTTCTTAACACTTTAGGTACAAATGTAAGTGCTGGATATAAATTCTAAAGATCCTATCCAGCCATATTATTTAATGTATGTAACTGTAAATATAGAATCAAAGTTTTAATTTGCCAACTCTACCTAAAAAACAGGCATTTTGCATATGTTTTGTAGTAACTTTCACTCACCTAATCCCAAGATTGAATTTTAATTTATTTTGATTCTGAGAATTTTGAGCTATACATGGCTGTTTTATTCTTCTGGTTACGAATAAGTACCACTTTATTTTTTTATTTTTTTATTTTTTTCAAACATCTTTATTGAAGTATAATTGCCTTACAATAGTGTGTTAGCATCTGCTTTATAACAAAGTGAATCAGTTATACATATACAATATGTTCCCATTTCTCTTCCCTCTTGCATCTCCCTCCCTCCCACCCTCCCCATCCCACCCCTCTAGGTGGTCACAAAGCACCGAGCTGATCTCCCTGTGCTATGCGGCTGCTTCCCACTAGCTATCTATTTTACATTTGGTAGTGTATATATGTCCATGACACTCTCTTACCCTGTCACATCTCACCCCACCCCCTCCCCATATCCTCAAGTCCATTCTCTAGTAGGTCTGTGTCTTTATTCCCGTCTTGCCACTAGGTTCTTCGTGGCCTTTTTTTTTTTTTTTTTTCCCTTAGATTCCATATATATGTGTTAGCATACTGTATTTGTTTTTCTCTTTCTGACTTACTTCACTCTGTATGACAGACTCTAACTCCATCCACCTCATTACAAATACCTCCATTTCATTTCTTTTTATGGCTGAGTAATATTCCATTGTATATATGTGCCACATCTTCTTTATCCATTCATCTGTCGATGGACATTTAGGTTGCTTCCATGTCCTGGCTATTGTAAATAGAGCTGCAATGAACATTTTGGTACATGACTCTTTTTGACCTATGGTTTTCTCAGGGTATATGCCCAGTAGTGGGATTGCTGGGTCGTATGGTAGTTCTATTTGTAGTTTTTTAAGGAACCTCCATACTGTTCTCCATAGTGGCTGTATCAATTTACATTCCCACCAACAGTGCAAGAGTGTTCCCTTTCCTCCACACCCTCTCCAGCATTTATTGTTTCTAGATTTTTTGATGATGCCCATTCTGACCGGTGTGAGATGATATCTCATTGTAGTTTTGATTTGCATTTCTCTAATGATTAATGATGTTGAGCATTCTTTCATGTGTCTGTAGGCCATCTGTATATCTTCTTTGGAGAAATGTCTATTTAGATCTTCTGCCCATTTTTGGATTGGGTTGTTCGTTTTTTTGTTATTGAGCTGCATGAGCTGCTTGTAAATCTTGGAGATTAATCCTTTGTCAGTTGCTTCATTTGCAAATATTTTCTCCCATTCTGAGGGTTGTCTTTTGGTCTTGTTTATGGTTTCCTTTGCTGTGCAAAAGCTTTTCAGTTTCATTAGGTCCCATTTGTTTATTTGTGTTCTTATTTCCATTTCTCTGGGAGCTGGGTCAAAAAGAATCTTGCTGTGATGTATGTCATAGAGTGTCCTGCCTATGTTTTCCTCTAAGAGTTTGATAGTGTCTGCCCTTACACTTAGGTCTTTAATCCATTTTGAGTTTATTTTTGTGCATGGTGTCAGGGAGTGTTCTAATTTCATACTTTTACATGTTCCTGTCCAATTTTCCCAGCACCACTTATTGAAGAGGCTGTCTTTTCTCCACTGTATATGCTTGCCTCCTTTATCAAAGATAAGTTGACCATATGTGTGTGGGTTTATCTCTGGGCTTCCTATCCTGTTCCATTGATCTATATTTCTGTTTTTGTGCCAATACCAAACTGTCTTGATTACTGAAGCTTTGTAATATAGTCTGAAGTCAGGGAGCCTGATTCCCCCAGCTCCATTTTTCGTTCTCAAGATTGCTTTGGCTATTCGGGGTCTTTTGTGTTTCCATACAAATTGTGAAATTTTTTGTTCTAGTTCTGTGAAAAATGCCAGTGGTAGTTTGATAGGGATTGCATTGAATCTGTAGATTGCTTTGGGTAGTAGAGACATTTTCACAATGTTGATTCTTCCAATCCAGGAACATGGTATATCTCTCCATCTATTTGTATCATCTTTAATTTCTTTCATCAGTGTCTTATAATTTTCTGCATACAGGTCTTTTGTCTCCTTAGGTAGGTTTATTCCTAGATATTTTATTCTTTTTGTTGCAATGGTAAATGGGAGTGTTTTCTTAATTTCACTTTCAGATTTTTCGTCATTAGTGTATAGAAATGCAAGAGATTTCTGTGCATTAATTTTGTATCCTGCTACTTTACCAAATTCATTGATTAGCTCTAGGAGTTTTCTGGTAGCATCTTTAGGATTCTCTATGTATAGTATCATGTCATCTGCAAATAGTGACAGCTTTACTTCTTCTTTTCCGATTTGGATTCCTTTTATTTCTTTGTCTTCTCTGATTGCTGTGGCTAACACTTCCAAAACTATGTTGAATAATAGTGGTGAGAGTGGGCAACCTTGTCTTGTTCCTGATCTTGGTGGAAATGGTTTCAGTTTTTCACCATTGAGGACAATGTTGGCTGTGGGTTTGTCATATATGGCCTTTATTATGTTGAGGAAAGTTCCCTCTATGCCTACTTTCTGCAGGGCTTTTATCATAAATGGGTGTTGAATTTTGTCAAAAGCTTTCTCTGCATCTATTGAGGTGATCATATGGTTTTTCTCCTTCAATTTGTTAATATGGTGTATCACATTGATTGATTTGCGTATATTGAAGAATCCTTGCATTCCTGGGATAAACCCCACTTGATCATGGTGTATGATCCTTTTAATGTGCTGTTGGATTCTGTTTGCTAGGATTTTGTTGAGGATTTTTGCATCTATGTTCATCAGTGATATTGGCCTGTAGTTTTCTTTCTTTGTGACATCTTTGTCTGGTTTTGGTATCAGGGTGATGGTGGCCTCGTAGAATGAGTTTGGGAGTGTTCCTCCCTCTGCAATATTTTGGAAGAGTTTGAGAAGGATAGGTGTTAGCTCTTCTCTAAATGTTTGATAGAATTCGCCTGTGAAGCCATCTGGTCCTGGGCTTTTGTTTGTTGGAAGGTTTTTAATCACAGTTTCAATTTCAGTGCTTGTGATTGGTCTGTTCATATTTTCTATTTCTTCCTGGTTCAGTCTCGGCAGTTTGTGCATTTCTAAGAATCTGTCCATTTCTTCCAGGTTGTCCATTTTATTGGCATAGAGTTGCTTGTAGTAATCTCTCATGATCTTTTGTATTTCTGCAGTGTCAGTGGTTACTTCTCCTTTTTCATTTCTAATTCTATTGATCTGAGTCTTCTCCCTTTTTCTCTTGATGCGTCTGGCTAATGGTTTATCAATTTTGTTTATCTTCTCAAAGAACCAGCTTTTAGTTTCATTGATTTTTGCTATTGTTTCCTTCATTTCTTTTTCATTTATTTCTGACCTGATCCTTATAATTTCTTTCCTTCTGCTGGCTTTGGGGTTTTTTTGTTCTTCTTTCTCTAATTGCTTTAGGTGCAAGGTTAGGTTGTTTATTCGAGATGTTGCCTGTTTCTTGAGGTAGGCTTGTATTGCTATAAACTTCCCTCTTAGCACTGCTTTTGCTGTGTCCCATAGGTTTTGGGTCGTCGTGTCTCCATTGTCATTTGTTTCTAGGTATTTTTTGATTTCCCCTTTGATTTCTTCAGTAATCACTTCGTTATTAAGTAATGTATTGTGTAGCCTCCATGTGTTTGTATTTTTTACAGATCTTTTCCTGTAATTGATATCTAGTCTCATAGCGTTGTGGTCGGAAAAGATACTTGATACGATTTCAATTTTCTTAAATTTACCAAGGCTTGATTTGTGACCCAAGATATGATCTATCCTGGAGAATGTTCCATGAGCACTTGAGAAAAATGTGTATTCTGTTGTTTTTGGGTGGAATGTCCTATAAATATCAATTAAGTCCATCTTGTTTAATGTATCATTTAAAGCTTGTGTTTCCTTATTTATTTTCATTTTGGATGATCTGTCCATTGGTGAAAGTGGGGTGTTAAAGTCCCCTACTATGATTGTGTTGCTGTCGATTTCCCCTTTCATGGCTGTTAGTATTTGCCTTATGTATTGAGGTGCTCCTATGTTGGGTGCATAAATATTTACAATTGTTATACCTTCCTCAAGTACCACTTTAAATGGCACGTGAGCTTCAAATTTTGCTACAAGGCTCACAGCTCTACAAATGTTTGCAAAGTTTGACAGCGACCTGTTTAAGTGCTGGTGGGGTTTGCAAAATTCAAGTAACTGTGAAAGTCTGAGATTGAAAGAATTTCCTATGAACTGCTGTGGGAAAATGGGGCAGTTTCACACACCTCAGATACAAATATGAATTGTAAGCCTTTGGTCACAGGCAGTATTATTCAGATGCAAAATTTCTTTTATTTTTCAGCTGAGAGAGCTGATTTTTCAAGTTGTTTGTTTTTTCATATTGCTATTATGAACTAATAAGTTCCTTTTTATGAAATGTGAATACCGTGATTAATAAATATTATTACAACCAATAATACTTTTAAAGTTGTATATAAATCTGTTAATGTATTTTTTAATGGTGTATAGGAAAATATTGTTTTTCTTTCCATTTTCAATTTTTGGTAAAGCACTGAGATTCAGCTCTGAAATAAGCAGCAAGTATTACCACTTATCTCTTCACATCTGTTCTGCAGCATGCCTGCACATGCAAAATGTATTTTCCAGGGCACTCTTTGATGCATGAAGCACATAGGAAAACTGCTATTTAGCCATTAGAAATCTTCTTTATGTTTTCTCTGAAGAAAGCAATTTATAGCATTTCAATTTTAAATGTTTGAGAGTGGCATAATAGTATCCTTCCTATTAAAATAAAAAGTATTACTAAATAAATTCTCCTTTAAAAAGAAAAGCTGACAAAAAAAAACATTTTACCAGAGTTTGATGATTGTTTTTTGTACTCCTCATAGATACAAATATGCTTATTTTATATTTCTAATGCAAAATCTTACCCTACTTTCTACTCAGAATCTATATTACGAAGATGCTTGCATTTTAAGCAGTCTCTATACCTAGAGGCTAAAATGTGTTCTTTATAACTCAGTCTGAAATAAAGTTGTCGAGCAGTCTTTGAATGACTTCAAAATTTAATTTGTAAAAAGAAAATAAAAAATAGCGAGGTGATGGACTGAACAACCAACCTGTTAACGGCAGTGATCTGTAGTCCATGAAAACTTTTTAAAAATTTCTTACAGCTTTTACATATATATTAACACAGTACATAATCATGTGAACATTGGTGAGATCTACAGGCAATTATTTATAATACATGCATTGGTGGATCCCAAGTTCAGCAAATACTATCAAAAGATACAAAAAATAATTTACAGCCAAACATAGTCTTGTGGTGGTTGTTGCCATTTGTCTTCAGTCATTAGAATTAGTAAAAGAGGAGCTACCAACTAGGAAAAAGTCTACAAAGATTTTATATTGGGTCATTTCTATCTATTCTATATCAAATAGTACCACAGTACGAGCTCTAAGTATGGAGATCCAGATGGTGTTTAAAGGGTTCAGTTTTTAGGGGATTGATTTGACATTATATACTTTTTTCTGGTGTTCTTTATCCCTATCTGTGGATCTCGGCTTTCTTCTACCATCATTCTTATTCATCCTGAAGAACTTCCTGTAGCTTCTTTGTAATGTAGGTTTTCTTATATCTAGGATGAGAGTACATAAAACCCTGCAATATTTACCAGAACCCTTCTGCCTTAGATAGAAGGCCCTTAGATGGCCCAGAATTCTAATCTCTGTCCCCCTGTACAATCCAATTGTTGAAATATCTGCTCAAATATTTAAGATCTTTGTTAATTCTGTCTGCTCTTAGCCTTGGAAACTTGCCCTGTTCAACCCATTAGAATTCAGGGGGAAAATTTGTAGTTATTTACTGATTTTAAAGTTATTTAAAATAGCGCTCTCTAAAGGAAGGAGCATTTACCTCAAGGATTCTTCTAATCACCCGTCCAACCCAAATGTTGAAGAAAATAACAGAACTTTATTATTTCATTGTCTTAAAATTTTCAACTTGATGCTTATTTCAATGGATATAATATAATAGTTAGGTAAGACATGTATATATTTTATTAAATTTTTTTCTATTTAATAAAATAAGCCAAGTGATATATACAATAAACTAAGAATTAAAAATTCAACACATAGGTATCAACAAATTAGAGGACTAGTATTCAAGAAGAAAACTTAACAGAAAATATCCACATAGGAGCATAGAAAGGAAATTTGTGTGGAAAACATAGAAATGAGTCTAAGAGTTCTGTGTGACCCTAAAGACTACCTGTTATGTAGTTGGAGATACAGAGGAGAGGATGAAAAGAATAAGACATAAGCATCATTTGAAGAAATACTGGCTAAGAATTTTCCAAAATATAATAAAATATATCAAAATAGTGTTACAAGCAGTCCTACAAACTTCAAACAGAATTAATATTAAGAAAATAACATCTACGCACATCATAGTCAAACTGTTGAAAACTAAATAAAAAAAAAATCTTAAAGACAGCAATAGAACATAAATACTACCTTCAAAGTCACAGAATAAGATTGTCAACATACTGTAGAAGATAAGGGAAACCAGAATGGAAGTGAATGAAATGTTTAAAAGCCTAAGAAAAAAGAATCCAATGTAGAATTCTTTACCAATAGAAATTAAAATAAAGCTATCTTATAGAAGTAAAGAAGAGAAAGCCAAGTGAATTAATTGCCTGTATACCTACACTAAAAGAAGCAAATCTGTCAGGCAGACAGAAAACAGTGGCCATCTGTATGTCTTTGAAGAAATGTCTATTTAGATCTTCTGCCCATTTTTTCATTGGATTGTTTTTTTTGGTATTAACCTGCATGAGCTGTTTGTATATTTTGGAGATTAATCCCTTGTTGGTTGCTTTGTTTGCAAATATTTTCTCCCATTTTGAGGGTTGTCTTTTTGTTTTGTTTATGGTTTCTTTTGCTGTGCAAAAGCTTTTAAGTTTAATTACGTCCCATTTGTTTGTTTTTGTTTTTATTTTTATTACTCTAGGAGGTGGGTCAAAAAAGATCTTGCTGCAATTTATGTCAAAGAGTGTTCTGCCTATGCTTTCCTCTAAGAGTTTTATACTGTCTGGCCTTACATTTATGTCTTTAATCCATTTTGAGTTTATTTTTGTGTATGGTGTTAGGGAGTGTTCTGATTTCATTCTTTTATATGTAGCTGTTCAGTTTTCCCAGCACCACTTATTGAAGAGGCTGTCTTTTCTCCATTGTATATTCTTGCCTCCTTTGTCATAGATTAGGTTACCCCAGGTGTGTGGGTTTATCTCTGGGCTTTCAATCTGTTCCATTGATCTATATTTCTGTTTTTATGCCAGTATCATACCGTCTTGATGACTGTAGCTTTGTATACAGTATAGTCTGAAATTCAGGAGCCTGATCTCTCCAGCTCCGTTTTTCTTTCTCAATATTGCTTTGGCTATTTGGGGTCTTTTGCGTTTCCATACAAATTGTAAATTTTTTTGTTCTAATTCTGTGAAAAATGCCATTGGTAATTTGATAGGGATTGCATTGAATCTGTAGATTGCTTTCAGTATAGTCATTTTGACAATACTGATTCTTCCAATCCAAGAACATGGTAGGTCTCTCCATCTGTTTGTGTGGTCTTTGATTTCCTTCATCAGGATCCTATAGTTTTCTGAGTACAGGTTTTTGGTAGGTTTATTCCTAGGTATTTTATTATTTTTGTTGCGATAGTAAATGGGATTGTTTCCTTAATTTCTCTTTCTGATCTTTCATTGTTAGTGTATAAGAGTGCAAGAGATTTCTCTGTACTAACTTGGTATCATGCAAGAGAATACTGTCTTTTTAAATCACCAATTCTCCTCCACTATCATCTTCAAAACCACTTAAAGCAGTTGGGACTAAATCTGACAGATTATGCTGGTGCTGAAGGGGAAGCACTTACCTTGCCACAGTTCAGGTGAAAATGAGGGGACAGTTGTGCAAGGCTGGGACCTCAATGGATTGTCAGATACTATACTTTTCATTATAAAATCTCTAGAGAGTCATATTATTGTTCAGTATTTTACAAGTTTTTCTGTTTCAGCCGCAGATACATGATTTTCTAAAGAAGAGCTGTCTCAGCTTGGGAAACCCATGTTTAGTTAAACATTTTAAAAATTCTTCATGCAAAATTAATTAGTAGGAAATTTATAACAATAAGAAATTGTCAAACTCCTTAGGCATGGAGGATGGCAGAGAAATGGGAAGTGAAGAACTCAAAACTGCCTTTGATTGTGCATGCACTAAGTTTTTATTAGTCATTTTATTCTGATAGCTATCCAGGAGGTTCAAACGCCTAACCACTGGAGACCATCATAAATATGCAAAACAGCAAAATTTTCACATAATGAGCATAAATATCCTTTCAAAGAAAAAAATCATAATCTAGCTCGTGCTAATCAAGTCTGTATTGTTGCATAAAGAATGCTAAGCAACTGAGTATCAGGAAATGTTGTTGAAAGAAAACCATAGATAAATTATTTTGAAATATTTTTCAAAAAACATTTCAATCCCTTGTTATTCAGCTAAAAGTAATTATGTTATAATTTATAATTAGAACAGTCTGTATTCTTACTAATAAAATTCTTAAATGAATGTTAAAATAACTAGAAATGTATCTTCTTTATAGTCAAATTTTTGTAAGATTTTTGTTTGTCTTAGAGTGTATTTATAACTGAACTTCCAAAAGTTTTAATAAGAATTGATGGGTATTCTTAAAATTTAGAATTTTAATATTAATTTATCATTAGTACAAAATTAAATATGGATATTTAATCTGAAGTAGACTTTTTTTCTAAAATAAAATAAGCTTTGTAATCATGCTTCCTATTTTAGAATATCTAGTTGCACATGTTTTCAGGAACAGTGGAAACAATCTGAATAGCATTTGAAAATGAGAAAGGACATTATCAAACTCCAGGAGACACTTAGTAGAATTTTATTTGTAAACCTGGCCATTAGATGGAGAAAAAAATCCTTCTTATTGTCAAATCCTCTTTCTACTTATTTTGTTTTAGGTAAATAAAAATTTGAATTCTGTGGTATGTATTTAGATATATATCAACCTGGGCTTTTTCAAATAAGATTGATGCCTTTTTAAAAGAAGAAATAAAACAGAAAGCCTTAGGTTTTGTACCTTGATTACATCCATATTCTTCTTGTGAAGCACTTTTCAAGGAAATAGGTATTGCTCACATTTATCCTGTTTGGTTGATAAGTTAAATGAGACACAGGAATATTTTATTTTGTCATACATATTTATTAATCCAATTAAGCATCTTTGAGTTTAGGTCTCCATCTGTTTTCAATAAACTAAGAAAGAACAAAATTTAAGAGAAGACAGAATCAAATATTACATGTTTCAAATCAGTTTTATTTTCTGGGATTGTGGTAATGATCATTCAAATATGCAATAATGTAGCTTCTTTCAGTAAAAAGATTGTAAAAAAACTGTCTTGAAGTTGTGCCTTATGTAAGATTTCATTGTCTTTCATAATATATTTAACTAATTAAGCTAACAATATCATGTTTCTTAAGATTATTTGCAGGAAATATTTAAATTAGAGGTGAGATTTTGCTATCATTTTGTAAAACTACATTGTAAAATCAGCCACAAACAATTATTTGTTCCTAGACATTGTAGTGAGCTAAATAAAGTTGCATACCAAATGAAATGTATTCATGGGGTAATATTCTTTTTTAACATCTTTATTAGAGTATAATTGCTTTACAATGGTGTGTCAGTTTCTGCTTTATAACAAAGTGAATCAGTTATATATATACATATGTCCCCATATCTCTTCCCTCTTGCATCTCCCACCCTCCCTATCCCACCCCCCTAGGTGGTCACAAAGCACTAAGCTGATCTCCCTGTGCTATGCAGCTGCTTCCCACTAGCTATCTATTTTATGTTTGGTAGTGTACATATGTCCATGCCACTCTCTCACTTTGTCCCAGCTTACCCTTCCCCCTACCTGTATCCTCAAGTCCATTCTCTAGTAGGTCTGCATCTTTATTCCTGTCTTGCCCCTAGGCTCTTCTGAGCATTTTCTTATTTTTTATTTTTATTTTTTTAGATTCCATATATATCTGTTAGCATACGGTATTTGTTTTTCTCTTTCTGACTTACTTCACTCTGTATGACAGTCTCTAGGTCCATCCACCTCACTACAAATAACTCAGTTTCGTTCCTTTATGGCTGAGTAATATTCCATTGTATATATGTGCCACATCTTCTTTATCCATTCATCTGTCGATGGACACTTAGGTTGCTTCCATGTCCTGGCTATTGTAAATAGAGCTGCAATGAACATTGTGGTACATGACTCTTTTTGAATTATGGTTTTCTCAGGGTATATGCCCAGTAATGTGATTGCTGGGTCATAGGGTAGTCCTATTTTTAGTCTTTTAAGGAACCTCCATACTGTTCTCCATAGTGGCTGTATCAATTTACATTCCCACCAATAGTGCAAGAGGGTTCCCTTTTCTCCACACCCTCTCCAGCATTTGTTGCTTCTGGAATTCTTGATGGTGGCCATTCTGACTGGTGTGAGGTGATACCTCATTGTAGTTTTGATTTGCATTTTTCTAATGATTAATGATGATGAGCATTCTTTCATGTGTTTGTTGGCAATCTGTATATCTTCCATGGAGAAATGTTGATTTAGGTCTTCTGCCCATTTTTGGATTGGGTTGTTTTTTTGATATTGAGCTGCATGAGTTGCTTGTATGTTTTGGAGATTAATCCTTTGTCAGTTGCTTCATTTGCAAATATTTTCTCCCATTCTTAGGGTTGTCTTTTCGTTTTGTTTATGGTTTCCTTTGCTGTGCAAAAGCTTTTAAGTTTCATTAGGTCACATTTGTTTATTTTAGTTTTTATTTCCGTTTCTCTAGGAGGTGGGTCAAAAAGGATCTTGCTGTGATTTGTCATAGAGTCTTCTGCCTATGTTTTCCTCTAAGAGTTTGATGGTGTCTGACCTTACATTTAGGTCTTTAATCCATTTTGAGTTTATTTTTGTGTATGGTGTTAGGGAGTGTTCTAATTTCATTCTTTTACATGTAGCTGTCCAGTTTCCCCAGCACCACTGATTGAAGAGACTGTCTTTTCTCCACTATATATTCTTGCCTCCTTTATCAAAGATAAGGTGACCGTATGTGTGTGGGTTTATCTCTGGGCTTTCTATCCTGTTCCATTGATCTATATTTCTGTTTTTGTGCCAGTACCATACTGTCTTGATTACTGTAGCTTTGTAGTATAGTCTGAAGTCAGGGAGTCTGATTCCTCCAGCTCCGTTTATCTTTCTCAAGATTGCTTTGGCTATTCGGGGTCTTCTGTGTTTCCATACAAACTGAAATTTTTTCTTCTAGTTCTGTGAAAAATGCCAATTTTCTGCATACAGGTCTTTTCTCTGCTTAGGTAGGTTTATTCCTAGGTATTTTATTCTTTTTGTTGAAATGGTACATGGGAGTGTTTTCTTAATTTCACTTTCAGATTTTTCATCATTAGTGTATAGGAATGAAAGAGATTTCTGTGCATTAATTTTGTATCCTACTACTTTACCAAATTCATTGATTAGCTCTAGGAGTTTTCTGGTAGCATCTTTAGGATTCTCTATGTATAGTATCATGTCATCTGCAAACAGTGACAGCTTTACTTCTTCTTTTCCGATTTGGATTGCTTTAATTTCTTTTTGTCTCTGATTGCTGTGGCTAAAACTTCCAAAACTATGTTGAATAATAGTGGTGAGAGTGGGCAACCTTGTCTTCTTCCTGATCTTAGTGGAAATGGTTTCAGTTTTTCACCATTGAGGACGATGTTGGCTGTGGGTTTGTCATATATGGCCTTTATTCTGTTGAGGAAAGTTCCCTCTATGCCTACTTTCTGGAGGATTTTTATCATAAATGGGTGTTGAATTTTGTCGAAAGCTTTCTCTGCGTCTATTGAGATGATCATGTGGTTTTTCTGCTTCAATTTGTTACTATGGTGTATTACGTTGATTGATTTGCTTATATTGAAGAATCCTTGCATTCCTGGGATAAACCCCACTTGATCATAATGTATGATCCTTTTAATGTGCTGTTGGATTCTGTTTGCTAGGATTTTGTTGAGGAGTTTTGCATCTATGTTCATCAGTGATATTGGCCTGTAGTTTTCTTTCTTTGTGACATCTTTGTCTGGTCTTGGTATCAGGGTGATGGTGGCCTCGTAGAATGAGTTTGGGAGTGTTCCTCCTGCTGCTATATTTTGGAAGAGTTTGTGAAGGATAGGTGTTAGCTCTTCTCTAAATGTTTGGTAGAATTCGCCTGTGAAGCCATCTGGTCCTGGGCTTTTGTTTGTTGGAAGATTTTTAATCACAGTTTCAATTTCAGTGCTTGTGATTGGTCTGTTCATATTTTCTATTTCTTTCTGGTTCAGTCTCGGAAGCTTGTGCATTTCTAAGAATTTGTCCATCTTTTCCTGGTTGTCCATTTTATTGGCATAGAGTTGCTTGTAGTAATCTCTCATGATCATTTGTATTTCTGCAGTGTCAGTTGTTACTTCTCCTTTTTCATTTCTAATTCTATTGATTTGAGTTGTCTCCCTTTTATTCTTGATAAGTCTGGCTAATGGTTTATCCATTTTGTTTATCTTCTCAAAGAACCAGCTTTTAGTTTTGTTGATCTTTGCTATCGTTTCCTTTATTTCTTTTTCATTTATTTCTGATCTGATCTTTATGATTTCTTTCCTTCTGATAACTTTGGGGTTTTTTTTTTTTTGTTCTTCTTTCTCTAATTGCTTTAGGTGTAAGGTTAGGTTGTTTATTTGAGATGTTTCTGGTTTCTTAAGGTAGGCTTGTATAGCCATAAACTTCCCTCTTAAAACTGCTTTTGCTGCATCCCATAGGTTTTGGGTGGTTGTGTTTTCATTGTTATTTTTTTTCTAGGTAGTTTTTGATTTCCTCTTTGATTTCTTCAGTTATCTCTTGGTTATTAAGTAGTGTGTTGTTTAGCCTCCATGTGTTTGTATTTCTTACAGATTTTTTCCTGTAATTGATATCTAGTCTCATAGCATTGTGGTCGGAAAAGATACTTGTTACGATTTCAAGTTTTTAAAATTTACCAAGGCTTGATTTGTGACCCAAGATATGGTCTATCCTGGAGAATGTTCCATGAACACTTGAGAAGAATGTGTATTCTGTTGTTTTTGGATGGAATGTCCTATAAATATCAATTAAGTCCATCTTGTTTAATGTATCATTTAAGGCTTGTGTTTCCTTATTTATTTTCATTTTGGATGATCTGTCCATTGGCAAAAGTGGGATGTTAAAGCCCCCTACTATGATTGTGTTCCTGTTGATTCCCCTTTTATGGCTGTTAGTATTTGCCTTATGTATTGAGGTGCTCCTATGTTGGGTGCATAAATATTTACAATTGTTATATCTTCTTCTTGGATTGATCCCTTGATCATTATGTAGTGTTCTTCTTTGTCTCCTGTAATATTCTTTGTTTTAAAGTCTATTTTTTCTGATATGAGAATTGCTACTCCAGCTTTCTTTTGCTTTCCATTTGCATGGAATATCTTTTTCCATCCCCTCACTTTCAGTCTGTATGTGTCCCTAGGTCTGAAGTGGGTCTCTTGTAGACAGCAGATATATGGGTCTTGTTTTTGTATCCATTCAGCCAGTCTATGTCTTTTGGTGGGAGCATTTCATCCATTTACATTTAAGGTAATTATCGATATGTATGTTCCTATTACCATTTTCTTAATTCTTTTGGGTTTATTATTGTAGGTCTTTTCCTTCTCTTGTGTTTCCTGCCTAGAGAAGTTCCTTTAGCATTTGTTGTAAAGCTGGTTTGGTGGTGCTGAATTCTCCCAACTATTACTTGTCTGTAAAGGTTTTCATTTCTCCGTCAAATCTGAATGAGAGCCTTGCTAGGTAGAGTAATCTTGGTTGTAGGTTTTTCTCTTTCATCACTTTAAATATGTCCTGCCACTCCCTTCTGGCTTGCAGAGTTTCTGCTGAAAGATCAGCTGTGAACCTTATGGGGATTCCCTTATGTGTTACTTGTTGGTTTTCCCTTGCTGCTTTTAATATTTGTTGTTTGTATTTAATTTTTGATAGGTTGATTAATATGTGTCTCGGCATGTTTCTCCTTGGATTTGTCCTGTATGGGACTCTCTGTGCTTCCTGGACTTGATTAACTATTTCCTTTCCCATATTAGGGAAGTTTTCAACTATAATCTCTTCAAATATTTTCTCAGTCCCTTTCTTTTTCTCTTTTTCTTCTGGGACCCGTATAATTCAAATGTTGGTGCGTTTAATGTTGTCCCAGAGGTCTCTGAGACTGTCCTCAATTCTTTTCATTCTTTTTTCTTTATTCTGCTCTGCAGTAGTTTTTTCCACTATTTTATCTTCCAGGTCACTTATCCGTTCTTCTGCCCCAGTTATTATGCTATTGATTCCTTCTAGAGAATTTTAAATTTCATTTATTGTTTTGTTCATCATTGTTTATTTGCTCTTTAGTTCTTCTAGGTCCTTGTTAAACGTTTCTTGTATTTTCTCCATTCTATTTCCAAGATTTTGTATCATCTTTACTATCATTATTCTGAATTCTTTTTCAGGTAGACTGCCTATTTCCTCTTCATTTGTTTGGTCTGGTGGGTTTTTACCTTGCTCCTTCATCTGCTGTGTGTTTCTCTGTCTTCTCCTTTTGCTTAACTTACTGTTTTTGGTGTCTCCTTTGTGCAGGCTGCAGGTTCGTAGTTCCCGTTATTTTTGGTATCTGTCCCCAGTGGCTAAGGTTGGTTCAGTGGGTTGTGTAGGCTTCCTGGTGGAAGGGACTGGTGCCTGTGTTCTGGTGGATGAGGTTGGATCTTGTCTTTCTGGTGGACAGGTCCACATCTGGTGGTGTGTTTTGGGGTGTCTGTGGCCTTATTATGATTTTAGGCAGCCTCTCTGCTAGTGGATGGGGTTGTGTTACTGTCTTTCTAGTTGTTTGGCATAGGGTGTCCAGCACTGTAGCTTGCTGGTTGTTGAGTGGAGCTGGGTCTTGGCGTTGAGATGGAGATCTCTGGGAGATTTTTGCCGTTTGCTATCACTTGGAGCTGCGAGGTCTCTTGTGGACCAGTGTCCTGAGCTTGGCTCTCCCACCTCAGTGGCACGGCCCTGACGCCTGGCTGGAGCACCAAGAGCCTGTCATCCCCACAGTTCAGAATAAAAGGGAGAAAAAAAAGAAAGAAAGAAAGAAGAAGATAAAATAACATAAAATAAAGTAAAATAAAATAAAGTTATTAAAATGAAAAATAACAAGAAAAAATATTTTTTAAGTAATAAAAAAACAAAAATGAACAGACAGAACCCTAGGACAAATGGTGAAAGCAAAGCTATACAGACAAAATCACACACAGAAGCATACGCATACACACTCACAAAAAGAGAAAAAGGGGGAAAAATATATATATCATTGCTTCCAAATTCCACCTCCTCAATTTGGGATGATTCGTTGTCTATTCAGGTATTCCACAGATGCAGGGTACATTAAGTTGATTGTGGAGATTTAATCCACTGCTCCTGAGGCTGCTGGGAGAGATTTCCCATTCTCTTCTTTGTTCGCACACCTCCTGGGGTTCAGCTTTGGATTTGGACCCGCCTCTGCATTTAGCTCGCCTGATGGCATCTGTTCTTCGCTCATACAGGACAGGGTTAAAGGAGCAGCTGCTTCGGGGGCTCTGGCTCACTCAGGACGGGGGGAGGCAGGGATATGGATGCAGGGTGAGCCTGCGGCGGCAGAGGCCGGCGTGACATTGCACCAGCCTGAGGCGCGCCGTGCGTTCTCCTGGGGAACTTGTCTCTGGATCATGGGACCCTGGCAGTGGCGGGCTGCACAGGCTCCCGGGAGGGGCGGTGTGGAGAGTGACCTGGGCTCGCACACAGGCTTCTTGGTGGTGGCAGCAGCAGCCTTAGCATCTCATGCCCGTCTCTGGGGTCCGCGCTGATCGCCGCGGCTTGCGCCCGTCTCTGGAGTTCGTTTAGGCGGTGCTCTGAATCCCCCCTCCCTGCGCACCGCGAAACAAAGAGGCAAGAAAAAGTCTCTTGCCTCTTCGGCAGCTGCAGACTTTTTCCCGGTCTCCCTCCCGGCTAGCTGTGGTGCGCTAACCCCTTCAGGCTGTGTTCACGCCGCCAACCCCAGTCCTCTCCCTAGGATCCGACCGAAGCCGGAGCCTCAGCTCCCAGCCCCGCCCGCCCCGGCGGGGGAGCAGACAAACCTCTCGGGCTGGTGAGTGCTGCTCGGCGCCGAGCCTCCATGCGGGAATCTCTCCGCTCTGTCCTCCGCACCCCTGTGGCTGCGCTCTCCTCCGTGGCTCCGAAGCTTCCCCCCTCCACCATCCGCAGTCTCCGCCCACGAAGGAGCTTCCTAGTGTGTGGAAACCTTTCCTCCTTCACAGCTCCCTCCCACTGGTGCAGGTGCCGTCCCTATTCTTTGTCTCTGTTTTTTCTTTTTTCTTTTTCTCGACCCAAGTACATGGGGAGTTTCTTGCCTTTTGGGAGGTCTGAGGTCTTCTGCCAGCGTTCAGTAGGTGTTCTGTAGGAGTTGTTCCACATGTAGATGTATTTCTGATGTATTTGTGGGGAGGAAGGTGATCTCCACGTCTTACTCTTCCGCCATCTTGAAGTTCCTCCCCATGGGGTAATATTAAATTTGAAAATTATCCTGGTTTTTTTCTCCAGACATAAATAATCAAAACAGTTAGTCAATCATTTTTTTCCATTTTCTATAAAACCAAACCCTGAAGTAAAAGAATATTATAATCAATTACAGATTTATACATTTTATTTATATACAAAACAATATATATTATAAAATAAAGCTTAAAGAAATAGCAATGTATTTTTTTAAACTTTTATTTTATATTGGAATATAGTTGATTAACAATGTTGTGTTAGTTTCAAGTGTACAGCAGAATGATTCAGTTATACATATACATGTATCTATTCTTTTTCAAATTATTTTCTCATTTAGGTTATTACAGAGTATTGAGCAGAGTTCCCTGTGCTATACAGTACATCCATGTTGGTTATCCATTTTAAATATAGCAGTGTGTACATGTCAATCCCAAACTCCCAATCTATCCTTCCCCGCCATTCTTTCTTCCGTGTAACCATAAGTTGTTCTCTAAGTCTGTGAGTCTGTTTCTGTTTTGTAAATATGCTCGTTTGTATCATTTTTTTTAGATTCCACATATAAGCAATATCATATGATATTTGTCTTTCTCTGTCTGACTTCACTTAGTATTGTTAGAATTTCTAGGTCAGAGGGAGAAGGTGAGCATCAAAGAGGCTCTACAACTTTGTTCATCCATCCTGATTATCACTTATGTTGCTTTTTCCCACAATGTTTCCTTGAGTTATTAGCACAAACTTTAAGAGCTATTTCATAATAAGGATATTAAGTGATTTCTTTTCTGTTCATCTACCTCTGAATGCTTCTCCTCTAAAATGTCTGATTTCCCTTTTTTGTTCCCAGATATATAAAGTTGTTTCTTCACACAGCATTCATGGCACCAAAAAACACATATACAATGTATTACTGAGAATCTTTGTCATTTATATTATGTATAAAATTTGATTGTGTCTTTCAAGACCAAGAAACTCATTGTGTAAACATTCAATAGTCTGAGTAAAGCTGTAAGTGCTACTGAATAAATGAAAATATATTTAACTGCCTTAAGCAGTTAAATAAATAAATATATTTAACTTATTTGTTAAATAAGTGTTTACTTAACAAATATGTATATACATAGCATACAATATATATCAGAGACAGTACTGGGCACAAGGCAAATAAAAACTATTTAATACTCCTGAAGTTTTCTGTAAGGGACTTTACTCTTCTGGATAAAGATAGACATATAAGCAAGTAAGTGTAATATAATGGTGCCTTGGTAAATATCAGAAAAACACACAAAAGAATCTTCAAAATGGGTTGGTATGTTTCTCCTTAATGAGTCAGAAAATTTTTCACCCTGGGTAACCTAGTGCTTGTTTTGAAAGACGACAGTCAGCAGATATCAGGGAGGTGGTAGATCAAGGACCGTGTCCTGGACTAAGAAAGAATATATGAGAGCTAGGGCAGTGTTTCAGCCTGAGGGATCAGCTTCAGAAAAGGTCAAGTGATGTGAAGCAGTCAGAGAAGTTCAAGATAATAAGAGCAGTTTAGAGCTAGCATCTCAGTATATATTGCAGAAAGAAATAAGGTTGAAGTTATAGGCAGGGAGCAGATATAGAGCCTTGCATGCTGTCCTGGGGAGTGTGTATTTAATATGTAAACTCAAACAAAAACAAAATAAAGTTTTCTCAGTAGTGTAGGTCAACAACTCATTAAATTTTAGGAAAAAAATATATAGTTTTACTAAAACTACACATATATTCTGGCAGTTGTATAGAAGACAGGGAGACTTCTTTGGAGAATAACACAGCTGTCTGTGTGAGAAATTACAGCAGACAGTCATAGTAGAAATATAGAGGAAAGGATAGAATCAATTCATATTTAGTAGCTAAAATTGACAAGATACAGTAATTTATTAGATATAAGTAATAAGGACATATGATAGCTTATGGCATTCAGCATTGGGACTTGGGCAATTGGGTTTTCCATGGTGTCATTAGCAAGAGAAAAAAGAAATAAAACATGGAAAACATGGTTTTATTATTAATTCAAAGGCTGAGTGAAGAGAGCCAGTGTTCTGTGTCTACGTGGATGACTTGATGAATTTTAGTGCTGTGGGAGCATCAGGTAACAAGGTTGTGCCCAAATGTGACGTTGACTTTGGCACTAGTCAGCATCCATAGGGGCTGGGAATTGAAGGATTAGGAGTCTTAGGGTAAATTATGAAAATGTTGACTTTGAGATGCTAGTGAAGGAATTTAGTGAAAGGAATTAGGGGAACACTGGTGTCATTTGCCAATGGATTGCTTTGAATGGAAAGCAGTTTGCTCTATGTTCAGGAGAGCATGGATAAAAAAATAATGGGTAATGAGTGGAGTTCCTTTTATGAAAGAACTTGGATGTAAAAGGAAGAAAAGAAATAAGGTGATGACTAGAGAGGGCACAGAACTTAGACATGTTCTTTGTGTGTATTCACAAGGATGACATGAGGGACAGGTTGAAAATACAAGAATGTGGGATGATGGTCCTAAGCAAAAAAGAGTAAATTAGAGAAAGGTTATGGAGGTGGTAAACATGAAACTGACAGAAAGAAGAACTGCTAGATTCACCTATGATATGTTTATAATCATGAGTAGATCAGTGGCATTAACCTCGATTTTTTCCGTTTGAGGTAAATCATCTGCTAAGATGTGGGTTAGGAGGACAAGAGGCTTAAAAGAATTGGATAAACTCATTGTAGCTCCGCCAGTCTCAACTTAAGTAAACCTATTTTCATATATTTAAACTAACTTATTTTACTATTAAATGTATACAGAGTAACTACGATATCTGTACATTACTTATTTTGAAGATTAGTTCCTATTTGGAACTTTGTCCCTAAGAAAAAGGGATCAGTGATATAAATCAATTTACTGTAATTTAAAACCATTTAGGGATTTTTTTCCAGCTTTGTACACTAGTAGACTCTATTATTTAAAATTCATTGTTACTAAATTATGAAATAAACTGTATATATTCTGGAGTTCTAAACTTAACTTTAATAAAACAATAATACTTATTTTACAAAAATATATCAGTTGATTGATGAATGTCAATGTTTTCCCTGGTACATATTTTATAATTGTGAATATATTTTTGTGTTTATTTACCTAGAATATTTAATAATATATTCTAGTCATATCATGTTGACTGAATTAACACCTCATATTGAAAATAAAAATAGAAGGGAGATATCTTATGCTGGACATCATATATTTATTAATACTTCCAAAGTTATATCAGCTTAAAGTGACCATTGTGATATTGAAACACACCAGTTAGAGACTTTTCCCATTGCAACCTAAGTAAGTATAATCATAAAATGTGTTTATCTACTTGAGCAAAAATTAATCATATTATCCAGAAAAAACTTCGGGAAGGCATAAAATAAGTTAGAATGGTCACCAATGGGAAAAGTAGGCTTTTGAACTTCTGGTTATGGCCTTTGATTTCTGTGAAATCCTAATTCTATCAGCAAATCCATTTATTGAGATATACTTCACCTATGCCAGGACATGACTAGAAACCTAGCATGTTTCTAATCCTCTTTCTAACAATGGCAATAGATATGTATTTGGAAGGAGTTTAAATGTCAACCTAAACTCCTTTGTAAACCAACCAGTTCAAAATTAAACTTGAGTTAGAATAGTTATTGCATTGGTCAGTTTTTAGCTTTAAAGAAAAACAACAACAACAACAAAAACCTCCATTCTTATATCTACCTGTATGTAATTCTCTAAATATTTTCTGTATATCATTTTATGTGTGTCACACTCAGGGAATTATTTTTGTCGGCTATATTTATATATGTTTTAGAAATACATTTTACAGTTCATTGACAATAATAAATAAGAGAATTACAAAGAAACTAAAAAGTATTCTTTCTTTGAGGAGTTTAGAATTTATCAAGATTTATATATATATATATATGTATATATTTTATATATATATGAAACATACATACCTGTGGAGCCAATGACGTATATATATACAAACACATAGAACGTATTATAATAGAGCTTTTAAACAAATAAATATAGCTATATTAGGCCAAATAATTAGTAAAGTATAAATTTAAAAAGACAAAAGTTATCAGTATTAAAAATAATCTGCGGGCTTCCCTGGTGGCGCAGTGGTTGAGAGTCTGCCTGCCGATGCAGGGGACACGGGTTCGAGCCCTGGTCTGGGAGGATCCCACATGCCGCGGAGCGGCTGGGCCCGTGAGCCACGGCTGCTGAGCCTGCGCGTCTGGAGCCTGTGCTCCGCAACAAGAGAGGCCGCGATGGTGAGAGGCCCGCGCACCGCGATGAGGAGCTGCCCCCGCTTGCCACAACTGGAGAAAGCCCTCGCACAGAAACGAAGACCCAACACAGCCAAAAAAAAAATAAAATAAATAAATTAATTAATTTAAAAAAAAAAAAATAATAATCTGCTTGCACAATGAGGTGATTGGTGATAAAGTTGGAGAGACTTAATTCCATCTTGATAAAGTCATGAGATATGATTTTAAAATTCACAAATTATCAGGTCAATTGCATCTGTGATGTCCCTGGTTGTCCTCATTTTTAGCAATGACTAAGAAAGACGTGTGGAATGGATCATATTTAGAACATGGTAAATACATCTGGTTTCTAGTGACAAAAGTCATGGTGATTTTTCTTGTGCCATGGTATTGCAATTCACTCTGTACAGTTGGACATTAAATGGAGATGGAAATGCGTATCGCTTTCAGATTTGCATTATTGCTCATTCATGCCACAATAATGAAAAAATATTTTACAACAATTCATGTTGTTTGTTTTTATAGATGCTCTATCTTAATAAAGTATTAAAAAAGAGAAATTGTTAGGTGAAGAGAACCAAGTTTGGTAGTCATACCTTATTTACTTTGGGCTGGAATATTTTAACACAAATGAGAACGTTTCCTGGTCTGAAAATCCAAGCTCCACGTAATCAGGATGTAAGAATTTGATCTGACTCACTCCACCCCATCCCCAGTTCCATGAACTAACCTCTTAAATGACTGAATTAGTTTTTAAAATTCTAAACTCTATTCATGCTTATAAACTCTCTTTCCAAACTATCATTTCTCATCTAGAGCTTGGATTTCCCTAATACATTATGTGACTTCATCAAATCAATTTTTAGTCTTATAATATTTTCATATGCCAAATAGGAATAATATGTTTATTTTATTCCTGTTTTATAAAATTTTTAAATTATATTGAGGCCTATGAGACTTTAACATTGTGCTAAATTCACTTCAGCTGCCACTATGTGGCTTTTCTGCAGCTCAGCTCTCCTCTGCTAAGCTTCTTTTGAAGTCCACTGGCAAAAAAGATCTCCAAATTCTGGACCCATATCTGAGTTTCCTTCCATCCAGAATTTTGACTTCTCAATTCATTACTGCATTGGAAATCCTCCATGTCTTAAAAATATATATTTCTAAGATATTTTCCAACTTTCCTAGTTGTGCTCTCATTGAGCTGTTTTTTGATGTGACACTGATGTACAGCCAACATACAACTAGCGTTCACTAATCCAGACACAAATACAATTAACTGCAAATTGTGGCCATATTTTATTAAATGTTGATGAGTTTTTGTATGTGAAAATGAAGCTGTGCAAATCAATAGAAAGATAATTCTGGTATCTGAAGATATGAAATAAGTTACAAATGTTTAAGATTGTAGCAGAGCCATCGTTATACATTTCAGAAGAGATAATAATCACCATTTAGAATCATTCCATTTTTGAGATGAAGGAACTGATATCTATAAGAGTTAACTTTTCACAAGAACTCATGGAAGACCTACTGCCAATTTCTAAGCTAAACTTTTAGTTTTTATATCAGTTATTATTTTCTTTATATAATAGCATGGCCAAACAGAAATCCACAATATCATAGAGCTTAACAACCTTCCAAAATAACTGTTTGATTTTACAGACAAGGAAACCAAGACTCTATGAGGTATATTTCAGCAAACAAAACTAGAACTTGCATTGCCGGTTTCCCACATCAGAGCTTGTTTTTTTGAATCCATGGTATAGAAGAGCACATTTAAATTAGGTTCTCTTTTTTTTCTTTTCAAGGATAACTTCATGAAAAGTGTGTTAATGCTAATAAAAGTGTCACTTAAAATAATTAAAGAAATTTTGTGTGGGCCAATTGCAATAAATAAATAACTTGAAAGAGGAAAAAAAAGAACACAAAGACAACTTGATAATGAGATAATAATACACGCTGCATGAAAGCCAGTTAATTGAAGGTTTGTCATGACCAGTGAATGCTACTTGTGAATCCTCTTGAGAAAATAATAGCCTGCTAAAAGAAGAAAAATAATCAAGAGGAAGAGATGGCAGAAGAATGGTATATTCTGAATATACCATTTTCACTGAATTTCACTTAGATTTCTGCTAGGCATGCCCAACATTGTGGAGAGATGAATCAGATTCACTTGCTTTGTATTGAACAAAGTAAAACAAGCATTCATTTTCAACCTTAATCTTCTCTCTGTTATTCAGAGGAGAATAGGTTATTGCTGTCAGTGACCAGTGACGACTCTGCTTGCTACAAATGTCTGAGATTTTCCTACTAGGATTTGTCATAGAAATCTTGTGCCCTACTGGATCTGGCAGGTCAGAGTGTACCACATTGTAGAGCATTTTGAAGCATAACCTGGATTCAAGGACTAGCTCCTAGCTCTGGACCATACTTATGATGAGGATTCTTCTGGTATTGAAGTTATCTATTCCAACTACAAACAAAGGAATTAGAACAATCACTAGCTCCTGTGAGATGTACTCTGGTCAAACTCCATTTATCACCTGTCTCACTGGTGCAGCACAATGGCATCTAGCGTCTTCAAGAATTAGGGTTAGCTCAGAACAATAGCCAAACATCTAAAAAGTCATTATCCATAACCTTCAGTTTGGACTTTTCATTTTCCTCAGTTCAAAAAATACCCTTTGGAATGTTCTCAGGTCACCTAAAATTGAAATAGAAGGCAGGGTACGGTACACATTTGTGGTTTTATATCAGTGTACCAGGGTGCCTCTTCATGCTAATCAAACTGCTGTTTTTTAAGGATCCTGAATCTAAGAATTGACTCCGATCTGAGAAATGGGTCACAGACTCAGACTTGGTGATTCATTCTTATCCCACAAAGGCTTTACATGTCTTCATCTGTTTATGCTAAATGATAACTGACTTTTCAGTGTCCTTATTGCATCTTAAAATTTACATTTTCCCACACATATACACACATGCACACACATTATTAGAAACACACACGATTCCTTAAGCTAGCATCTTGAAGGCTATGTACCCTCATATCAACACTGAATTAATAGGTTAAATGTATTGTATTAGAACACACACACACAATCCCATCCCTAATCATATTCTTCAATATTTTTAAATGATATAAATTAGCAATTTTCCAAAATTTTATCTGCTTAAAAGCCTTTATTACCCTAGTTGTTGATAAGCTGTAGGAACAAGATAGGGCAGCTACCTGGAGTCAGGTAGCCTAAGATGCTCTATTTTATTGTATATACTACTGCTGTAATAAATGAGATCAAACTCTTTTCTGTTTTCATTATCAAGACTCAAAATCTTAGGAATGTCTAATTAGCTTAGCTGCAGTCAGAACTCAGATGGGAAAATATAAATACCTTGATTCATAGCCTGCATATATTCATGCACAAAATGGGAAGGAATAATTCCACACAGGTTTCTCTTGTCTAAGGACGGGATGCACGATGCTAAAGTGAAGAAAGTTAATGAAGGCTCAGATAATTATGTTAGCAAAAATGCCCATTCCCAACTGAAAAAAGTTACTTGAATTCATACCAACATTTCCTCTAGTGTTCTGATTACTATAGTAGAGCTTTGTCTCCTATTGAAGGCCAGTATTTCCCTCTTCCTGTGCTCATGATAATGGTCACATCGCTTCTTATCTCTCAAAATTTACATCACCCACTCTCCTTTTCTTTCCTGTATATTCAAGTCCTTGATCAAATTGAATCTTTCCCATGCTTTTAAAAAGTACTCAAGTTTCATCACCTTTAAAAATTCTGTTTTGGATCAAGTTCTATGAGAGCTATCTATAAAATTCACACCTCTTACACAGGGGAGCTTTTGAAAGTTTTTTTTTATACTTGCCGCTCCATTTCTTTACCTCCAACTTATCCTTTATCTAATATGACTTTCACCGGTATCACTATACCTTAAAATCTTGGTAAAATTGTATCTAGTAATCTTGATTACTCACTCCTTCTTAAAACACTCACTCCTCTTGCCATCCATGAAGTCACACACTTAAGTTTTTCTTCCTATAGCTTTGGATCATCCCTTTAAAAGCCCCTAGCTAATTCTTTCTCTTTAATTTTGTCTTCAAAGTAAGATTTTCTCAATGTTGAGTCTGAAGGCCACTTTCCTTTTAATTCTATTTCTTTGCCACACTGAATCTCACCCAGGACTGTCATTTAAAGTACAGTATAAAAGCCAAAGGCTGGGCTTCCCTGGTGGCGCAGTGGTTGAGAATCTGCCTGCTAATGCAGGGGACACGGGTTCGAGCCCTGGTCTGGGAAGATCCCACATGCCACGGAGCATCTGGGCCTGTGAGCCACAATTGCTGAGCCTGCGCGTCTGGAGCCTGTGCCCCGCGACGGGAGGGGCCGCGATAGAGAAAGGCCCGCGCACCGCGATGAAGAGCGGTCCCCGCACCGCGATGAAGAGTGGCCCCCGCTTGCCGCAACTGGAGAAAGCCCTCGCACGAACCGAAGACCCAACACAGCCAAAAATAAATAAATAAATAAATAAATAAATAAATAAATAAATAAAATCAAGTAAAACTTTAAAAAAAAAAAAAAAAAAGCCAAAGGCTGCCATGTATATATCTCCAGCTTAGAACCCATCTTTAAGCTATGGTCTTCTATATACAACTTCCTGTTGGATATTATTTTACTGATTCACATAGTTAAGAAAACACAACATGTTCAAAATCAAATTCATGATCACCTTTCTTCACCCTGATAAATATTCCTCTTCCATTAGCTCATCTATTAATGTCATCAGTTTTTACCTAATTATGCAAGACTCTGATAATATAAGAAAATGAAAGCATATGTATTTATCACCTCCTGAATCTTCTGAAGAGCTTTGGTTATCAAACTTTTATAAAAAAAAGACATATGAAGCTGCAAAATTGGAGAAAAATATTTTAAAATGTTAAAGACTTCCAGCGAATTTTTTATGGAGAGAATTGTGTTTAACCAAATACCTTTATCAACTCTTGTATTTTGTTTTGTTTTGGTTTTTAATTTTAGAAAGTGATTTGCAGAGCTGAATATTGAAAGTGAGAAAAGAGATGAGGAGAAATAAATTGTTCTAAATAATAAACTAAGATGAAAATTTATTTTTCTAAGGATAGATAGCCCTAAAAAGCTGAGGGTAAGGAGATTTCAGGGGTTGTGAAAACACTCCATAGAGTGAAACCCTGAGACTCGGAGGAATACAGATGAGCAAATGTTCCTGAAGGAGTGTATTGCTCTGATATGTTTGAAAACAGCTGTATTTGTATCATCTGTTATTTTGCATTTACAGTATAAACCACCAATACTCACTCCAACATACAAACATAAACACGTTCCAAACCTTCATTCAAATTCTGCTGAACACAATATCTTCTATCAAGATTATGGGAGGAATGAAGAAAACATATCACTTGCCCAGCTTGTTATTATACCATGAAGAAAAGATACAGTAGGGCCATGAGGCAAGAAATATAGAATGGAGATCATATAGATTTTCAGAAAATATAACCAGTGGTAGGAAAATGGAGGTGGACTTAAAAAATGTGAGAAAATTTTGCCTTTGAACAACATGAATGATATGGACGTTTCAATAATTTTCGCTTTTATATCATAAGATAGGTTAGCCCCAGAAAGCTAGTGAAATTTAGGGAAGCTGTGTCACAGATATCTGATAGTACATAAGGTTTTCCAGACTGTGGATATAAACCATTTGTTACATATCTGACATTATTAATGATTTTTCATGTTTGATATGGTGTAATTGTGAAGGTAAATTTGAATATGCTTAGTACGCAGATCTCTGTTTTCTTTTTCTCTTTTTGTTAGTTTGCATTTTACAATCGTTTTGGCTTCTGTTATTTTTTCGGGGGGTTGGGCATTGGAGTAAAGCTTGTAAGAGATAAAAATAGTAGTTTAATTAAAAATCTAATTTAAAAAAACAGAAATAATCAAATGGAACAAAAAAAACAGAAGTTTCTTATTCTACTCAGTGCCTAAGTGGAGGTCTATTGAGTCTTCTGAATTGTTGATTTAACTAATTAGGGTTTAGTTAAGTAACAAGACTCTGGTACTCTAGAGTCATTTCATGGACACTGGTATATAGAAACAGGGTATTTAGGAACAGTTTAAGTGTACTCAACAGTTCTCCCAACTGGTCCCATCATGACTCAAAAAAAAGAAACTACGTTGGAATGAACACCTGCTATAAGAAAAAAGCCTGACTGTTTCTAAGATAAGCCTTCATGGGTTTATTGTGTTAATATGCAACACCCCCCCCACCCCCGCTTTAACTGAGAAGGTAAGTAATTTACCCAATGTTGTACTGTTGGTAATTGACAAAGTTAAAATTATAAATTAACAGTCTGGTTCCAGAGTCTTACATCTTTACCCATGACACTAAGCTTGCTAGTATAGGGTTTAAATGAATTTTACTGGGAAATTTTTAAAGAAAGGTAGGTAAAATGCCAATAGAGATAATTGAGCCAATATTTTAGCAGAGTAGCTTGGCAATATCTATCGAAATTTTAAAAGTTTATTCCCTTCAACCCAGAAATCCAATTAATGAATTTATCCTGTTGATGGATGCCAAAGGTACACAAAGGTACATATGTACAGAGATGTACACAGCAACACTGTTTATAATAGCATTAAAAAAAGTTAAAAGAGATTTACATGACCATCACTAATAATGAGGCTGGCAAATCCATATGTGGAATATTATGCAGACATTTAAAAAGTAAAGGACGTTAAAAGACCCAAAAGGTGCTGGATATCTTTAAATATAATAGTCAATATTCTTTATTTTATATTTATTAATTTATATGCACTATGAATATATAAGTGCGTAGGATGCATTAACGCTCTTAACTATATTTGGGAGCAGTAATATTAGGAATTGAGGGTTGCAGGTTGAAAAGTGATGTTTCTTTTTATTTTATAGACACATTTTTTTCACATGCTTACCATAACCATGTGTTATTTTTATAATTATTAGTTTATATAAAATAACATTTCCTAATCTGAATTTAAATTCATACTGGAAAATGTTTACACCAAGTTTGAACTATATCCATAATGAACTGTGAAAATCTTATTTAAAAGAAGTCATTTTGAATTACCATAGAACTTACTCTCTCCAGAAGAAACTGAGTGTGGCATAAAATCCTTATAAATGTTAGTGTATGTTTTGCCCCCGACTACCTGCTAAGATAATTTCTTCAAAGAAGCGTTGTCATTTCTGCTCTGACATATAAAGAGCTTGGAAATCATCACTCCACACCACTCCTCACAAGAAGAAAAAGCTGAACAAAGTACAAGTAGATATTTCTTCTTAGATTCATCAGAGAATTGAGGTCAAAAGGCAAATTACTGTCTAGAAAACTGGAGAGACAGGTGAGTACAGCAGCTTACTAGGAAATGGTAATTGAGGACTTGCTGGAGACTGAGGGTGGTCTAACTTGAGAGTTAAAAACTACAGGGGGCCAGTTTTAGTGAAAATCTCTACACTCCAGAAGCATTCTTCTTTTTTCTTGGTGAAAGTTGGTGAAAAATATCCCTTATCCTTTGGGCAGGTAGATGAGATAAGTAACTTTTTAAATATGCCTGAGAGAAAAGTTACTCTTTTGAAATATGCCAGCCTTGAAGGTTCTGTGCTCTGTAACAAAGGCCTGCCTCAGGAAATCTACTTTACTTTTACTGGTGCTTTTTTTTTTTTTTTTAAATATTTATTTATTTATTTATTTGGCTGCGCTGGGTCTTCATTGCGGCATGTGGGCTTCTTAGTTGCGGCATGCGTGCGGGATCTATTTCCCCGACCAGGGATCAAACCTGGGCCCCCCAGCCTTGGGAGCGCAGAGTCTTACCCACTGGACCACCAGGGAAGTCCCTACTTTTACTGGAACTTTATCTGACTGAGGGGGAGGGTAATTCTGAAAATGAGCTCCTTCTAGCCTTGTTTTCACACATAAGGGTTCAAAAAAAGGCTTAAAAACTCTTCTGAAGGTCACAGACAAGGGACTCAGGCCCAATTGTGCCTGGTTTTATCACCTGTTCAGATGAGAAGATTTTTCTCTTTTTGTAGCTCTGATAGCCAGGAAAAGTCATTAAAAGCCACTGGTTATTTTATTTTTCATGAGGCAATTTTTTTTTTTATGCTGTGGTACATATAAGCAACTTTAATAGGTGATAAATGTACAGTAGTTAGACTTCACCTACATAGACATTTTTCCATTTTATGCTCTATGATCTGAAAAAAACGCTTTTGAATTGTATAAGATTTATGTTTCTGTAAACATTGCTTAATTTTTTTGCTCTTGATTAAAAAAAGTTGTGTTGAAATCACTATTGAATATTGCAATCTATATAGTTAATGGATGGCTTCTTTTGTCAACCTGATCTCCTATGTTACCAATGTGTATTGTCTCCTTCCCCATAAAATGTCCTTAATCTTTGCTTTCTTTGCACAATGTCTTTGGTTGCAAGTCATAAGCCTGAGGCAAATAAAATTCCAGTAATTTCCAAATAAATAAACAAATAATTTAAAAAATAAAAAATGAGATATAATCATAGGATAATTGAAAACATTCCCTCTGCATCAATAATGCTATATTATAATAACAGTGGGTTACAACTGAGACAGGTGAAAGACACAAACTCTAAGTAAGAAGGAGTTTCAAGGGAAACCCAAAGACTAGAGTAGACAAAAACAAGCACACTAGAGGAAGTTGAAGTCTCTGGTGCCTACAGCTACAGCAAACATTAAGCATAGCCTAACCCTTAGAGAGATAAACATAAAACCTCACACTAAAGACCTGTTTACCTCCATTCCTATTACCTAATATGTAATATCTGTATTTCAAATGAGGTTACCAGGTATACTAAAAGGCAAGAAAGAACAGTCTAAAGAGAAAAAAGTAAGGACCAAAACCAGACTCAGATATGGCAAAGATTTTGGAATCATCAAACCTGGAATTTAAAACAACTACAATTAACATTCTAAGGAATCTAAGGGAAAAAAAAAATAGACAACATGGAAGAACATATGCTTAATGTAAGGAGAGAGATAAAAACTCTAAGAATCCAAAGGAAATGCTAGAAATAAATTTTTAAAAGTGTAATTGAAATAAAGAATGCCTTTGATGGGCTCATGAGCAGACTGGAAATAGCTAAGAGTCAGTGAACTTGAAAATATGTCAAATAGAAATTTTCCAAAATGAAGTCTAAAGAGAGAAAAAAAAGACTAAAAAAAAATAGAATATGCAACTCTTCTTTATGACATTGGACAAGTGGATACATGGCATAATGCATTTGTCAAAACTCTTAACAACTGAACAAGACAAAGAATGAAACCTAGTGTAAACTATGAACTTTAGTTAATACTTATATATCAATATTGATTCATCAATTGTAACAAATATACCACACTAATTCAAGATATTAATAATAGGGGAAACTGTGGTGGGGAGTGGGGAAAGATGTATGAGAATTGATATACTTTATGTTCAATGTTTCTATAAACCTAAAACTTCTAAAAAGTAAAGTCCATTCATTTAAATTTGAAAAAGCTCTGCCAATTTACACAATTAAAAAAAAATTAAAAATAATTGATTACATTATTGCCTCTCCATTTCTCTTGCTATTTTCCTCATTTTTCTTTCCTTCTTTTTCTTCTTATCCTTCATCGTAATATGGACAACATTATATCTAACTATAATGCAGTTTGAAAAATCAATATTTGTTCTTATATGAGGTATGTTAATTATATGTTCTCCTAAGTTTAATTATAATTGTACCCAAAATTGTTTTATAAGTATCTTAACATTTCAAATATTTATACAAAGTAGCTATATTATATGTGTTTATTATTAAAAAAATTAAAGTGTCTTTCAAAATCTTACATTATGTGAATGAAAAAAAGTTTAAATCAGTTTCTGTGGAAATATTTAGGTTTGTGTAAATTACAGGACACTTAATATAAGGCACTCAATGCTATTTTCAATGACCTGTCACAGTCAGAGGCCTAGGAAGATTTCATTCATGGCTAAACATGCAAATTTAAAGTTAATGCCTCCAAAGTGATTCCAAAGACCATATATATATACATATATATGGTCTTTGGAATCTATATATATATATATATATAGATATGGAAGCTATATATATATAGATATGGATTACATATATGGAAACTATATATATATATATATATAGTCTTTTTCAGATTCTTTTCCCTTATAGGTTATTGCAAAATATTTAGTATAGATCCCTGTGCTATACAGTAGGCCCTTATTGGTTATCTATTTTATATATAGTAGTGTGTATATGTTAATCCCAAACTCCTAATTTATCCTCCCACCCTTCCCCCTTTGGTAACCATAAGTCTGTTTTCTATGTCTGTGGGTCTATTTCTGTTTTTTATATAAGTTCATTTGTATTTTTTTTTTTCTTTTAGATTTCACACATAAGCGGTATCTTATGATATTTGTCTTTCACTGTCTGGCTTACTTCAGTTAGTATAATACCTGAAATTAACACAACATTGTAAATCAACTGTACTTCAATAAAAATAAAAAAATAAATGAATAAAATAAAGTTAATGCCACCAAAGAATAGCTTTAAGAAAGCTGTGCACTTCTATCATTTCCCCCTCATTATTTGGTATCATAGCTATAACAAGGCTCAGACATCCTAAAATCAAATTACATAATTCAAAATACCTTGAATTCCCAAATTAATTGTAAGTAGATAGTTAACTATACACTTGAACCAACTTCATGGCAATTTTGAAATTATAATTTATTAGCAATTATTTGTTTACTCCTTTATCTCCCTCTGTAGCCTATAAGTGTCATGACTATTCATACTGTATTTTGTTCACCAAATAAATATTTATTCATTAATGATTAAATGAATTTTCTGTATATTTTTACTAATTGCTGCTTTGTAAGACGGCATTATCATTACATTGACATAATTACAGACCTATAGATAAACAAAATATATTCAACTAAACAAATAATCAAACAGACTTAAAAATGCAGCCTGCCAATTATGGACATCAGACACAGTTCCACTTACCTTTCTAAACTCCAGAACTCCAAATGTCTGTTGCTTTAAGCCACCCAGTTTTTGGTAATTTGTTATAGTTGCGCTAGGAAACTAATACAGTATTTTATCAACTACTTAGAAAATTGTTATTAATAATTGAAAAATTATAAATTTCATTCATTTACAAATTCTTATTTGTATATTTTGATCTTTGACATAAGCCAAGGCGTTTACTTTGCGTATGGGTCAGCTTCTTGGAGTTTAGCACCAGTTTGGTCGCATAAAATACCAAAAATATATATTCTAAACACAGTTTCAGTTTCTTTAAAGTATAGTAAGAACAAAGTATAAACAAAAGAATGCATATTGAAAAATGTTTCTAGTTTCTTTTTCTTTTCCAAATCTTTATATATTTCTTTCATTTAAAAAGATTTTATTGTTGGCATGATGATTTCTAATAAGACAAATATTTTTTTAACTAACTTGTCATTCTAGTCTCTTGAAAAATTTAGTTTTTAACTTAGTATTCAAACAACCAGCAATTATTTTTACACTTACATTTTTTCAGCAATCAAATTATCCAATTATAGCATTAGGTGTGAGTGACGTAAATAGGATTTGGAAGACATGCAACTGATCCTCAGTAAACATACGAATAAGCTGGTGGGAGTGTACTTGAGAGCGGCACATGCAATATGGCCCTGACATCAGTCAGTCTGACATACAAAGGAAGCACAGAGCTTTGATGTTTTGGGGAGAAGGTTATGTGGAGGTCAGAAGAGTGACTCCAGTATCTTGTGCATATGTCTCCATGGCAATAACAACATCTCTTCATTGTCTTTATTTCCTACTGGGTAGGAAAAAAAGGAGACTTCTACCCTATCCATGAAAATGTCCTGTCTAGCATAGTGCCTGAAATATAGTAAATGTTCATCTAATCTGTTAAGTGAATAAATCAATAATCAATGAATGAATAAACAAAGTGGTTTACTTAGAGAAACCTTCTAAAGATAGTGGTAGTTATTTGAAAACAGTTGTTAAGGAGAGATTTTTGATTAGAAAAACAGCTAACCCTGTGGATATAATAAAGGACACCAGTGTCCATAATCAAACTATCTTTTCTTTCTCTGTATAGGTTATTTAGAATTAAAACCCTTTCTACAGATGAGAATATATGTCATAGAAAGATCTCTGTCATAGACTTAGTAAAACAGAATAGATCTCATAGAAATTGAAGTTTTTCTGTATGTGGAAATTAATGAAAATGTAAGAAAAAAACTCAGGAATCTCTTTTCAAAATTGATAAAGATTACTACAGTAATATTAACAAAGCAATGATACATTTTAAGCAATAATACAATTTTGATTGCTCGAGATTATTGAAACTAATTACAGAGCTATAACCTTTCGTTTGCACTGTGATTGATACTCTTTTATATCTTATAGTGATAGATATTCACGGCAGAATCCTTGTCTATTAAACAAATCACTGTGTCTCCTGCTTTCCTTCTCCTTTGTGTTAACACATTATATCTTTATGGCCGGCATTTATTTCCGTAAGAGTAGTGTAACCCTAGCAACCTCAATTTTAGAGGCACCCTGAGCCTCCTGAATACAATTCAAATAGTTCATAAAGAACTTTATTTTTCTTCAGAAGTTACCGGGTCCATGTATAATTTTATGGAACAGATTTGAAAAGTTCAGCTTGCTTCCCTCCCCTTAAAGCAGATCCACTGACGTGTTTAAAGAAGAGATTCTACTCATAAATTAAATCCTTATCTTTCTAGGGAAGAGAGATTGATGATCAAATATTTTTCAGTAATTATATGAAAAATTTGTTTAAAAGTGCCCTTCATATTGAGAGATTATTGATAATTTATTAAAAGTTCACATGCTTGATGTCAAACTAAAATTTCAAGGTCCAATAGTGCAGTGAAAGATTCATACATTATTGTGTCAGCAGTGATATCTTTTCCTTCACCCCACAGTCCTAACTTCAAATTTATACACACTTTAAAAAAAAAAGGAAAACTGGACCATAAAGTGTTTATGGTTTACATATTTTTCATTTTCCTTTTTGGAAATATGTAACATCAGTTCAATGAAGTATTAAAAGAAAATGCAATGAGAAAGCTTCGCTGACATTACCATTTTTAGCGTGGTAATAGTTGTGATCTCAAACTGTAAAGCAGTTTCCCAGGAACTCCTGAAGAGTTATGCTGCCATCTATTGACAATGCAGATGTCTTTTAATGGTCATATGGTGCAAGAAAATATGTTTTCCGAAAATTCGGTGTTTCTGAAAATATCTACTTTGTATGATAAATATATGACATCCAAAATTATTTATAATACATCATTAACTTTTCTTTTACTATAGAAAAGGCTTATTAATGAATGATCTTGTGCTACCAAATTTACTGAATGTTGTAGATCTTTAGAATACAAGTCAGTAATCTGCAAGTGTTAATGTAGTAACTGAACCTGTGTTTATGCATCACAATATTATTATCCTATGTTTACTACCTTCAATAGAATGGGATTAACATGCATTATTAGGAATGTAAAACATTTTAAACAGTTAAATAAGACTTCAGCAAATGGGCTGTTTAGAGCAAGAAAACGGATAACTAATATAGATAGAAAAGCATGTTTACCCTTTTCTTTTCATTATTTCATGACATACTACCTTAAGATGAAAAGCACCTGTATTTCATGCCTTCTGACGCAGAGGCTTCCCAAAGAGAGCAAGACAGAACTGTGATGGGACAATTAGAATTTAAATTACTAACCATTTTGAATCTAGGCCATTTATTGTTGGGAAAACCTCTTCTGAGAACTTTTCTCTCCTCTTTTCCTATTCAAATATTTAATGTGTCAAATATTTAGTATAACAGGATGCCAGATGAAGTAAAAATAAACAGATATGCCAGCTGCTTTACTTCCATAGCTGGAGACAGCAGGTATTTGCTCATCCTAGAGGATAAATACCTTCCCATTGACTGAGAAAAGTGCTAAATAGGATGTTGTGGTTTGAAGGTTTTCTTGGTTTTAGATCCTTTTTAAAAAGATGTATAGTGTGAGAGTGCACTGATGTGGATACGGATTCCTGAATATTTTTGGAGGGAATGACCAATATTCTCCACCTTCTATTTGGAATAAGTTTATTCTAACCAAGGTTTTGAATATGGAAGTCAAAAAAAAAAGAGGGGAACTGGTGCATTAGCGTCAACACAAGGACTTAAGTGCTGATGATGGAGAGCTGGTAGCTAGACTTGAAGCCTTCTGGTCTGCCACTCTGACTTAGGGTCACGTGAATTGAATGAGCTATGACCTCGCACTCTAACAGGGACGACTCTAGCAGCAAACAAGCATCCAATAGACTGGGCAGAACAGGGTCCACAGCGCCACCTAGTGACAGTGGTAGAGAGCTAGCACTCAAGTGCTCTAAAGCTTGAGTACATTTCTGTTGTCTTTTCATCCTAGCATTTACAAGTGAGACTGCCTCATCACCTCTCACAACATGAAATGAGCAAATTCTCAAGATTATTTTTAAAATGTTGGTTAATGGAAACCTAAGGTGGGGGATATTGGACTTTCTAAAGATAAAGCTATGTTGGGGGGACTTCCCTGGTGGTCCAGTGGTTAAGACTTCATGCTCCCAACGCAAGGGGCCCAGATTCGATCCCTGGTCAGGGAACTAGATCCCGCATGCTGCCACAAAGAGCCCACATGCTGCAACTAAAGATCCCGCATACCACAACTAAGACCCAGCGCAGCCAAATAAATAAATATTTTTTAAAAATGGTATGTTGGGGTTTAAATGGAAGTTTGAGGGGGGCGAGGGAAAATGTGCCTGTATTTATATTTCACACTAGTAAAGCAACTCATTTTGGTTATGTTCTGTAATGATGGAAAAATACAAAGAATTAAACATGAATAATGCATGGTGTGTAAAATATAAATCAAGGACAAATGGAATCCATGATTTCTGTGTAGCAGTGGTGATTATATAAGGTCACTGGAAATTTTTCTGCACTATTAACTATTTTTACTATGTAAAGGGTGTTTGGGGCAACTTCACCTGCTCTAAGGACTCTGCCCCTTAAAATAAAAAATAATATGTATTTTACTCTGTTCTTCACATTCTTTTCTCCCCCAGTCTTTAGTTTCCTACTTGTGTTCTTCATCTTGACTTCTTCATAAAGTCACTATATTATATAACTATATTTACTGTCTATTTTCTGTTGAGTTGAC
The DNA here is from genome assembly GCF_949987535.1 of Balaenoptera acutorostrata. Classification (NCBI taxonomy): domain Eukaryota; kingdom Metazoa; phylum Chordata; class Mammalia; order Artiodactyla; family Balaenopteridae; genus Balaenoptera; species Balaenoptera acutorostrata. The sequence continues at coordinate 132,659,923 of NC_080068.1, read as the reverse complement.
ACCACTTAAACATCCTTTCTGACAAAATATAATAATAAAATCATGATTTTATCAATATTTACATATACATCAAAGATGGCCTCTGATACAACTTGCAAGGGAATTTTTAAAAAATTTTTATTTGAGTACAGTTGATTTACAATGTTACATTAGTTTCAGTTATACAGCAAAGTGAATCAGTTATACATATACATATATCCACTCTTTTTTAGATTCTTTTCCCATATAGGCCATTACAGAGTATTGAGTATAGTTCCGTGTGCTATACAGTAGGTTTTTATTCATTATCTATTTTATATATAGTAGTGTGTATATGTCAATCCCAATCTCCCAATTTATCCCTCCCCCCACCTTACCCCCTGGTAACCATAAGTTTGTTTTCTACATCTGTAACTCTATTTCTGTTTTGTAGATAAGTTCATTTGTACCCTTTTTTTTAGATTCCACATATAAGTGATATCATATATTTGTCTTTCTGTGTCTGACTTACTTCACTCAGTATGACAATCTCTAGGTCCATCCATGTTGCTGCAAATGGCATTATTTCATTCTTTTTATGGCTGAGTAATATTCCATTGTATATATGTGCCACATCTTCTTTAGCCATTCCTCTGTTGATCAACATTTATGTTGCTTCCATGTCCTGGCTATTGTAAACAGTGCTGCAATGAACATTGGGGTGCATGTGTCTTTTTGAATTATGGTTTTCTCAGGGTATATGCCCAGTAGTGGGATTGCTGGGTCATCTGGTAATTCTATTTTTAGTTTTTTATGGAACCTCCATACAGTTCTCCATAGTGGCTGCACCAATTTACATTCCCACCAACATTGTAGGAGGGTTCCCTTTTCTCCACACCCTTTCCAGCATTTGTTATTTGTAGACTTTTCAGTGATGGCCCTTCTGACCAGTGTGAGGTGATGCCTCATTGTAGTTTTGATTGCAAGGGAATATTTATTTTCCATTCTGTATAAGCATTAAAATAATCATGAGAAATAATTTTATCTCATCTAACTGAATCTATTTTTTTTTTACAGCTTCCATATATTTCATTCCAGGGTATTGGAAATATTTCACTCCAAGGTATTGGAAATAGCTGTATTCCTATTGCTAAACATCTGTGGTTTAAGTAGTGGTGAACGTATATATGTACTGAAATGCAGATCTAGATGACATCTACTTATATCAAATATTTCAGTTCATGTTCTCTTCTGTTTATACCATAAATGTGGGGAAATTGATTAGGGAATAAAACAAGGATATAAGTGAGTCAATTTCACAGCTTGGAGCCCTTCACTTTTTGAGCCCTTCATTCAATTGCCTTTACTTTGACCTTCTATCATAAGAAAAGCAGTAATTTGCAAATGCAACCATCTACCTTGCTACTACCAACTTGTTCAGCCAGCAGCTCCCCTTTCACTTTTTTTTTTTCAGTCAACTCTGACACTAGTTCATAGTTTCCTATATATTCTAGAAAACACATAACAGTTTCCTCTGAATAGTGTCTTCACAAGACTTGAAATGAGGAGTGATTATCCACCAACCCTCTCAGACTTCTTCACCACACGGCAGCTTCTCTCCTCAAATAAGTCCTCCAGTTTCCACAATCTAAATTCTTTTTAATATCACCAGATTGGTGACAGATTAAGTATCGCAAACTGATTTTAAATACCTCCTTTATAATTCTCTATAGGTCATCTAATGCCTTGCTTTGGAATGTAGGACTATGGATCCACTTATTTGTGTTTTGTTTCTTAGCACCTGAGCAAAACACAAAAATGCCACCAACAGCCAAACACACACACACACACACACACACACACACACACTCACACACACACACACATACACACACACATACACACACACTCACACACACACACATACACACACTCACACACACACACTCACACACACACACACACACACACACACACACTCAAAACGGAGTCTCATTTCAAGAAGCTGGCACCAGGGTATAAGGATGTCAAACTAAATATACTCTGAGGTTCCACACTAAAAATACAAACAAAGAAGCCTGAAGCATATCAGGTACCGAATCATAATGTTCAGATTATCACAGGGACACTCACTAAATTCTTGCATTTTATAGTCTGCTTTGAGGAAAACACTGCAGTCTTTAAAAATCAAAATTTAGGCTGAATTTTAGAGCCACAGGGTGCCCAGGTAGAGCTCAGGAAGGACTGTCATTTGCTGTGTACTTACTCCAATCAAACTTCCATTAGGTAATGATTGTTATTCCCACTTAGTATGGGGGAAAAAAAGAGCATGAAGCTGAAATAAACTAAGTATTCTTACTATGCCCATTCATACACAGTTAGGTGAAGATGGGATTTAACAACAAAGCCTAGACTTCTGCTGTTTTCTTAATGCTCTGACTTCAAGAATTGTTAGAGGAGATACTCATAAATTCCAATGGTATTGGATACAAAATTGGATTGGATATGTATTTGATAAAGTGTAATAAATTTATGTTAGATCATTGAAAGGAACTAGAATGATTTCATTTCTTACTTACCTTTTGAACTTGCTATCTAAAAGGTTAATCAAGCTTTCCCATGACACAATCTATAATTAGACTCTGGGTCCTGGGTTCCAATAGACATGAAATCTGAGAAACAGGGCTTTGCTTGTGCTCTAATCACTACCCTACTCTTGTTAGGGATACATTTGACCCCACATGGCTTCATATGGAAAACCAGTAGCCAGAATATAGGAATATCTCAGCTTCTGAATAGCCAGAGGATGGGAACTTTATACTTATATTTACAAATCAGATATTTTGGACTGAAAAGCAATATTTACCCACATGGTATTCTGAGACTCATTTAAGTTCAAGTCAGCTGTGATTATTTTTTTCTTGGTTATACATAAGTTAAGCTTAATGATTACGGTGTTTATGTGTTATTAAAAGTATATTTTAGTTAAGCTAATGCTTAAATAATAACTTGGGAAGATCAGTTGTAAAGACTACAGGTGATTTTGATTAATATTGTACAATTTCTATTGTTTTTATTTTATCATCATCAATTTCTCATGGAAAGGAATTGACTGCTACCAGTGAAGTTGGCAGCACTTTTAAAAATACCAAAGATTTCAAGGTGTCTGTTCTATTTTTCCAGTTGCACCTGCACATTAGAGGAATAAGTATATTCATTTTTTTATATTGAATTTATTCTGGAAAGAGAGGTCTGAGTAAGACATGCCTGAACATTTCTTTATTTGTTTCAAAGGCATGATGTGGTTATAAACTTCGAATTGATTGAGAGGTTTCAACCAAAAACTACATTAATCTATTTTCTCTCCCCACCAGTAGTTATTATTATCAGTATGATTTAATACTACTACCAAGCCAAATTTTCTAGCTATAACTTAGGTGAAATTAACATACGTTGAGTAGTTTTGCCAGTTTAATAGGTATCTCTTTAAGATACTGTCAAAAACAAATTTGTCCTTGTAGAAAAAATCACGAACTTTGGAATCAACCCAAGATTGATCCAAATCCCAGCTTATCCATTTGCTAGTTGAATGAGCTTTGTCAAGTTCAAAATCCCTGAACCTCAACTTTCTCCTCTCTATAAGTCTTCTGAGAGCAAAAGATATTTGTGACCTGATGGGTGGTAGAGGGTCAAAAATTGGAAGCTGTGATCATTTTGAGTGCCGAGTGACTCACTTTTATTCTTTATTCCAAATCATCATTTTGGAGCTTCAAACCTTGGTGATGACAGTTATTTTTCTGGCAAAGGGAGGTGATAAGCAAGACTGATTCAAAGGCTTCTCTTCGCACAGGATGAGAAAGGGAGTGCTGGTGGGATTAGAGACCCTTCAATGCAGTTCTAAGAGGAAACAATCCCAAGTGACCTGCCTTTCCTCCAAGCTGGAACAACACTTCCATTATCTTAACATAAAAAGAAAAATGTAAATGTTAATAAAGGCCTTGCTTCTATAAAGTAATAATATTTTGAGAATCAGCATAGCCTAAAAACTAAGTGCTCAAGGTCTGACTTTTATATTAGTCAGAGTACTCCAGAGAAACAGGATCAATGTATATATAAAGAAATTTATGATGTTATTAACTCGCATGATTAGAGTCTGGGAAGTCCCCAAATCTGCCTTCTGCAAGCTGGAGACTTACGAAGGCATGTGGTGTAGTTCGAAGGCTTGAGAGCTGGAGAGCCAATAACGTAGATTCCAGTCCAAGTTATGAAGCCCTGAGTACAGGCGCATCAAGGTCAAGAGGATATTGGTGAGTCAGCTCAGGCAAGCAGAGAGAGGATGAACTTCTCCTTCCTCCAACTTTTTGTTCTACTCAGGTCCTCACTGGGTTGGGTGCTGCCCCCCTCACTGAGGAGGGCCATCCACTTTGCTCAGTCTACACATTCCAGTCCTAATCTCTTCCAGAAACACTCTCACAGACACGCTCAGATATGACGTTTAACCAGACGTCTGGCTATCCATGGTCCAGTCAAGTTGACCTATAAAATTAACTATCACACCTTCTAAGTCTGACACTTCTTAGCTTTGTGTTCTGTAACTTTAAGCCATTCACATAAGGGTTCCGTGCCTCAGTTTTCCTGTCTGTGAAACAGACACAATAAAATAGTGTGAAGAATAAATCAGTTACTATTATAAATTGTTACACTGATATTTTATTCTATACTTGTTAATAGTAAATAATAAATGTCAGCCATCGTCATATTTTATACTTTATTTTTCTCCCATGTTTCAGTCAGTTTCCTCACCGTATCCTCTGTCTTCCAGCCAGCAGTCAAGAAAATGCAGAAAAACTAGAATGTTGGTAACCATAAAAACACAGCTTCTGGTGTGTTAATTAGTCATGTTCCTATAATTTAGACACAGAAATGACCATTTATGAATTTATTCACTATGTATATGGAGTACTGCTAATTTTTTCTTTTGTTAACAAAAAGGTTATTTAGAATTATTTAAAAACCAGATTAACGCTTCATTTAATCCAATTGTAAGCCTGCAGAGTAGTTATATATTTACTTCTTAAATTTACCGAATTTGAGAGTGAGGGGAAGACACTGAAGAAAACAGCCATAAAGAGAGAAGAAGGGTAGTGGGTGCTGAGAGAGAGATATCACCTCCTCCCTCGGATGGCACTTCTGGCTGTCTTCACTAGTGTCCATGTGTTATCAAATCACTGGGACAACTTCCCCTAAGTCCCATTGCCTACTGATTAATGCTCCATTCTCATTAAAGTGTAACCTTGTGTATAAAATAAATTTAACATCAGGATCCTTCTGACATTATAGATTATGAGTGTAGTATGCCTCATCACTATTAAGATATGTCCTGCCCAAAGATATGTCCGGGTCCTAATCTCTGGACCCTGGGAATACTACCTTATGGTAAAATATGTGATTAAGTAAGGATCTCGTGAGGAGATGCTTATCCTGGTCAGCCCCAAATCCCTAATAAGTGTCCTTATAAGAGTGAGGCCAAGGGAGGTAATTCCCAGGTGGCGCAGTGGTTGAGAATCCGCCTGCCAATGCAGGGGACATGGGTTCGAGCCCTGGTCCGGGAAGATCCCACATGCTGCGGAGCAACTAAGCCCGCGCGCCACAACTACTGAGCCTGCGCTCTAGAGCCCACGAGTCACAACTACTGAGCCCGCGTGCTGCAACTACTGAAGCCCGCGTGCCTAGAGCCCGTGCTCTGCAACAAGAGAAGCCACTGCAAAGAGAAGCCCGCCCACCACACCAAAGAGTAGCCCCTGCTAGAGGGAAATAGAGAAGCCCACGTGCAGCAACGAAGACCCAACGCAGCCAAAATAAATAAATAAATAATTTTTAAAAAAGCACCTACTGTATGCCAGGTGCTAAAAAAAAAGAAAAAAAAGAGTGAGGCCAAGGGAGATTTGACAGAGAGAAGAGGAAGTAAAGTGACCGTGGAGGCAGAGATTGAAGTTACATGGCCACAGGTCCCTCACTAGAGTCTGTACACTAGAGAGTACAGCCCTGTTGACACCTTGATTTCAGACTTCAGGCCTGTCCAGAACTGTGAGAAAGTGAATCTCTGTTGTTTTAGGCAAACATTGTAGTGATTTGTTATACAGCCTCAGGAAACGAACACAAGTGATTGAATACTTGAAGAAATTTGCTAAGACAACAATGAGAAAAGACTAGTTGATGAATCTACCCACTTCTTTCACAATAAGCCATTATTAAAATAACTTTTATTGGGACAATAATCTTGAATTCATTGCCTCTGTGGTATATTTACAAAGCTGATATAACAAGACATATAGAAAAGGCATATGTATCATGGAATATTGAATGTATGAAGTATGTCTGTATATGTGTGCGTGTGTGTATTTTAGGGAGGAAGAAAGATGACATGGATGTAGGAATGTCCGTAATCCTGAATTCATGCTAGTCAGAGGACTACTGCTTCACTTATGTAGCTAGTGTCTCAAGTGCAGTTGTGGCAACAGTATTTCCAGGTTATTTTTGAAAGGACATCATGGTTTAACTGCTGTAAGTGTTCATGAAATGTTGAGAATATAAATATAACTGAAGTTGAAATTAAGGGAGCATTTCAGTGACCACAGGATTATCGATATTTTTTTATCACTTTCCAAACATTGTGGAACTGTCATGAATAAACAAACACTTAGTATATAAACACCCACTTGCATTAGTGGCAAATATCGCCAGAACTGTCAGGGATATGTACAAAGCTAGGTAAACAGAGTGCAATGCTTTTTACATGCTTAGAATCTAAACAGAACATGTTTAGAGGAAAAAGTGTAAAGACACGTTTTAAGAAATACCGGTTACAATAGAGTACGTATCAGTGGAACACAAGCTTAATTGAAATAGTCTATGGCTTGCAGAGAAGGAATATGTTCCGGAAAAATCAAACAGGGTGAAACCAGTATCCATCTACTATTATTTTTTAAAGTTTAATGAAGAATTTTGAAAGATTTAGCAATTGAGAAAAAGTAAGCATGTTGATCTCAGAACAGTATTTTAGGCAAATAATTAAGGCAAAATATACACATATGTGCATATATATGGATATATGTATAAACATATTTCAAAAAATAATTCAAATGTTAATTTGAATAAATTCTGTGAAAATTTCTATTTACCGTATGAAGAGCCTACCATAGAGAAAATTGTGCTGAATATGTTTTTTAATCTTACAGATTTTCCCTCATTTCTAGAATGAATATAATCTTGGCAGCAATGGAAATGAAATCTTTTATTTATTTATTTATTTATTTATTTATGGCTGTGTTGGGTCTTCGTTTCTGTGCGAGGGCTTTCTCTAGTTGCGGCAAGCGGGGGCCACTCTTCATCGCGGTGCGCGGGCCTCTCACTATCGCGGCCTCTCTTGTTGCGGAGCACAGGCTCCAGACGTGCAGGCTCAGTAGCTGTGGCTCACGGGCCTAGTTGCTCCGTGTCATGTGGGATCCTCCCAGACCAGGGCTCGAACCCGTGTCCCCTGCATTGGCAGGCAGATTCTCAACCACTGCGCCACCAGGGAAGCCCTGAAATCTTTAATAGGGGAAAACGTTCACATGAATATCAAGAATTTAAACCTTGCTTAAATCAACAACATATCCCAAATGGCACGTTAAGACTCCTAGGCAGTACTATGACTCTTCCCCTGCATATGAGTCCCTTCCTTCCCAAAGAAATATTTGTCATGCTTTCTTTTTATTTTTTCTTCTCATACTTCTTGTTTGTTTTTTCCTCCATTTTTATTTTTCATTATGAACTTGCTCATGCTTCATTGAGAAAATAGCAAAAAGAAACCTAGAATTCCTTCATTTTCCCATTACCATGTCTATACTATTTCTTTAACCATTTCTGTACCCATGCCCTTAGTCTTGTGTTTAATGGATGAAGTAGCCTTTGTCCCATCATAGTTCAACACTCGCATTTGTGCTCCAGATCCTGTATTTTTGACATCTCTTCTGCAATTTCTTTGCCTTTCATTTGCATCATTTATTTATCCCTCTCTATTAGATAATTTCCATAAGATTTCCCCATACTTTAGTGTCTTCTATTTTAAAGAAAAAAATCTTTGCTCTTACCTCTATTCAATAAACAGCCAGCCATTTCTTCGCTTTCTGGCATGACGAAAATTCCTAGAAAGAATTTTCAATTAAGTACAGCCATCAGGCCACTAAATAAGACTTTTCTCCCCACAACTCCACAGTGAGTTAAATATCTCTCTTTAAAATCACCAGTGGACTACATGTGACCAAATCCAATAGTATTTCTTTGAATTTATCTTACTTATATGTTTGGAAATATTCAACACAGGTGTTCATCCCGCTTCTTAAAACATCCTTCTTTCTTGGCCTTGTCACAATGTGCACCTAGTTTTCCATGTCACTTAAATGACCCCATCTTCTCAGTCTTTGCTAGTTCCACCTCTTTTGATTGATATCTAATTCACCCTGTAACTCTTCTCATATCATTTCTTTCATGAACTTTTAAACATGAATAATCTTATGTAAAACATTTATATTTTAGCCCCAATCTATTCTCTGAACTCTAAACTATTTACATGGTAGCTCAACTTAGTATGTTCCAATTATGAGTATGTCAAAATTAACATATACAAAATACATTCTTGCTATAAGACTGTACCTTAGCAGTGCCTCACTTCTCAGTATACAGCACTCTATTTCACAGGTTATTCCTAGGAATACCTAAAGACCTAGAAGTTACCCTTGATTCCTCTCTTTTGCTCAATGCTCAAATCCCATGCAAAGATTCGAGAGGCTTGGAGATTTCTGAACGGGCTCACAAGAATTCACGGAGATACTCATGTAAGACTTCTAATGATGACAAAGCGAATGCAGGCAAACATTGGAGGGACATCCAAGCACAGATTCCCTAGGGTTCTTATGTGCACAAGGATACATTTTTTTTTTTTTCTCTGAATTTAAGTGTCAAGATTTGTCTGACAAATTATGGTTTCAGGACAGTTCAAGGCGGGAGTTCACAGCAGGGTCATTTATGCCTCTTTGGTCATAGAGCTAAACTAGGCTGTCTAACCAATCAGTCAAGTGAAAGCCACTAATAAAAAAACAGCCATGGGTGCTCCCAGGGAATTTCAAACTATAAAAAAGACATCATAAATCATTTGTTAGTTATTTAGTTAGCTGCCCTTATTTTTGCACAAGTGTCAAACCAGACATTCAGGCGTCCCTGGAGATAAGAATAGACCTGTCCAGGGCTTCCCTGGTGGCGCAGTGGTTGAGAATCTGCCTGCCAATGCAGGGGACACGGGTTCGAGCCCTGGTCTGGGAAGATCCCACATGCCGCGGAGCAACTAGGCCCGTGAGCCACAATTACTGAGCCTGCGCGTCTGGAGCCTGTGCTCCACAACAAGAGAGGCCACGATAGTGAGAGGCCCGCGCATCGCGATGAAGAGTGGCCCCCGCTTGCCGCAACTGGAGAAAGCCCTCGCACAGAAACGAAGACCCAACACAGCCATAAATAAATAAATAAATAAATTTAAAATTAAAAAAAAAAAAGAATAGACCTGTCCCATTTCATCCATAAAATTACTCTCTCATATCTACCCATCCTACAGGAAATTCTGTTGACTTCTATATGTAAGATATATCCCCGTTTTCCCTGCTAATAACTTGGTCCAAAATACTAACTTTTAAAATTCAGGTAGTGTCAATTGCCACTTAACTTATCCCAGTGTACACAGTTTTCTCCCACCCCATAATGCATTCTTCACAAAGCAGCAATTGGAAATATTTAAAAGTAAAAATCAAATCATGTCTCTCCCCCCATTAAAATGTTCTAATGTTCCTCCACTTTACCAAGTGAACATTTCTCTAAGTTTCTTATAAATTTTAAAATACTTTATGATTATAACAACCCTATAACAACCTTCTTCTATAAAGAAGGTGCTCTTATTCTTCCTATACTAATATTGAGGAAACTGAGCCACAGAGAGATTTAAAAACTTACTCAAAGTCACACAGGTTGTAAGCATTGGAGCTAGGAGTTGAATTCAACAAGTCTGTGTCTGAAGGCCATGCCATTAAGCAGTAGGCTATGTTTTCTCTTGATTACTTGATTATATTCATAGAAAATAAAGCCACTGTGCATGCTTCATATACAGTAGCGTAATACAGAACACTAGTTTAAATCCTTAAAAGAAAAATAAGGATACTCCGCCTTCTTTTCTTACTGCTTAAAGCTGTCTAGTAAAATTTTATGTCTTAATCAAGTTAGGTCTCACAGGCACAATAATATATGAATTTCACCCTTTATTCGGGAAATTCGAGCTTCATCTTAGGTTGAATTCCCTTCGGAAACAAATGATAGGCTGTGGTTTTGTATTTTTAAAAGCTTAGGCTATTTGAGTGCCACTACTGTTCACCACTATGAACAGGGCATGGTCAAGCAGACACCCTGTCACAGTTAAAATACATAATTGTCCTTTTTTTTAAAAAAAAAAATACTTCTGCATCTTTAGTTTCATCACATCCAATTAACAGAGTATATCTTGCCGTAGAATCATTCACCATTCTTGTCTTTGGTTCTCTAGGTGAGGTGACAACCAAGACACTAATATTGTCAAAGTCAGTCATGGAAGAAAGTGTAGAAAAGTTCAATACGATTTTGAAATAAAATGAGATATTCTTGAAACTTAGTGAGGCAAAGGTTTTTTAAAGCCATTTTTTGCCCTTTAAAGTGTTCACATTGTGAATTAACCACATTATTACTAGGCGAGATAGGGGAATCTCATTTGATACACTTCATTGTATTTTATATTAAAATTCAGGGGCTCTGAGGCTTTTAATGCATAGAAATGTAGCAGAATTTACATCTTCTACTTTAATAATCAGCCATGTTATTGTCTGTTACCCTTTGCTGATTCCAGTGTCAGAAACAATACTTCTATCTATGTCTCAAACTGAATTCATATATGACTTAGGGTACACATGAAATTTTGCACAATCTTGCTTTAGCAAGTATAAAATAAATAGAACTCAAACAACAAAGCAATTAATTGAATATAATTTAATAACACAGGTAACTTTTCTCCACAAAATTTTGACACATACTTCATTATGGCAAAATATTTATATATAGATAAATATATTTGAAGTGTATGTCAACATGTATCTCTCTATATATACATCTATATATATAGATAGATATCTATATCTATTTTATTCCTGAAAAAATATTAGGATAACTTTTATTTTTAAAAAAATTCACTGTAGTTTATAGTTGAAAATGTTCATTCCTGGGAACAAGGTAAACACTTTTAGTAATAATTTTTATTGAATTTGAATAATGAAAACCATAAAATGACAGTGTAGGTCCAGAAAGCTGTACTTGCAAGTAAATTCAGTTCTGATTTGTCACTATTAAAGCATCTCTCCGAGTAGGATGAGGCTCTTCAAATAGGTTCTTTGTGGGGAAAGGAAATACAAACATCATTAATCTTTATCTTTGTGTTTACTTTTAAGGAGTAAATATTTTAAGCACGATGCTATGATTTTTATGTGATTTAAAAAGTTGATTTGAAAATTCTGCTGTAAAAATACCATTGGCAAACTGCTTTGAAAATAGCAACAGTGTTAAGTGCCCTATGTGATATCGAAACTCTATAAATCAGTCACAATTAAAACACTCTGGTATTGGTCAGGACACACAAATACATCGATAAACAAAATAGATAATCCAGGGATAGACTCAAAGAGTGAAGTTGGCTTACGAATATTTGATAGTTCAAATACAGAGAAAGATGGACACTTTAGTAAATACTCATAAGCTATTTTGGTATCCATTTTGGGAAAAATCAAAGTGCTTACCTAACATTATACCCAAACTGAACTAATGGCACTTCCAATGTAAATGTTTAAAGACACTTTTAAATAACTATAGAAAAATCAGGAGACTATTTTAAAAATCATTTTGGGTATTGCAGATCTTGAGAAAATTTCCCAAGATCAGGGAAAACGTCAGGATTCATAAAGAAGACATATTTAAGTATATGACATGAAACTCAAGTGAAACAAAAGATACTGTAAATCAAGTAAAAAAATCAAGTGACAGACTGGCTACAGAGTATTTTCAACATAAGTAATCAAAGAGTTCTTAAAATTAAGATTAATAAAATTACTAATAGAAAAATAAGTAAAAAGTTATGAACAAAATCTGGCACACATACACAAGAAATACAAATTGTTAGTTAACATATAAAATGATTAGCTTTACTAGTAATTAGGGATATAAAACTTGGAAAAATAAAACTCCATTCCTCCCATTTGGCAAGCATTTAAAAGACTTAAAAATCTAGAACTGGAGAAAGTGTTGGGTAAAGACAGTGTCTTCCAGTAGTAGTAGAATTGCGAATTGATGGCTAAATTTTTTTTTTCGGACACAGGTTTGTTTGTCTTTACCAATAATTTAAAAAATCTATAAACTCAACTAAGCAATTCTCTTCTGGAAAACTAGCATATGTGCATAAATGAGAATATGAAAGATTGATTATTGTAAGAACAAAATTTTCAAACAACCTTAATGTCTGTCAAAAGTGAGAAATGTATTTAAACATTGGTACATCCATGATATGGAAGTTCATGCATCCATTTAATGTGTGTATATTTAGAATCAGCAATATGGGGAGATCTCAGCTACACACTGATGAATGGGAGTAGGCATAGTACACGTACAGTGTTATTTCATTAAAATTATCTCAGCCTGTGTGTCTCTGAATAAATCTGTATGTGTAATAAATGCATAGAAAATTATGTCAAGTGCAAAATGCAACTGAAGAAATTTTTACATTGCTATTGCTTAAGTTGTGATTAATTTCCATAATCACTCCCTACATGTGTGGTTATACATTTTTAGTCTATCGAAGAAAACCTATAAATTATAATTCATGCACTTGTGTAAGAACTAAGTTTCTGGACATTTTGTAATAATTTCTAAACATTGAGCGTTTACTCTGTGACAGGCATTGTACTGAGAATTAAATTTTAATCCTCATCATTTCCTATGAAATATATTTCACTATTAGGATTATACAAATCAGAAACTGAAGTTGATGAAATAACAGGTCTAAGGCCATACTACTAACAAGTGATATTCAGCATGAAGCCGTCTCTGGTTTTGAAGGGCACCCGACAAATGCACTTGATGTTACCTCTTATAACGCCTGTGCCCAACTTTCTTTACTCTGTTCCACCTCTGTCCTCTCATATTTTTTGAAAACAGCAAACCTAAAAATATGGAATTCATTTAATAAATTGTAAAAAAACTAAAAAAGTGAGTGAATAGTTCCAGAATAATGTCTTAGAGTCTGTCACTTTTATTTTGAATAAACAACTTATTAGGGAATATGTAAGGCATAATATCCATTATAGAGGTTCACATAGACACACACAAGCATCACGATCACCACTTCCACCAAACTGGATGCATTTCGTCCGTATTTATAATGTTTTTCATCATTGTTCTTGCATTACATGTGAAATATAAATTAGTAAATACATAGATAAATATAAATACTTAATTGTTACATTTAATCTCCCTTGAATCAGCATTAGTCAATCACTAAAGCCCTCATATATGATTGGAATAAATCTTCAGATTTGTATGTGTGTTTCTTTTCTAGCGATATATAAGTATTTACAGTCTCCTTGATTATTTTGGGCTTAACAGTTACATTTCTGTACATATCACAGTCGTCTGCTTTTAGAGAATACTCTTTAAGTAGTGACTGATAGTTTTCATGCCCAATCTTTCTCTTCTTTTTTTTTTTTTTTTGGTTACATTTTCCCCTAAATAAACTCTCTTTTTGCTGCATCATTTCTTTTTGTTTAAATTTCTTTATGTTCTCATATTCCTCCCTCATATTTGCCTCCATGCCAGAATGCTCAACATATTGAGAAAGCCTACATTTGATATTTCTCAACCAGCAGTTTAGCAGGCATTAGGATTTCCACTGTGCAATTCAATCTCACTTCCTTCATGATTTCCCTCTGTGGTGGAAGTGACACTTTCCTTCATTTCAGGTAACTAATATTCACTTTACATCCATTATGGTAGTTGTATGACGTATAGTATTACCATTTCCTGCTAGGATAAAATGATGCATAGTGAACGTATTTTTAAACTGTTATGGGCATTCAGAAGTTTCGAGTGTTAGTATTTCACAGAATTTTTAAGTGTAGTTGACTTTATGTCTAAATATAAATTTCACTTTTTTTGTAAAATTACATATATCTTTAGTGTAATTAGTACTTTTTGTTAAGGAAAATGCCCTAAAGATTAAGAATTTTAAAGGCACTGGCTAATGTATTTATATTGTAGTGCATTTGAATTTGTTATTATCTGCATTATCTCTTAGGAAGAGAACTTGAAGTATATAAAGATTAGAACAGAAGGGAGAAATACCGTTCTAAAAATATTTTAATTCTCTTCTCTCTGGCCCTTCTGTATTTTCCTTCCTGGCCTGTTCTCACTCTTTTCACTCACTCAAATACACTTAAAAACACATCTAGAGACTCACACATAGGCACAGCAAAGCAATATGTTTTAATGAGAGTACATATACAAATACATATACATATATGTATACATATATAAATATATTTATGTGTGTCTTGTTAACTCTCTAAAGATCTAGAATTTAAATTGTAGCTAATTATGCTAGAATAACAAAATATATCAAATTACAGGAAGCCAATTGAGTTATTGAGAAAGCTGGTTTTCATTTAACATGATTTTGTAAATGATTTTGTAATTGCAGTGTAAGAACAACCTTTAGGCTTTGCATTCCATCACTTTTTTTTTTTTTTTTTTGGTCTGTGTCTCCCATTCACACACACTTCAGCTCTTCTCACCTTAGAATGGTGTAATGAATGGACCTTCGACTATGAAGTTAACATAGATCAAGTTTGTGGTTCAGCTCTGACCCTGCTAGCTGTGTGATACTATGTAAGTTATTTCAGTTGGCTGATCCTCAGTTACTCCTTTTTCTAACAACAAAAACATTGTATTACATAACAAAATACAAGATTTTAGCATATGGTAGAATAAACACTTATTTTCTTTCTCTAATTATGTATCCATTTAGTTTTCTACAGAGAGTAATATATGACATTTCTTCCATATATCTGGACTGGTTGAAGAAAAGCATGAAGGAGAGCTGAGAATTTTAGAGGATTATACAACATTTATATAAACTCGTATATTTATGTACTTATTCGTCCGTTCATCCATTCGAAAATGTATTGAGTATGGATTACACACTGTTCTAATAACCATGAATACAAGATAGGGACAGTTCTTGTCCTCTTTCATCTGCCATGAAAGTAGACACCGAGTTCAAGTCTTTGAAGAAAACTAAGTTACTTCAGAGTTTGTGATGAACAATATGTTATAGTTTGAATTGTTATCATTTTATACCATATAAGGTATTAGAAATGAAGTAAATCTGTATTATCCTTTGACATTATTAAAATTATATTATATTATATTAAATTTTCATTTGCAATAGTTTTAGGAAACAAAGTGATTCAATTTTAAAACAACACCAAAAATCAGTATCTATTATTTTTGATAGAGAAATAGATAAGTGGACATTTACCAAACTGATTGATACAGATAAGGTTTTCATGTAACTTTATGAATTTGTAATCTCTAGGCCTGTATTAGGTCTTTTTACAAATGTCTAATCAAGAGTAAATGTTACATTCATGTAGCATCTGATGTCTGAGAAGCCCTTCAAATGGGGTGTGTGTGCAATAATAGAATATCAGTTGCATGCTTTCAACATTTCCTTGATCACAATGACATAATACTACACACACACACACACACACACACACACACACTCACACACACATACCCTAATTCTGTTTTTAAAAATTAAAAGCAATAAATTCTATCAAGCTTATTTCCCATAAGTTTTTAAGGTGAAATTGAAAACAAATTTTATTGTCAGAGTAAGGGGTTAAAGGGTTAAAGACTAACTTATCATTTGTAGCATTTAAAGTTTTTATAATATCTTTAACGTGATAACTGAATACTTGAATCCAGGAGACACACACACACACACACACACACATTGCATCTGCAAATTTCTAGCTACGAGTCTTCAATCAAGACTGGAAATACTCCTACTCCAAGCATAACTTATGTTGATATTGACCAATTTTTATATTGATTATCCAAACAGTCTTTGGTTTGTTTTTTAGTAGCCATGCACAAAGATAGCCCTGATTACTGAAAAATGGAGTCATTATTCATCCTTGAAACAGACTTCTTCTGAGGACATACATACATTCCCTACCTCAACAACCTATTATTTGCATTAGCAGAATTAATGTGTGGACTAATGTCTCTGGATCAATAATAATCTTTTGTATTATTATAATATTGAATTACATTGTGAAACATGTATCAGACTAAGTGCATTCATTCACCATCAGGTATGAGAAAGTTAGAAGGTTGAAGAGTGGAGATTGAGAGGTGGATGAAGAGAGAGAGGGGGGTTAAGATCTTACAGATGTTTCAAAGTCATGATTTCAGAACAACTGAAACCAAGGTATTGTAATTTAATAAAATCTAGGTCTTCCTTCCCATTATTGATTTAAAACACACAGATATATACACATACAATACTGAGGCAACTTTCACTTCTTTGATCTAACTGAATCAATATAGCCTTTACAATTTCTTCTTCTATCATACCATAACTTTTGTTTTAATTGCAACAAACAAACCAATATAAAGCTGCCATTCAGTACTCATAATACAGCTTTAGAAGAATCAATTTTGCTATTATTCCAAGTTAGCGAGTAAAGATAGTAAAAACTAATCAATTACTGTTGTTAACTGTGCCTACCCGATTCTGCTGCCATTTTATCTACGGTAGGAATCTTATCCACACTTCAATATGTAGAAAGATTTTCAACGGGATTTGTTTCACCTATGCTTAATAATTGGATAAGTTTAACACCAAAAACAAATTGTATATCTAGATGGTGAATTTGGTGGCAGTAAGGTACAAAAGACAAAATGCCTGGGACAATAAAGGAGATGACTTTATTCAGACTATTGCAATAAGGAAAATGTTCATTATTAAAAGTATCTACAAGAAAAGGAGAGTAACCTGGGGTTTTATAGATGCAGGTAAACAAGAGAGCCATCATTGAGTCTTAAGGAAGGATTGAGACTGGTCTTAACTGAGTCATTGAGGGAAGGTGAAGGCAGGTCTTCTCCTGGGATATGAGAGAGCAGCAGACTGACCTTTTTGAAATTAGCTGTTTCTGGGATCGCACTGGGATGAGATTTTCCAACCATCACTTTTTTCAGGGAGTATAAGACTCAGATGAAATGCAACATTGTCTATTTTCTTTTTTATCAAGAGAATAAACATGATTTGTCACTGAACAGGTCAGAGGCAAAATTAAATCTCTAGAGTAGAGTGAGGCAGGATTTAAGACAGTTTCTGCAGAATTCTTGTTGAAGTTTGTTCCATAACACTAGTTGGACCATCTGTTGAATGGTGATTGTAAAGACCAAGGTTTTATTTATTTGTTTGTTTGTTTGTTGTTTGTTTTAGGGTCTTGGAGATCAGGCATCTAAAAGAGAGATGACCAAAATGAAAAAAGAGAAATGTTAACATAAGAGGTGTATTAGAGTCCCAGAGTTAACCGTGAAGATACCAGTACTGTGGATTTAAAGAGGTCTATAAAGGAAAATCTTTCAGTTAGTTTTGTAGCACGAGTGCTTGAGTTTCTTGAAAGTTTCAAGCTAGAATGTCAAGCTCTTGGTCATGTTGTCCAAAGTCTTGTTTACCTCTTATATAAGGACCTACATGATCCGAACGTCTCATCCGACTTCCATAGTGGCCCGGTCACAGCTTGTCCATAGCAAAGTTGGCCCATCCAGGGTTTGCTTTGGGGGCGGTCATGTGGTGGAAGTCATTGAGTTTCATTCAGTTCACAGAGCTTGTTCAGATTCACAGGATAAGAGGGCCAGCCGCAAGGAAACCTGGAGTCCAAATGTGGATCTGAGAAGCCAGTTTTTAGATCTCAGTGATGCTGAGTCAGGCAGGAGGAAGGAAAATTGGAAAAGTTAGATTGGAGAGATGTAGCCAAAGAACTGAAAATTTGCTAAGGATGAACAATTTGGGCAAGGTAACAAGATCCAGTACTGTTGTCTTGCAATAAGGTAACAAAATTGTTTTTTTTTTTCCAGGGAAGGAGGTAATGAGTCAATTAAATTTTATCCAGATAAGACAGAATTTGTGTATCCATCAGTTACTTGTCATTTACAAAAAGGTACAACATTGTTTAAAGACTATGCATAGGGTTTCAAACTGCTAACTGGGAAGGGCGTGCTATAGAAGATGCATAGTTTTCCACTTAAACACAAAATTTCACTCTACAATTACTCCTCTTTTGACCAAAAATAATCTCAAAGAGAGATTGTTCTTTATTATAAAATATGATTGGTGTCATTAGATTAGGCCTAACCATTTATGTAGGACAGCCAAGAATGGTAATTTACTATATAGACATTCATAAGTTTCTTTTGCTGGAAGATTTCAGAAGGAATCTCAGATTGGACTTTTAAAAGCATCTTGAGGCTAAGAAACCACGCCATAAACTCTCCATCAGAGTTTACCTGTGGCTCTTGTAAGTGTGGGCAAATTTCTCTCTCCTCGGTGACTCTAAAGTATGCTAGGATTCTTGAGCTTCCCAAAAAATAAAAATAAAAAAATCATCTTTACTCATTTGAAAGACTGAAAACTCTGTAAGCCAGATACCAGGCCAATTTTCCCAAAAGGACTTTGTAAGCACTGGTTCCATAAATTTAAGCTTACTTTCCTAAGTGTTTGCTCATATCTGATTATATTAGCATTATTCTCAGATATGGCATTCCAGGGAAGGACTTGGTTACTTAAGCAATATTTCCAACTATATCCTGGTACAAAGGAGGACAGATTCTTATTGAACTCAATGTAAATAATTATATTGCCATGAAAATAATAATACTGAATAAGGGTTTCCAAATTCTGGAGAGTCATACAGGGAAAAAAATATATATAACTTACAAATACTCATTTCTGTTTTACAAAGTATATTCTACTTAAATATTATGTTATAGATTGTTTAAGAGAAAGGGAGGGATTTCTTATATGTCCAGAAAATAAAACATGAAAACATCAACAGTATACCAAACAAAAACTACAATCGTATGTCATTAGTTTACTCAAAATTACTGCAGATGTGAATAAAATAGTCAGTTTGCATTTTGGGGTCTGTTTTTTGCTTCCTTTTGGTTTAGCATATTGTGATTTCAGATACTGAATACTACAAAAGGCATTTTACTAATGCCTGGGTAATCCATTAGCTCAAATTATATTAATTTAATGTTCAGGAGTAAAATAAATGGAAATCATTAGCATGATCAGCATGTTGGTATTGTTTAGAGACTAAAGTGCAATTTGTGTAAGAAAATAGGAACTGGGCTTCCCTGGTGGCGCAGTGGTTGAGAATCTGCCTGCTAATGCAGGGGACACGGGTTCGAGCCCTGGTCTGGGAAGATCCCACATGCCACGGAGCAGCTGGGCCCGTGAGCCACAACTACTGAGCCTGCGCGTCTGGAGCCTGTGCCCCGCAACGGGAGGGGCCGCAATAGTGAAAGGCCCACGCACCGCGATGAAGAGTGGCCCCCACTTGCCGTAACTAGAGAAAGCCCTCGCACAAACCGAAGACCCAACACAGCCAAAAATAAATAAATAAATAAATAAAGTAGCTATAAAATAAAAAAAAAAAAAAAAAAAGAAAATAGGAACTACAGGAAAAAATGCTATCCATTCTGGTTTTAATTGACAGCTCCCAGTTATTTGAATGCCAGAACCTGTTTTTAAGTGCTTCAATTTACATATCTTCATGTGAACTCAGTGCTCATAAAAGGCAAGAAATTGACAGCCTCAGAGAACCCATCTCCAGCTTGACCCCCTGAGCCATTACAATAGAAGCCAAGCAGTCTCCTCAAGCTTGCATAAAGTGTGGTCCATGCGTGTCCACCATCAGGAAGAGAACCCTCATCCAATCATGTTGGCCCCCAAATCTCAGACTTCCAGGCTCAGAAGCTTGAGAAATAAATTTCTGTTGTTTATAAGCTACCTAGCCTGTGGTGTTTTGTTATAGAAGCTCAAAGGGACTAAGACAGATAGATACATTATTACTTGAATGTAAGGCATATCTTTAAACATGTTACAGTTATCCTATCACAGAACAAGATAGCTAAGAAGAGAATGACTTTCTTGCCAATGAAACTCTTGAAGCAACTCTTTCAGCACAAGATACTCAGTGATATCTTAAAAATATTTTCTGCATGTCATGGGAAATTAAACTAGATAGGTAAACTCTAGGTCCATTTTCAAAATGAATCTAATAATTTGTTAAATTAATTAATTTAACAAATATAATTTGGTAAGTTAAACCATTAATTCAAAATATTACTCAAGCCTTTATTAAGTAAATGCCTGAAGATATGAAATAATGATGATATATTTCCTTTCAAACCAGTAAGGTTTTCTATCTGGTGTTTGTATGTGAATCTAATTTACAATTTCTTAACAAATTTCATTCTATCAAAGGAAAAAAAAAAACAAAACTTTTTACTCCATTCTTTACTTCTTCGTTGGACTTTTTTTCTTTTGACAATGTTAAAATGTATCTGAGCCCTGTGATGGTTGACAAATCCCCCATCTTTTTGCCATCCAAGAAAGGGCAGCCCTGCTCTTGAAATAAGTAGTTTTATTTGATATGTTTCATGGAAGATTTTTCACCATGGAAATCTATAACCCTCTTTCCATACTGTGGGATTGTTACCAGTTAGCTGGCTCCTTTTTCTCTTGCATTATGATTTGTCCATAACCTTGAATCCTCCAATAGAATGTCAAAAGAATTGCTGTGTGTGACTTCCAGACCAGGAATTTAAGATGTAATCATACCTTCTCTTCCCTTCCCCACCACCCACCTCCCCCCCCCCCTTTTTGTTTTCTGCCTGGATGCAGATGATGATAGACATGGACAGAGCCAATGAGAGAAGAGTCCCTGAATCACTTCTTGGAGAGCCAGCCACTCGACAACTAACTAACTGACAAACTAACACCCATTTGGATCATTACATGAATACAAAATAAACTTGTCTTGTTGGTCTGCTGAAAATTGTTACATCTTAACTGAAACATTTCTTACATATACTAATGATGAGAATGTTAATTCTAGGCTACTGTGAATCCCCCCTTCTCTATGAACCTGACTTACATCCCTGGATCAGACATGTAAATCTGACAACGTAAGATGTATTCTCTTCTCTCAAACTGCATTCTATTGCAGTAGATTTCTTTACCATTCTTTACCACACATGCAAATTGATTCATCTGTTGGTCTAAATCTGAGGGCTATCAGAGATTAGGTAGAATATTATATTTGACTTTTCCAGGTTGTAGAGAACAAAGCTATGTCATATACCTTCAAGTGATAGGAATTTTGATTTATAAGAATAAATGGAGGACTTCCCTTGTGGTGCAGTGGTTAAGAATCCACCTGCCAATGCAGTGGACGTGGGTTCGTGCCCTTGTCCAGGAAGATCCCACATGCCACAGAGCAACTAAGCCTGTGAGCCGCAACTACTGAGCCTGCGTGCTGCAACTACTGAAGCCCGCGAACCTTCTTGTTGTCCGTGCTCCGCAACAAGAGAAGCTACCGCAATGAGAAGCCCACGCACTGCAACAAAGAGTAGCCCCCCTGGCCGCAACTAAAGAAAGCCTGTGCCCAGCAACGAAGACCCAGCGCACCAAAAATTAATTAGTTAATATTAATTAAAAAAAATAAATGGAGACATAAGGAAGCATGAAAAACTAATTAGCAGTTGTATAATTAAACTTCCTGGTAATTGGACTATCATTAGAATTTCACTAGCGCATCATAATTTTATTCTCTGAGAACGGCTCATAATTGCTCTACTCTAGTGCACTGGTACCCACCTGGTCACATTCCATACCTTCTAAAAGATTTCCTCTGTTGGAAGACCTAAAGGTATTAAATCCTGTCAAAGAGATGCTGATAACCAGAGATATAGGACATCACCGTATATGTTTGGTTTTTTTTTTTTGTAGCTTGTGCTCTTCTGTCCTACAAATCTTTGAGGTATCATTATTTCTATCTCAGTATACTGCTATACTGTCAATTCTCACCCCTTTGTAACTCCTTTGTGCCTATGACTCATTAAAAGTCTGATTTGATTCATTAGTCACTAAGCAATATCAAATGCTTATTATATATTATTAGTGGTTTTAAATGTTTAGAGATAATCTCTAAGTTAGACAAGTTAATAATATTTTCCTTATTTTAGAGATGATAAAAGTGAAATGCAAAGAAGTTAAATAACTTGCCCAAGATCACATAGCTAGTAAGCAATGAAGACAGACTAGAACTTAAACACTACTCGATATTATTTTTCACAATCTACCCCATTGACCCCTGGGCAAATGAGAAATGGCGGTCTGGCTTAGGTGTTAATTTCCGACTCCATTAGTGGATCATCCTATGCATAGCATGGAAACTTCTTATGAAGTAAAGACAGGATATTTGTCTCAGAAGATTTACTATACCAGAATGACCCAATTACTGTATGTTGTCCAGGTTCAACATCAGACGTATCAATTGTTTCTCTGTCTCTGTATCTTTGTCTCTCCCCTTCTCTCCTTCCTTTCCTCCCTCCCTTCCCGATCCGTAACTTTGTCTCTTATTTTAACGCTCTTTGCAGCTACATCCCCACTATAAATACTCATATATTATTTAAGTAAATGCATATTTTATAGTATAATAATTAAAGACAGATAATGACAATTACCTGCTCTTTTATTTTAAGTTTGAAGAATATTGACACCAAAGGAAATAATTTAAATTTGCGAACTTGCCATTATAATATAATGATGGTACCAATATAGAGTCCAGTACTACACTATAATTGAGAATCATAAAACTCTATAGGAATATTATATTGCAAACAGCTCTAAGTTTTTAAAAAAGGGTAAATTAGAAGAATTTTTGGATTTTTAGAAGATAAGACAGAC
This sequence comes from Balaenoptera acutorostrata, assembly GCF_949987535.1. Classification (NCBI taxonomy): domain Eukaryota; kingdom Metazoa; phylum Chordata; class Mammalia; order Artiodactyla; family Balaenopteridae; genus Balaenoptera; species Balaenoptera acutorostrata. The sequence continues at coordinate 132,636,762 of NC_080068.1, read as the reverse complement.
AAAAAATAACTTGTTCACACTTTACGTGAACATATATTACTTAGGTTATTTTCCATTTGCCACTTTTTAAAAATCCAAACTATTGCTGTACAAATGTGTGAATTGATAGCTAGTATTTAATATTAAAAAGATCTGTAATTTGTCACATTGGGCTATTCTTTATACATATATTTGTGTTGCACCATGTCATAAAACAACAAGATTTTCTCCAGTTTGACACATCAGAAATGCAATTTAATTCTGTCAAAAGAAGTACAGGGAAGGAATAGCTATTTTTTGTTTCACAGCATGAACAATACAGAAGTTGCTTTTTTAGTTAAGTCAAATAATTTTATTAACTGAGAGCATGAAATGCTGGGAAAAAAATAACAGTGACAAATTACTTTACTCTTCCAATATTCTATGCTCTATGCTTGGAATCTTCAATGAGATTTTTTTTCAGAGTAAAACAGTTTGTTTATGCTTTTACAGAGAAAACAAAATTAGCAGATTTACAAGTGTCAATTAATACTGTCTCAAATGTTCTATCACATCACTGAATTAAGACATTAATAATTACATAGTAAGTGGCATTATTATATGATTATTATTTTTTAAAAATACTAAAATATGTATCATAAATTCCAGTTTCTGGATTTTGAGGTCAAAACAGTTTTTACTGAAGTCTTGCCATTACTTCTGCACTAGTCAAGCTGATCTTGGTAAGCCATTTGCTGGAGCTTTTAGAGGCAGAGGTGAAACATCAAAGGAAACCCCTTCTGTGCATAATCACAGTTTACACTTTGATTCCAACACTGGGACAGATATTTTGAGAGGTCTTTATTTCTTCCAAGTCACTGACCTTTGATATCGATTTAGGTGAACCAAATATGTGCTATCACGATATAGCAGTTTCCCTGTTTCACTTCTGTATCTGCTCAGAATGCCTTCTTTTTTAACAGTTTAAAATTTAACATAGTTCCTGGCATATAGCTGGCATTCAATATATACTTGTAAATAAGTACTTTAAATATTTTGTTTATCTAACTAAATTATAACTCTGCAATGGGTGGTCATCTGCTCATATTGATTTATTATTAATATGAGTTATTATTAAAAGTTTAAGGGGAAACGTTTACAAGATGAGACTTGAATTAACCCATTGATTCTATAATGGAAATCTTTCTCAAATTTCTTTTGTTTGTTTTGCTTTATTCTAGGAGAATGGAAAGATGAAAAGGAATGCAAATTTACTAACTGGTTTATGGGGTTCCAGAGAGTACTCATTATGTTATATATGCTATTTCATTTATCTCTTATGGTTCTAAAAGAACCTGAAAAATTAAATTATTTGTCCTTTTCTGAAAAATTAAATGAACCAACATAGCTTAAAGAGAGAGGCAGTCTATTGCATGGTAAATGCACAGAGACTTTGGAATCAGCAATTATTATTTAAGATTCCACCCCCCAAATTCACAAACCGACCTTGGGTAAGTTATCTGTCTGAACTTGATTTTCACTTCTATGAAATGAGAATAATAGTAATCAAGGTTTGAGGTTGTTGTGAGAATTAAATGAGATTAGTCATAGGAAAAGTTTATCACAGTGCTTGTTACATATCTGTTCAACGTTTGGTAAGAGAAAGAGAGATTAAATAATTTGTGAAGACCAGAAAGTCTGCAGTGAGAGAAGGAAATTTCATCATTGGATGAATCTTTCAATTCATTCTATGAAATCTACACTGGCTTTAAATTCCATAGAAAGTACGAACTTTTAAATAATCCCAGGTTTGCTAATTATCTATTGCTTTTTATTATTTTCCAAATAAATCTCTAGTTGTTTTCATTAATCATAAAAAAAAATAGTAACCAAGTTTGTGAGAGTGTTATCTCAGTATATAAATGGAAATTTAAAAGACTTACAACTCTTTGTGCGCCTTTTGAGACATGGTAGTTCACAAAGAAGATCTTTAAGAGTATACTAAAAGGTCATTTGGACAAGTAACTATATAACAGTTCAGTAAAGTAGTTGTAAAGAGATACAAGTAGGTGTAGTTCAGATGGAGAGATGGTAGTTTTAAGGGTGTATTGAGACAGGCCAACAGTTTTCATTAGCTGAGTTGATGTCTCTAAGTATGCTTTAGGTCTTAACTGTTATGTCTGCCTGCCATTCCTATTAAAGTTCTCAAAACTGATTTCTCTTTCAACAATATTTGTACGAAAAAACAGCTAAATACACTGATGATTGTTTGTGACCCACTACAGTGCAAATGCAAAATGAATTCACTAAAGGACCCAAAATCAGATATCTAAGGACTAGGAAAAAAAAGTCTACAGTGTGTTTCAATAGAACGCAAAGTTTACATTGTGAATACAGTGTCCCAGATACCAACAATACTTCAAGCAAACATAGAAGCAAAAGTTTCTTGGATTCTAGACATAGGAGTTGGGGCTGTCATTTGTCATATAACATGCCATGCCAGTTATTTATACATTGAGCTCCCAGCCTGACACCCACCTTCCTAAATCCTGCTGTGTATCGCTAGGTTGGGGGGTGTGCAAACTCTATTTTTCCAGTTCATTTGCCGAGTGACTTCCTGTTGGGTGCCTCCAATGGGTAGGCACTGTTTGAAAATAAGATTATGGAGAAACAAGAGAGATATCCCTACCTCTGAACCCAACAGCTAGCATTTGCTGGGAGTGACTGTGGGAGTGACTGAAATAGCAGTGGGGCAAGATGATTCCTGAATTGAGCAGCCCAGGGAGAAGTAGTATTTGCTCTTCTTGTTGTGAATCCAGAAGGGAGTGCAAGAGCATTTCCAATCATGTTTTAGGACGTGTGAGTGCATGAGCTCCAGCCTGGGGTATTAATATCGTGTGTACTCTGGTATCACCTTTTTTTTTTCTTCATGTTTTTAACATGGATTCTTTTTGTGTTTTCACTTCTAGCATTTCTAGCCCTTCTACGTTCTTTGAAGTCAATTTCCTATAGTAAATGTCCAGTGTTTGAAATATTTGGAATGCTTTCAATTTTCTTTATCTGACTGGTATACATGATTCAGATTCTCAAAACTCACATGGAAGAGATAGTTTCATTTCTAATTTATTTTGGATTTTAATAATTCTGATCCTAAAATACATATTTTCTTCAAAGTTATTTCAGTGACATGCACTTTTTTGCTGCGTCTAATGACTGTTATCCATACATACCTACTATTATAATATATGTAAACCAATTATTAGATCATGGTGCTAATGAGACATTTAAACTCTAGCCCTTCATTTTACAAGACGAAATACTGGGTCTTCATGCCAAACATAATTTCCCAAGATTGAAATGTAAATAAAACCATATTATTAATCTAACAGTCACCGAAGAAGAGAAATAGAATATTTGGCATTTTCATTTTGAATCATGAATATACATTTGCTTAGGGATCGCTAACAAGTGTGCCTTTTTTCCCCATGGAATTTATGATTACCTGCATCTCCAAACTGGATGATAAGTAGTATGTCTTACCTAATTGGTTAAGAACAAAAGTTCTGGCACCTAAATGGTTATTTTGCAACCTGGATCCACCAGTCATCGCCACTGTGACTGAATCTAGTGAACTCCTCTGTATGTCAGTTCCCAATCTGTGAGACAGGGAAACAGCACTAGCCTCAATGGATGGTTGTAATGATTAAATGAGAAAATATGTGACACTTGGAGCAGGGCTTGACCCCTATTAAGCCCTTTATCATTATTAGTTGATATTACTATTATTATTATTTTCTCTAAAAATGGCAGAGAACTGTTTCAAATAAACACCATGGGAGGAAATTTTTCATGGATTTTCTTTCTCAAATAGCATATAATTTACTGAAAATAATTTGAAGGTTCAAAGTATAGATTAGTATTTTTGCAATTTAAAATGTCACTAAAAGTGCATTTACAGTAATTGTTTAAAACATAATTGACAAATGCTACCGTATATAATTTATTTTTGATTGCATAAGTATTAAGTGCTTTTCTGATTATTTGATGCACAATATATCAGGTTGAAAGTTTACTAAAATAATTCAAAGCTTTCTGTAATACTAATTTACTGAGCTTCATCTATGCAACATCATAGGCTAGGACCTATGATTAAAAAAATGAATAGGAATTGGGGATACGGTCCATTTCTTCTCTGAAATCACTATATGCATGGGCTGGACAGAAATACAGAGAAATAATTAAAACACTGTATGATAAACACTATACCAGAAATGTGCTAAAAACTCCATGTAAATGTAAAAAAAAGAAAAAAACAAACTTGACAATAACAATTATATCTGATATGAAAAAGGGATTCCATGGAGGCTTCAATAAAGTGGTAATTCTGAGTCCATAAGTGTGAAAGAGAAATAGAATTTTAGGTAAGGATTGATGTAGGAAATGTACAAAAGTATTCAAAAAATGGCACTTTTTAAATAGTTCTTAAGCAATGCATTAGGATGCAGAGGTGAAAATGATGAGACCTTAGGTATGACTTTTAAAAAAGTGAAAGAGAGAAGAAAGAAATGAGGGAGAAAGAGGTAATTGTGTTCCATTTTGTCAAATTTTAACAATTTTTTCCATCATCTTAAGCTCTAAAACTTTTCTTTGATGAATATTCTTTATTAATCTGTCAGAAAAAATGAATACTTAAAGGCTTGGTAAATAAAATCATATTATTTTTTCATTCATATCTCTAGATTTTACTCATCATATAAGGTTTATTTAAAATTCATGTAATAAATAAATGTGTATTGTATTATTATATATTCTGTGAGTTAGTCTGTAAATTCACATCTAACGTAATTATGAGAGCTCCAGTTACATGAATTCAATTACCCTCAAGTGAGAAGCCATTTGGTAACATTTTATATGGTCTTTACCTTTAATTTTGTATGTGGAACTTAGAAAGCAGAACTCTTGGACTTTGAACTTAGGTGAGTTAAAAAGCAACGGCTTCCTGCTTCAGAATTTGTTATTAGTTTTGTACAGGCATGCTATTAGTGAACAACTCCAACCTACTCTTAAACAGAGATCCCTCCCCAGAGCCTACTCTGAAGTATATGATCACTACTCACTCTCCTGACAAAGCTGGGACTGTTAATGAACATCACGGTTAACCTATAGCTGTGTAACTCCCTGCCTTGTCTTTTTGAGATGATAGTTCCATGGTGTGGTGAAAACCACTCTTGTCTCTCCTAACCAATGAGAAGCAAATCTATTGCCTGGGCGAGAATAGTGCAGAGAACGTGCCTCAGAGAGATCACTGAAACTATCCAGAAAACTATATTCAGGATCATTACAGATCTCAGTAAGCATTTTTCATATCTTTATTTGAAAGGAGTATAAAATAGAATTTGAAAGCACATGGTGGGGACTGAAATCATTTACTCTAATGCAGATCATTATCTAAAAAGAAATACTTCACATAGTTATTTAATTTCAAATCTCATAAAACATCCGGGTTATTTGCATCATTTGCTCATCCAAGCACAAACTGCAGATTGGATCCCCAGATCCAACAGTTAGCTCTCTGCAGAAAGGAACCTAGTAACAATTCGTCAGGCCAGAATTCCAAGTTGGAAAGCAATGGTAAAAAAAAATACATACTTTTCTAATACAGAGCCCTGGAGTATAAGTAGAATTTGCCCTTTGACTGATTCACTAACTGCTGAAAACATTAAATGGTGTTTCTTCATCCTCTTGTTCCCCTCCAGTTCGTTCCCTATATTTTATTGAAAAGATTTTTCTAGGAGTCAATTCTAAGAACTTTTCATGAAAATTGCTAGAATAGGGCTTCCCTGGTGGCGCAGTGGTTGAGAATCTGCCTGCCATTGCAGGGGACATGGGTTCGAGCCCTGGTCTGGGAAGATCCCACATGCCGCGGAGCAACTAGGCCCGTGAGCCACAACTACTGAGCCTGCGCGTCTGGAGCCTGTGCTCCGCAACAAGAGAGGCCGCGATAGTGAGAGGCCCGCGCACCGCGATGAAGAGTGGCCCCCGCTTGCCACAACTAGAGAAAGCCCTCGCACAGAAACGAAGACCCAACACAACCAAAAAAATTTTAAAAATTTTTAAAAAAGTATTCACTAAAAAAAAAAAAAATTGCTAGAATAGTCATTGTCAGAAATCTGACCTCCCTGAAAACCACCTCCTCCCTTATAACCAACTATTATGAACCAAAGCAAACCTAAAATACCACAAACTATAATACAAATGACCTATACAGTATGATTTTGAACAGTTGGGAAGAGAAGAACTGGAGTTAGCATATAAACCCTGTTTGAGAGCCCAGCATGTGAGCTGGCAAGTTGGTGGAACAATTTCTGAAAGCATCACTATAATATAGCCCAATATTTACAGGTCCACATTCTGAAAACTTTTGATACCTGTCTTTTAAAATTCAGAATATCTCCAATTTAAATAAGCAAAAACTTAATATACAATCTGTTCTATAACATCCCCAGCAGGATTTAGGGTAACAACTGTAGGAAAAATGCAAACAATATAAATAGCCTCATGTAAATTCAAGTTTGTATCAGATATGTAAATGAATTACCCCCAAGAAATCATTCTTAAGATATTGGTGGATTTCAGAAATGCAAATAAGGGACTGTGGACCCATAATAAAAAGAAGTGAAGTCTGGAAAGAGTATTGGAACAATTGAGAATATCCATTTCCAAGCCTTTCTACCTCAGTAGATGAGCAATAACATCAAAACTGAAGAAAACACCTTGCCCTTGCATCCACATATTGAATATTTTTGCATAAACATCTTATTCTAACAGGAAGTCTAAAGGGCTAGAGATAAGAGTAATAATTGAAAGCCACTGGAGAGTCAGGGAAAACAGAACCTTTGTAGGGAAAATTAACCATATTAATCTGTAACTTAAACCAACTGTAACTTGACCATCAGAGGTAATACAAACTGAGGGTTTCATTCTAATGCAATATTTCCTCCTTGAGACTCGGCTCACTCAGAACTGGGGGAGCAAGCGAATCTGAAATCTGAGCAGTACACAGGCATCAGGAAGGGTGCACTCCTCAGGACTCATGAACACTTGTTCTTCATGACATTTAGATTCTCCATTCTTTCACAAAAATAAATTCAAGTGGTTACATTCAACTATTTACATTTAAAAGCAGATTTGACAAATGTGTTGGAAAAATGATAGGTTGATGGTTTTCTTTTCTGGCCACAGTAAGGGTAAATTTTTGTTCACCAAGTCAGATATGCAACTATTGAATTATTTATGAATCAATTTTGCTATCATTTCGAGCTCCTGATCTGCAGTTTTGCTGGAAATATAACCACAGTCAAATTGAGGCCCTCCTCCCATGAGGTAGGTTTGCATCTAAGTTTGGAGTGGGGGACGGTGTTTGAGTGGTGTCATGGCTTCAAAGGAGCTCAGGTCTCTTCCGTGCTGTCATATGATGACAGAGGCTCCCACTGGGCATCCACCCCTCACCTGGTCCTAAGTTAGTGGTCCTCAAAGTTGACTGCATACTTGCTCTTCATTCTTGTTTCATGGATCCTACAGGTCTGAGAACTATTATATTTTTGTGTTACTTTCTGGTACACTACAGTAGTCCGACTGTAGCCTCTGTGAATTTTGAGAGTAAAACTTCCCAGAGGCTTTTTGAGGCCTTTGCTGCTTATATATACCAAGCATCATTTCATTTTTGAATAAAATGAAAAATCCCAACTTTGATAAATCCCAGATTTCTACTTGGAAAATCCATCATATTCTTCCTGCCTTCAGATATGGTTCACCAAAGGTAATTCTGGGATGTTTGCCAAATCGCAGGCCTTTCATAGTCTGTATAGAGTTCCTTCCCTCAACTTTCATCATTTCCCTTCCATCAATTCCTCAGCTCTCCAAAGCAGAGATTATCCTGTTTAGTTGTAGGAGGAGAAAATGGGAAAAACTCTACTTTTTTTTCAAGATTTTGATCTTTACATCAACCTAATGGCTTAAGTTTTCTAATCATAAAAGTCAGAGAAAGACACTTCTGTTCTATTCTTTATGATACAATATCCCTTAAATCTGCGCATAGAAAAACCTATTTGCCTGAATAAGTTTAAGAGAAAAATGTTTTGCTGAAGAGGAAAAATAACAACCATTTGTAGAACAAAAATCATCTGTTTATAATGGCAACGCTTTGCATAAGAGTAATATACAAAACTGGGGAAGTATAAAGGAAAAGGTAAATAATCTGACGCATGATAACTTGAAAACTTATATGTAAAAATACAAATTCATAGTAAATTGAGAAACTGGAAAAAATGTTTCATTTCACATTTGAAAAGAAAGTTATTCATATTTCATTGAATATGGCATACAAAGTCAATATTCAATGTGAACATTTTGCTTACAAATATATCAAGAAAAAAACAAAAAGCAATTGGAAAATGGAGTGAAAGACATAAACATTGAATTCAAAAAAATAAAAGAAAATCTCAATAAACATATTGAGTGTGTTTGAGCATAGTAATCATCAAACTTAACTTAAAAATAGATAACCTTTATTTACTTATCAGTTTGGCAAAGACTGAAATAACTATATACCTGAGAAAGTCAAGGGTGTGGGAAAACAGACCCACTCATACAGTTCTGAATATATATGAAATGCATAATACTATTTAATTTAATAATTTATTAAATACTATTTAATCTAATAATATATTAAAACATTATATATGCATACATTGTTCCATAAATTTGACTTTAGTCATATGATATTATCTAATCTATTAACATATAGTTGTTCAATCTATGTATATAGATCACATGGTTAAAATTATCTAAATTATCTGCAATACAGAGTTTACTAAATGAATTCTGATAATTTTATAAAATGAAAGACTTGTCTACCATTAAAATTTGCGATATAGATCTACATATGTGTGTATACATTCATACATGTGTATGTAATAATCTCAAGATAAAATATTAAGCAATTAAACGAAGCTATTTGTAGCGTATGATCATGCTAATGAAAATGTGTTCACTCAACAAATATTTTTCCAGTACTACAGTGTAGTAGAGCCTGTGTTAGGAACTGGGGAGAAAATAGTGGACACAATAATTGCAATCTTTTCCTTATGCCGTTCACAGTTTAGTGGAGGAGAAAGGAAATCATTAATAGTCACAGAACCTCTATCATGGCTTCTCCTTATTTCACTTCCATCTAATTTAATTCAGCCAGCCTCTATATTTTATACATTCATTCAAGAAATATTCTTCTAGGCACTGAAATTAGAGCTATGGACGAAGTTTACATGGCATTCCTCTTGGGCATAAGTAAAAATATAATAAAGGTCCATTTGAGATTGAGATCATAAAATTATGGATGCCATATATTCATTCGTTTCCTTTCCTTCTAGCACATCTTATTCCTTATTACATACATGTACGAAATAGCTCCTCACAAGAAAGACCGAAATTCATGGACTTTAAAAACTTTCAATGTTTTGCATCATCACAGATTAAGTTCGGATCACTTTCCTAGAATAAACATTCTCTATGACCTTTTCCTGGTTAAATAATCAACGTTATTTAACATTTTTCATTACCACAAACTCTTGACTTTTCCAGTTTGCATTTTTGCAGATTTCAATGTATTTCCCATTTTCTCCATGTCTTAGTCTATGTGATCAATGTTCTTACTGCCTGGAATGACCACCCCCCAATGTAGATCCTCAAATGCAATCCAGTCTTAAATATCTAGCTCTTATGTTACTTTATCTCCTAAATCTCAAGTTTCCCACAAATGTAATCTCAAACCGCCACTGAATCCTCACTGAATTTGGCCAGCTCTGCTCTTGTTCTCCTATGATTTTTTCCTCGTTTTATTATGGAGCTTGTATACACACACACACACACACACACACACACCCCAACGTGTATTTGTACATACATACACATGTAATCTCCTTTTTAAAACTATAATCTGCTTGAGGAGATTTATGTTTTAATTAATTTTTGAGTTGTTCAAAGCAGTTACCGCAGAAATGTAGCATAATATTAAATACAACAAAAATTTATTGAGTGTCTGATACATGCCAGGCATTATTCTAAGCCCTGAATGTATGTTGATTCGCACAGTAATTCCAAATCATGTGTTGCTATTGTTATCATTTGAGAATATTAATCACTCAAGATACATAGTTTGAATAGGTTTATTGAAAACAGCAATACACATAGGGAAGAACACTTGCTTTTACTTCAGTTCTCTAAAGCAGAAGTCATGTAATAGCATTTTCCTCACAATGACCATCATTAGTGATGATTAGCCATTAGAGGATTGTACACAGATAAAATCGGCCTCAGGTAAGCCTACTCCCCAGGGCCCTGGCTCCATCCTTTTCAAACTCTTTTTGGTTCCTGAACGTGCTAACATGTCATACTATTTATTTGAACAACTGAAATAATCTAAGAATTAAACTATCAAAATCTGTTTTTGTTTTGCCTCAGAAATATTTCCCATGATTCTAAACGGCCTATCTATATTTTTAGTACTGCTATGCTCTCTGTTCCTCAGAAAACAACATTATTTTTCTTACTTTTTTCTCCTTTTTTATTAAATTCAGGCTTTAACTGCATTTTCTTGTTTTCCCACAATGCCCACCTTTTGCGGTTCCTTCAGGGCTCATAACTAAAACCTCAGGTCAAGCAGGTGACGACTCTCTGTGTTGTAAGCATTAGACGATTGAGGTTGTGATTGCTCATTACCGTAAATGGTAATGGGAGACAGGTCTTCAGGCACCAGAAGATCTATTAGTCACATAATGAAGCAGGGCTGGAGAATGGCTTTTCTTCTCCTGGCTCTGGCAGTTTGTGGGGCACTGTTACCAAGCTCGTTTGCAGGCTCTCTTGGGCATAACTGCTCCCTTTCTTTCACTGACCCACTGTATTTACTGTATTATTCTTACCTAACATAATCCTCTCGTTATTTATTGTGGAAAAATGATTTGCCACGTAATTCCCTGGCCTTCTTTCTTTTTTGTCGTGAAACAGCAACTGCAGCTGCTCCTTGAGAGCTTGAAAAACATCCAGCAGTGTCACAGCTAAAGGTAGCATGATAAAGACTCAGCTTTTACTGTTTTATTTTTCTCTCATTTTAACTTGGTTTTTCTTTGCGAACCACTCTTTTTTTTTTTTTATAAAGTGAAACATGCTGGGGGAAATACAGGGTGAAATGTTAAGAGCAGCTGGGTCTTTGCCCCACCTGTGATTGGAGAAGGGACGGAAAGGGAGCAATTCCCTGCTCGAACCCCTGGTCACTGTAGCTCTGTAATCCTCACTGCCTCTGCTTTTCAACCACTTCTTTGGGCCATTGGATGAGTATTATTTAAAATCTCAGTGACTTTCCACTGTTGAAGGAAACACATTTTTCAAGTGGTACTAATGTTGCTTATTTCAACCAGTTTTTCCTTTTCCTGAACTTTGTGATTCTAATATAAAAATTGCTCTCTCTCTTTTTCTTTCAGAAAACAATATATCTTTCTCACCTTTACACATCCTTAATATAAAATGCAAAGTAAGCCTGAAAATGGAGGCTAGTGTCATACTGTGGAGTTTCCTGAAAACCATAGTGAGGAGTTCTCGCCTAATCCCACGGGTGACGAAAGCACAATTAAAGGTTCATTTGTTCACTAAATCTCCACTCAAATGCAATATGCCAATAATTTTAATCCTGTGATAACAGGAAGCATTCTTTATTGTCTATCCGAGTACATCTCTTTATTTTCAATTATTTCTCAGTGGCAGAACTTTAAGACCTATCATTTACATTTGACATGTGGTGAGTGCTCAGTTGATGGAAGATGCAGTAAATTGAATTGTATTTTTACTTGTAGAGCAATTAAGGACATACTCTGAATGGAGCTCACTTTTATAAAACCAAATCCACCACAGTGCATAGCATGGCTTGGGCTTGGTAGTTAGTAACAATACATAACTGAAGAATCACTTAGAAGCTTATTTTTATAGCCTTTGGGTAATGACTGCACAGATGAGATTTCATAAGGTCAGGAACTACTGAGAGGGCAATAGTAACAAAAAGGGGGAGTGGAGTACACAGGCTTTATGCTGGTACAATCTATAGAATTTAGTAAATCATTCCTTTGGAAGAAAAGAAGTAGGAGTAAAATATTTGAGTCTTGGTTGCGCAGGATAAGTGCAAAAAACTGAATTTCAAGAGATACGGGTGGGTGCAGAAGCAATAGCTTAATGGAAGAAAGGAAACTGAATTTTATATTTTGAAAATCTAGGTATTATTCTCAGTTATGATCACAACTAGGAATGTGATATTGAGCGAATCTCTTAACTTTTAGGTGCTTTATTTCTCATCTACAAGAGAAAAAAAAAAAGAAGACTCTATCTTCAAGGGTCTCTCCAGCTCAATTATCAAAATGCCTCTGTGATTTTGACAGGAACACCTGAGCCATTAAAAGCAGGGACAGAGAGTGAGCGTGAAGGAGTGAAAGAGATTTTCATATTCAAAAGGAGGTTTTATACTAGTTTGCTTTTCTTTTAAAGTGAAGGAAAAAAAAATAACGTATACACTAGAGAAGAGAGGATAATTTTTAGAACTTGACCCTAAAGGACATGAGTAAGGAAAGTATTAACAGAACAGACAGATATATAGTTTTGAATTGGCCAGAAAAAAGGAAGAGAGTAACACAGTTATGTTTTATGTGTACATAAACAGAATTTATTAAAATATAATATACAAATTATATGTTGTATATGATAAGCTAATAATATTTATATATAAAGTAACACATATGTATGAAAACAATTATAAGGAAGTTATAAGAGAAACAAATTGAGGACTGTTTTCTCAGTTTCTCAGAAAGGTTGAAAATTAGGCTTCTATTGAGTGAGAAGGCCAGAAATAGAGTAAAGGACATAGTGAATATAACCATGTTTAGATAGAGTTTGCATGAGAAAAGAGGGGATTGAGCAAGCCAAAATTAAATGATTAAAAAGAAATAGAGATCCCATTTGAAGACAGATAACATGAAATTTAGTGATATGAGTCAGCACATTTTCTCTAAAAATTTCTCAGCTTCCACTCTCCTGCATTTGAAGATAATAGAGAATAGGTGCTTCAACTGGCTAAGAATATTATCTTGGAGAGAAAATTGCATGAAGTCACTTTGGTGGGTGATATTTTAGGTCAGAGAACTGAGATGAGACCAAGAACTTGAAGGGAATTTCCAGTGAGACCAAAGGTAGGTTTAAAGGAACTGCAGGAAGTTGGTTCATGTTTCAGGTTTCAAGATTAAGAAAATAGTACAAACTGGAGTGATGACAAGGTGTAAGATATAGTCACATCAGGGTTGATGGTGGGAATATGAGGTAGAGGCCCCTGAACCAGAGCAGGTAAAGGACTTCTGAGTCAGGGCTTTTTTAAGGACATAAATATAGCTGTTAACATATCTGGTTTTCTTAGAGCAATACACAGAATGTTATATACTATAGGCTTAGAGTATAGTTTTCAAAATATAAAGAAAACATCCAGGAGATTAAAATTTTAAAAATCCAAAGACTTATTTTTATCATCCATATACTCTTGAAGTATGTGCCGATGTCCAGTGGAGAAAATGGAAGATATGTGCACATCGAATAAATATATAGTTATACGCAACAATGAAGATTTTGAAAGATGCGAAACATGAAAATCTGAGAGAAAAACACAATTAGCTGATTTAGAAATGGGTTTATGACACGTATTAAGAAAAAAGTCCCTCTGAAGAACTGGCAATTTTGATCTAACACCAGACAAATATTTAGGAATTAATGAGATGAAAGCTCAGAGAAAGAGTTCCTGGAAGTGAATGCAAGAAAACCAAGAACTATGGGATAGCTTGCATCATTCCCTTTGGGCTGGAGTGGCGCTGTAAATAAAACTGAATCATAACGGCCCCTTTAGATCCCAATAAATATGAAAATAAATTCTAACTCTATATAGTGAATAATGTACCTGACAGAATAGGCAAAGTCATTTCTTCTTCTCTGTATTTTCAATAACTATAGACCAGGAGGGTTATTAACATGTTTTCAATTTATATGATGTAAGAATGAAAAAACATTGATTTAGATGTTTGTTAGTAGAGAAGTAGGAGGAAAATATATCAGTAACGAAAGTACATGCAATTACCTTTTTTCCTAAAAGCTTTAAATAGTCTTCATTTAAAGGGGAAAACTAGAACCAGGATGTTTAACAGAAGCAGGGTGTTAAACTGCCTTCCTAAGTACCAGATTACAAGTTGTGTCTAGTTTCATTTTTCTTCACTGGTGGGATTTGCCTTTTTTCCAACTTTGTACCCTCCATTACTAACAGCTCTGACACTCCATTCTGACATATAAATGACCTGAGGTATCAGAAGTGGAAGCACTCATTCAAGTTCGATGAAACTGGAACTAAACTGGGACTGGGCAGAGTTTGGGTCCCAATCCAGCAGTACTCAGGATGGATGGTCAATGCGTGACACATGTTCGTACTTCTCGTGAGCTGGTGCTGATAATGGATGGTCTTTGTTCAGGTGGGGCTTGTGATTTTCCTCAGAACTTCTCCTGGAAGCTTGATCTCTCTCATATCTAACTCCCCTCCATAGTAAATATTACCAAAAGCAATGTATAAATAAACATTTTTACCAAAGTTGAAAGTTGGGGGCCATGATCCTGGATACAAATGCAATTTGTTAAGTACGTTATTAGCACTAGTTTTGATTAAAGCATTGATTACAGTACTCTGGTGGATAAAAGATTAGTAAATTTCAAGGCTTTTTTTTTTTTTTTTTTTTTGGCTGTGTTGGGTCTTCGTTTCTGTGCGAGGGCTTTCTCTAGTTGTGGCAAGTGGAGGCCACTCTTCATCGCGGTGCGCGGGCCTCTCACTGTCGCGGCCTCTCTTGTTGCGGGGCACAGGCTCCAGATGCGCAGGCTCAGCAATTGTGGCTCACGGGCCTAGTTGCTCCGCGGCATGTGGGATCTTCCCAGACCAGGGCTCGAACCCGTGTCCCCTGCATTGGCAGGCAGATTCTCAACCACTGCGCCACCAGGGAAGCCCTCAAGGCATTTAAAAAAATATATTTTGAGGAAAATGGAGATAAACAGTTGAACACAAGCTGGATTGGGACGTTTCAAGAAATGGTTACAGGGAATTCCCTGGTGGTTCAGTGGTTAGGACTCGGCACTCTCACTGCAGAAGGCCCGGCTGGGTTCAATCCCTGGTCAGAGAACTAAGATCCCATAAGCCACGCAGCACGGCAAAATAAAGAAAAAAGAAAAAGAAAAAAAGAGAAATGGTTACAAACTAAACATAATGAAAGATCATAGAGGGAAATTTCACAGAGAAGTCTTACCAGAAAGATATTTGAGTTGGACCTTGGAAAGTTGGAATACTTTCATGTGATGGAGTTGGGGATTAGGGACATTATAGGTAAATGTAATAACCTGAAATAAAGATTAAAGAATAAAGCTCAAGGCCTTTTGTACTATTGATTTATTCTTCTGGAAAGCATAAGGTTATGAATTTAAATTTGGTAATCATTTATATGAGAATGCTAGTTGAAATTAAAGAAATGAATAAAATTCCATTTAAAAAATATAGAGATGAAAGTAAAAAGTTCAGAATATAAGTAAACCTCATCGGCAACCAACAAACCCCTTTGATTTTTCCTCCCAGTGACTTTCCCACATTCCTTCCTATACTTCAAACACCATAGTTCTGTAGTTTTTGAACTTCATACTTTCTTTGTACCATGGAACGTATATATTCTTTTGTGCTCAGTTTCTTTTGTGCAATACTGGGTTTAAGTGAATGATCCACACTGTTGCATGGTGACCTGTAGTATTCTTTTTTACTATTTAAAAAATACCACTGAGTAAAAGGCAGTAGTAAATGTTCTTTTCTTGTACCCAAATTAAGGGAAAAGTGTTTACTATTTATAATGTAAGCTTCAGGGTTATTAGAGATAGCCTTCATCAAGTAAAGAAAGTTTCCTTCTGTGTGTACTTTGCTGAAAGGTTTTCTAAAAATGGACTTGAATTTCATACTTTCTCCGTATCTTTTGATGTAAGCATATGTTTTTCCTTTCTCTCTGCTAAATTGGAGTATTAATTAATTCTTCAATGTTAAACCAACCTTGAAATCTCTTTTATATATTGTTGAATTCAAAATGCTAATTTTATATTCAGAACTCTTGTCATTATTTATGAGCCATATTAGTCTTTCGTTTTCTTTTTTCTCTTTTTTTTTTACATTTTATCTATTGTAGGTATTTATATATGTATTTATGCATTTTTCTTCCAGTGTTATTGAGTATAATTGACATAGAGCACTGTATCAGTTTAAGGTGTACAGCATAATGATTTGACTTACACACATCATGAAATGATGACCACAGTAAGTTGAATGAACATTCCATCATCTCACATAGTTACAAAGTGAAAGAAAAAGACAAATATGTGTTTTCCTTGTGATGGGAACTCTTAGGATTTACTCTCTTAACAATTTTCATCTATAACATGCTGCAGTGTTAATTGTATTAATCATGTTATACATTGCACCCCTACTACTGGAAGTTTGTACATTTTGACCAGCTTCATCCAATTCTCCCTCCCCCTTCCCTCTGCCTCTGGTAAGCACAAACCTGATTTCACTTTCTTTTCTTGTTATATCCTTGCCACATTTTTAGAGTCATAGTTTTGTTGGCCTCATGTAACACATGGGGATGTGTTTTCTATTTTCTGAAAGAAGTTTTAAAAGATTGGTTTGTTTTCTATTGTTAATCTGCTTTTGTTATAGGGTCTCAGCTCAGAACTGAGAAGGGCAGGAGGAGATTTGTTTCTCATCCTCTATAGAAGAAACAGGAGGAGGAGGAACCCGTGAAGACCAGATTGCTGCCAAGCCATCCATGGTTTGAAGTTGAACAAATGTTACTGTCATGGACAGTTAGAAAAGCTATCCATGGGGCGTAGAGGTGGTAGGCTTGAAACGTGGGATCATTGCTAAATCAATAAAAAGAGTAGTTTCAACAGAAGGGAAATCAACTGAGAATTTGGAGACCTTTTGGCAAGGTCTCTAGCTCAAGACATCGTGATCTAAGTGGAGGTTTGATCTTATTCAGCATCGCAGTTAATCACAGACTGGTAGAAATATAAATGGAGGGACAAATTCCAAGCTCATGAGCTGGTTAAAGGTGAGAGTTAAGGAAAGATTACCTTGAGAAGAATTGCCCAAGCCATCCTTATATATTAAAGGGAACATTCTTGAGTCTTCTAAATTTTAAGAAGGTAAGCTACTTTGGGTTGGTTATACGATGATGTCAGGTTGTCTCCTAATTTTAACCCTTTAACTGATGTCGTGATTGATGCCATAATAAGTGGAGCTCTGCCTCTTTGAACGTCGTATTTTACATTGTGGCTAAAAAAACAGACCAAATGAGTAAAGCTATCACAATTCTACTAGCTAAGCTTCACATAATGGGCTGCATGACAGAAAGAAGATATAAATTATTCAGGAAAAAAACGACATAATTTTAAAAGGGATGATAAAGACGCAGGATGGTCAAACAAAATGTAAGGAGGTGGTTAGTTTAAAGTGGTACAGGGACTTCCCTGGTGGTACTGTGGTTAAGAATCCGCCTGCCAATGCAGGGGACACGGGTTCGAGCCCTGGTCCGGGAAGATCCCACATGCCGCGGAGCAACTAAGCCCGTGCACCACAACTACTGAGCCTGCGCTCTAGAGCCCGTGAGCCACAACTACCAAAGCCCATGTGCCACAGCTACTGAAGCCCGCGTGCCTAGAGCCCGTGCTCTGCAACAAGAGAAGCCACCGCCATGAGAAGCCCACGCACCACAACGAAGAGTAGCCCCCGCTCGCCGCAACTAGAAAAAGCCCGCGCGCAGCAACGAAGACCCAACACCACCCACCCCCCCCAAAAAAAAACAGTGGTACAAAACGGGAGGAGATAATTGAAGTGGCAGCCAAGGTGATTATGGATCATTATATGAGATCAGGTGGTCAGGCTGCTCTAACAATTCCTCAGGTGAGAAGAAAGCAACAAATTTGCTTATTCACCTCCTGACGAATTGAAAACCTGATGATGACAAAAAAGTGGAATCTACAGTCTCTTCAGATTGGTAATCAAAATAGTGTGAGATGAAGAAGAGCATTATGACTCGGAGTCCTCGGGTAGCTGAGGTCTCTCGGCACAGCTTCCAGAGGAAGGTCTTCTGCATTGGTGTGGGTAAAATAGCCTGAACAGGCATCACTGGGACCGTCAGAGATGCTTAATGCACACCGATACCTAAACCTGAAGATGAAAATCTGAAGGGCACTGTGTTAAGTTTACAGGATAGGGTGCTGCTACTGTAGAACATTCAAAAGTAAAAATGTGGCAAAGGTATGAATTTCTAAATGAATATCATGTATGATGATCATGTCACCCATAAATGTATGCATTATTAGAATGAATGTAATGTCTGAATGGGAAACCCTTGCCTTACAAAAATAATTGAGGAATGAGAATCTCATGCAAATTTGTTCTTTATCTTTTTTTTTTTTGTCACATGGTTGTTTACTTTTATTCTATTTTTAAAAGATTTATGTAGGCATAATTGACATGCAATAAGCTTACAATAAACTGCATATACTTAAATCATACAGGTTAAGTCTTTACACATGTAAAAACATATTATACCTACTTAGTGAACAAATCCATCACCCTTGAATGCTTCTTCACGGCCCCCTTTAATCCCATCCTCCTGAAGTTCCCGCTCTTCCATCCTCAGGGAAGTATTGGTCTAATTTTTTTTCAACTATAGATTTATTTGTATTTTATAGAGTTTTATATAAATGGAATCATTTAGTATGGACTTTTTTTGCGAGGGGGCTGTTTGGCTACTCTTTCTCAGAAAAATTCTTTCAGATTAACCAATGTGGTCGCATGTATCAGGAGTTTTTCCTTTATTGCTAAGTACTATTCCATCGTATAGATATATGTCAATATTTGTTTCATCATTTACCTGTTGATAGACATTTGGGTTGTTTCCAGTTTGGAGCTATTAGCAAATATCAGTTATGAAGATTAGTGTGAGAGTCTTTGAACAGCCATATATTCTTTTTTTCTCTTGGGTTAATAATACCTAAGAGTGGAATAATTACTGGTGTATCTTCAATGTATGAAGAGATTGACAGCTATTTTCCAAAATGGTTATAAGATTTTATATTCCTACCTCCAGTGTATGAAGGTTCCATTTATTCCAGACTTTCACCAACACATGGTAGAATCAGTCTTTTAGTTTGAGAAGCATGTAGTTTTCTTGTTGTGGTTTTGTGTCTCCCTAAACTCATGATTTTGAGCAGCTTTTCATGTGTATTTGTCATTTATATATTTTGTGGTAACATTTCTGTTCAATTTATTTTGTATTGGGTTTTTTGATTTCTTATTGACTTATGAGAGTCCTTTATCAGAATTATGGCTTAAAATTTTATCTCTATGGCTTGTCTTTTCATTTTCTTAATAATTCTTTTAAAGAACACAAGTTTTCCCTTATTTAAAAAAAATGTTGACTAAGTCCAATTCAAAAGTCCTTCCATTGGCTTAATTTAGTACATTGCATATACTCTATTTCAAGTGATCCTGGTCCTCCCATGAGGTTCAATTTAATTGAACATATTTAGTAACAGGCATTTAAATGAAAAAGTAACCTACGTACCTAATAGAAAGACAAAATGGAAAACATAAATATTGCTCCCTTTATGAGGCCTACCATTGTACACCCTGGTCATGTGTTCCCCCTTGTATACCTTGTACCAATTATGGTCACAATGGCTCAACCACTCACAGCCCCATATATGTATTTTTTTTCTCTCAGAAATACCTATAGGAGTAAGGCTGGGTTTTGGAGCAACATCTTAACAGAATGAATAAAACACTGTCTTTAGCAACATAGTTTCTTTTAACAGTTATCTAGATAAAATCAGCTCTCAGTTGTGTGTGCCTCTTCAAATTGTGTTCTATAAAAGGAAGTGTCTTCTCGTTTTTTGTCCTGTGTTCTTATGTCCTAGTGAGAGCTATGAGGGCATGATTATCATTGGCTTATCCCATTTACATAAGCTAGAAAGACAAATATAATAATTATTCAACACCGACTTAACTGCATCAACACAAAACACAGCTCAGGAATAGCAATAATGAAAAGAGGAGCAGTTATATAGTCAATGCTCAATAAATGCCAGGCATTGCATTAATCATATTATGTGCTATACATATAGGTTGTCTTTAGAATGTAAGCCTAACTTACGACTGGCTGTTTGGAGAACAAAATTAACTGTCTTCCATCTCGCAAACCTAGAGCCAACCTAACCTGTATTGATTTCATCTCAGGAAGTACATTGCTGGTCTTAATACCTTGCTTTAGTTAAGGATGCTCAATACACCAAGATTTTAAGAAATGTGTGTTTGGGGACATATGTTTGGTATTGGTCTCCTCCCTGGTAACCCTCAGAGTTTTCATATCAGTGAAATTTCTCACCCACAGAGTATTGTTTTTCACTAATCAAAATACATATGTAGACCATATCTTATTTGTTTATTTTTATTTTTTTGCCTTGTATCCACTATAGCCAACTTTACCCACCATGATTTTTTTTTCCTTTATCCACTGTGTACCATTTAGTCTTCAAGCTAAAATAAACTTGATCCATCATATAATAACTAGTAAGGAAGTGAGTTCTGAATGTATGGATTTGACTCTGGACATTTTCCTTAAACTTTCTATGCTTTATCCCTAAAGGGAAAAAAATAAGAAAAACAAATTTCTCATAGGCTGTAAAATAGAGAGTTTTGCCAGAGGCTCAGATAAATCCTTTTCACCTTTAAACTTGTGCAGATAATGCATTTTAAAGTCATGGATCCGAATGTGTGAGAAGTCTTAGTATCTACATTATTTATATTATTCCAAAGGCAAACACAAAGTTTCTGGATCAAATACAGATTACCATTATGTACAGTGATAACTGTATCAGACCCCCATACTGCATCCTCCCCCATTCAGGAAGAAGCCCTGAGAGTCAGATGGACACTGCACATGCAAAAGAAGGTTTTATACACCACAAGAGAGGGACCAAAAAATTAAGAATCTCGGAGTTTATAGACTACACGCTGCCCCCTCCCCTTTTGAGAGATGAGGGGAACTGTTTGCTAGTAATGTGTTATAATCCTTTGGAATGTAAACAGCCTGTTCCTAGCTCCAGATTTCATTCTGCTTTGAAATGTAAACAAATTTTAAGATAAGCATCTAAATCTCTCTGGAGGTTTCTCACTATCTGAGACTTGTACTTTAATCCAGGTTTCAGTTTCTTGGCTCAGAAAGCCCTAACTCTGCAAAAACATGAAAATACTCACTTCCTGGTATGTTAAATTTAAATTACAACTGTATATAAGTATGAAGACTAGGAGTCTACATCACAAAAATTAACCATGAACTTACTAAATATATATTTTCTCAAACTTGACAAAAGGTAGCCTGCTTTTTAATTAGTGCCAATGATATAGCTAGCCTGTATTATTCAGAGTCTTTCATATATACTCTAAAAGTAAAACCAGTTTGTAATGAAAATTAAATACAACATGCTGTCTTCATCTATCTCATTGTCACTAACATGGGATAAGATGAAAATATTGCATTTCAAATAATTGTACATTACGCTACGTACGTTTCCTCAGAGATTTAA
Organism: Balaenoptera acutorostrata; assembly: GCF_949987535.1. Lineage (NCBI taxonomy): Eukaryota > Metazoa > Chordata > Mammalia > Artiodactyla > Balaenopteridae > Balaenoptera > Balaenoptera acutorostrata. Next base: position 132,615,006 of record NC_080068.1, on the reverse strand, counting down.
CCTACATGAAACGTTTTTGGAAACAGCCACAGCTTTAATAAGAGAAAGTCAATGAACCTCATGTGCCTTTTATAAAACATGACATAAGGCAATATAATTAAAACTAAACTTATTTCCTGTGGTGAAATTAACTTACAGAAATGAAGGTGTTTATTTATTAAATGGGATCTCTGGAGCTCTCGCCTTATTCTTTCCCCTCCTGGGAAGGTTTTGATTGTTTGCTTCCTTTCTCTTGCCCACTTGCTGTGTAATTTAAAACTGATGCCTTCCTTTGGGAAACAAAATTTGATCAGAGAGCTGCCTGCACCACCAGCTAAACAAATTACCAATGTTTTACTCACTTTTCTTCCTGTATTCTTTTTTTTTTTTTTCCTTTAAGAATCAAAAGAATTGCGTGCAGGGGTTTACAAGTGCCGTTGTACAGTTCAGATTTAATTTGTAATAATAAGGAGGACATACCAGTACCTTTAGAGACATATAGCTGCTTGATGAGAGTAAGCATAGAAGCAAACAGGTTATTAGTCTCTTTTTTTACCACTGCCTGAAGTCTGTCCTTCTCTGACAAGCTTTTGGTTTCTAAGGAACTATTTTTTGATAATAATGGATTAAATTACAAATGCAAAATAATTAAAATAAAAACAGCTTTAAAATAGTTTCATATAAAAACAGAGACCAAAAGATTTTTTATAGCACAGTAAGATCAAATAGTATCAGATATATCCTATAACCTCCTATTCATTTATTAAATAAAACATTTATTGAGTATGAACTCTGTCCCAGGTACCAATGCAAATATAATTATGAGTAATATACCATTATGCTGCAGGGAGTTTATGTAACTGTATATTTACTCATACTGAGGAAGATGCATATATAAATATTTTTAGCCACTGTGACTCCAGATAGCAATAAGTTAAGTTTCATGATTCACGTTTGATTCCTGGATGACAGTCAGAAGTAGTTTTTGCAGTGTAAGTAAATTTGGTCCATTAATCACATGTGTTGAGAAATTATTTTGCACTTAAGCCTGTATTTGTTTCTGAAAATGATGTTCTGGGCCATAGGATTTACCAAGACAAATGTAACTTTATTACACAGGTAATTTAATTTAATTTTAATTAATTTTCCTTAATTCAAAATAAGGAATTTTTAATTCCTTATTTTCTTTTTTTAAAATATTTTTTTATACTTTTTTTTTAATTTTAAAAAATTATTTATTTATTTATTTTTGGCTGTGTTGGGTCTTCGTTTCTGTGCGAGGGCTTTCTCTAGTTGCGGCGAGCGGGGGCCACTCTTCATCGCGGTGCGCGGGCCTCTCTTGTTGCGGAGCACAGGCTCCAGACGCGCAGGCTCAGTAGTTGTGGCTCATGGGCCTAGTTCCTCCGCGGCATGTGGGATCTTCCCAGACCAGGGCTCGAACCCGTGTCCCCTGCATTGGCAGGCAGATTCTCAACCACTGCACCACCAGGGAAGCCCTCCTTATTTTCTTTGTAATTGACAAATATCTTCTGAAGTCTAAATTATTCTAAGTTTAAATCATAACACGTTTAAAAGCTGTTTATTGATTTTACTTTTAAAATTGGAGACGATTTATAAAGACATAGAAGATGCTCCAAATTGAAGAGGTCTTAGAAATCTGAAAATACCTTGTTAACTTAAATATTTCCATGTGGCCTCATGGAGAGTACTATGGACCAGATTACGTGTGTCCCACCCAGATTTATATGTTGAAACCTAATGCCCGATGTGATGGCATTACGAGGTGGCACATTTTGGAAGTGCTTAGGTCGTGATGGTGAAGCGCTTGTGAATGAGATTGGTGTCTTTATAAGAGAGATCTAAGGAAGCTTGCTTGCCCCTTTTCTGCCATGTGAGGCTGTAGTGAGACGATAGCGGCCAGTGAGGAAGCTGGTTCTCCCTGGATACTGAATCTGCTGGCACCTTGATCTTGGACTTCCCAACCTCCAGAACTGTGAGAAGTAAATTTCTGTTGTTCCTAAGTGTTGAGAGTTTAGCTAAGCTACTTCATGATATTGCTGCCTTGGCATGCATTTTGTTTGGCTGGCAGTGACCTTAAATGGACACTAGCCTCCCATGCAAGTACATGCCCTAGATAGTAGCCCTCTGAGTCCCAAGTAAATCTAAGTTCCTGAAACGACTTCCCCAACAGACCTTGTGATCCGCAGTCTCCCCTGCCTTCCATTGCCTTCCCCTTATGCACCTCGTAGATAAGACCGCAGTGGGGCTTCTCAAAACTTCATTCTTGTGGTTTGAATTGACCTATCCAGACAGAGCCCAGGAACTCCAAAGCACTCCACCCACACGCCCTGATAAAGTCCTGTGTCCTGGCTCCTGTGTCTTTCTATCTCCCTGCCTGCACTCTGTCTTGACCTCCCCGTGTGGCCCCTCAGGGCGTGCCGGACGCTTCCTCCAGAATCTGTGAGTAATGAACTTCTCTATTCCAGTTTCTCTTGTGGTGTGTTTCTGAATTGTGGCTCATCATTCAGCACTCTGTGCTCTACTTAACAAGTGTTCATTTAGTAGACGCATAGTAAAAGCTACCCAGTTTATAGAGTTTTGTTATAGTAGGTCACAGGAACTGAGAATTAGTGACAGAGTCCAGGCTGTAACTCGGGCTTCCTTAGATCAAGTCCAGTGTTCCTCCCAAAGAGAAACCTACACAAATTATTTAGTCACTTATTCAATGAACAGGTATGCATTGTGTATCTACTCTACTTGATATTTTGCTTGGTGCTGAGGATAGAATAGTTAAAAGACGGTGGTAAGGCTTAAAATCTATTGGGGAGACAGTCACCACCAATTATAAAATAAATAAGGAAAATAATATCAGATTGTAAGAAATGGTATAAAGGAAACAGAGTGCTAAGATAGAGAACATTGGGATTCTTGGAGTGTGTGTATTTGCTGAGGGGTATTTACATATAATAAACAGAGTACACTTTGCCACTTCACACAGATGTGACAGTTATACCAGGAAGATAAGATGGCGTTAAACATGTGAAGAGGAGATAGAAAAGTGTTCCAATGTGGGAAAGACTACAAACAATATCTTTGTACTGTATAGTCTGAATGAAGACTAATAATTACAGTGTATGAGGATGCGTATGATCATATATATATCCTTGTGTGTGTACGTGTTAAGGAATTTGACTTTTCCCAAGTATAGTAAAAACAATGAAAGTATTCTAACAACAAAGTGATATAATGCATTCCCTCACCTTACTGCCCTGTGTAGAATATATTGGAGGTATAAAAGAGTAGACACTACTTAAGAAATTGTTGTAATCGTCTAAGTGAGAGAAGTCAATAAGTAGATGAGGACCTTGGTACTGGAGGTAGAGAAGAGTAGGTAGATTTGAGAAATATGCCCTGATATTAACAGGACATGCTGGTGAAACAGATATCATTTGTAGGAGTGTCAAGGAAAGAGAGGTATCCAAAATGACTATTAAGATCATGGCTTAAGCAGCTGAATGAATGAATGAGTGTGAGTTCCTGAGCTTGGTGAATTTGCAGATAGGTATCATTCACCTTCAATCAGTTTAAAAAATCTGCTAGACAAACAAATGTGGGTATAATCATTGCGAATTTGTATTCCTTTGCTAATCATACATTGTCTTATTTTGAGTTACTGTATATAATTCAACTGAATCCAACTATATTTCTTTAAAAATATGAGCTTTCCCATGTGGAGGGGAGGAATTAAGATTTCAGTTTTGGACATGATAAGTCTGAGATTTCTCTGTGAGACCCTGAAAGGAAATACCAAGTACATACTTGGAAGGGCATGTAGGAGATTGCAAGACCTGGAACAGAAACATAAATTTAAAACATGGCATTGAGCTGGTCTTTAAAACCTTGGAAATCAGTAATACAATTAATAGGGTGATTCTATGACAGAAAAGGGACTAAAATGATCCCTGTGAAGTACATAATTTTAGAGGCCAAACAGGGAAAGAAAGCAGTGAATCTGGTGGTCTCCATATTATACTACAGGGCAAGAGTTTCATTAATTAGAGCATATCTGTACACTGATGAAAATTATTCAGTTGAAATGGAGAAAATGATGATGCAGGAGAGAAGGAGTTAAGTCAAAGTGCAGATATAAGGAAGTCTAGAGTGGAAGGGATTCACAGCACAAGTGGGGAAATTATTTCTTTCTAAGAAGAGAAAGGTTTATAGGAGGAAATCATTTTAACAGGAGGAAAGGAGATCATTGGAACAAAGCCATGGTGTGTAGATTTCAGAGTGTGATGGCGAGAGATGTGTAGCTGTTTATTTCGTCAATGAAATGTGGGCAGGACCACAGCTGGAAGTGAGAGGAGATTAAGACATATGGAATATCTGAGGGGAAGTCAAAGGGTGCAAAGTAAACATTTTAGGAAGTAAGGGAAAGGATCTCCATTATAAATAAAAAGGATTGAAGAATGGTTGTATTTATTAATGTTAAACTATAAGTGGTAAGAAAGAATAATAGCAGTTACTTAAATAAGATTAAATTTTATATTTTCTTACATATATGTATAGACAGACAAGAGTTAGTGTGAGGATGTCACGATCATCAGGAAACCAAGGCTCCCATATTTCGCTCTACCAATCTGAACTTTGCTTTCTCTTCACGGTGCAAGTTACCTGTTTAGGCTCCTGATACCAGCATTTATATGCCTTCTAGGCAGCAGGAAGTAGAAAAGCAATAAAAGGAAGAAGGGCAAATTCCTTCTCTTCAAGCACAGTTCCAATGTTTCCTGCACCATTTTATGTTATATACAATTTGGCCAGAACTTAGACACATATGCTTAGCTGCAAAAAAGACTGAAATGCAGTCTATTCCAGGTAGACAAGTATCCAAAGAGAATTTGGGATCTACAGCTACAATAGGGGGGAGAACAGATATTAGGCAATGTGATCATTAATTTTGTGTCAACTTGACTGAACTAAGTGATGCCTAGATAGCCAGAAAAATATTATTTCTGGCTGTGTCTGTGAGGGTGTTTCCAGAAGAGATTAGCTTTTGATTAAGTAGGCTGGATGAAGAAGATCTGCCCTCACCAATGTGGGTGGGGAGTCATCCAATCTGTTAAGGATCTGGATAGAACAGAAAGGCAGAGGAACGATGAATTCTCTCTCCTCTCTCTCTCTGTCTCTCTCTCTCTCCTTGAGCTGAAATGTCGATCTTCTTCTGCCCTTGGTCATAGGGGCTCTCGGTCCTTGGACCTGTGGACTCAAGACTGAATTATACCACTGCTTTCCTGGTTCTGCAGCTTGTGGATGGTAGATTGTGAGACTTCTTGGCTTCCACAACTGTGTGAGCCAATTCCTATAATAAATTTCCTTTTATCTATATCTATGTCTATATATCTATGTCTATATCTATCTGTTTCTATGCTATTTGTTCCCTTTTGCTGAATAATCCTGATTAACACAGGCAACAACAAGCAACTTGTCTACAACATATAAAGGACTTTTTTAACATTTATTATTATGGATTTCAAGTGAAATCAGGCAGCTTCACTTACTCTGGCAGTTTTATCTAGCAGCCATTGAACGTACATCAGGATACACAGAGAGCTAAAGTGTTCCCCAAAGTTTTAGATTTTTCCAGATCATCATGAGTAGGAATCGAGAGGGAATATGTTTATATAAAAAACAGAGGAACATAGTTCTATGTTAGTATTTCAGGATAATCAAATAATGGGGAAATTCATATTTTTAAAGAAATATAGTTGGATTCAATTGAATTATATACAGTAACTCAAAATAAGATAATATCCGATCAGATTAAGGAATACAAATTTGCAGTGATTATATCCACACTTGTTTGTTTAGCAGATTTAGATTCTCTTCCATTATAGGTCACTAGAAGATATTGAATATAGTTCCCTGTGCAGTCTTGGGTTTTTAAAAAAATATTTATTTATTTATATATTTATTTATTTATTTATTTATTTATTTATTATACAGCAGGTTCTTATTAGTCATCTACTTTATACATATTAGTGTATGTATGTCAATCCCAATCTCCCAGTTCATCCCACCACCACCACCCACCACCCGCTTTCCCCCCTTGGTGTCCATACGTTTGTTCTCTACATCTGTGTCTCTCTTAAACTGATTAAAGGTGAATCGAACCTTGCTCTGGAACATGTAATTATCTCTCCAGATAATTTCCCTTTCTTTAAGCATCGATTTGTGTACCTCTTTCATATTCATTGAAGTGAATTAAAAAATAAAATTATATATGTATTTTTTATATATATACTTCCTGTATATACTTGCTGATACTATGCAATAATTCTGATTGGTATTCTTTATCATTATACTTCCAACTTATGTCCCTGCCATACACCTCTTATTCTCACCCCTCTCCCACTTTTTTTTCTATTATTAAAATTCTAGTACATTTATCATTCAAAAGCAATTATGACTTTGGCTGCTAAGATACACCTTGAGAACTATGGAGGTAAATGTGGAGATATTCTAGCTGACAAAAACCCAAGACTTTTTTATTGGCTTCATGACACCATTCATACTGTGGAATCTGGGAAAGTATTACCCTATAACAAATGGAGAAATTCTCATAAGCAATTCTTGAGTTGAAAATGGCAATCCTCTTTTATCCTCTCAGTTGTCATATAATAAACATTTCTGATTTTTGATAGCCCTATCTGTATAATTTAAAAGTTGTATGATTTAGATTGATGTTTACCAAAGATTGCCTATCATTTGGATGGGATCACTTCAGAAATGATGGAACAGTTCCTTAATTGGTGTCTTAGAAAGAATAAAGGAAAGCATTGTGCAATGACTAGGACACTCAGATCACCCCTTGTAGAGTCAGAAAAGGCTACAGTATCAAATAATCCTAATTTTGCTGTGGTGTAAAAACAAAACAAAACAAAAAGCAAACAACATATATTTACTCCCTGTTCATGCTGCATGATCAGTTTTCATGGGTCATTAAAGAGTTTTGCTCGACACAGGCTTTCAGAAACCCAGGCTAACAAAAATTCTATCATTTTCTTGCTGTACCAGCTGAAATATGTGGCTTTTTCAGCTAGTCCATGAATTAGAAGAAAAATATTGGAAAATCCTGATGGGCTTTTCATTACCAAAGCTCTGAATGATATGTCTTTCTTTAGAGCCCTTGGCCAGAGCCACACATAGCCTCACATTATTTGGATAATACAGAAAATCAATGACAGATGGAACATTCAGTAGGTATTAATATCTGCCTCAATCCATTATTTTGATTAACAAATTCGCTCTTTCTGTTTTTTATTCCTAACTCACAGTGATATTGTGGTTTATAATAAGAAATATATATTTCATCTTTCACCCATTTCTGGAACAGAGCTCCTAAAACCCTTGGAATTTCCATGATGGTGTCTCTTATAAGGTTAACGAGGTGACATTTGCACCCCATCTAAGGATGGGGGCTGGTTGTTGCCAGGAGAATCAGCCATGTGTTTGGACAATTGGAACTTCCAACCCCACTCCCCTGACCACCAGGGAGGGGAGAAGGGCTGGAGGTTGAATCAATCACCAATGGTCAGTGATTTAATCAAGCATGCCTATGTAATGAAGCCTCCATATAAACCCAAAAGGAGGGGGTTCAGAGAGCTTCCAGGTTGGTGAACATGTCACCATGCCATGCCCAAACTTCACAAGGACAGAAGCTCCTTCATTTGGGACTTCACTTTATGCATTTCTTCATCTGGCTATTGATTCCTTGCCTTTAATATCCTTGTAATAAACCAGTTATCTAGTGAGTAAACTGGTTTCCTGAGTCCTGTGAGCTGCTCTAGCAAATGAATTGAGCCCGAGGAAGGGGTTGTGGGAACTTCTGATTTACAGCCAGTTGGTCAGAAGTGTAGGTAACAATCTGGACTTGCTTGTAATTGGGATCTCAAGTGGAGGGCAGTCTTGTGGGACTGAACACTTAACCTGTGGAATCTGATGCTGTCTCCAGGTAGAAAAGTGTCAGAATTTAGTTGAATTGTAGCACACCCAGCTGGTGTCTGAGAATTTCTTGAACACATTGGAATTACGTGCAGAACACTTACTTTAAAAAAAAAATTTTTTTTGAGAATTTCACAGGCTATTTAACTCTCTGAGAGATTCTTCCGTGTCCCTTATTCTGATTGGCTACATCAGAAATAGGCCTAGGAAAATATGTTCTCCTTGTACACTGTGCTTCTTTCTTAGTTTATTTCCTGCATGCAGATATTTTGAGAGCCAAAGCACACTTTTTGTCTTAAAAGCTGACAGTATCTCTTAGAAGTGACTTGTCATTTTTGTCAGGAGTTTTGATAGTCCTATCTTTCTCTAAAATTTAATAAACACGCTCACATATTTTTCAAGATACGTTGAAGCTGAATTTTTTGTTTGTTTTGTTTTGTTTTTTACACTCTACCTCCTAGTCTCTATCCATCTTTCTTCTCAACTTAATATTGGACAGCCTAAGTATATTGACTTTGATGGGGAATCCACATCCTTAATCTGCCCTTTGTTCTAAGTCATCGGATTGAAATAACTCACTGGGAATCACACGTTTATGTTCCTTTTCTATTGCTGGTGCTATTTAATCATTTGAAAGATACTTAGGATTTGCCATTCACATTCTCTCCCAATCTTATTTTTTGTTCTTCTGTGTTGAACAGTAGTTGATTTTTTTTTAACACTGAAAGGCAAAAATTTTCTAGAAACTCTATATTTACTTTCTATTTGCTTTCAAACTGTCAACATTTTTTTTTCTTCTGAGCTTTTTTTTCTTTAATACCCTGGCAAACATAACCAATCAATACCAACGCATTTTAGAAGATTCTGTATTCTCACTTTTCCTCATGGGGCTCTAAGTTCATTAAGCAGATTACCTTGCATCCATTTAATCTCAGTTGACAATTTTTCTAAGTATTTTGCCACCATAGATGGTGCTTGTTATCTTCCCAGCCTTTGATATCAGTTTTCTCACTCTGCCACATAGTTTAGTTTTTCCCTTAAAGAATCATTTCACTTTTGATGTCAATTTTTTTACTAGTCAGTATTGCTTAGGTTATGCTGTAGTAATACAAACTGTCAAAATCTCAGTGACTTAAATCCAAAGTTAAACTTAGACTCAGATTCATGTCCACCGCAGTTCTGTGGCAGTAGTAGGAGGATTCTCTGCTTCACGTAGTCACTCAAGAATGCAGATGACGGCTTCCCTGGTGGTGCAGTGGTTGAGAATCTGCCTGCCAATGCAGGGGACACGGGTTCGAGCCCTGGTCTGGGAAGATCCCACATGCCGCGGAGCAACTGGGCCCGTGAGCCACAACTACTGAGCCTGCGCGTCTGGAGCCTGTGCTCCGCAACAAGAGAGGCCACGATAGTGAGAGGCCCGTGCACCGCGATGAAGAGTGGCCCCCGCTTGCCACAACTAGAGAAAGCCCGCGCACAGAAACGAAGACCCAACGCAGACAAAAATAAAAAACAAAAAAAACCCCAACCAAACAAACAAACAAACAAAAAAAGAATGCAGATGAAGTACAGCACAATATCTTGGAATTAAAATATTTATCTGGAACAAACGAGCATATTTTGCCAAGGCAAAGTAAGAGAGGTCAGAGGAACACCAGCCTGGCTTGGAAGTGGTGCACATCACTTCCCTCCCAGCTTGTGGTCCAGGATTAGTAATGTTGTCTTGCCTAACCGCAAGGAAGGGTGATAAATAAGATGTTTAGTAACCTTTACTCTCTCTGGGACTCCGATCTTGAGATAATTTATTCTTAAGCTCTTTATTAGACATACTTATCATCAACATCTAGTTTGTACATTTTAATTACTGAATAAAATAAGGCCTTGCAATTCCTTTGCAGAGAATATTCTGTTGCTTCGCCTGAGTTAAAATATGTAGTACAAATACATTAGCTGAAATTCAAAGTCTTACAATGTGATTCTAATCTCCCTTTCAAACTATATTCTGTTAGTATCAATACCTTGTCCATATAGTCTCATATATTTGCTTTCCAAATATAGCAATTTTACCGCCATATAATTATTTTAGTCAGTCATTCTTTTTATTCCCTTAAATCTATATAAATCCTAGCATTTCTAGTGGCAGTATTTAGGCCTTAGAATAAAATCTGAAAAAAAATGAGTATCAATTTACTTTGACAAAATACATTCTTTGACTTTACTGTATGAATTTGGAGTGCTATTCTGTTGTTTCATAACAGCATTTTCAAAAGGCATTCATGTCCTTAATAAACGTTAATTTTTATTTTTTCAATTTTTTTACCTCTCCCATCCAGTGCTCTTTATCCAATAGACAATAAAGTCACTGAAGAACTAATTCCAAACCTGTTTACAGGTTCTATAATCTAAATATATTATCTCTTCCAATCCTTAACTTCTCATCTATTAAGGAAGTATAACAGCATTTTCTATATTGTTTTCACAGAGTTACTATGGGGACAAAATCAAATGCTGTCTGCAACATGATTTTAAACATTGCAATTTACAGTTCAAATCTCACACATTCTTTTCATTGATATTATTGCCATTATTGAAAGTGCATTTCTAGTCTAGCATTTTTTTTGAAAGTCTACACTGTATTCTCAGGCCACGTTTAATTACATTTTTCTTAATCATTTATTAGTTGTAATGATTTTGCAATTAAAAGCACAAAGCAGTCTTACAGCTCTTTAGGTTTTTTGTTTCTATTCCTAAATACTCAGTAACCTTCCTACAAACGGGTTGGTATTAAACATGATTTTTGTCAAGCTCAGTACTTGGAAAGTGTCCAAAATTATCTGTCAAACAAAATTAACACATTTCTCCTTCTGGCTGGTTCACATTAATATCATTATCTAAAAATATGTGTTAAAAGAAAAATTTGTTAAATGAGGAAATTTAAGTCTAGTTCAAATGATTGTTTTGTAAATCACGAATAATTTAGAATTACTGTGGTTTAGAACAAAGAGCTTTACTCTATGTATGCACACACAAGCCGAAGTCTATTCAGTAAAAAAACAAAGTGTAATCACTGGTAATTTATCCACATGATTTTTAAAAGCCCTATTTCCATTTTAAAATCTAAGTCCCATGTCTTAGGGTGAATCTCTTTTCTAGGAGAAAAGTCAGTCTCCTCTTATCTCAGTTCCTTCTGCAATGTTTTCAGTAGCTAATCTATTAACAATAATATTTAAGGCTTTTAATGTTTTGCTTATAGTGAAAATTAGAACTAAAATAAGTTAAATCAAAAACCATCACTGTTTCTATTTCAGAATTATAAATGGAAATATAAAAGTTATAGAATCATAATTCATTAAAACTGAAGTAACCTTAAATATCGTCTCGATAATCTCAGCACATTCTCAGTAATGAGAAACCTGACACCTGAGGGCTTAAGTGAACTTCCTGTGTCTACACTGCTTGGGAGTATTAGAAATGGATCCAGAACTCCTGTCTCCTGGCTTGACATTTCTGAAGAGAGACCACTCTGACTGTCTTTTAAGTCAGTGGATATAGGTGTGACTAGAAGTAGGGAGAGTAAACAAAAGACTATTAAAATAGTTCAATAAAGAAAGGATGAAGATAAACTAGGGCAGAGTTGACAAGAGAGATGGAGGAGACACTGAAACTTGGAAGCAGAAGAGATGGGCTGTGATGATGAATTGGAGAGATAAATAGATGGAAGAGTAATATGTTCACAGGGATTCATGCTTAGTGCACAGGGCTCTCCATGTCACTACCATTGGGAATATAGAAACAGATGAAATGTCACATGGGGAAAGAAAGATGAAGACTCATGTTTTGACAAGTTGACTTTGAGGTACAAAAGGTAATCCAAGTGGAATTTCTAAAAAAGAACACTGATATTTGGAGTTTGATTTTTTTTAAAAATCTGTATTTTGGAAATGAATTTATGCTAATTAATATATAGGTCGTAGGTGAAGCCGAAGGTACAGGCAAGATGTTTAGGAAAGTGTATAGAGAGAAGAAAAGAAAGCGGAGGACAAAATGCTAGGGAACCTCAGTGGAACATAAAAGCTGCACAGATTGAACATAGGTCAGCCACGAGATCGACCAACATAGGAAGAGAGAGACAGCGAGGCAAGAGGTTCAAGTGCCTAATGTTACAGAGAAGTCAAAGATAAAGAGATTAACCTGATAGGAGATCTTTGGTCATCTAAGTGCAATTCAGTTTACAGGGAGTGATGAGATTACATGGCAGTGGGCAGAGGAATAGAAAAGAGGTAAAGATGACAGACTGGAGGAGTAGACCTCCCCCAAGCCCCTGGAAAACTAGATATAAAAGTGAAAACAGAGACTGGGTAATATAAAAATAGAGGGAAATAGTTTTTTTTTTTAATGCATAATAAAAATGATGATCATGTTTCTAATATGTATAACATCTCAACTTCTCTCTTCATCATCCTTTTCATTTCAAATATTTTCAAGCAAAAAAAAAAAACAAAACATAGAAGCCATTATGCTGAACTAAACGGTATCTATGCTGCCCTATCCTTTCCTTAAACCTGTTGAAATGGAAGCCATTTCTCCCTGTCTATGGTGGGTATCTTTCCACGTGTTCGGCGTGCTATATCTTCCTGCCACCTCACCGGCATTAATCATTGTTATCTCCTCTGGCTGGACTAAATCTGACAATATTTATACATATTCTGGTAGCTTCCTTTTTAAAAAAATACTCTTCTTTGATACAAATCCCCCCAAATTGTTGCTCTCTCAGTCCATATTTATATCTCATCTCTTTAAAAGGACCACTGAAGGCACTGATTTCATTTTTTATTTTTTATTCACTTTCTAATTTACACCAATCTGGCTTATATCCCTACTGAAACTGCTCTTTCAAATTCAACTGGATCTCTCTATTGCTTAATCAAAGGGATTCTTATGGGTTGCCATCTTACTTTAATAGTGTAGCATTTAAAAATAGATGTATACTCTTTTTGTTTCGACTCACAGATATAGAGGACAGACTTGTGGTTGCCAAGGGAAGGGGAAGTAGGGGAGGGAAGGGATTAGCAGAGGCAAGCTATTATACATAAGATGGATAAACAACAAAGTCCTACTGTATAGCACAAAGAACTAGATTCAATATCCTGCGACAAATCATAATGGAAAAGAATATATATATTTGTATAACTGAGTCACCTCGCTGTACAGAAGAAATTAACACAACATTGTAACTCAACTATACTTCAATAAAATTTAAAAAAAATAAATGGATACTCTTTCCTTCTTAAAGTATTCTCTAAGTTTCTGAACATATATTTCAATATTTTTGTTGTCGTTGCTGTTCTACTTCTATGGTTGGTCTTCTGTTTCTTTTACACACTTCACTTTCTCTGCCCTACTTAAGAATTGTTGACATTCCACAGGGATTGATTCTATGACCATTTACCTTCTTACTTGATATTGTTTCTTTCCCGATATGTGCATCCATCTCCAAGGGTTTGTATACAACCTGCGTATAAGCTAATACATAAGTACTTATGCTTCCTTACACCTCCCTCAGTTAGCCCCAGTCCTATAACCATCAACTACTGGTACCTCACATTCCTCATCCTTCGTCTTAGTCAGTGGCACCCTTTACCAAAAACTTTGGAGCAGTTTTCCTCTTCCCTGTTCCTCAAAACTCACGAACAGTTCAGGGTCCATGCTATGATTCCACGTGCAAAGTATTGCTAATATTGGCCCATTTCTGTTGATTTTCATCACCATCTTTTGGTATAAGGCTGTATCTTTCACCTGGGATAGTATGTTTACTGCTACATGAAACTTCCTAAATTCACTCTTCTCCCTCTCCCTTGTTAAAGTGTATAATTCAATTGGTTTTTAGCATGTTAACACAGTTCTGCAACCATCACAATCAATTTTAGGACATTTTTATTACCCCAAAAAGAAACCGCATATTCCAATTAGCAGTCACTCCCCATTCCTTGAAAATAGTCCAGTTACAGGCTGCCTCTCATCTACTTTCTGTCTCTATAAATTGAATCATATGATATGTGGATTTTTGTGGTGTCTTTCATTGGCCATAATTTTTTTAATATTCATGCATGTTGTAGCATGTATCTGCACTGCATTCCTTGTTAACACAGAATAATATTCCATTTTATGCATATACTCTCTCTATAATGCCATCAGTGTGGGTGGAAATTTGGGTAGTTTCTACTTTTTGGATATTATGAATAATGCTGCAATGAAAACTAGTTTATATGTTTTTGTGTGAATATACGTTTTAATTTCTCATGAGTATATACTTCATAGAGGAATTACTGGGTCATATGATAATTCTCTGCTTAACTTTATGAGGAACTGTCAAACTCTTTTTCAAAGATGCTGCCACATTTTACATTTCTATTTGCAGTTTATAAGTGTTCCAATTTTTCCATATTCTTGCCAACACTTGTTATTGTTTGGTTTTTTGATTATAGGTATATTAGTGGATGTGAAAAGATACCTTATTGGGGATTTAAGGTACATCTTACTAATGGATAATAATATGGAACATCTTTTTATGTTTGTTGGCCATGTATATATGTCTTTGGAAAAATACCTATTCAAATCCTATGTCCATTTTTTAATTTTTTTGCCTGTTTATTATTGAGTTGTAAGCGCTCTTTATATAATCTTGATAGGGATCCTTTTTTTTAAGATTTATTTGATTTATTTATTTATGGCTGCATTGGGTCTTTGTTGCTGTGCGCGGGCTTTCTCTAGTTGCGGTGAGCGGGGTCTACTCTTTGTTGTGGTGCACGGGCTTCTCATTGCAGTGGCTTCTCCTGCTGCGGAGCACCGGCTCTAGGTGCTTGGGCTTCAGTAGTTGCAGCATGTGGGCTCAGTAGTTGTGGCGCACAGGCTTAGTTGCTCCGCAGCATGTGGGATCTTCCCAGACCCGGCCTCGAACCCGTGTCCCCTGCATTGGCAGGCGGATTCTTAACCACTGCGCCACCAGGGAAGCTCTAGATAGGGGTCCTTTATCAGATAAATAATTTGTAAATATTCTAAGTGTTGTCTTTATGATACTGTTTGCAACACAAAAGTTTTAAATTTTGATGAATTATAATTTATTTATTAGTATTTTAGTGACGTGCTTTTGATGTAGTATCTACAGAACCTTCACCTAATCCCAGGTCACACAGATTTATTCCTATATTTACTTGTAAGAATTTTAGGGTTTTTCTTCTTAAATTTAGATCTATGAATCACACTGATTTAATTTTTATGTTTGGTTTTGCATGCAGGTATCCAGTTTTTCCAACACCACTTGTTGAAATTTTACTATTTCCCCCATTGGATTATCTTGACATCCTTTTAAAGAATTAATTAACCATCAATGCAAGGGTTTATTTCTAGTCTCTAAATTGTTTGCCATTAATCTATATGTTTAGTCTTATGCCACTACCACACTGTCTTGATTACTGTACCTTTTTAGTAAGCTTTGAAATCAGGAAACGTGAGTTCTCCAACTTTTTATTTTCAAAACTTGTTTGGCTATTATGGGTTCCTTGCAGCTCCATATTAATTTTTAGATCAGTTTGTCAAATTCTTTAAAAAAAAAGGCTACCTGAGATTTTTGATAAAGATTCTGCTGAATCGGTACATAAATTTGGGCAGTATTACCACCTGATCAATACTAAGCTTTCTGTTCCATGAACATGAAATATCTTTCCATTTATTTGCATCTTCCCTCATTTCTTTCAACAACCTTTCATAGTTTTCAGTGTACAAGTCTTGCCCGTTTTTTGTTAGGTTTATTTCTACTTTATTATAATTAGTGCTACTGTAAAAAGAACTGTTTCTTAATTCCACTTTCAGATTTTTCCTTGCTATTTTATGGAAATGTAATTAATATTTATATTTGTCTCCTACCCTGAAACCTTGCTGAACTAATTTATTAGCTCTTATAGATTTTTAAGTAGAGTTTTAGAAGTTTTTAATACAAGATCTTGTCATCTGCAAATATACATAGTTTTATTTATTTCTTTCCAATCTAGACATTTTAGAGGTTGCTCTAGGGCTTACAATATACATCTGAACCTATCAGAATCTACTTCAGAGTTATACTCACTTAATTCCAGTGAGATATAGAGGTGTTCTTTCACTATAGCTCTATTTATTGCTCACTTTCCTTTGTGCTATTACTGTTATACATACTATGTGTATAGATATTACAAACCCAATAATGTGGTTTTATGATATTACTCTATATAATTTTATGTATTTTAAAGAAGTTGAGAGAAGGGCAGCAAGTATATATTTATGGTTCATTATATCAACTTTCTTATTTTTTACTCCTGGTTCTCTTCATTGCTTCCTGCAGTTTTTTATTGTCATCTGTTGCCATTTACTTACACCAATATAGCTTTTTCCCTACCTGTCTCCTTTGTGTTACTACAACTCTACATGTCATATTTCTACTGTTTCTACTTGTTTTACTTGTTGTTATTATAGAGCTACCAGCCTCCTCTTAATTTCTCACCACCAAATCTCCATTGTTCTTGACAGCACTTTTTGACTTGAATTTCTCTACACTATACTCCAAATAAAATTGGTTCCTTGAAGGGAGAGCTGCTGGAGCCGTCTGTTCTTACAGCCTGTCTGTCCCCTGGGCAGAGCACCACGGCTCTGGGGCTGCTGTGTAGACAGAGACCAGCTTTTTCTTGCAGGAACGCCCTTGGTGTATGAGTAGGTGCTGAGCAGGTGCAGTAGACTCTGGTCATCTTAGTTCACCTCACCTGGTATGGATTCTTCATCTCATGAGCAAACTGTAGTGAAGGTGATCATTTGGCATGCCATGCATGCCTTTGGTAGACATTTCTCCACGGAAATTGAGGCTGGGTAGGAGAAAGGAGCCCCAGACTTCTTAAGTCACACTTGCCTTAAACAGAGCTCCTGAAACACGGAAAGGATTGGAACGATGAGAAATCCTGTTAGCCTGCCCCTCCCCATGAGAAGTCATAGCCCTATACTGGGAACCTGGGGGGAGAGGGAACCATATGCTCTTGGCTACATTCGCCCAGAGGATCCATCCATCTCGCTGAGTTAGGGAAAGGGTCATGGGTCATTGCTTACATCCCACAGATTCACTGTTCTAGCCAAGATGCACTTGCTTCCTTTGCCAGGAATGTTCTTGTACATTTTCATCTGGAAAATTTCTGCTCAGTGCTCCAGATTTTATTTATTCACATCCATATCTCTAGAACTTAGCACAGTGTCCTGATTATATTAGGTTCTCGAAAGATATACATTACACAAATGAATAAGTGCATAAAAAATGAAAGAAATTTATGGAAAGGACCAAAAATTATTGATAAAGCAAAATCCTTGATATAAGGAAGTGGTAGATTTCCAACATGCTTGTGATTTGAATAGCGGTTTCTCTTCTTCTGAGACAGTGAGATACATTTTTTATAGGAGAAGATTTTATGGAAGCTCATACTTCATAGCGAGCAATGAATAATGTCTGGTATTCCAATCATTACTTCTTACTCATAATTTTTAGTGTATGACACCTCTGTTTTCTGCCTCTTGTGATAAAAAGTAATCTGGTCTCAATTGTAGGAGGTATACATATTGTGTTGAACATTATATTTCTATCCCACATATTCTAAAATATAGAAGGACATTTGAAATTAAAAATACAAAATTGGGTGCAAAATAGGAGAAGCTATTTTTTTCAGAGTCTCAGAAACACAGAGGTTCCTATATCTCAAGAACATATTTTAGTCTTTAAAAAATTGCATTTCACTTGGTATTTCTTCAGATTTCTACATGAAGAAATTGAGGCTTAGCAAGATTAAATTCTTACTTCAAAAGGATTAAATAGCAGAGCTAAAAGTTAATTCTTCAATAATATAGCATTTCTTTAACAATGCATTTCATTCCATTCTTAATTCATTTATTCATAAATATGCATGCATTAAACTCATTCTTTCATTTAAAAATAATCTATTTGCTCCTTGGAGTTGTGCAATTGAATTAGATTATAGTTTTCTAAACCTAGAAGGTTGTGTACAGGATATCCAGTCAGACTAAATCTGAAATTCTGTGGTATAGACTGTGAATCTACATACTGACAAGTTTTTCTGCTGATTTTTATTTAGTCTACAATCTTGTATGAGGCAAAGAGTTATGTTTGTGTATCACTACACTGGAGACATAAGTAGGATTAATTTTTCTTTATAATCTTCTAGTAGGAATAAGATTATTTTTCATAAAAATTATAAGCCAAGAGTATGATTTATATCAAGAAAATGTTACAGCTGACCAAAGGGGAAAGAAATTTGCATTTGGGGTGAAAATTTGGCCATTTTCTTTAGGCCTTTATAGCCTTGTCTTGGATGGATGTCTAGAATTTTAAAAGTTATAATTCAGGTTTCTCCAGTAACAGAACACATCATGAACACATGTGTGGCATTCAAATACATGTACATGTGTAGAGTGTGTTGTAATGTGAATGGATCATGGGGTTTCAGGATAGAATAGTGAAAAATCATTCTGGAAGTTTAGATTTGTGCCAGATTGTGAGGAACTTGAATGCTGGCCATGAAGTTGGAGTACACAACACGTATGCAGACATTAGTGATTTTGACCAAAGGAAAGACATTTTCATAATTTTACATAAGGAGAAATGTAATCTTTTAGCCTCATATATAGCAGATTATAGGAAGAGATTCTGGAGGACAGAGGACCTGTTAGCAGGCCATTGCCAGGGTCAGTCATGAAGCTGTCTATTTTTGAACTGAGACTTTTAATGAGAAATGAAAGGCACAAACAGAGACCAGAAAAGAAATCATCAAATGCCATTTCCACATCACAAAGCAGAAACAGGAAAAAAAAGTATCTAGTTACACTTTCAGAAGAAAAGTAAATTCTCACTATGATATCGGAAACTAATGGAAAAGAAATACAGACTATAGGACTTTTTGGTAGTGCAGCATTCTTCAAGGGAATAAAACAATTATTACATATTATTTTCTCCCTTCTTTCAAATTCCACATCGATTTCTACATTCTTTCTTTCAAGATTCATAATGGAATTGAATGCCTACTGAACACTGGAAAATGAGGTTTGCTTATTTAAGAGCTCCAGGACTTTGAACATTTCAAATTTATTTCAATCACTATCATTTCAACTCTGATATATAATGCCAAACTTCAACTGAAAAGCACAAAAAGCATAACTTTTTCACAAGACAGCTAAAGTCACTTTTTTTTTTAAACTGCAATAGTGTCTATTTGGCTTTTATTTTATACTGTAATACAGTATTAGGGATTCATTTAATCATAAAAAGAGAAAACATTCTCTATAAAAGACTCCCAAATCCTTGCAAACTTCAATCCGTTTCTTCCTTTGGTCAGTGTAGAACTTTTTTCTTTTCAGTTACTGTGCTGGATCCTAATTCTGTTTTCCTCTCACAGTTTTCATGTTTGTTTGTTTGTTTTAAAATAAACTTATTTATGGCTGTGCTGGGTCTTCGTTTCTGTGCGAGGGCTTTCTCTAGTTGCGGCGAGTGGGGGCCACTCTTCATCGCGGTGCGCGGGCCTCTCACTATCGCGGCCTCTCTTGTTGCGGGGCACAGGCTCCAGACACGCAGGCTCAGTAGTTGTGGCTCACGGGCCCAGTTGCTCCGCGGCATGTGGGATCTTCCCAGACCAGGGCTCGAACCCGTGTCCCCTGAATTGGCAGGCAGATTCTCAACCACTGCACCACCAGGGAAGCTCAGTTTTCATGTTTTAAAATAAAGTTATGACAGTAGCAGCATTCCTCATTAGTAAATAGGAGAAGAAAAGATCAGTGTGGTAGGAGGAATGGGGTAGAGACAAGTACGAGAGGTATCTGTGTATAGTCAGTGAGGCAAAGCATACTCTTAGAGGAAGCTGCTATTTTTAATATGATGTATTTTCACAAAACAATAGAGCAGGAGAAAAATTAGCTAATGGAGAGGGTTTGAAATTTGCTGACTAGTTCTTCTTGGAGTAATTCTAAGATAAGCATAACAGAATTCAATTATCTGAATATCTTTTAATTACATTGTCATCTGAATCTCCTAATATTTCAAAATGGCAATTGTAGGTATAATTGCTCCTGTTTTGCAAAGAGGAGAAACCAAGGCTCACAAAAGCTACTACTGCCCAGGGACAGACCACAGAAACTCATCAACTGAGGGCTCAAATAAAGACGTTCCATTTCAGAATCCATTTTCCTCTCCCTTCCTCGTACCCTCTTGTTTTTTATCTGCCCTTCTTATCCTGCTCCCTCCTTGCTGTATCCTTTCTATCATTTTCTTTCATTCATTCATCAAGCATTTATTATCTTCTGCTATATTTCAATCATTTTAATTTTTACTGGGGATTCATAAGTTGATAAACACAATCTGTGACCTCAAACTACTGTGTATAACATGTTAGCCAGATGTTGGAAGTTTCACTGGAGAACCTCTGATTTCAACCCATGCTAAAATTCAAGCGCAAAAAAAAATAGGACAGTTTACATTTTCAGAAAATAAATTTCTCAGTAACATGAATTTTTCTGCATCTTTTGAAGAGGAGACTGAGGAGAGTATTTAATTTGCACAGCAGTCATCATTTCAATACAAAAATCAATATCAATACAAATATTTTGGGTTTTAAAAAAATTTTATAGTTATTAATTATTTATTTTTATTTTATTTTTGGCTGCGTCAGGTCTTTGTGGCATGCAGGATCTTTTGTTGCAGCGTGTGGACTTCTCTCTAGTTGCAGCATGAGGGCTCTCTAGTTGTGGTACATGGGCTCTGTAGTTTGTGGCACGCGGGCTCTCTAGTTGAGCACGTGGAATCAGTAGTTGTGTTGCACGGGCTTAGTTGCCCTTGGGTATGTGGGATCTTAGTTCCCCGGCCAGGGATCGAAACCAAGTCCCATGCATTGGCAGGCAGATTCTAAACCAGTGGACCACCAGGGAAGTCCCAGGATTTCTGTATTTCTAACACAGAAATATTGCAACATATGTATAAATATGTTAAACATTAGAATTAAAATCCATATATAAAATTGTTTGCAAAGGTTTAGTTTCTGTAGAGAAAAAATCAAAATGAAATCATTCATTTTATATCATTTTTCAAGGTGGAATTAAATGTGAAATTTGTTGTAATTTTTGTAAGCTAATTAGCTTT
The DNA here is from genome assembly GCF_949987535.1 of Balaenoptera acutorostrata. Taxonomy (NCBI): domain Eukaryota; kingdom Metazoa; phylum Chordata; class Mammalia; order Artiodactyla; family Balaenopteridae; genus Balaenoptera; species Balaenoptera acutorostrata. The sequence continues at coordinate 132,593,822 of NC_080068.1, read as the reverse complement.
GTTTCTGAAAGGAAAGAGCTAAAACAGCTAATGACAATGAATTGCATTTTCAATTTGATGCTATTGTAAACAACGGTAAAGTCTCTGGTTTTGTTGGCCAAATCCTAGATAATCTGGATTGGCCACTTCTTTGTTGTAAGAATGGGCAAATCACAGTCTTAAATCTTAGTGTCTTGTCTATAAAATGAAATAATATTACAGCAGTTTTATGGTGTGTTTTATGAGACAATGTGTGTCAAAATATCTTGCCAAAACATCAAATTTTACTATTGTTAAATTAATTAAACAAGGAGTCCATTAGACTGATGTGGTTCTAATACCTTAGCAGCCTATGTAAGCAAATCAAAACCTGAACCTATGAATGACTCAAGGTTAAGAAATCGAAACCTAAGAACAACCAATCATAAACAGCCAACTGGGCTTCTCCAAATAGGGCAGACATTTAAGCTATAGCCAATCAGATAATTTCCTTGCTTTGCTTCTTCCTTTTCTCTAAAATAAGTCTTTCCCTCATGTGGATGGAGAGCTCCTAACCACTTCCGGTTTGGCTCTGCCCCATTCGAATCAATTTTTGCTCAAATAAATGCTTAAAATTTTTAATATGCCTCAGTCTATCTTTTAACATTATATAGTTCTAGTCACAGAAAAATAAAACTGTTTGTTGTATTTAAAAGGCCCTTTCGACTCAAAGGAAGTGTTATCATGTTAGTAACTGCTTAAGAGAATATCAGTATATTATAGACAAGCCCTCCAGAACCATGGACAAAAAAGTCACTCTCAGTTTATGGACGTTAATTTACACTAACTGACACCTACATACTGAAAGAAATCAGGATATTAGAAATGGAGAATTTTAGAAGTCTGATTCATTTATGCTGTTGTATGCATAAGCTGGCTAACTTTAAAAGCAGTCCGAATGACTCATTCTAAAAAATTTTTTAAAAAGGACATTTGATTTGATATTCTGCTCTACCGGGTAAGAAGGGAACTGTTAGTGTAGTTGATGTAGTTGACGGTGTAAGGAGGTATCACTAAGTCTCAGCTGATCTAGAACTGCTGGACCAGCATCATTGGACAAGAAACTTATCTGTAAGAGTCAACCATGTGCATTTATTCTGTGTAAATCAAACCATTAAATTATGTTAGAAAAATGATAGCTAGTAAATAGAAACTCTTTCTTGGTTTAATAATAATTTTCCAGAGATTTGCTCCTTACAAGGAATATTCAAAATATGATGAAACTGGGGTAGAACGTGCCATGCTCTGATTTCCGGAAGCAACTGTTTTCTAAATTTTGTATTTTCTAAATTTTGTATTGTGTACAATTACTGGGTTCAAAGAGCCCTGAATCCTCTGCTTTCTCCAATCTGATCTTCCATCATTACTGAGGGTTATTACAAAATATGTATGAAATGATCAACATAGATTATTATATGACTGATGCTAATATGTTAAGTATGTGAAACAAACCAAAAGTATGGTAAGAAAGGGCTAGATAAGACCTGGAAGCGATAGACCAGCAAAGTTTCTTGGGAGTGCTAGAAACATACATGAAAGAATGGTTAAAACATTGTAGGAAAGAGCAACGACAGGATTAAATCTAGACAGCTGAGTAGAAACGTGATAAGTGTGGTGGAGAGTAGGAATATCTACTGACTAAAACTGAGCAATAAAACTGATGAATGTTCATATTAAAGAGAGATTAATCAATCCCAGAGCCTTGCATATGACAGCTATTAGAAGAATGGTTCTCTTCTTTCAATAATGAAAATTGTCACGTATTTGCATGTTTATTTAGATTTGTCATATTCTTCCAAATAGCTAATTACATTTAGTCTTCACAACACACCTGTGGAGTAAATATTATCTTTATGTTTATTTTGCCTATAGGAGTAATTTGCTCTACTTCACAATGTTAGTAAGTGGTGAAAGCAGATGTACATACCGTGTACAAGAATGCCTGGCCAAGGAGGTACGAAGTACCAGCTGAAAAGCAGACAGGCATGGCTTGCCAGAGCCACTAACTTGGCTCAGCACTGTGGCAGCCTGGTGGAAGAGAACCTATTCTGGACATCTCTTAGCTCCCCCAGATTCACTTTCTACCCTTCACTACTTTGTTTCTGCCTTAGGCTTTCTTGCCTTCTGGCACCTACTTGTGTTGGCCAATAGGTAGCAACAAAGGAGATGAAAGTGAGGAAGGAGAGTGAGGTTGGGGTACTTACTTCTCAATCTCCTTCTTTCCAGCACTGCTTCAGGCTGGCTATTTTCCAGCGCTCAACATGGACTATAGGACTCTTATTGTTTAGCTTTCATAACTGCTTCCTCCCCTTACCCTTTTAATGGAAGAGAAAGTAAAAAACAAGGTGTACTACAGATCCTTCCATTTTGTCAAAGTATAATTTGTGCCTGTACGATAAGATCTTCTTTATTTACCCCAATTTGATTAGGGTTTTTTTTTTTTTCCTGCTGGGACACCGACTGACACAGAGAATACTTCTACTTTGCATAGAAGGGGCAGTCTCTTAATTTATTTGCGTTGAAGGGACCTCTTCCTAACTTTTACAAATGTACTAGATGCGCCAGCATCTACTGAGGGTAAAACTAGAATTTAAACCTGTGTCTTCCCATCAGTAAACCAAATGAACTTGGTAATTTAATTTCTAGTACCACCTCTCCCACTGACCAGCTGAGTGGGGTTAGGCATTCCATCAGACCTATTGTAAAGACCCTTTCCCATTAGGTTAAATTAGAATAATATATTATATGTTTAAGGTTCTTTCTTGGTATAATTTTTTGTTTTTTGGGTTTTTTTGCCTTGCTTTGCTTTGATTTTAAGATTCTACAAAATTTATACTTGGAAACACTTGTCTTTAACATTGAATAATTACAAGATCATGAACAAGCTTAAGTTTACTGAAATTAAACTTATATGGAATCAGAAACATAAAATATTTTACTTCAAATGTTTCTAGAATCTGTTTAATATATATTTATAATTATGTTTATATGTGGCCTATTCTCCAAACACTTAAATGTTTTAAAATATAAGTAATATGAGGACTTCTTTTGGTTCTTAAAGCCACTTCCTGCATTTATACAAATATGACATTGAACGTCCTGTGAGTATTCCCAAAGTATGTCTGTCTTCTAAATAATCAAACTTTGTGAAAATTGTCATATTAATATCTCAAGATAATTATGAAAGTTGATTTTAAATCATATATTTAAAACAAAATGCAAAAGAAGTCCAGTGCTTCCATTTTCTCAAAGTATAATTTGTGCCTGTACAAAAAATCGATCTGAACCATGAAAGCAATACTTTTCTTGTACATAACGTTTTCTTATCTACTGTATTTATATTTTGTAGAAAATGTGTAATAAGTCTATTAAAATGCACAGAAATGAAGCCAAAACACCATGCATGTCATTAATCTACAAACTCTAAGCCAAAAAAATTGGGGATTATTTCCTTAATAAAGGAAAAAGAAGAAGCATATCATTGATTTTTTGAGTGGAAAATTCATTTAAATCTAATGCCAAAAGTGTCAGGTTTATCACAGTATAACATAGCTTGTAGTTTTCATGGTCATCTAAATAAAATGATTTATAAATTATCAAAATGCTTTCCTGCCCAAAAGCCATCACTTCCATCTTCTACTGTTTGAATTTCAAATGGTTCACACTTAACTCAGCCAGACACTGGGCAAGTCAAGTAACTGTGCCATCTGGACCAGGCAAAAAAGTGACAGAAAGAGGTGATATGCTGAAATTCAAACCAGAACACCATGCCTATTAAGGCTTCCAATTTGAACATTTCTTCTCCAAAATATCCTCCAGTGAAGAGTTTTCAAATTAAAAAAAGTGTACTACTAAGGTAAAGTATACTATAAAGCATAATTTAGTATAACTAAGAAAAAACATAAAAAATAAAATACACGTTTTATGATTACTGGCAAGGAATAAAAAAGCATCCTTTCTTTCCATTAGACTGTTAATTTTTTAAATGGCTATAAAATAGGATTAAAAGTAGGAAGAGAAAATTACTATATGATAATATGACATTCTAGGTAGTCTGACCAAATATTCCAACTACAACAACTAAAACTTTAAATATATATGTATAGATAGATATAGAGATAGATACACACACACACATATATATATATATACAATTAAAAAAATACATTTATGTTCTGAGTCTTTGATCAAATCAAATATTAACTGAAATGAAAGCCTAGAGAGGAAAGAGGAGCAATGGAGCCAGCTTTCACTGTTGAACATTTGCTGATTATATTAGGCTTTTTCTTTTTTACCATAAAACTTATCTTCAAGAATTACCACAAAAAAAATTTCCAAGAAAATTGAGTCCACAGTAAAAAATATCACAATTAACACTCAGTACCATGAATGTGGGCCATGATAAACAACTGGAAGAAAATATTAAAACAGCAAAGATATGCATTTACAAAATTAAGTACATTTAGTAATAACAAGAAATGAGAGGCAAATGAGATAAAAGCAAGACTGACTCCAGTAAAGGTACCTAATCTGATTGAAAAATATTAAACATAAAGAGACATATATAACAAAAATTAAAGACTCAATGGATATGTTAGTAGACACAATACAGAACTGAAGAACCACTCCTGAATATGTATCTGAAGTCATTATTCACAACGGAACTTAAAAGGTAAAGAGATTAAGAAAAAAACTTATGGTTAAGGTACTTGGAGTTTAGAAGGATAAAATCTAAAATGCTTGAATCAGAATTTCAGGAAAGAAGAGATGGAATGGACATAAAGCTATATGAAAAGCAAATGACCAAAAAATTTCAAAACTGGTAAGAGGAAAAAATTCACAGACACTTATAAAATCTCAAATGAGATAAATGACAGACATTTACTCCTAGGCACACCGACGTGAACCTGTAGTACACCAAGACCAAAAAGAATCTCTTAAAAATGGACAAAGAGAAGGCAAAGATTGTCCTCAGAGCATTTGCAATTAGACTTACGGGGGACTTTGTTTAATCCACCTGAAAATAACTTCTGTGAAAGTGAAAAGTAGGTGCTTAGGCGAACGAAATATGAGATTTTGCCACAAATAGATCCTCTTCATATGAAATTCTATTGGGTGTACTTCTGTCCCAATGAAAATGATGCTAGAAGGATATCTATGGTACCATCAGGAACAAAAAGCAAAATACCTGATATGCATGTCAGAAATTAAAACAAACATTGCCTGTATATGCCAATATTAAATAGTTATTGTGGGAATGAATAATAATGGTGATGATTTGGGAAAATCTGGGAAATGTTTGATCAAGTCTAAGGTATTCTAAATACTATTTGTAAGAAGACTAATGATACTAATTGACTTAAGTGAATATTAAAATTGCTGAGGAAAAACGAGATAAATGAAATGTATAATTTTACTTGAATGGAGGGGAAAATTAAATTAGAACATTCACAAAAACAAAAAAAGAGTAAAAAATGTAGAAAACTTGGGAAATTTTTGACAACCTATAATATTAAAATAAATGAATAAAATAAATCATTGCAATAAATATAAATGGACAAAATGATTGAGTTAAGAAACACAAAGTTTATCAGAATAGGCCCCTCACAACATATCTACCTGTGCTGCTCAAGAGATTTTTCTAAAACATAGCAAAGAGAAAGGTGGAAAGTAAAATGATGAACAAAGAGAGAATTCACTAATACTCATCAAAACAAAGTGTAATAGTAATAGTTAATGTTTAATTTGTAAAACATGCCAATTACTTTGAAAATATCAAGCAAATAAATGAATTTCTAAATAAATCAACTCGAAAAGCTCACTGAAAATACCTTAAAAATCAGATTCACTTTATAACAAAATATATTGGCTAAGTAAAGCCTTCCATAAAAGGAAACACCAAGCTTAGGTTATTTTTTTTAAACAACAAGTTCTAACATGTATTCAAGGAACAACTAGTCCCATTTTCCATATTCAGAAAATATGGAATCTATTCCTACTGTAGAATATAGAAAATAGGAAACATTCTCCAACTATTTTATTGGATTAAGACATCCTATATACTAAAGCCTACAAGGATGAAATGATTACAGGTGACCTCACAGGAAACAAACATTGCTGTATGGAAAATTGATTTATGACAGAAATGGTGCTGTCAGTCATGGAAGAAAGAAAGAACTACAGTATACATGCTGAGATAATTAGCCATCCATATGTCAAAAAGTGGAACTGGACTCCTACCTCACAACAAAAACAAAGATCTTATGAATTATAAATTTGAATATGAAAAAGTATAAAACTTGTAGAACTTGTAAAACTTATATTGAAACAAGAATATTTATTTATGAAACTAAACCATAACAAGTGGAAACACAAGCCATGTATTTGAAGAGAACATTTGAAACGGATGTAATTTATACATTCAGAATACATAAATACTACCTACAAATCATTAAGAAAATGAGATAACCCAATAATATGGGCAAAAGCAGAATTTCCAGAGAACAAAACAGTATTAGCCATTAAATATATGAAGAAGTTAACCTGATAAATAATAGGTAGAATTCAAATTGAACTTACAATAAGATATCATTTCTTATCAACCAGGTTAGCAAAAAAAATTAAGTGTGAAATAGCCAGTGTTAGTAATGATATGAGGAACTGGAATAATTTTATACTTCTGGTGGGAGCTCACATTGATACAACTGCTTTAGAAAGAAACATGACATCTTCTGTGAGGAACAAAGATATACATACCCATGATGCAGCAATTCTATTCTTAGCTGTACACCCCGGAGAATCCCTTGCACACACACACCAGGAAACATACAGAAGAATGGTGATGACAGAATTTTCGTATTAAAAAAAAGCTGGAAATAATCCTATGTTTGATACACATGCTAGTGTTATACAGTGGCATATTATCCAATCATTAAGAATGTATGATCATTATTTACAGTAAACATAGATGAATTTCAGGAGTACAGTGGTAAATCAAATAAGCAAGTTGCAGAAGAATCCACAGATTGTAATTTCATTAACACAGAGTTTAAAAACATCAAGGCTCAGAGACATCTTCATTCAGGGACACTGGCACATATTTGGAAAACTAAAGGAATCTAGGGAAAGGCAAACGTAACGTTCAGGGTGGTGATGTCCTCTGATGGGAAAGACAGAGTTGGCACCAAGTGGGGGAGCCCAGAGCAGTCTCCAAAAGCAATATTGATTTGTATAGTAAATTATATGCTAGATATATCAGTGTTTCTTCTAAAACTCACATATATTTTTACATGTTTTTATCATATTTGATGTTTAACAAGCTGACAAGTATAATGGTTAACCAACTCAATACAGAAAGTAAGCATTATGAATTAGAGTGAATCAGTCATGTTAGAATCAGACATGAGAATTAAGTAAAGGTAGAGGAAACAGTGTTGTTCAATCCAAGCAACACTGAATTTCACTAAGTGAAAATCATGCTGAGGATAGTAAAACTAATCATTAAGAGTTATTAACCTCTAGAATTCACAATTTAAAGAGGAAGAGAACTATTCTGATACTAATTAAAGTGTTGATTTTATTTATTTATTTTATTAAAAAAATTTTTTTCCATGGAAATACATTTTATTTTAAATATAGCAGCATGTACATGTCAATCCCAAACTCCCAGTCTATCCCTCCCCCCTACCCTTTTCCCCAGTAACCATAAGTTAGTTCTCTAAGTCTGTGAATCTGTTTCTGTTTTGTAAATAAGTTCATTTGCATCATTTTTTTTTTAGATCCCGCATATAAGTGATATCATATGATATTTGTCTTTCTCTGTCTGACTTACTTGACTTAGTATGATGACCTCCAGGTCCATCCATGTTTGCTGCAAATGGCATTATTTCATTCTTTTTAATGGCTGAGTAATATTCCATTGTATATATGTGCCACATCTTCTTTATCCATTCATCTGTCGATGGACACTTAGGTTGCTTCCAAAAAAAATAAAGAGTGTTGATATCAGGTTTGGAAGATTAATTCTGGTCAGGATATCTAACTACTTCAAGGCAAGGAGAAAAATGTAACTTGTATTTATAAGAATCTAGAGGACTTGAACAAACTTAAAGTTGCTTCCGTGAAGGTTTATAGAAGGGAAGTTATGGCAATGGTTCATTGATACACAGTTTGTCTGTTACAGCCTGTGTTCATTGAAACGTAGAAAGAAGCATAAAAACAGACTTTGAATGCGTGTATGCTGAGGTCAAATAACAAAGGTTTATAAGAGTTTTCTTATAATGACATTACCTCTATGTGTGAAGTACACTAGAAAATAACAATTGTAAGCGATGATATGAAGCAGAAACAGGGAAAGAGTAGAGTCTGGTCTAGAGGGGGATGAATCTCATTTATTATAGTCTAGGGCCTAATGAAACCTCACAGTTGAAATCACACATTTAAATGATATATTAACCTAACGTCTCATGCATTGTTCCAGTAAGTGTAGCTTACATAAGTACCAATTCAATCTAGCACCTAGAATAAAATGGCCAGAACCTTGAATATCTACATGTAAGTAGTGTATTAGTTTCCTAGGATTGCCATAAAGTATCACAAAAAGAGTGGCTTAAAACAATAGAAATTTACTTTCTCACAGTTTTGGAAGGCGGAAGTCTGAAATCAGAGTGTCAGCAGTGTTGATTCCTTCTGATGACTCTGAGGGAAAATCTGTTCCATGCCTCTCTCTTAGTGTCTGGTGATGGCAGAAAATCCTTGGCATTCTTTGGCTTATAGAATCTCAACCTCTGTCTTTATATGGAATTCACCCCATATTTCTGTGTCTTCACATGGCTGTCTTCTTATAAGGATGCCAGTCATATTGGATTAGGACTCACCTTAATGATCTCATCTTAACTTGACTAAATCTGCAAAGAATCTATTTACAAATAAGGTCACATTCTCAGGTACTGGGGCTCATGACTTCAACATATCTTTGGTTGAAGAAACTTTTTATTCATATAAAATTTTGTTTTCCTAGAAATAAGTTCCACTTCTCCATTATTTATACTTAAGAAGTGCACCTTTTCTTATTCCTGACATAGAAAAATATAAAACACAATATTACTTTATATGCAACCAAAAAAAATGATAATAATTTATGGGGGAAATTATTTTATTTTAGGACATTTTTACACACTTTAAAATAGGATATATACTGCAATTAGTTGAATTAGATTAATAATATTTTCCTATAGGTAACTTAAACCTGGAAAGCAGTTAACAAAATGAAAAATTATTTTTGTTTAATTTGTCTTCACAAATAGTATTTATTAAGTAGTTTATTATGTTATTTCTGTGAAAATGCACAGTAGAAGATCTTCTTTAAAAGAAATATATAAAAATCAAAAATATCATTAAGATTTCATTAGTATACAATCCCAAATTGAAAATTTGGGATATAAATTATTAGTTGTTTAAACATTAAAAATACTCTTTCATCATCATTTGATATTTTACTTACACAAAATAACTGCAAACACTATACTTCTGTTTTTCTATTAGATTTCTTCATGCTAACTTTAACAAAGAAACTAAACTTCAACTAAGAGAATACCTAGATAACTGATGGGCAGCTCAAAATAACTGTATCAAATGAATACTCCTTACAGTCTTAAGTAGTCCTTATCATACAAATTGATTTGTTATTCAGTAAGAGCACTACAATAAAATAGGTAAAAAGGAAGAATACCCATTATTTATTTTAAGCACTTAAAGTTACTTTCTAAAGGTCATATCAATAGAGAGTGCTACATTATTGTAATATTTTTCAGATTTGGCATTTATGCTCTAAAAATTGACCCAATCTTAGGAGTACTCTTTCATTTTCTTAGCCCTGTAGTAAATTGTTAAAATGGATCTTTAAACACTCAACTATGATCAGATATACATAGTTCCAAAATATAGATCAGACATAAAAATTAGGAAAGACTTAACCAGACTCTGGCATAAACAAAATCAGATTATAATCCAGTCAAATATAAATGTAATAAAAGTAGATTCACAAATTATAAGAATAACTCAGTATATACAACACACAATTCAAGAAACATGCATCTTTTTTGAGTAAAGTTTATTTTTGTTACTTATGCTCTACACTTAAAGAGCTGGTTATTTCTTTTTCTTTAAAACTGTGTTAAAATCAGGGTTAATTTGTGACCACACATTTTTTATAGGAAAGACACAATGAAGATGAAGACAGAAATTTTTTTCTTTTATTAAAGTTTAAATGTGAAATCCCAAAAGTGCAAAATTTATTCTCATTAGTTAATTATATAAATATTAACTGTTGAAAATGACTTAAACCAGTAGTCTATTATAATAATTTAGGTGTGTCTTACCTCTTGATAGTCAAGATATTTATTTTTAAATTTATTTGTTTTTTAGGGAAAAGCTTAGAATATCTTATAGATAGGTACAGTCTATTCATGATAATTGTTCAAATTGCAAAATATCTTGATTGGGCAGGTGGAAGGCAATGTAGGCTCAGGATTCCATGTAAAAAGTTTAGCAATACTTTTCTTGCCTGATTTATCATTAACGCACAATAAAAACTACTAAACATCAGACTCTTTTCGAAGGACTGAATAATTGCATTTTGCATCAGTTTGTAAAGAACCCATGTGTGTGCTGGGCTAAGTGGAATCCAGTCTTGGCATCATACTGTAAGCTTTAACAACAATTAATTTCTGGTGAACCTCGAATGCACGCTCCCTCCAAATCACTCTTGCTGCCAGTTGAGTGCATTTATTTTCTCCTTTGGATTTCCACAGTAGCATTGACTCCTGCTTTATATTCTTATTGTATCTCTTAATGGCAACATAATTTGCTAGAGAGAATGCAGACTCCTGCAGAAATGACTCCTTATGTTAAGTAGAAAAAGGAGTGGTGGCCAGAGTGGCAAGTATTTAAGTAGCAAGAACAAGGTTAATGATGGAGAGAGAGAAAGAGAGAGGCTTTTCAAAGAAAAACTTGGAAGAGGGTGCAAGGAATTGCCTCATTGAAAAATGAAAAATATAGCTACCAATTATTTGTACTATACCATTTCATGCTAGTATAGGAGTGGGTGTGTGTACTTATGGACGATATGTTCACTTGCATATTCTTATCCATGTTCTTTTAAAATTATTGTTTAATAGAATGCAGTCATATATCCTGCAAAGCTTCTAAAATCGATTTGCGATGCAAGGTTTAGATAATAATTAATATTAACATGACTAAATGTTTTATTTTTAAAATCGTTACATGAATAAATATTATTCAAATGCCAAAGCAAATATACAGAGGGCAGCAACAACTGATCAAACACCTTTAACCAAGAAAAGATTTGTTTATTGCTTTTTGGTTTTAATATAGTGACTTACAGAATCTGGTCAGTTATCAATAAGCTATGTTTGAAATTCATGGAACTCTTTGCTAACATCTTAGATTTTAAACTAAACTCTATATTGTCAAAACAAGTTCTTAATTTTCATGGGGAAGAGTATCCACATATTTACTATGTACACAGAATATGTAATTGAATCAGTGAATATTTTACTACTCAAGGACTGTATTAGCATTGCATAGGCATAAACTTATTGAATTTTTATTTAAATTATGTACGATGAATTTTACCAAGGTCTGCATTTGAACATATAACATTCTAATTTATCATTAACCTTTTATAAAAAATTAATTTTGAGAGTATTCCTATATACTTTTAAGAAAAGCTTGATGAAAGGAATCAAAGAAACTCCAAAGGGAGAGAGCATAGTGCAATAGTATATATTCTTTTTGTTTGTTCACACAGCAATATACAATCACTGCTTAAGTTATACTATTACTTTGAAACAAAACGACAAACATGCTGCCCCAGTTGAATTTGCATTTGGTGTTGATTATGTCATTATTGACTTAAATGACATTGAATAAAAGGCTTAGCAAGTGATGTTTATGGTAGTCTGTTAATATCCTAAGTATTCACAAAATTATATATAATGTAGTAATTTAAAGAAGAGAATTGACAAATTATTTACCCTATTTTTTCTAGGTCTCAAACTGATAGTCTAAAATCTATGCTTTTAGAATGGAAGTAACAATGAAATTGAATATATATCCTTCACTGCAAATGTATCGAGAATCACTTAACCTTAATATTTCTAAGAATTAGCAAGAGGAACAAAAACTGGCACTCAGAGCTGCCCCAGGGATGTGAAATAGCTTACAAACACTGGACTGGATACATAGCACATACTTCTTAGAACTGCTTTTTAAATTCTTTACATATTGATGCTGGAAGGCAGGACTCCACACTAAAAGCTGTCTCCATTAAACGAAATGATCTTTTGATCTTTTCTTCAGAAATGGTAATCTACCTCAGAAACAGAAAATCCACTCCTTGCTCTGCTTGAAAAGACTTTTTATGCTTATTTTTCACTAAAAGTCCTTACAGACAGTAAGTGCTTATCTTTGTATTTTTTCCTTTCTCAACTTGTTTAAAATGTTTTAACATGGGGAATTATTTGCATATTTTTCAATTATGTTTAGAATGATAATTGGCTAATGAGAAAGCATTAATTTTAATATTGCATTGTGTGTATTTCTTTGAGTTTTTTTTTTTTTTTCTTTTTTAAACTTTTAAATTATTTCCTGGGAAATGCCTTCTTTGTTATAGTGTCTTTTCACATAAGCTTCCCCAGTGTTGCCCAGTATAAAACACCCTGTAGCTCTCTCTCCTTCTCTTAATCCAGGCTAGAAAGCCAGCAATTCTTTCACAGAAAAATGTGAGTATTTGATCACAGAGTTATGCTATTATGAATTATATTAACATATTTAGTAGGTTAAAGGGATTGACATGTTCCCTTTACCCCCTTTCCTCTTATGTTAATTTGAGCTTCTCTCAGCTAAATCTTATAATTAATATCAGCATTGGAGTGCTTGTTGTCTGAAAATCAGTTGAAATGTGTTTTACAGAATCCTTTATTCCCAGATACCGTTGGAACAAGCATACCCAAGAAAAGTCTATTTTAGGGTGAGATTAAGGCACTTCCTCTGTTAGACCAATCCTTGTAAATGCTTCCAGACCCAGATATTTTTGTTCAGCATTATTAAGATGCAATTGACATATAACATTTTATAATTTAAGGTGTACAACATAATGATTTGATATATGTATTATTGTGAAATGATTACCACAATGTTTAGTTAATATCCATCACCTCACATAGTTAACGATTGTTTTCTTGTGATGAGAACGCTTAAGATCTGCTCTCATAGCACCTTTCAAGTACATAATACAGTATCATGAACTAGAGTCACCATGCTGTATATTACATCCCCTGAACTTATTTATCTTATGACTGGAATTTTGTATCCTTTAACCACTTTCATCCACTTCTCCCAGCTTCCCAATGCTCTGGCTCTGGCAACCACCAATCTGTTCTCTGTTTCTGACTTTATGTGTTTAGATTCCACGTATAAGTGAGCTCGTACAGTGTCTGTCTTTCTCTATCTGACTTACTTCACTTGGCACTTCAAGATTCATCCATACTGTTGCAAATGGCAGGACTTCTTTCTTTTATATGGCTGAGTATTATCAGACCAAACGATTACAATATAATATAATAAGACACTTCTCTTTATTTATTATGCTGCTACACTTCAAACATTACATGAATTTGCTAGATAGTAATATGGTTTAATAACTTTACGAGTTATAGCAAATCATAATAAAATGCATTTCAAGGCAATACGGGTTAAGGTTGTCTGCAATGTGGACTCTTCTAATTTACAACTTAAGAGTTTTTAATAATCCAGAGCAAGAAAATAAGACTGTGACTAATTTTAGACTGTTTATTGAAAGCTGAAGATGAAAATATGTCTTTACAATCAAGCAAGAATATATCGATTGAGAAAAACTTCAGAAAATTGTCAGATTTCTCAAGTGTCCCTCTGCAATGTGTGTTAGGTGAATACTTATCCGTGCATGCATTTTAACATGGGTTGTTTTGGAAGGACAAAATTGATTATATTTTCTGGTTCCATTTTGTAGGTATAATTTTTAAGTATACCTAACTTTATTTTTTTTATTTTTTTTTTTATAAGAATTTTTTTTTTTTTAATTACACTATACTAGGTGTGCTTTATTTATTTATTAATGGCTGTGTTGGATCTTCGTTTCTGTGCGAGGGCTTTCTCTAGCTGTGGCAAGCGGGGGCCACTCTTCATCGCTGTGCGCGGGCCTCTCACCATCACGGCCCCTCCCGCCGCGGAGCACAGGCTCCAGACGCGCAGGCTCAGCAATTGTGGCTCACGAGCCCATTTGCTCCGTGGCATGTGGGATCCTCCCAGACCAGGGCTCGAACCCGCGTCCCCTGCACCGGCAGGCAGATTCTCAACCACTGCGCCACCAGGGAAGCCCCAAGTATACCTAACTTTAGATACGACTTGAGTAACTGAAGTAAAGTAACATAGTGGAATAGATTGAGAAATTTAACATATGTTCAGATCCCGTTTTAGAAGCAGACTATAGTTTGAATATTGACAATGGCTGTGATCAAATCAGTCTGAAAGAAACTAGGTTTATTGAAACTATTTATTGAAAATAGCTATAAAAGCAATTTGCAGAAACATGATTATAATCTTTGATACACTTGTTATTTGTCAATAGCTATTTCAGTACCTCAGTGAAAAAATAATTTTGTTGGCATCACCAGTGTCTTAATTAAATCTTCATGCCTACACAATGCAATGTAAGGAAAAATTTTACCTTTCTTATGGAAAAAATTGAATTTAGGAGCAGGTTCCTAAATTCATGTTTACTTAAATATAAAGACACATTTTTTTCCATCAATATTTTTGACAGGTTTGGATTGAATTCAGACCCACAAGATTTTCTGCAGATGTAAGGTTTCCAAAGCTATTGCTTTAGTGATTTTGCACAGTATATTATAAATGTGCTTTTTCCTCTGATTTCTCTTTGTTTTGCCCTATCTACAGACATTCTTTGCACATCAATGTATTTCTTCTGAGTCCAGCTATTATCAGACCAATCCTCTATGAACTTGCTTTTGCTGTTATCAACGACTATGACTTTGAGTATTTTGTGCTTAAAGCTAAAGATTTATAAGAAGCTTTTATTCAGCTATGTATTTAAATACTCAAAGTATCCTCTCTACCACCCTTTTTATACTTTCCATGATGCAACCATTTTGGCTTTCTCTGAATACTTAGAACAAGATGTATAAATGAACACTGTAATTGAATTTATTCCCAATAAAATTATTTACCTGTAGGATTCTGGAAAAATACAAAAAGAAAAACTGTCATTATGATCACAATTTTATTTAAATTTAATAATTATTTCAATTTAAGCCCACCCAATAATAAGATTAATGAATTAGCAAATTGCAGGTATCAATACTTTTTAATTATCATAAGGTAGAAAGTATGCAGTTGTCTTCAAAAACATAAACTGCAGGGTTTAATAGATGTATTTTTAAATATCTGCACTGCCATTCATTGTTTATGATTTCTGGCAAATTATGTACTGTATCCAAATTTAACATTATCTAGCTTTAATATTATAATAAGTGCCTAAAATATTGTTCTGAGGATTAAACTTATTCTCAGAGTGCTTGAAATGTAATAAACTTTTTTATTAAATGCAAGATTACCATTGAAGCTAATCCATACAAAATATGAAGAAGAATCTAAGACATTTAAATATTTTGCCCTATATTTGTTTTTGCTATACCACTTATACTTTTGTATTATGTTTATCATATATAAATATAATTATATTTTCTTCATGTCCATATTTGTGGGCATCTTGTATCATGTCAAATGATAAATCAAAATTTGAGAAAATAGAGATAATGAGGTAAATGTTCTGAGAAAATTATAAAATCAAAAAAGTAAATAAAAAATAAAAAAGATTCTGATCAAATCTTCTGACTCTTCATAAAATTGAGAAAATATCTTCAATAATCCTCACATGGTTTGGGAAAATGGTCAATGAGATAACTGTGCAGGTATATTTTAACTCAATAAACTAAAGTTTTTAGAATAACCATAAGATTTCTTTTACTAATTTTTATTGAAGCTTAAAAATTTAGTATAAATTAAAACTTTGTCAGTGTATATTCTAAATGGAAATTTCATAGAAACACTGTAATGTTTTGGACCATCAATGATATTTCTCATAGTTAGAAACAAAATATTTCTCTAACTCTATCAAAGTTATAAATATAATTTATACTTATTTTGCTTGGGTTTTTTTTTTAAGTAAATGAATAGCAAATACTTCAGATTAATTGGTAACCCTTAATTTAATCTGTTGATTATATGATTTAGGAATGATATAATAAACAATTATTATCTGATTTACCATGATGAAACAAGTGGATAATCTTTACACAGGTCTATATCACTCTCTTAACCAAATGCAATAAATATACTATGTTTAAAGAGACAGAGGGGAAAAGAAACTATTTTAATTCATTTAGAGGGAGAACACAATATGATAGTTTCTTCATTCTTTCAAAAAATGTTTAATTAGTTCCTAGTAATTCCTGGCAATAGAGTAATGAATCAAAACGAAATTGGGTCTTGCCTTCAATGAGTTTTATTCTAATAATAGAAACAGACATCAACAAAATAATATTACAAGTAAGTAAGTGTAAGGATTTAATAAATTTTGTTGATATATTTTAAGCAATGGAGTGGGAACTCCATTTTTACTTAGTAGTGGAATCTATGATTTTGTTTAGATGAAAGGTCATCCCAGAGGTAGTGAAAATATATTTTAATTGAGCAATATTAGATGTGAGTTGACCAAATTTGAATCTACTATGGGAGATAGGTATAGGATAAAATCAATAGGACTAAACTGTGAGCTAAGTATATACGTTTAAGGAAAGAAAGGTGTCAATGATGACTTCTGAGGTGCTGGTTTATTTAAGTGGATGGATGATGATAGCATTTACCAAATCATAAAGTTTGAACTATTTGAGTTTTGGGTTTCTTTGAGTCTAGAAATTATAAAGATGTCCTAATTGAATATATAAACTGTAAGTCTTGTGAGCAATTGAATCCATGAGCCTGGGTAGAATGACCTAGAGAGACCATAGTGTGAAAGAGATGCCCACGGCCAGACCAAATGCTGAGTCACAGTGACTACTAGTGGCCAGCTGATGAAAATATGCTCACCAAATAAGTATCACCAACATGGCACAGAGAAGTAGGAGGAAAGCCAGGAAAACGTGTTCAGAAACAAGAGGAAGAAAACATTTTAAGAAGCAGGGAGTGATTTCAAGCGTGGCTAAGTAGTCAAATGATGTGAGCACTGAAAACATATCTGTTGGATATTCTGGAGACTTGTAACCATAATGAGAATTGGGTTAATGGGGACATCTGAACGACAGACCGGAATGATATGGGGAGAAAATAGAAATCGAGAAAATGAAGACATATCTTCCCCAAATTTTACTTATGAAGGGAGAGAAAGAAATAAGTAACTAATGCGCCAGGGTTGAGTTTTAAATTTTAAAGTTTTTTGGTTAAAGCTTGGATATGTTAAAACCTATGGAATGGATTCAATTTATAGGGAGAGGTTGACCAGAAAAGAGAAAAAGAGAAAGGAAGGGACTGGGAGGAAGGGAAGGAGACAGGGAAAGAGGAAAAGCAACAGAAACAGAGCTAGAGAGTGAAACAGTATAAAATTCATATGAAGGCAGGAGGTATTGAATCCAATAGGCAGATAGAAAATTCATTCTTAGGAGCTGGTGTTAGTAACATCTGTCGAAGTCCAGATATTACAGTATCATTGAATCACTGCAAATATTAGCAAAGATTTTTCTCAAATAATTATATGGCAACACAATTACAATAAAATTGGTTTAGAAATTTTGGAGAATTTGTGAACTGACATCACTGTTGACCTTTAATGCATCATTAATACTTGTAAGATATGATAGCAGGTTTTATCTATAGACATAATTCTCCTCTAAATTTACAATGCAGGGCCCTTTATCCTTCAGTCTATCATTCTAACAATATTTCTTACTGCTGGCGTAGAAAGTGGACTCTGTCAAACTATATATTCTGTAGCAAACTCTTGAGTAAAATCATCCAAAACTTGCCAAGAGACCTTAGGTAGAAATCCAGCCCTGTTATGGCATGTAGCTTCATTCCATTTTGTTTTGTCATTGAAAAATATATGTATTGAGCTACGATTGTATGTAAATCATTGCTTTAGCATTATAAATGCACATCTGGACAAAATCAACACAGGCTGAAGATTACATTCTAACAGGTAAAATAGACATAAAATAAATGGTGACAAGATTCCTTATTTAATTGATTATAACCGCTAGAAAGGAGAAGTACAAATGCTATGAGCAGAATACCAGGTTGCCCTGCTCTAGGATGGAGCTTCAGGAAGGCTTCCTGGTCGATGTTGTTAAACTACAATTGAGGTGGCATTTCAGTAACAGGAAATACATTCTGTCTATGTTCTGGGCCAAGGAAGGAATAAAGCACATTAACAGAGGGAATGGATGGATTTTATTTATATATGAGGAGATAGTTTTTCTGCATTCAGAAACAGCATTTCTTATTTGTTACACTATGCTGATGTCGCACAGCTAGATGGTAGAATATAGTATATATTCAACATCTTTTGATTTCCTACTACATAATCAACATTATACAAGCCATGATTCTTCCCACCGTATGAAATTTTATGAGAACCAGAAAATATTGTCCTATTCTGGAAGCTGATAATTCTAAAGAGTCGCTTGGCCAGGCTTGTTGATACAGACTGTTCAACATGCACAACCACTCTCAACTTTGAACCAAGAGCTAATCTGGCAAAACTGCAGGAATTATGGGAAGTCCTCCCTCAAGAAGGTTCATTGGCAGCAAATGGAGGGACGTTAGAAGAGCACTGACAGCAACGGTAACATGCCATATAAGATCCAGTGCCTGGAAGTAAGATTTGGGATCCGGTGCTCAGAAAAGTAAGAGCCAACTTCTCAATGGATGAGTTCTATGGGCATGATTTTGCTGATAATATTTATTCTTTTATTATTTATTTATTTGGCCGCACAGCACGTGGGATCTTAGTTCCCTGACCAGGGATCGAACCCATACCCACTGCATAGGAAGCACAGAGTATTAACCACTGGACCACCAGGGAAGTCCCTTGGTGATAGTTTTGAATGTGGCAGGATTTGTGTAGCTCTGACTGGTTAAATTCTTCCCTTTTGAAGATTTTCTGAGTCTGATTCTCCAGGCTTTTTGCTAATTTAGTTATCTAATTAGTTATCTAAACTTGTATCTAATCCCTTTTCTGCTTAAATAGACCATGGTAGATTTCTATTATTTGGGACTAAAAGATTAATCTGGGAATCACTACCAGGAAAGGAAAATGGAGGGGTTACGAGAAAGTGGTGGGGAAGTTTGGGAGTGGTTATCTGGCTTAGTTGGGGCTACGTGGAAAATCCACTTACTGCTAAGGAATCTGTCAGCCATGACGTGAAGTGGAAAATGATTAATTCCTTTTTCACCTATTGTCACCTGGAATGAAGCTCTCGTTGAGAATTAAGCTTTAAATATTAGAATGGCTGATACCCTGAAGAACAAGAAAAACACAGTAACTTGAGTTGGATTAGCTATTGTTAATAGTACTGTACATCATTAAAGAATAGAAGAGAAAATGAATATCCTTAAAGGCATTTTGTCCTAATAGTCAAGATATAGCCTGAAAACTGACAGACTTTCCTCTTCATTGTTACAAAAAGAGTGGGGCCCTGAAAAATGTAACAGAGAGGGTACAAGGACTCAAAATTAAACAAAACAAAACAAACCACCAACTCCCACTGAACCTCCTTTGTCCCTTTTATTAAGAGGAAGTTCTTTTCTTGCTTGAAGAGTATGTAACTTGGGCCAAAAGCTAACTTGGAAAGGAAGCAGTGCTAATAGATAATCCTTACTGAGGATGGGTTGTCTTGTAAGGTGAACTTAGTTCTCCTCCTTCACTAACTGTTTCTCTCTATATCTATACCTACTAATGTGAGCTGTACCCCAGCCTGTGTATGTGGGGAGGATGGTGATGAGAAATGAATCGAAAATGAAACCAGGAAGGCGAAGACTGCTCAAAAAATAT
Organism: Balaenoptera acutorostrata; assembly: GCF_949987535.1. NCBI lineage: Eukaryota > Metazoa > Chordata > Mammalia > Artiodactyla > Balaenopteridae > Balaenoptera > Balaenoptera acutorostrata. The sequence goes on along the minus strand of NC_080068.1, from coordinate 132,573,616 downwards.
TAACAGTTGGGCTTCCCTGGTGCCGCAGTGGTTGAGAGTCTGCCTGCCAATGCAGGGGACACGGGTTCGAGCCTTGGTCTGGGAGGATCCCACATGCCGCGGAGCGGCTGGGCCCCTGAGCCACAACTGCTGAGCCTGCGCTTCTGGAGCCTGTGCTCCGCAGCAAGAGAGGCCACGACAGTGAGAGGCCCGCGCACCACGATGAAGAGTGGCCCCCGGTTGCCGCAACTAGAGAAAGCCCTCGCACAGAAACGAAGACCCAACACACCCAAAAATCAATCAATCAATAAATAAATTTATAAAAAATATATATATATATTAACAGTTAACTAACGAAGATCCAACACACCCAAAAATCAATCAATAAATAAATTTATATAAAAAAATATATATATTAACAGTTAACTAACGAAGACCCAACACACCCAAAAATCAATCAATCAATACATAAATTTATAAAAAAAAATTAACAGTTAACTAACGTACAGTCATAAAAAAAAATCTTGGTAATAAGGATATGAATGAATTCTGAGAATTCTGAGAGGTGGGAGGAAAGCATATACTTTTAGAAATGGCTAAGTCTTCAGTCCTTGGTGGACTAAGTTATATGATGCTCTGGGGTCATAAGTTGCTTATTAAATGTGAGAAGGAATAACCCAGAAAGTTCAGAAAAGAAGTTGGGTTTTGTTTTTTGTTTTTTTGGATGCTACATATTTATTATTGCTCATCATATTATCTATTACTTTCTTTTTTTAACATCTTTATTGGAGTATAATTGCTGTACATGGTTGTGTTAGTTTCTGCTGTATAACAAGGTGAATCAGCTATACATATACACATATCCCCATATCCCCTCCCTTTTGCGTATCCCTCTCACCCTCCCTATCCCACCCCTTGTTTTTTTTTTTTTTTTTTTTTGAGGAATATTTATCATGTACAACTTGTCCAACTAGCTCTCAAGTGCTGAGAAATATATTCAAAGATCTCTTGAGGTCAGTTTGCTAAACATTAAATTTGCTGAAGCCAGTGAGACACCTAACCAATTCTGAATATATTAGTTTCCTTCAGCTATGCATTTTCATTTATTAGTTGAATAGCACTGGGCTGTCAACATGTGTACATGGCCACTAGCAGTGCAAAAATGAAGCAGCCAAGAAACAAGAAGTAAGACATTCTGAAGATTGGGGACCTGGTAATGGGGCCTAGGAAATACCTCTTCCTGTGCCACTGAGCTCTGACATGGAACGCCAAGGAAGTAAAGAATTTTATATTCAAACTTAGCTTTCCAGGTTGTTATGAGAGCATATTTGTCAAGAAGATAGGTCATATGTCATCTAACTTGACTTGTCACTTCTAGCTATTTAGACCTAGAGCATATGCACCTTTATTTGTATTCTTGCCATGGGCAAAACAAGTATGTGTCTACCATTCTTCTGTCAGGGCCACTATCTGTGGGCATTCACCACATTATGATAGCATACACAGCATTACTTCTAACCAATACATTTATTTTTAAAGTAAAAAGTAAGGTAATGAGCTGATACCCACTGATTTAGCAGTCATACTGTATTCCCCATTACCTAGAAGTAGAATGAAGAACAGAGTGGTTATATTTCACAGAGTTCCAGTGAAAATGTGGAAATAACATATAGTAATGTCATGAAGAATGAGAAATACCATAAACTAGCAACAAATTATGGGTGCTATTTTTCCCACAGACAAAATATAGAGTACCTTAAAACAAGCTGAAATTCCTAACCCATTGGGAGAGAAAGACTGACAGAAAGATAGACAAATGCTAGCTAGCTAGCTCGCTCGCTAGATAACCTTGAAAGAAATTTAATTGGCTATTAGTCATTTTAATGTCCAAATATTATTTGAGTCCCAATTAAAAATTAAACTCAGGTAAACAAACAAAAACCACAAATAACAACAATGACACACACACACAAAATTGGAAAATTTAATGCCATTTGGTTATTTGAAGATATGGAGCTATGATAAAACTTTAACCATGGAAAGAATCCTTATATCTTAGAAAAATTATATATTTATGGATGCCTTTCTCTGGAAGCACAACCATCATCGCATTTAACATTATCCGAGGCTACCTACTAGAAAGTTCAGGCTCCTCATTCCAGTAGGTTAACAGGTAGATAGTGAGGTTACTATTTTGGTAAGGGAGGGTTTCACACACATAAAGTTAGAATTTCTTTCTATTTTGTTTATCTTCTGCTTCAGATAGGTCACTTAGTGAAAGTATTTCCTTGCTAAGAATGAGGATGTCTTATCTGTTACAGTCTATGGTGTGAGGATGGGAAGTTCAAAATGTTCAAGTCAGTCATTCACAGTGATGGAGAAGGGAAAAAAGAAAATCCCATTTCTATCCTCTGACTTTTAAAATTCATGTATTCCAAAAGGACAGTGTGTTGCAATCATTCAAGTCAGTATCCCCGTCTGTCATCTTAACTAAACCTTCCAAATATTATTCCACACTTTTTAAAAAATCTGATGATGGGTTATATGGTAAGACTCAAGAATTGCATAGTCAGGAGCTCATTAACTGCAATTCTTTGGGCTCTAAAAATAATTCTTCAATATGTGGTAATATTGTATGGGATAACATCTCAATAGAAGAGGCATTCTGTAAGCCCTTGGATATGGAGCTAGCTCAGTCAAACCCATAGTCATTGTATATATCTATTACAATAAAGACAATTTGCTGCCCCCTTTGTGGTGAAAGGGGTCCAATATAACTTACTGCTATTAGGATACGATGCAGTCTTCTCTAGAAATAGTAGTTCTGAGTCAAAATTCTCAGTCAGTCTCTGCTGCTGGCTGCTAGTAACTAGGATTCAGTGAATATCTGTAACTTAGTCTTTCTTTAAGTGGATGTCCAAGGGTCATGTTCCCAGATCTGCCCACTTGGATGATTTCCTTCATTGCTGTCCTTTATGCCTATAAGTGGAGTTACTATGGAGTAGCAGTCTTTCTTTTTTTTTCTTGGCCTTTATTTTATTTTATTAAATGTTTGAATCACTAAACTTTTAAAAAAAATATTGCTGAACTCTTACAATGACAATTTTGCATTTCTCCATATACTTTATCATATATGGATATCATATGTTTTCTAAATTTCCTAAATCTATATTTAAGATACAATTATAAAATAAGAATCCCAAGGAGAACAAAACTTAAACCTCAAAATTATTTTTCATCCCATTACTATTTAAGCTGCTAATTTTTGCCCATTAAAACTCCTTTTTTTTCACATATTTAAAAATCCACATACTAGTATCATTTTCATTTAAAAAGTCACTCTTTAATATATAACTTTCAGCATACGGTTGTTTGTGAATATAATTTTGCAAAAAGCAGCAGTCTTTTTGAAGCTAGAACCAACACACACTCTTAATGGTCTGAAAACTTGACCTGAATCTTTTTCTTCTCCATCAACTAAGAAACCCCCCAATTAAGTCATGGGTACAAGGAGAGGCATTGGCACAATGGAGATATGTTATGTGGGGTCTGGGCCACCTGCTCATGCAATTTATTCATGACTTCTGGCCTTACTCAAGACCTATCCTGGAGAGATCACTTCCATTGTAACATGGATTTTGGCTGCTTCCACCTGATCTTATGCCTCACAGGTTCTTAAGGCATCCAGCTCATTATTGGAAGCTAGGTTTGTACAATCTCATGTTGTTTCGTGATCTGGTGCTCATTCTCTGAAAGGACCCAGTAGAATGTCATACACTGACTTCCAAATAGAAAGTAGTTCCCTCCTGTGACAGGATGGCATATATTCAGAAAGAACAAGTCTTTTTCATGTTCCTTTTGATCTCCTGCCTTTGATTCCTTGTCAGAGTTATTCTCATGTTGTTAATCCACACTTCCTGGTTGTTTCACTAGCCCGTACAGACTGCCACTAGGAAAGTCACAAACTCTGTGGGTTAATTTGGGACAGTTTTGTGCACTAGAGTTCCTAAAGATCCCGCCTGTGAATGGGTAGTGGTGACACCTAGGAAAACCTGTTGCAGTAGTATTAAAAGATCATTGCAGCACTATTTACAATAGCTAGGTCATGGAAGCAACCTAAATGCCCATCGACAGAAGAATGGATAAAGAAGATGTGGTACATATATATAATGGAATATTACTCAGCCATAAAAAGGAGCGATATTGGGTCATTTGTAGAGACATGGATGGACCTAGAGACTGTCATACAGAGTGAAGTAAGTCAGAAAGAGAAAAACAGATATCATATATTAACGCATATATGGGGAATCTAGAAAAATGGTACAGATGAACCGGTTTGCAAGGCAGAAATAGAGACACAGATGTAGAAAACAAACATATGGACACCAAGGGGGGAAGGTGGTGGGGAGTGGTGTTTGGATGAATTGGGAGATTGGAATTGACATAAATACACTAATATGTATAAAATAGATAACTAATAAGAACCTGCTGTATTAAAAAAAAACAAACAAAACTAGGAGACAAAGTAGGTCACTAGACTCTCCACTTAGTGAGCAGCCAGGGCCCAAAAAACAAATGAACCCAAGGGATTTCTAAGAGGCCCAGAAATTAGATCCTGTATAGCAGAAATCTGAAAAACAAAAACAGACCCAGCCAGAATTGTTAGTGTTCAGCAATGTTTGGAATAGAGAATGCAATTAAAAACTAGGTTTACTTGAGCCTGTGATTATTAATTTTATGTGTCAAGTTGATCATGCCACAGGGTACCCAGATATTTGCCCAAACATTATTCTGGATGTTTCTATGAGGGTGTTTTTTGGATGAGATTAACATTTAAATCAGTAGACTGAATAAAGCAAATTTTCCTCCCCTAAAGTATGGGGGCTCCTTCAATCAGTTCAAGGCCTGGGTAGGACAAAAGTCTGACTGTCCCCTGAGTATGAGAGAATTCTTCTGCATGATGGCCTCCAAACAGAAATTCAGCTCTTCCTGCTTCCACAATAGCTTATGGTTTTTGGACTCAAACTGAGACACTGGCATTATAGATTTTAGATTTGTTAGCCTTCAATCCATGATCATGTGAGACAATTCCTTATGAAAAAATTTCTTCCTTCCTTCCTTTCTTCCTTCCTCCCTCTCTCCCTCCCTCCCTCTCTCTCTCTCTCCCTTGCTTCCTTCCTTCCTTCCTTTCTTCCTTCCTTCCTTCCTTTCTCTCTCTCTCTCTCTCTCTTTCTTTCTTTCATCTATCTATCTTCTATGGGTTCTGTTTGTCTAGAAAACCCTAATACACACTGACACCACTGGTAGAAAAATAAAATTAATTATCTTTATGACTACATCCAAAAACTTACTAAATTCAACTGTACCTCATATTGATTTAAACAAACAGATGTATATGCATATTAGTAATTTTTTTAAACCATTTGCTTTCAAAATCAAATTATTAATGTAAAAGTACTTGCACATAAGAAGTGAACTGGAATCTTTAAAGTCTTGCAAACCTGTTGATTCTGAGTGCCTAAAAAACAAAAGTTTGTATTTTGCATATTGTTGAAACTGTAAGAGAAAGCACCATATCTGGAGCATAGATTTGTTTTAAACAAATGGTTTGATTAAATTCCAAAAGTCAGGAAATCTGTTAAAGTGAGTTGACGTTACTAGAAATTTATCCAAATATCGTGATTTGGGTGGTTTGAAATTAAAGAAAAATGTAAGACATTTATATAGTTTCAGGGAAAAAAATGTAACAGTGTCAAGCTACTTCATTCATTTAATTTATTTATACATTCAATTATTCATATACAGCCTTTCTGGCATTGTTCTAGGTGTAGCATTACAGCATATTTAGAACATAGTTTCTCTCCTCTTCAGCTTATATTCTCCTATCAATCTTCTAGTAGCAATTTCTGCGTGAACATGTGAATATATAAGTGGATGTGAAAGGCAAGTTGCAATTGGGAATAAATGGAAACTAAATATAGGCATCTGTGTAAATCACGTATCAAGCAGAAGGTTTTGGAAGAAAAAGGCTATTTAAGGGTCTTACGTATACATACAGAACTGGGGGATAGAAAACCAGAACTTCATTCCCAAAACAAATAAGTGAAACACAGCAGAAACTGTCTCAGCAGTCAATAGTTCTAAAGTAAAAATGGAAGAGATATTAATTTTTTCCTACCTTGTTTTAAAAATGTATAGTTAAATATGTATTTTAGGGTGTTAACACTGAAAAATCTATCCTCATTCTGTTGCAAAACACTTCAGTTTGTAGCAGTAGTTTCTAAAATTTATTTGAGGTACTTTTAAAACGATGAACAAATGCCACTTTCAGAATTTTGAAGTACATTTCAGAGATAAGTGTTCATCTGTTTCAAAAGTTGTTTCAGTTCTACTAGTTATCGTATTACCTAATAATTTAATATAATATGTATCCATTGGATAGTCTTATTCCAACTGTTTTCTTCTCATAGACCTGTTTTATGAGTACGTTTTATGTGTTAATGAATAATTCTGTATACTGAAGGACAAAATTCACTTCTTTCTTTGCACAGTTTTCTATTGTAACTTTTTTTTTAAACTTTCCATTTAAATTGGTGCCATTGTCAAGCTTTTTTTCAAGTCTAAAAAAATAATGTTATTGTATAAGGAAATATTCCTTCATCAAATAAATATTTTTCATAATGTCAGTCTCAATTGCATTTGAAGTTCTCAAACTTTTGTTGTCTTTATTTGTTTATTTATTATTACATATTTGTTTTTATTATTACATATTTTTAGTAAAACAGATAGACACCTGACTTAGCGGGGCAAAATCTATTGTTCAATTTCTTAAAAAAGTATTAATATAAAAATGACCATTTACGAAGAAAATCTTTCAACCTGACTCTTTTCTAAATTGTAAATACTACTTTCCATAAAACCTCAAGAAATTTTAAAATGGTGAAAGAAACGCAATGAAGGAGAATGAAGAAGACTAGAAATGGGATATATTTTCAGCAATGCAGAGAACCCATGTGTAGAACAGGAATAGATATATAGGATTACACATACAGAAACATAGATGGAGGATAATGGAGAGAACATGGGAAAATAGAGGGACAATCAAGGGAGGAAAGAGGTGGACCCAGCGAGTCCCAGCCTGAGAAAGAGTATAGCACAGACCTCGCAGCCAAATCAACTGGGTTTAATCCTAACTCTGCCACTTTAACTTCATGATGTTTAAAGGAGTTAGTATCTGTAAAGACCTTAGAAGAGGGAATGGCAAGCTCTGGCCTGTGCACCAAATCTACTCTGCTACTTTTGTAAATAAAGTTTTATTTAAACACAGCCACACATTTTTACTTATTGCCTATGGATGCTTTCAAACTGCAACTTTCAAACTAGGTATTTCTGTCTTCAGACCTATACTTTCTTTTGCCTTACAATCACAGATAGATTCTAATGATTCTAAAAGCAGACAAATTTTCCATATTCATTACATCCTCCCTCCTGTCTAATGTACAGAAACCACTTCAGAAGAAAGCAACACTGGTTTGGTAGCACAGGTTCAACTATTTACCATCATCAGGGTTCTCTTGATGAACCCAAGACAGAAAATCATGCATGCAGGTCTCAGTAGTAATATTAAATTCAGCAGCACATTAATCTTCTGTGTGCTTTCAAAGTCAAAATGGTAATGCATTTCTTTTAACCTTGCCCTGTATTCTAGAAATACTGTCAATACTAAGTGTTTGAAATGTTACCATATATAATCTAACGATAGCAGAGCAGGAAAAGATTTTCGTTGAAATTTACTTATAAGTGAAATTATGTTATTATTGAATTTAATGGAAAAAAGTGCCTAACAAAGGAAATGCTTTAATAGTATTTTAGATATGATGTCAGTGAATACTAGTAGTGTTGGACGGAACTGTAGTAATTATAATAGTTAATATTTTATTGAACATTTACTCTGTGGCAAGCTCTGTGTTAACTGATTATAAATGAACTACTTATTTTATACTTCTATATTATTTTGAAATAAGTGCTGGGACTTCCCTGGTGGCACAGTGGTTAAAAATCCGCCTGCCAATGCAGGGGATGTGGGTTCGAGCCCTGGTCCGGGATGATCCCACATACCACGGAGCGACTAAGCCTGTGAGCCACAACAACTGAAGTCCGTGTGCCTACAGCCCGTGCTCCGCAACAAGAGAAGCCACCACAATGAGAAGCCCACACACCACAATGAAGAGTAGCCCCCGCTCGCCGCAACTAGAGGAAGCCCGCATGCAGCAATGAAGACCCAACGCAGCCAAAAATAAATAAATAAATAAAAATTAAAAAAAAAAAGAAATAGGTGCCATTATTATACAGATTATACAATGGGGACCTAAGACTTAGAGAGATTATGCAAATTTTCCAGAAACATATAGCTGGAAAGTTAAAGAACCAGAACTGGACACACATTTATTAGACCCCAGAGTGCGAACATCATTGTGCTATATTGCTTTCTAGAACAACCAAGGCATTTTCTTCCATCTTTCTTCTAAAACACCTATTATTTAATACTTGTTCACTATGTGAAAAATTCCTTATCTCATTTAGACAGCTATGTTAAAAATACCTCAGAGTTAAACTCTTCATAAGCGTAGTGAGCTTTGGTACAAATAATACAATATCTGGTAATTTTATACTTCTAAAATTTTTTATTGAATATGAATTCATAAAAATGTATGTAAGGCATAAAGGATTATGATATTGTAAAACCTATCGACTCCAAATCCAGTTAAGAAAGAAAACACTATATGTGCCTTTGAAGAATCCTGCCCTGAATAGATGTATCCAATCTCTCCTATTATCTCTATGTACAAAGGTAACCATTGGCCCAACTTTATTTAGATAGATATAAATAGAATAGAAGAATAAGAAATATACATATCTTTTCCAGAAAGAGTATATATAGATATAATTCTCTCTCTCTCTCTCTCTCTCTCTCTCTCTCTATATATATATATATATACACACATATATATACACACATATATATATCTTTAGATAAATAGATAGATACATGTGTAGGTTTAGTTTTTAACCTAAAAATTGTAGAATTAAAATTCCACTTCTTTCCACGATGAAAACTAGAGTTATTCTCTCACCATAAACAGACATTTGCAAAACATGTGAACCAACGGTTTTCAAATATTTGTCAGCACATGCAGGGCTGTGACCCCCCCCTGAGGAAAGGCAAACAAATGAGGGACCACTGTGGTCTCAGGCTAGAAGAAATTTCTGGACATTAGTGTAGGGAATGGAGACCTAACTAGATCGTGGCCATTTTACTGAGTGGAAGAGTCAGAAGTTCAAGTTCTGGGATGCTGAGGCAGATGGACTTGCGAGACTTTGTCTCAGAACGTACAGAGGAACACACCCTTTGACTGACACCCCTTGATGTACAAATATGTCCCATAAACTTTTCTAGGTTTGAAATTTTTGATAAACTCTTCATATATAAATGGGAATTTCACAGTTTTAATTGCACTACAAACAAAGTATGAGGCAAGCAGTAGCCATCAGGACTTCAAATGAAAGTTGAGTAAACCTCTCAGTGTATGTCCGGTATAAACAGCTAAACTGATGAAGACTTGAATAATAAAGGATGTACTGATATTATGTACTTTGTAAGCAAGGCCAAAGCCACACATGTGCAATAAAAACAATTAGCCTACTTTTCTGCCAAATGCCTCTGATTTGCTTAAAAGAGGCATCTTAGTCTTCGAATCAGCTACATATTTTTAAAAAACAAATATCAAATAAATGAAAAAGTTTCGATTTCTTACAATAATACAATTAATGTCCAACCAGTGTTGATATATGTCTAAGATTAAAAGTTTTACACCCAAAGGTACAGAAAACTCCACTTTATTCAGATCTTTGATTGTTGAATGAAATTCTAGATTACGTATGTGTTCACATATAGAATATAAGCTCCACAACATTGTATCTTATTCACCAAAATTATATACCTGGTATTGTGTTTGTAACATTTCATAAACTGATATAGTTTTGCTTCTCTCTCTCTCTCTGTGTCTCTCTCTCTCTCACACTCACTCACTCATCAGATGCAGAAATATACTAATAGAGAAACATAATGGACTATTTTAAAGTGAACATTTGGACAGGAACATGATTAATGAGGTAGCGCAGTTGTGGTTACACTGACCAATGAGCGAAAACCCTTGCAAATTCATTATATTGATCCATCTTAATTGTCCTAAATGTACCAATAATTCTGAAGCATTTGCTCATGTACTACATTGCTGTTTAACTTGAGATTTTCAATACTAAGTAATGAAAACAATAAATATTTTAATTTTATATACCTTAACAATATTGCTCATTTAAATTTTTATAGTTGACAAAATATGTTGATGAAATTGTGGAAACAATAGTTTGGCCTAAATTTTTATATCATAAGATTCAGATATTTATTTAATCAATAATATTATCTACTGTTCAATTGTATAAGTTTGTTTGATAGTATTTATACTATAGGGAAATTGGCAGCTAGGGTTTTAATAGAGATTCCAAATTTTTAGGCAAATAAGTCAACAGTTGTATCATTATCTATCAATGAGATATTAAACATGGAACGAAAACTAAAAATAATGACCTTTTAGTGATGTTTTATATAGCCCATATGGATTCAGTCATCAACATTCATGTTGCAACAGAGCTATAGAAGTCAAGTGATTAAAATATAAGAGATGAAAATCACTTCCCAGGTACTTACATTTTTCTTATTCTTCTTTAATATGCACTTAGCTAGAGATAAACTTTTTCCCCCTTTCTCCATCATCACTTTATAGAATTCATCATTTTAAAAAATTTGTTATTTCTACTAATTAATGAAGTGTTTTGTGTTTTGGTAATTATTAAGTCTTTTTTTTCTAAGTCTTTTTATTCCCCAAGAGCTTATATACAGCTTTGATTTTAGACGTGTTCATTCTAGTACTGCGGGAGTAATATTCATGCAATTCACAGAATATTGAACTATGGCCACCCTGTTTTTATGTGCCAAAGATGAACCTGGCAACTTCATTAAATAGCCAGCTTCATTTAAACACCATTAAATAGTGTTTTTACTGTAATTATGTGAATAACTTAGTAAAAGTTAAGATAAACACATAGAACAAATAGAGAACCACCATAAGAATACAAATCCTGCGTTTTAAAAAATATGCGATTTGGAATATTGTGTTCAATAGTTGCTGTTCCAAATAGCCAAGACATAGTAAAGTAAAAATGAAGTTGGAATAGATTGTGTAGAAGAAAATTTCTCATGCATTAAATGAGATTATCCCAAATAAAATATTTTGCAACACTTGACTCAACTGTTTTCTTTCAATAGAAATGGGTTTTAGTACATAAAAATGACAGAAATTCATAATATTCAGCCTGTGAAAACTGAGTAAAAGAACAAAAGCATAAATAAGAGAAAAAAAATATCATTTCACATGAAGAGGATATAAGTATATGAACAGGGATCGAGAAAGCACTTTCTCACGTAACAGAATATGTCTTTTATTTATTTAGCTATGACCCAAATTATTTTATTTCCTCCTAATTACAACTTTGTCTAAACAACACACTTTAATTTTCAATTGGCTTATTCTCATGCTTTTGTTTCTGATCTTTCAAACGGATCTTCTCATACCCATGTGATACTTTGATTAAGAGAAACATCATAAACAGCTGTATTCAGCAGGTCCTGAAAAAATTATGCTATTAAACAGATAACTTGAAAAGACTAAACAGAACCACTAACAACGAGGTACTGGAAGTCAGCCAGTCTGAAGGCAATAAAAGGATGGTTTTAGCTCACTAGCCTGCTAGGCTGAAGATTCATGGAGAATAAGTACAAATAAAACCCCAGAGCATTTCTGTAAGACATTGTATTCAAAAGGTGAAATGAGGGTAACTATAAAGGAAGAAAAAACGTGTAAGCACTTAAAATGTATGTTGAATTATGACCTCTAGCAATATGACACTGCCTCAAACTGCTTGGCAAGAATAGTGGCATGCAAAATTACCAAGATGTGAAAATAGAAAAAGGATTGCTCGTGTTGGACAAAGACATGAAAAACTAGCAAATACTTTAATAAACACAATTCACAAACAATGCTAAAGAAAGAGTGGCTTTGCCTACCAAACACAATATATTTTATATATGGAGGGATTGAGCTTGTCTTGGTCTTTTCTTTCTTAACCACTTAACAAATGTTCTTTTCAAAAAAAAAATGTATTCACTACCAGTCCTTGAGCAAGAAAAAAAGTTATTTGTTTACATATTTCAATTGATTCTTATCATGCTTCTTGATAATATTTATAAAATATATAATATGTTTATACATAGAAGTATATATGTATATATATATACACACATCTGTCTATAGTCAAAATATAACATGGATTAAATGTACTTTAACATGTACAACTTTACTCAAATATGATTAGGAGAGATAAAAAACATCTTGATACCTTTAATAAAATACACTTAGTGTCAAGCATGGTATTTGTTTAAAATTACAGTAGGTTGAGTACATGTTTATATTAGGAATCCAACAATAGGGCAGATGTTGAGTTACGAAGAAGTAGACAACAGGATAAAAGCAGTGTGGCTTTTGTGGAATAAGGGAAGAGAAATAAGTCACATAAGGCAATGAAGCACCCCTCACCCAGAAAAGGAAAGTTTAGCTAAATAGACTAGAACCAATACCCTCTAAGCTAAGCAAGCCCAGTTTTATTTCTGGCAAACGTTAGTCCTGAGATTTTCTGGAGTGAAAAGTATGGTCTCAAGCAATGCACAAAGAATATATGTGAAAAGGACTTAAATCAGAAAAATGCATAGCTATCACTATGTGATATGTGTCCACAGGTAGAAGGGCCTAATTCTGGAACTTGTTTTCTGGATTAGACTCCATCTCTTGCGCAGGAAGAAGCTCAAGTTAGAGGATGCTGCAAAGGTAAGACAGAAGTCTCAACCAAAGACCAAGTACAGCAACTTTTACTTTTTTATGCTCAATCTCCAATATGCTCTTTTTAAATGTTGTATATCCTGTAAATTGCCATCACTGTGTTTTGTTAGTTTCACTTAAGTGGCCTTGCATGGCCTGCGTGGTATGTCATAAAGACTTTTTTTTTGTATTTCTATATCTCCATTGCCAGCATCGCCGTTGTCTTGCAGAACATGGAAAAGGATCTTAGAAAATGTAGCACGATGGGACAAACAGTCTGGAAAGAATAAAGACATTCTCAAGCCCCTCCCAGCTCTGGTATAAACAGCATATCATTATTTCCAGTAGGCCTTGTTTATATTCATAGGAGTTTTGAGGGTGTGTAGGCCTTTTAAAAGCTACTGAAGAGTAGGCAAAGGTTTGCTTGTATCAAATAAAAGTGGGCATGATGCAACCAACTAGGAATCAGAGGAACGGGGCAAAAACTCCTGGAGTTCTCACATACATGGAGCTGCACAGAATCAGGTCCCTTACAGTGGTTTTATCATGTCCCACCCATGTATGTAAGCCTCTTGACTTCAAGCTACGTTGACCATAGAATTCTTTAGAGAAAAAAATACATGTAGATTACCTGTGGAAACTGTTTCAACCAAGACGTGGACAGACATATTGGCAGCTGTCTTATCCAATTCCACCCCATTTTTCATCTGACAGGCCAGCAAAACGGTCAGGGAAGATGGAGACAAAGGAGATTTGCAAGCAGACTGCTGTGGGCCAGGAAGCTCTGTCCAAGCCAGGAGAGGCGTTTCAACTGATTAAAGATGAAGGATGACTGTAACATGGTAAGTGACTGAGGTTTTAGTAATCATATTAGATTCTATTTATTGGAAAGATGGGAAATAGCATTGATTATTAACCAGCACATTACCTTTTGTCATTCTATTTTCCAATATCAACCCAGTTCAAGACTTTGGGAGATTTGAAACAGAAATTTGATTTGGGTTAACTATAAAATATGAAGACTTTTTATTTGCACAAAGCTAGAAAGTTTTCCCATTACACTGGAAATGCACATAAACCAGGTCATTGATTTAACACATATGACATACTTCATAATAATCAGATTAAATAACTTAAATATTGTCTTGTTCATAGTTCCCCAAAAGCACTTCCTAGAAATTGAGCTTTAAGGAAAGAGTTGCGCTGAAGTCTGGTTCTTACTATGTTGAACATGGTTAAGCACGCTGATTTATTGCGGCAATGCTTCTCATAATGGCAGTGTGAATGATTAATCTCCAGGATGGTCCTAGACTGGATCCCAAAACAAAACATAATTTTTGAAAGACTATTATGCATGCCAGTGTTTGCCATGAATAGACTTATAGAAATTCTTATTTATCCCTATCCTTAATTTTGCAGTTGAAGAAACAGATAAGATGAACATTAAATGACTAGCTAAAATTGAACAGATAAATACTAGACAGAGGCAATCCAGCTCTCCTTATGCCACGCTATTGACCATACTAGAATTCTTACGTTTGCTCCCTTAATTTACCATGCTGTGCCAGGTATAAACTGGGATTCTATTTTAACCAAGTTTTTAATAGAATCAGTCTTCTTACCTTTTTAAAATCTTTAATTAGACTTACTACTTGTGTCCCATTCAAATGCTGTGTAAAATAATTCTGCTCATCTTTATTATTACAGTTAAGTCTGAGGATGAAGTTTTACTTTTCTTAAATTGTAGCTGGCATTATAATTCCATAAACCTAAGTTATCTAATAGGTAGTCACAATTATGCTTTGTTTTTTATTCAAAGAAACATTTTCAAGGTTTTCCTATTGAACATCTTATTAGAATTTTATAAACATACACCTCATTCGGAAACTGGGTTAACAAGATTGAAGATTCTATTTAGACTTTAATTATTTGAACATCATTATACCTTATTTCAGAGTATCAGATTCCTTGATGTCATGAGTAGCAATGAGACAGAAACAAACATATTTACAAATTCCCTAATCGTTGACACTGCCACTTAAAGGTAAGTTACCAAACTTTTCTACTGTCCCACTTCTGTCACACTTGCCTCTAGATAAATGAGGTTAATGTGCATGTATACTGTTTGATACAGAAACTGATTTCAAAAAAGGATAAGTGAATAGTAATACAGCACAGTCAATGCTATTTCACAGAATATAGATTGGCCTAAAGTGATCAACATACCGATGATTCTCTAAAATGTCAGAATTAATAGAATTTGAATTACAGGTGTAATAAATAAAGTTTGTAATAAATAAATGACTATAAAGAAGACGTAATGATTACTTTTTGAACAATTAATCCATCATTTATTTAAATTTGTTTTTACTAAGTACCTATTATGTGCTAGTCTAGGTGCTGAAGATATTATGCTTAAGAAAATAGTGCCTCTCCTTAAGTTATTTCTAGATAAGTTGAACCTATGTCCTGTTTTCCCAAGAACTTACATATTTATTGCTTTTTTATAGAATTTTAAAATTAATTAATTAGTTGATTGATTAATTAATTTTTGGCTGTGTTGGGTCATCGTTGCTACGCGCAGACTCTCTCTAGTTGCAGCGAGCAGGGGCTACTCTTCGTTGTGGTGCGCAGGCTTCTCATTGCGGTGGCTTCTTTTGTTGTGGAGCACAGGCTCTAGGCACGCGGGCTTCAGTAGTTGTGGCACGTGGGCTCAGTAGTTGTGGCTTGCGGGCTCTAGAGTGCAGGCTCAGTAGTTGTGGCGCACGGCCTCAGTTGCTCCGCGGCACATGGGATCTTCCCGGACCAGGGATCGAAACCATGTCCCCTGCATTGGCAGGCAGATTCTTAACCACTGTGCCACCAGGGAAGCCCCTATTGCTTTTTAAAAATCTATTTTATTAAGAAGACTCCTTTTACTCTCAAATGTACCATCATATATATGATTAATTATATCATTATCCTAATTGTAAACTATTGATAAAACTTACATATAGAAACATTGGAAGAAATTCAAGTCACTAAATTAGATCTTTTTTAAAAAAGTTAATTAGATCCTTAATTCCTTTTATGTGATTTTAATATCTCTTTTATTTTGAATAGTTTGAGTCCTATTCTACCTGCATGAACTGAGGCAACTTCTTTTTTTTTTTTTTGGCAAGGCAACTTCTTTTAAACCACAGTGAAAGCTGAATAAATATCTGATTATCTATCAACAGAATCAGTCTTATACCACAGAAGTCAGTAAATTAATTTCATCTAGCAGTGTTAAATCCTGTTTGGAGAAAACTGTGTAAAGAGGATTATGACAACATATTATAAATTGACTGTAAATAAACTATAGTCTCCTCATGAGGGAAGACATGACATTTGCTCCTACAAATGAGTATTTCATGATGCTCTGTTTTCTTGTTTTTAGATAAAAACTGGATGTAGGATAGTTGTCACTAGCATTTTGTAGTTGTAGAATGTATTTTAAAGAAATCTACTAAAGAAATACTCTTTTGAAAACAACAAAAATTCCTAAGATGGATGCACCTCTGAGAATATATTGAATTCTATAATTAATTAGAATAGGAGTAGATCCAGGATAAATAAGAAGTTTGCTTAGAACTCTAAAGAAATAATTAAATATTTCTAACTTGTCTAAGACATTATTCCTTACCTGTGCTTTGGTTCGATTTCTATATTAGAAAAACAAGAGATGTTTTTGATAATTCAGTTTTTAAAAACTCAGATCACCACATGAAGTTCTGAGACATACGGAGGTATTAAAATCACAATTTTGCTAATTTAATGAAGTTTTTGCATTTTTACAAATATAGAAGAGAAATAAAAAGAGCAAAGGAGTCTAGTTCTCCATAGAAATGGAAAGGATGAAAAGTGTAGCCCTTCAACTTATATAAACAATAAACTATAAAATAATGTGTTTCTCATTGCCAGTGAGTAGTATTGTTACTAGTACTTAATGTAAATAATCTGAATATTTTATCTGTACATTTAAGATAAAAAGCTCATATCACATTTCAGAGTGTGAGAAAGAGTAGCAATTACTTTCTAATCTTTCTCCATACACACAACTCCTCTCTATCATGCCTAACGAAGTGTATTTCTTATAACATATGCTCATTAAATATTTGATGGATTGTTAAGTTGAGAACATGAATTGAGAGGAATAACTGAGCCTTTGTGGCTCTTTTGGGGGAAAATGAGATGCTAAAAACGATATAGACAACTCTACAGTTGCTGAATTAAAAAATAATAATAATAACCTTGCTAATTCTGGTAAAAATAAGTGGATGGGACTATATCATTTCCAAACCAACCTACAATGCTAATTTTATGACTTTTTTTGTTTTGGGAGAAAAAACAACAGCAAAATATTTGAATTACATTTATCAAAGATTGCTGGGAAGTGCCACATCTTGCAGTTAAATTTAAATGGTTTATAAGGAGATAACCACATAAATGTTATGATTCAAAATGAAATTTTTATAATTAGCTTGTAAAATTTTTTGTTGGCTTAACAATAAATATTATAAAGAGTGTGCTACCTAGAAGCAAAAGTAGTTTCTTTCCCTTTTGGAATTATTTTCTTTTTTATAATATTACTAGCATTTTCAAACATTTATCCATTTAAAGATCTAAAACTAAATCTCAAAAGCAAAAGCAATGCCTATTGAGTTATATTAAAGTTAATACAGATAGCTACAGTCAGATTTATGAATGTATAAATAGTAGTATCAAATGTAATTAATAGATAATATATTATGTATAAGCTTATAATTTTGAGTGACTAGATAACAACAGAAAATTAAAAATTCTCCCAAATAAAAAGTGAAACCATCCCTTATCAGTAATGATCCACAAGATAATCTTTTATTTAGTCTGTCTATCTATCTATCTATCTATCTATCTATCTGTCTATCTAGATGAATAGACAGATACAGATATATCCCCATGATGGTTAATTTTGTGTCAACTTGGAGGGTATTTTTGATGAGTTAATATGTAAGTAAGTAAACTTTGAATAAAGCAGATTGCCTTCCATAATATGGCCTCATCCAATCAATTGAAGGCTTGAATAGAAAAAAAATTATTTGACTCTCTGAGCAGAGCAAGAGGGGATTCTGCCTCAGACTGACGTCAGACTTCATGTGCACCATTACCTCTCCTGAATCTCCAGCCTTCCAGTGCCCACTGCTGATTCTGGACTTGCCAGCCAACATAATTGTGTAAGCCAACTCCTTATAATAAATATTGACTCTGTCTCTCTGGATAAGTCTGACTGTCTCTCTGGATAACCCCGACCATGGTTCTGGCAATTCTGTCTCTATTGATTCTGTTTCTCTGGATAACCCTTACTAATACAATCCCCCAAGTCAATTTGACAAAAATTATATGTCTTTATACAGCCATCATTTCTGACCTTATAGTACCAAAATAAGTGATTGCAACATGAAAAAAAAATCAATCACAATGCCATAAAGTGAAATGTCTAGATAAATTTCTTTGATCAAAAAATTTATTTCTCATCACATCGATACTATCATAAAAAAAAAAAACACCCTGACCTTCAGAATAAAACAGGTCACATCATAAAGAATTTTGTGCCACACTAAGCTAGTTTTTATTTTGTTTCAAATTTGATTTTAAGAAATTTTTGTTACAACATGTATGTCTGGATATAACAGGCTATGTTGTGTTAATAAACAACTCTAAAGCTCAATGGTTTATGAAAAGACAATTTATTTTTTTATCTCATGCTAAATGTCCATTGCAAGATGAATGCATCTCTGTTCTGTTATTCTCCCTCTAGGTCCAGGCTGAAGAAGCAGAATCTCTGTGGGAGATTTGCTTGGCAGAGGGAATAAAGAGATAAGGTTAACTGTGAGTTGGCTTTTAAAGCTTCAAGAGTGACATATATCACCTCCACACAAATACCCTTGGCTAAAATGATTTATATGACCTCTCCTGATTTCAGACTCCAAGGATGCATGATTCTCTTTTTGGGTGCATCATCACAAATCACAATGACTAAGTCTGAGATAACTGGGCAGGAATGGAAGTATAATCCTTCTGCAGAGAGAACCCTGCAAATTGCACTGCCAACATTGACATTGATAGGGTACAGCAGTATAATCCTTCCTCAGGAGGCGCAGCAAATGTTTTGAGCAATAAGACAATATAACATATACTTGGTGTCAATCTAGTAGATAGAACTACACATGTTGTCAACAGATAGAGGTAACAGAAAGTGATATTTTGGCTCACTAGAGAAATATTTGTAAACAAGAGCTGTAACAACAAAACAACTGCCCAATAGAAGTGTGAGTTTTTCGGGTCATAATTAACATCTTGTCTCTAAAATATTCAAATATGAACACAACAACTGCATCTCAACGTTACACTGAAGTCTGCTGGAATCAATAATCTCCAATTCTTATAACATGGCAACTGTGTATATTTCTCATATGAAATACTTCTTTGTTCTTGAGGAGTTTGGAAAGAAGAATGAGTTGGAGAAGGACTTGAGAAGATGAATAAGTAGGAAGAAAAAGGAAATAAAAAGAGAAATCTGTATTTAGAAATAAAACTCTTCACATTAGTACTAATTTTATTTCTCACAAAAACAGTGATGTAGATTAAAAGAAGAATCAACATTTGTTTAAATGAATAAAATTTGGATAGTACTGTAGTCAAAACTTTTTGTTTAAAAACACGAAAGAGAATCAACAGATACTATTTAGGTAAATTAAAGTTTTATTTTATAGTGAAATAACATCATGAATTCCATTTTTTTAAAGTGATAGTTAATGAAACTTTGTGAAATACAGTATTTTTTCTTAGAAATTATAAAGTTTTTTGTGGGAAAATCTCTTCTTTTTCTGATGGCTAATCTTATTGATATATTACAGTTCAAAATGGTTTTACATGAGACACTTGGGAAAGTGCTTATGTTTTTAAATGATACATACAGATTTGAATAAAATATTAATTCAGAATAGGAGCAGGTAATTATGGACTAATTGTCCTCTCTGGATCTCAATGCCATGCATAAAATAGTGATAGCAATCATATTTCAATTACATTATGTATACATTTTTTTTTTTTAATTACACTATACTAGGTATGCTTTATTTATTTATTAATGGCTGTGTTGGATCTTCGTTTCTGTGCGAGGGCTTTCTCCAGTTGTGGCAAGCGGGGGCCACTCTTCATCGCGGTGCGCGGGCCTCTCACTGTCGCGGCCTCTCTTGTTGCGGAGCACAGGCTCCAGACGCGCAGGCTCAGTAATCGTGGCTCACGGGCCTAGTTGCTCCGTGGCATGTGGGATCCTCCCAGACCAGGGCTCGAACCCGTGTCCCCTGCATTGGCAGGCGGATTCTCAACCACTGCGCCACCAGGGAAGCCCACATTATGTATACATTTTTAACACTTATTTTGTCACAACTTCTATCATTTGAGTTTTTCTTCAGCCTTATAAACATTTAAAACTGTGAAGGGGCAAATTTTCACAAGAAATAGTTTCTTTTGTACTGTTTTGGCTGAAAATAATATTGAGTTTTTATGCCTCTCTTAAAAACTGTTTGCTTCAAATGTGCTTATACAAATTATGATTTTATAGATCTGCTGATTAAAATAGTGAAGTAAGTTAAGAAAACACATTGAGAATTCTGGGAACATATATAGGATCTTTGTGCTTATTTACAATGTTAAGCATATACTCTTTTCTAATTTGGTGTAAATTGAAAGCTAAAGGGCCATCTTTTCTATATTACTTTTTTCCTCACAGTCACTTACTTAGTAGTGATAGATGGAGCATTTGCTTGTCATGAATAGCATGCTATACATCTATTATAATAAATTTTAGCCATCAACTTAATTGATAGTTTCAAACTGTGGGATAGATTTATTCCCACAATGAATAAAACTACTTAACATTTGCAGCCTGTATAAATTATGTTAACACTTCTATTGGTTCTCCATTTTCAGCCTAATATACTGCTACTTTTAAAAGAAATCAGTCAAACAGTATATAATATATCACTAAATCATAGCTTCTGTTTAAGTAGAGTAAAACTATTTTTTCTATAATACTTGAAAACTATGTGTTAAATGATTTTGCCAGGAGTCTTCACTGAACCATGAAACTTTTGACTTGTCTGATATATATCTCTGTGAGCTCCTTTTATCATTTTTACTTTAGACTATTTGTCTTTCCCTGGCATCTCACCTGTACAACATGTCTCTATTATAATAACATATAGAGTTTCAGAAAACCTGTCCCCTAATAAGAAACAACTCTAATTCCATATAGGTTATTATAAAGAGTAAAATACAAAGAAGTGATGATCAAATATTGATTTCTGAAAGTTTATATATATCTAAAACTTTTCTGGTACAAGTAAAAACCCTTAGGTCAAGTATCACAGAATCCAGTACACTTTCATGGGATGTGGCAATTATATAAGGAAATACATGGTTCAAAATTTATATAATGAATAATTTCTACATTTTAATAATTTGTTACTAAATCATGTGGGTTATTTAATTTTGCTGCATTGCTAGCAAATGCATGTTTTAATTATATTTTATTATTTTATATGATATTTTATGAAAAACTGGTATTGTAATTGAAAAATTTTCTCAAATAGATTAGAATTAACATGCTGCTTAGGGGTAGCAGTTTTATAGGTAAAAATTGCAATCACTTGTAATTTACCACAATACTTGATCTAGATGATATAATATATTGCCTTATGATCCTTTGTTTTTTCTTAAGTAAAATTATATAACTTTGTTTTCCTTTCTGTAATACCATTTTCTTTTGATGAAACTCCACAAAAGTTTAAGAATTGAGTACTTTGCTTTGTTTTTATTTTAATATGATTTTAAAGGAATTAAGAAATAGGGAAACCATAAGGTGATGCTGTAGACCTGTTAATACTAGTACTATAAAATTAAGATACATTTTAATAAAACACAATTTAATTAAATTTAATTTCCACAGAGTTATAGAAAATAAATGGATCAAAAGTACCACCCACTGGGGAATTCCCTGGTGGTCCAGTGGTTAGGACTCCATGCTTTCACTGCCGAGGACCTGGGTTCGATCCCTGGTCAGGGAACTAAGATCCCACAAGCCATGCAGTGTGGCCAAAAAAATTAAATTAAATTAAAAAGCACCAGCCACTGGAGGACAGCAATTCAAATAAGAGCTAAACATAAGTTGTAATGTTAACTGTGTTAGATGGAATCCAAGACATCCATGTCATTTATTACACTTGATACAATAAAATGACCTCTTTTTAAGTGCTCTGAACAAATATTGAGGTCTCATTGGACATGGTGGTCATGATTTAAAGATGAGATCAGTCAGCCTGGTTGAGGTTTTCTTGAATTTTTTAATTTACAGACATAGCTGCATAGGTGCAGGTACGGAGTAGTCAGATGATTGAATCCCAGATCGGGATACTTACCAACTATGTACAATGTAGCAAGAAAATCACACACATGCTGATGTTATAAGCAAGGCAATTATTTTATTGTTGGAAAATGGAACTTAAGGTGGGTCATTAAAGAAGTGAAACTTGACAGTGACACTGGTCGGTACAAAGATAGGATATTTGACGCATTGTAATAGATTATCCCAGAATTTATTGTCATTAAGTAGCCATGTATTGTTCTGGTCAATCAGAACATTGAAAAGGGCAGAGTGGGGATTCCTTGTCTAAGCTCTATTACCTCTGTGGCCTCGGGTTGAAGAATCAAAGACCAAATACTAGAATCATCTGAAGGTTCACGCACTCACTTGTCTGGTTGTTGATACTGACTGTTCAAACGGGGGCCTCAGTTTTCATTCTTCAAGGGCCTCTGATAGTAGAGATAGTTTGGGTTTCCTTAGAGCATACATAATACCTGGATCCAAAGATAAGTGCCCCAAGGTAGAAGAAGCCAGTCAGAAGCCCAATATAACCTTTTTTTTTTTTTTTTTTTTTTAATTTTATAGCTACTTTATTTATTTATTTATTTATTCATTTTTGGCTGTGTTGGGTCTTCGGTTCGTGCGAGGGCTTTCTCTGGTTATGGCAAGTGGGGGCCACTCTTCATCGCGGTGCGGGGACCGCTCTTCATCGCGGTGCGCGGGCCTTTCACTATCGCGGCCCCTCCCGTTGCGGGGCACAGGCTCCAGACGCGCAGGCTCAGTAGTTGTGGCTCACGGGCCCAGCTGCTCCGTGGCATGTGGGATCTTCCCAGACCAGGGCTCGAACCCGTGTCCCCTGCATTAGCAGGCAGATTCTCAACCACTGCGCCACCAGGGAAGCCCCAATATAACCTTTTACGATATCGCTTTGGAAGTCATGCACTATCACTTCTACCACGTTTTTTTTTTTGTTTTTCAGAACATTGATTTTTTTTTTTAAGAGCAATTTTAGGTTCACAGAAAAATTGAGAGGCAGGTATAGAGATTTCCCATATACTCCCTAAAGCACACATGCATCGACTCCCCCATTATCAACATCCTCCTCTAGAGCTGTACCTTTGTTACAATGGAGGAACCTATATTGCCACATCATTATCATCCAAAATCCACAGTTTACATTAAGGTTCACTCTTCCTAAAATAATCTTATTTAACACTTGGTATATCTGGAGTCTCAGTTGAGTGCCTGCATTATTGTGAGGTCTCGGCAGGCTGTTTCATCAAAATTCCCATTTCTGCCAGCACTCCTTGACCTCTAATCTAAACTCTTCTTTTGGGTCCCTGCTTCCCAGGAACTATCCTCTGCCAGGCCTCATGGGAGACTGCCTTGCATATATACAACTTATTATTCAGCCAGAAATAAAAGGGATCCCTGAAGTCAATACTCGGAGCTCCTTTTCTGAATAGCAACCTGCTTGCTAGTAACCTGACATCACAAACTGCAGCGACTTGAGCAGCCCTGAACTCCAAGTTCTACCTTTCCAGCTCAGAGATACCATTGTGTTCTGTTCCTAAACTACAATCTGAAAGGTAAACTCAAGTATAAAGCCAACATAAATAGGTTGTTCAAAATGCTTTTTTTCCCTCCTCTTTCAGGCATCAAATTCCAATACTGCCTGT
This sequence comes from Balaenoptera acutorostrata, assembly GCF_949987535.1. NCBI lineage: Eukaryota > Metazoa > Chordata > Mammalia > Artiodactyla > Balaenopteridae > Balaenoptera > Balaenoptera acutorostrata. Next base: position 132,549,539 of record NC_080068.1, on the reverse strand, counting down.
TAAATAACATTGAAAAATAGTTGTCTCATGTGTTGTTCCCAGTTTTTATATTCATTTTTACTGGATATGCCTGTACTGGTTACTCCATCTTGGTTAGAGAATCTGTTTTTATAACAATGTTAATAAACTGTGGGGTATCCTTTTTAGAACAATGTTAATATAGTAAAAACAAAACAAAACAAAACTGACAGATCATTTCCAAGCAAAATCATTAATAGAGTGTGTTAATATATTTCTCATATTTAGATATAAGTGGGATGTATAATTAGAGGAAACATGGTGGACATTTTATTAATGATAACATCATAAAAATATTTTAGCATGACCCAGAGATATTCCATTACATTTCATTGCAGTAATATTTAGCATGTGGTTGACAAGAATGCAATTATATCCTCAAGTTTCTGAAACTTTATGCCATACTTTGCCCTAACTTAATAATCCTAATGTTTTAAAATAAAAGAACAAACTGTGATAAGAAAATCAAAATAATGTTACAACTATATAATTATTGATTTCTTATTAATCACTCAACCAGACTACATTCTCTGATGACAGAGACTATGCCTTATTTCTCTCTCTATCCCTATTTCCAAATACAAAGACTGGAATATAGGTGTGTATAATGGATCAATTTATTGACAGAAAGAAAAGTCAAAATACAAGTGGTATCAGAAACTATGTTATGATCATGAGAAATGGGTGATTATAACAATGTAGTAATGAACAAATTACTGTCAACTGAAAGTAGAGAATAAGTGAAAATGTAATCTTAAATTTAAAAATTATGAATATGTTAATGCCATTGTTAGCAGTATTTTTAGAGGGCAAGTTCATCAAAGGAAGAAAGACAACAGTCAGGCTAATCAATACTAGGTCAGACTCAGTGAATCCAAGATCAATTTGTTCTCCACACATATCTTATTGTACACTGAGAAAATTTTCAGACATACATTTTCTCATAATTAGTGATGGATTTTGATATAGTAATTTTAATTATAATTAGAAAAGAAATGGATGGAATGAATTAGAGAAAAGATAGTGTTATATATATTTTTAAATCTAGATATTCCCAAGAACCAGAGTTAGAATTCTCGAAACTATTAAGCTAAGTACCGCATTAATGGAAGCTCGTACTTAGTATAGTCTCAGAAAGCATTTGGCAAATGCTTGTCAGTTATATTGTACTCTACAGTGGGCATACAATTTTAATTCTAGGAGTGGGAGTGTACTGCTTTGAAATGAAAAGCATATTGAGAAAGCAACAAAGATAAATAAAGTGTTTAATTCTACTAAATATTAGCTCATACAGGATTTCTCAAACGGGAGTAGAAAAAATAATAGAAGTATTTTGACACATATATGGAACCTGGGTTATTTAACTCAGAATAAGCCAGGTGGATTTTTTTTTTTAACATCTTTATTGGAGTATGATTGCTTTACAATGGTGTGTCAGTTTCTGCTTTATAACAAAGTGAATCAGTTATACATATACATATGTCCCCATATCTCTTCCCTCTTGCGCCTCCCTCTCTCCCACCCTCCCTATCCTACCCCTCTAGGTGGTCACAAAGCACCGAGCTGATCTCCTTGTGCTATGCGGCTGCTTCCCACTAGCTATCTATTTTACATTTGGTAGTGTATATATGTCCATGACACTCTCTCACTTTGTCCCAGCTTACCCTTCCCCCTCCCCGTATCCTCAAGTCCATTCTCTAGTAGGTCTGCGTCTTTATTCCTGTCTTGCCCCTAGGTTCTTCATGACCTTCTTTTTTTCTTTTTTTTAAGATTCCATATATATGTGTTAGCATACGGTATTTGTTTTTCTCTTTCTGACTTACTTCACTCTGTATGACAGACTCTAGGTCCATCCACCTCACTACAAATAACTCAATTTCCTTTCTTTTTATGGCTGAGTAATATTCCCTTGTATATATGTGCCACATCTTCTTTATCCATTCATCTGTTGATGGACACTTAGGTTGCTTCCATGTCCTGGCTATTGTAAATAGAGCTGCAATGAACATCGTGGTACATGACTCTTTTTGAATTATGGTTTTCTCAGGGTATATGCCCGGTAGTGGGTTTGCTGGGTCGTATGTTGGTTCTATTTTTAGTTTTTTAAGGAACCTCCACACTGTTCTCCATAGTGGCTGTATCAATTTACATTCCCACCAACAGTGCAAGAATTTACATTCCCACCAACAGTGCAAGAGGGTTCCCTTTTCTCCACACCCTCTTCAGCATTTATTGTTTGTAGATTTTTTGATGATGGCCATTCTGACCGGTGTGAGATGATATCTCATTGTAGTTTTGATTTGCACTTCTCTAATGATTAATGATGTTGAGCATCCTTTCATGTGTTTGTTGGCAATCTGTATATCTTCTTTGGAGAAATGTCTATTTAGATCTTCTGCCCATTTTTGGATTGGGTTGTTTGATTTTTGATATTGAGCTGCGTGACCTGCTTGTAAATTTTGGAGATTAATCCTCTGTCAGTTGCTTCATTTGCAAATATTTTCTCCCATTGTGAGGGTTGTCTTTTCGTCTTGTTTATAGTTTCCTTTGCTGTGCAAAAAGCTTTTAAGTTTAATTAGGTCCCATTTGTTTATTTTTGTTTTTATTTCCATTTCTCTAGGAGGTGGGTCAAAAAGGATCTTGCTGTGATTTATGTCATGGAGTGTTCTGCCTATGTTTTCCTCTAAGAGTTTGATAGTGTCTGGCCTTACATTTAGGTCTTGAATCCATTTTGAGTTTATTTTTGTGTATGGTGTTAGGGAGTGTTCTAATTTCATTCTTTTACATGTAGCTGTCCAGTTTTCCCAGCACCACTTATTGAAGAAGCTGTCTTTTCTCCACTGTATATTCTTGCCTCCTTTATCAAAGATAAGGTGACCATATGTGCGTGGGTTTTTCTCTGGGCTTTCTACCCTGTTTAATTGAGGGTAAATATGAGTCTATGTGAATACGCATAAAATTAAATTTTGAGGAAAGTATAAGGAAAATATAATTCAGATTGACATGTGAAGATAAAACCAAACACCAAAAATTCACACCTAAGGATGCTAAGGATGTTTTTAAAAATTGAGAGTAGAAATTAGAAAAATTATGGGTAACCTAACAAGAGTAATTAACAATTGCTATTTTAATAAAAGGATATTCTATAGACTGCTTTAAATTTGACTTTAGAACAAAAAGGTATATGATATGATATATCCACGAGACTCCTTGGGTAGTACAAAGCATTGGTTACCTCAACAGCAGGTGATTAAACTACCTTGAGACTGTCTACAAAATTCACCTTAAAAGTAATATGTACTCAATTTTGTCATGGTCATTTCCTTTGTTCTGTTTTCTTCAGAGATTTTTTAGTTTTGAATAAAAGCAGGTGCATAACCTTTTCTTTAGTAATAGATTTGTCTTTTGGTGTCTAATTTAAAGGTAAGGTATTCATTGATGAATTCTACACCCAAAATTTGTCATCTAAAGGACTTTCATGAATGTGTCAGGAATATTCTCTACTTTTTAGAGAGTGCTGTAATATGCTGGCCTGAAATGTGCTTTGACATGAAGGCTTTTCAAAATTGTGTTAAATAAGTGGAAATTCTTAGATATAAATATTCTCAATATGTATACATAAACAATATATGCTTAGGAATACCTAGTTAATGGATCTTGTAAAGAAACAAGTCTGGACAGTTTTATCCATACAGAGAAAGCCTGGAATTGTTAAATTAGATGATTAAGATGCCAATATTATTATTTTTAGGACTTCTGTTCAGAGAAATTTGGAGTGGTTTTTAAATTCTACACATTCCTAAAATTGTTTGTTCAATTCTTAATTGTTCTTACCTTTTGTTCTTTATTATAATTACAGCCCTCCCTTTGTTATGACCTTTTGAAAACTTAGGAAATTGGAAGCTGAAACCGGATAATCAGTTATCAACCAAGACATTTATCCTTATTAGCAAAAATTCAGTCAAAATTACCTTGCCACTTAAATTCTCAAAAACAATTCTTTTACTTTTTAAAAATTTCGACATTTTTCAGTTTGAGTGTGATTACTTCAAACAATACACATAGTAATAGACTGGAGGGAACAACATTATGTAAAGTGTAGCAACAAGCCATCTCATGTGGATTTTATAATGTTTGCATATGGAATTGATAATTTTGCATTCAGGATTTTCAGTCAAATAAATCAATGAATCTAACTTTCAAAACTGAAGATGCCAAACTCCCTAAATGCTAATGAATGTTGACTATAGTGTGCTGAAAATGAGCTACTCAATATTAATTATCTTAAAAGTGAACCTGTATACCACTCAATTAATAAAGTAGTCCATCTTAGTATATCTACCTTCTCCCTGTGTATACAATAGTATTAAATTCAAGGATATATGTAAAATCTTTAATTTGATACATTTATTTTAATTAAAACCTTTTGAAAATATATTATTTCTTTAAAATGGAAAAGAGTCAACTTTACTTTTTCTCTCCCTTGTTCCTCACACAATCAATGTGTAAATACCATTTTTACTACCTCCAAAATATTTTATCAAGCCATTTACTTTGTCTCTACCCACAAGGACATGACAGACTATGATTATATGAATTCTTGAAACAGCTGGTATTTAATAGTATTCTTTTAGTAACAAGGCATATAACCCCAATATAAAATAGATTAATTAAAGTATAACTTGGAAGGATTTTAGAATAACAAGCTTCAAGAAGAATCTGTTTCATTCTGTTGATTGTTTCCTTTGCTGTGCATAAGTTTTTTAGTTTAATGTGGTCCCACTTGTCTAATTTTGCTTTTGGTGTCATATCCGAGAAACCATTTCCAAAGCTAATGCCAGGAAGCTTTTCCAATATGATTTCTTCTAGGAGTTTTACAGCGCCTGGTCTTACATTTAAATAATTCATTTTGTGTTGCTTTTTGTGTATAGTGAAAGGGTCCGATTTCATTTTTTTTGCCTGTGATATCCAGTTTCCCCAACATGCTTTGTTGAAGAGACTGTCTTTTTCCTATTGTGTATTCTTGGCATCCTAAGATTTACTTTATGACCTGGAAATTCCATTTCTGATTATATACCCCAAAAAACTGAAATCATGATCTCAAAGAGGTATATGTACTCCCATGTTCATTGCAGCATTATTTACAATAGCCAAGCTATGGAAATAACCTAAGTGGCCACCAACTGATGAATTGATAAAGAAAACATTACATCTATGTTTATACATATATGTATATATATGTGTTTATATATATGTGTGTATATATATCTGTATATACATATAATATATATATGTAATTTAGCCTTATAAAGAAGAATCCTGCAATATACAATAACTTGGGTGAACCTGGAGAACATCATGCTAAGTGAAATAAGCCAGTCACAGAAGGACAAATTCTGCATGATTCCACTTACATGGAATATCTAAAATAGTCAAACTCATAGAAACAGAGTAAAATGGTGGTTGGCAGGGGTTCAGGTGGGGGAAAGTACCTTTGCTATTCAAAGGGTATAGAGTTTCAAATACTCAAGATGAATAATTTCTAGAGGTCTGCTATGCAATATTGTGCCTATAGTTAATAGTACTGTCCTGTTTATCTAAATTTTTGTTCAGGATAGATATCATATTAAGTGTTTTTTTTTTTTTTAACCACAATAATACTTTAAAAATAGTCATTTAGTATATGAAATATTATGTAGAGATTTAAAATAATGGAACAAAATTATATTTAATTACTTGAAAAATAGTTCTGAAATTTCATAATCTAAAGAAAAACAAATATAACTATACATACAATAAAATCTGTTTTTTAAGTAAAAAACAGTAGAGTACATGGTAATGAGAAGGCATTGTCTTATGTGTTCACTGTCAGTCCCTCAGTGGTCTCTGTTTCATAACGTACTTCACTCAAAATAAATTTTCAATTGCCAATCAGAATAATTAGTCTACAACATAAATGTCATTCTAATGTGCCCATGCTTGAAGTTATTTCTGCTTATAATTAATTTTAAACTTGGCTTCATATACCCTCCCTTACATAGCTTCATCTTCTACCACATCATACTATTGTGTAAGCCACATGAAACTTTCCCCTCTTGGAGGAATTTTCCACTCTCTCACCTTGTGTTCTTTTTGAACACACTATGCTTTCAGTATGACTCAGTTTTGTAAGACACTTTGCCCTTCCATCACAGTTTCATTTGGCTAAAACCCTCCTGAAAACATGATTTACATCAAGTGTCCTTAACATGTACTTCTATTACAACTATTACTTTTTTTATAATACATTTCAAACCCTAATTGCAATTGCATATGGAATTGTCTGTCTCTTCTGCTAGATTGTAAACTCCTTAATGAAGGTGGAGTTAAGCCCCTCTGCTTCCTAAAGGAATGCTACCTAGAAACACAATGGTATTGCTTCCATCTGTGAGGTGATAAAATACAGAATCTGGGATATTAACTTTAGCTAACCTTCTTAAAAACTTAGAGTCTAAATGACAAGAGAGTCTGAGAAAATCTTGTTTAAAGGCTTCCAGTCCCAAGCGGTACAGAGACAAGTTTAAGTGTACAACAGTCGATGGCAGGCCTGAGATTCAGTGAGTAAATACGTGATAGAGAAAGTAAGAATACAAAAAGGGTTAAAACTTTAAAAATCAAGACAATAGATATGAAGCATTCTGGAATTTTTAGCAAAGGGAAAACAGCCAAAATACTTCAGTGGGGTAAAATAGTATCACTTACTACAGCATTATTATAATGGTTTATGTTTCTAATGATAACCTTGGGTCATCAAGGCAAAGAATAATTTATATTAGCATAGCAAATTAAAAATCTTGACCTTTAGTAATATTCACCTCATAAAGGTTTACACCTAAATTTGTTTATAATTTTCCTAGATGCTCAATGATGTAAATCTTCAATTTTCTGGAAATCAAAATTAGCCTGGTAAGCAACATCCAAACATTTCTAGGTAATTTCAATCTTAGAGTTAAGGAACATCTTCTATAGAAATCAAAAGAGAAGAAAAATTTTATTTTCAGTATGAATTTGTGTTTTTATTTGATCATTTTTCTTTAATTGATTGCTGGAGTTCCCCCACCCTTTGCTACTTAGAAGGGGAGTCTTGGTTGATGCTTTGACTCTGTTGTTTATGAGCCAGATAATATGAAAAACAAAGAGATTATTTGAACTTGATGTTGCAAAATGAGGGAATTCCCCGGCAGTCCAGTGGTTAGGACCCGGCGCTTTCACTGCCATGGCCGGGGTTCAATCCCTGGTCAGGGAACTAAGATCCTGCAAGCCGCACGACATGGTCAAAAAATAAAATGTTGTAAAATGAAAGAGTAATATGATTTATTCATTATAAATTCATAGTAAGTCAACAAATGTTTGACTCATAACAAGTAATATTTGACTTCAATGAGTTTCTACTTAGCTCTTTGTGAGGGTAGGATCAGAAGTTCTCAAGGTAAGATTGTACAGGATGCTTTCATAAAGAGTGTTGCATAGAACATTGGTCCATGAGTCTTTAAATAATGTGCAGAGCAGATTTGTGATTTGCAAAATAGGAATTTTGATGAGTAAAACAATGCTAAGCAAGTGTGTTTATTTCATAACTTCTTAAAATGCGTTTTTTGATCACAAAGTCCATTTTTCAGGGTATTTCTCTTAGATTAACATTTCATGAACTATACTTAGAAGCATATTATATTTATTTAGTTAGAAAACCATTATAAAAAGCTAAGCAAACAATTTTTGAACAGAACGTTTTCCCCTCCTGTTCTCCAGCAAGAACAAAGACAAAAAGAAAGGTCAAAAATATATCCTCATCCTACAATTATGGAAGATCAGACTTTGTAAATTCTATCCTATGATTAAGAAAGCATGTTTTGTTTTATATTTAATGTAACCTGCTTTATCCCATTTCTTTCTAATCTATTTTGACTTTGTTTTTTAAAATAAAATCAACTATGATTGAAGTGACTACCTCTTCCTTAAACACAATGAAACACAGTTGGAGAGGACTTGAGGATCAAATAATTAATACACTATTAATATAAATGAAATATATCATTAAACCTAAAAGGTCACTCACTTGCATTTTAATATTAAAACACACTTATTTTTGTGTGCCTTTTTTCCAGTCTTATTGAGATGTCATTGACACATAACACTGTGTAAGCTGAAGGTGTACAATGTGTTGATTTGATACACGTATCTTGCAAAAAGGTTACCATCAGAGGATTAGCTAATGCCTCTGTCGTGACGCATAGATACTTGAAAGTAGCCAACACTTGTATAACACCATGTACTAGGCACAGCCCTAAGAACTTCTCACTGAACCTTTACCAAGACCATCCTGTGGAGTTACATTATGATAACCTCCTTATTTTATAGTTGGGGAAAGAGGCTGATTTAAGTACGGCAGTTTGCTGAGGGCACACAGTAAGCACATGGGACAACCACCTGTGAAAGCATATAGTCTGTCTCCAGAGTCCATAGCCTCAAACATCCTTCTTTGTAACACTCCAGGTCATCATATTGATAATCACTTGATATACTCAGAGTACTTTTGTTTGGGCTCTACGGATCAACAAGTTATGTTTCCTTTTTCATAGAAAACTGTATTGTTTGGAAAAGATAGCTATTGGCATAACTAATTTTATTAATGATTATAAAATAATTGTTTCCTTGCTGCATAAAAGATAATGTTATCTTTAGATGGAAAGGACAAAACAAGAAAGTTTAACACAAAAATAGACCTGCTCAAGGAAGAGCAAGTTTGCCTTCGTAGTGGTAAAATCCTGACAAATTAATATTCAATGATTCACTTACTGCTCCTAAAATAATAATGACTATGCATTTTTTATATAATTTATCACTCTATTTTACAAGTATACATTATGTGTAAAATATGCACACCAATTATAGGTGCTTAAATGAATGCTACTCAATAAAATTATTCTTATTGTATTTTATTTTTCTGTTTACATATTTTATAATTTCATTAATAGTAGAAGGTTAACCTATTTTAAACATAGATAACGCCACTAATTATTATTCTCCCCCATTCAAGCCTTTCTCATAATTTTCAGTCTTCTAAGTCCTGTGTAAAAAGAAAGGAGTCACCCATTCAAACACTAAAGAGATAAAATGTAAGAAATATAGACAGTGTGATATTTATACAACAGTTAAAACTGCTGTCCTTACAGAGATAAAATATTGTTTTGACTTGCAAACTGAGAAAAAATAACTAGAGATGTCAGAATTGCAGAATAAATATAGACTCTAGATATCATGTTCTTACATTGTCACTGTTCTGACCGTAATTACACTTTAAAATAAAACTTGTGGATAAAGAGTATTTGAAGATAATATAAACTATAATGACTATAACACATTCTCAGGCAAAATGACTATATTTGTTTTTTCTAATATTTGATCACCATTAATGAGCTTCCCCATGAAAGTTATGGTTTTAAGAAATTGGTGAAAACCTTAGTTCTGGAAAAAAATTTTACTGGAGACTATGTACCTACACAGCATACCAGAAACCAAACTGAATAATTTGTATGGCCAAAAACTGTTTCTCCAAGATTAATCTTTTTAGAGAACAATGAATTATTTCTTTGAGTATTTTCTGCCATGGGGGAGGGGGAGGGAAATGTACATTATTTCTGCTACCCTTTCTTTTTTATTAACATGATGTTCTCTCATGAGTACCATGGGTATAAACAGATGAGCATTTCTGTTCAAATCTATGGAATACGTAGTGAGAACCCAAGTTCCCATTATCATATATCATTTCAGTTAATTTTTTTTTCAAAAACATGTGCAGATCTATTTATCATTACATCTTTTTGAAAAAAGTAGTCACACTATACCCCTGGAATCTAGGCCATTTAATGAATTTCATTTTCAGTATTTAGCATGCAAAAATATTACCTAATAGAAGTTAAGAACTCTTATCTTGCTGTACCCATTGGTGAAGTTAGAAGTAACTAGTCACCAATTTTGTCCTAGTACTCCTTAATAAACAGGGACAAAGGTTATGGGGATATTCATTAGCTTTATATGATATCAGGCAGAAGATCCCTCCAATTGCCAAATACTGATAGCATTGCAAAATGCATTTATCAATACTTCCCCTGAATACGAGAAAATAATTATGTTTAGGAGAGAAAAAGATAGGAATGAAGACAGAACACTTTATTGCTTCTAAAATTTTACAGGATGAAAAATGTGACCTGAAATATTAATTATTATTATTATTATTAATAATAATAATAAATATTAATAATTAATTATTATTAATTATTAATTAATTAATTAATTATCTCAGTCGTTGCTGAGATAGTGGTAGAGTCTAAAAAAGCCACCTGGGAGAGGGAAGGAGTGCCCTGGGCTGCTCTGGGGGCAGCAGGGGGGGCTCTTAAAGACTGAACGATGGAAAAAAAAAAAAGCAAACACTTCCTGCACATGAACGCCCTTCTTAGTTGTGGTGTCTTCATGACAGGTGAACGTTTACGTGCTGGGGAAGACGTTCCTTCTTTTGGCGAGAGAGCTCTGCATCAACGCACCAGCAATAGGTACTTACATAGATCTATGTAAGTCTAATAACATTTAAGGGAGAATGGATATGGAATAATATGCACTTGTAGATAGAAACAGTACTCTGTATAGTATGCTTTGTATCAAATGAAGGCCCTTTATATCTATTAATGCTGACAGCAATTGACCCAGAAAAACAACCCCAACCTGAAAGAATTTTCTAAGTCAGTACTTTGTGAAAACTACAAGGGAGATAATTTGACAATGATCATATTAACAATTTAAAATGAGAATTATGTATTTTCCAACTAGTATAATTATGTACTCCAAAATATAATTTGGGGTATGATGAAAACTCTTACCTTAGTAAAGGTAGGTAATTATCTCTGCTCTTGTCCTGTGGCTATCTCCTCTTTTTTTTTTTTTTTTTCTTTAATTCAAGAGAATTTTGCTCTTCTGATCAGTTTCTTCGTGTACCATCCTGTTCTTTCATGTGTCCTTCTGCTGTGGAATGGTTGGTTACATCTTTCTTCTAATATTATCAGACAGTTCTTAGTTGTCTGCATAAACATATTTTAAACTTGCTTTTAACTACTTTGTCTTTATCAATGATATGCTCAAGAGGATCTCTATGCTCCCATTTGCTTTGAAGAAATTTTTACCATTAGCTACTTATTAATAAGAAATGACTTCTTGTTCTATTTATGTTATCTTACATCTGTAAATGCCTCTAATATGAATCATGCTTCTTGAACAAGTTGACACAGTATTCTGCCTAATTAAAATTCTTCTCTATTATGGCAGTGGGTGGGATGTTATAAATTTGTTTTCCTTTGGATGAGAAATAATAATGCCTGGTCTGTGTGGGCACTGGCTATCTTACATGTCACAAAGAATCATTGATGCCCCAGGATTTTGTTTTGTTTTGTTTTCTTTTCTTTTAACAAAACATTAAACATCCCTCTTGGGCTGAAGTAGTCATTAAAGTTTTTCTTTTTGCTCCAACTTGGTGATAGTAATAAAAGTCGGTAAGAAAGAATTCTGCCCTTGAACACACAAATCAGTAGACATAATCAGAAGGAACTGTATTTTGTTCTTCTCAATACTTTCAATGATTCTAAAAACCTATGTTTAAATGATATGATTAAAATTACATGCAATTTTGTCTCTCACTCATCCATCTTTGCTATATCTTCTTACAAAGACACTCTCATTTGCACATAACCAAGTACCTAGTAGTGGGAGAATGTACGTCCAATAGACTAATATAGCTGGGAATGGATTACTTTTATTTCATGATAAAAAGTTTTCCAAGTCAGATATCTTTCTTACATGTGATTCTAGACCTAAGGCAAAAACACACTTGCAAGAAGATAGAGCTTGTCTAATCTCAGATATGGGCAAACTGGATGCTGATGATGATTTCAACTCTGGGACTAGCATGGGATCAATAACATCACTGAGTACATACAATGGCAGCAACATATAACGTGACTATAATGAGTGAGGCTCTGGGATGTTAAGGGGAAGGGTTTCACAGAAATTATACCTGAGTTAATACACTTTGAGTTAGACAGACTTATAATTGAATTATTTCTCTTTTATTTAATCAGTTTTAATGTGTTTTAAATGAGGTTAAAAATACCTACTTCTACGTGTTGAAGCTGTATTAATGAAATGAAGTAAAGTGTAAAAATGCCTATTTACTTAACAGTCATGGTTACTTTTCTTAATTGAAGTCCAGAGACCATTAATAAATGAACTGTTAGGTTTTAGGAATGAAAATTGTCCACTCATGTTTTTTATATTAAATTTTAAAAAATGAGACAGGGTACAATTATATCGTCCTGTTTGCTACAATATTATTCATGAGCGATTATAATCCCTGAATTTATATGACTTAACATAACTGCCAATGTCTCAATTAAAACTGCAGAAACTATATCATGTGGAAAGCTTAATGATAATTCGATGTTAATATAAATAATGGTAAAATCATTCTACTTAAAACAACTTTACATCTGATTAAAATAACTATTTCAAAGCCATAAAGTTTGAAACTAAATTCATTTTGCTCATGCCCAGAAGGTATTCACAGTTTATCACGTATTTGATGAAAGCTGTCTTTGTACATTAACTATTTCATTTTTCCTAACAATAAAGCCATGAGGGAAAAACAAAACAAAACAAAAATCTCTAGGTGTGAGAACCTTGGTAATCCAGCTGTTCTCAAAGGTAAGCCTATGCATTTTTGACCTTTCAGTTTGTTCCAGGAGTCTTCAACCACCTTTTTCCTGTATTATTTTCTGGACATTTTATGATATGGCAGTGGTATTCTTGTCTTCTTCATTATATGAGTAAAGATGATTAAAACTTTTGTTTTATTTTCCCTTCTGTTACATGAGAGAACTTTTCCAAAAATTTTTCATTTGAAAAAATGGCAAGAGAATGAATGAAAAGGCAAAAACAGAGGTTTTGAGCAACTAAAGTAAGAGAAGGCTTAGTCTTCTACTGAACGTGACTGGATCTCTTTGTATCAGAATGGAACTATTGCTTTAATTTTTGGTTGCTCATCGTTTAATTCTGCATTTAACTTTTTCATATATAATGCAGTCACATGATTGAATCATCCAGTGAAAATTCTCCCTTCTCTCCCTGTGCTCAAGCAATCCCAGAATTCCCACAGACAACTGTATTTGTGTCTTACCTGTCATTCCAGAGTGTCTTTGTGATAATTCTTGCACTCTATGAATATATACTTACCCTCCACTTTTTATACACAAAGTAGTGTACTATATACACATTTCTCTGTTTCTTGCTTTCTCATTTAACATATCTTGGAGTCTACTTTCATATAAGTGCACAGAGAGCTTCCTCGCTGGTTAGAGGAGCACATTATAACATTATTTGTTGCAATGTAAATTATTTCAACACTCCCTTACTGAAAGACATTTAGATTATTTTATTTAATTACTGTTTCTTCCTTTACAAACAATGCTGCAATTAATGACCTTAATGAGAAAAGTGTATATATAACATATTTCTCAGTTGAGTCAAAAAGTGAATCCATTTCTAATTTTAATATTTAAATAGTAATTATAATGAAGCTAATACATCCTCCTTACAGATGTAATAGTTTGCCCTCCCACAAGCATTATAAGAGAATGCATATTTCCCAGCAGCCTCATTAACAGAGCACATTGTCATTTGTTTCAGGCTAAGATGGAGTAATAGGGACCAGATATACTTCCAGAAACAAAAGTCTTGTTCCAGCTTTCCTTTGATTAGTGTTAGCATGAACTATAGTTTTCAGTCCATTGTCTTTAAACTTATGAGTCTTTACATTTACATTTGAAGTGAGTTTTTTATTGGTGGAATGCAGTGAGTTTTGTTTCACTTGTCCATTTTCCACCATCAACAAAAGCAGAGGTATTTCAAGTGGAGAGGAATTAGTGGTGATAAATATATCAGTGACATGCTGCTTATGTTGTAGGATTTGTTGCATTATAGCTTGAAGAATAATGTGTAATATATATATTGTCATAGAGTAAATAGAATTGCAACATGTTTCACCATTTACAAAACTATTTTAACATGCTATCTTCTACCCTGCTCTAGGACATTTCAAAGCAAATTAATTCTATTATCCCTTACACCTTATTCTCCTTTATATTTATTCTCCTTTTTACACTGTGACCTGTGGAAGTTCTGTTAAAAAGAAATCGTGGGGCTCCCTGGGACTTCCCTGTTGGTCCAGTGGTTAAGACTCTGCATTTCCACTGCAGGGGGCGCGGGTTCCATCCCTGGTTGGGGAACTAAGATCCCTCATGGTGCATGACACGGATAAAAAAAAAAAAAAGAAAGAAAGAAAAAAAAAAAAGAAATTGTGGGGCTCCCTGATATATTCCCAATATTGTAGTCTCCCTCTTCCCACCTCATATTAGTCTCATCACAGCAGTGGAGTTGAAGATGAAGTAGCAGATTTGTTACCTTCAGATATTTCCCATTTTTACACAAGTAACATCTTAGGTAAAGTTGGCAGAGGGCATGAAATCCAAATAAAGTGTTTATAAAAACACTTTGTTTTTCACAAAGGCATCCATTTTCAATCACTAGGTTCAGGCAACTCAGATCCATTGTTGGGGTGAGAAATATCTTCAACACAATTCATGAAGTTTGCAAATTCTTAACCTCTGTTTCCTTCCTTGAGTTAATCAAGGGAAACTTCTTAGTTGGAAGATTAATATTCTTTTTTTTTTTTTTTTTTTTTTAATTATTTATTTATTTATTTTTGGCTGTGTTCGGTCTTCATTTCTGTGCGAGGGCTTTCTCTAGTTGTGGCAAGCGGGGGCCACTCTTCATTGCGGTGCGCGGGCCTCTCACTATCGTGCCCTCTCTTGTTGCAGAGCACAGGCTCCAGACGCGCAGGCTCAGTAGTTGTGGCTCACGGGCCCAGTCGTGGCATGTGGGATCTTCCCAGACCAGGGCTTGAACCCGTGTCCCCTGCATTGGCAGGCAGATTCTCAACCACTGCGCCACCAGGGAAGCCCCGAAGATTAATATTCTTATTATAAAACAGTATTTTAGAAAAAAAAAGGCTGCTATTTGAAAATTTCAGTATTTGAGCAAAATAATAAAGATAATAAATAATTTCAGTGTTTGGGCAAGTATTAATAGCATATTTTTGTTTTTATCAAGACCATGTTCTTAACACTGTACAGCATTTAATCTCCAGGTATTAAAGAAATCTTTTTCAGAGAAAGATGTTCAATTAAGCTGATTGGATTTGACATATAATCTACAATTCATTTAAGTTGAATATTAGACTTCAGTTTATGCCAAAAATGACAGATTATATAAATTATAAAATGACATTATAAAATGACAGATTTTTCACAAATATTCAAAATTTACAATGTATTATTGTTGTACAAGTATACCAAGTTTTACTATTTACATATAATATATATTCCATTTTATATATAGTATTTATTAATATAGTATTATAATATAATTCTTTAGCCATTACTATTTTCGATCCATATACATATTAAATAATGATACATTTTTATTCACTGGTTTATAAGAAAAAAGGCAAAAATCACTTAAATTGACAACTGTAATATCAATATCATAGTATGGCCAGCCTGTGCTTAAACATCACTAGTTTTGAGAACCTGTTTCTACCTAAGGAAACCCATTTAATTTTGTACCATCTGTTAGCAACGCCCAAGCCATGCCCCCATGCACACTTTTCAAAAAATTAGATATTATTTTAGCATGCTATAGCAAGCACCCCATGACCCTCCAAGTTTATTCCTAAGGACCAAGAAGGAAAACCAGCATGTTTCTCCAATGTGAGCCAATTTTTTTCACTTTTATCTTATTGTTGTTTGTTCTACTTAAATATATTAATTTACTTTAAGCATCTTTAATCAAATAACTAAAGTTTTGCTCCATATTTCAGTTGTGGCATGTATTGAACAGACTAGCATCATTGCATCGATTCTAAAGCATTTATTGAATACGTTAATATAATAGTTGATTAAGTTATAAAATCTATAGTAATCCCCTTGGACTTTTCTCTGAGAAATGAGTAAGTTTTTCTTAAATAGTCATATTTTCACAAATATTTGAGATAAAGAATATAAAAAATTTACCTATGTCATTATTAATTCATTCCCTAAACGTCAAACTTTGTACTGAGAATGTTTATCTTACTTCCCATTGTCAGAGAGGGCTCTCAGTAGAGATATGGAACAAAACAAAAAGCACAGAAAATATAAACCTTAAATAAATTAAATGTATCAATGGTTAATAAAATGACTCTTTTAATCTAAATTGTAATTGGGTTTTTTTTAATATAAATTTATTTATTTATTTACTTTTGGCTGCATTGGGTCTTTGTTGCTGCACGGGCTTTCTCTAGTTGTGGCGAGCGGGGGCTACTCTTCGTTGTGGTGCACGGGTTTCTCATTGCTGTGGCTTCTCTTGTTGCGGAGCACAGGCTCCAGACACGCAGGCTCAGTAGTTGTGGCGCATGGGCCCAGTTGCTCCGCGGCATGTGGGATCTTCCCGGACAAGGGCTCGAACCCGTGTCCCCTGCATTGGCAGGAGGATTCTTAACCACTGTGCCACCAGGGAAGCCCCTCTAAATTGTAATCGTTTACACTATAAAAATAACGTGCATTTATTTATATGTTCATTCATGACATGAAATAACCTGAAGACATACTTAATCTTAAGTACATTGAGTCAATCAAGTTATGTAGACATTTTAATCATAACACAATTTAATCGCACTATGTTAAAACCTAATTTAATTTTCTTCAGTATCCACAATAAAGCTTGTTATTGTATCCTGACAGCGAAGAGGAATGGTTAGAATATTTTCTGCATGGAGTGACACACTACATTGGATGAGAATAAATCATCAAATTGGTCAATTACAAAGTGTGAAAAAGTTGTTCCATTATATTTATTATTGTCATCAACCTATTATTAATATTATGGTTGTCATTACTTAGTGAACAACTGCTGAATCTACTGTTAGAATAACATGGCAGAGATAACACAGAGTGCACCAGGCTAGGAACAATTACATCAACAGACTTTAAATTCTTAGAGACTTTAAAACAAGGGTCATAATGAATACGCTTGGAGAGGCCAGGTTGCTAATGCAAATAGATGAAAGAGACCAGGTGAAAGAGAGAAGGTCTGAAACAAACTGGAAATCACATTATACTCTAAAGCAGCGGTCCCCAGCCTTTTTGGCACCAGGGGCCAGTTCCGTGGAAGACAGTTTTCCCATGGACCTGGGGGTGGGTGGGTAGGGAAGGGTTCAGGTGGTACTGCTCGCAGTGGGGAGCAGCCCATGAAGCTTTGCTCTTGCCCGCTGCTCACCTCCTGCTGTGCGGCCCGTTGCTCTAAAGGATGTCACTGACGCTTAGCTGCATTCCATCATTTCGACTGAACCATGGGGGCCAATTATAGCCACATCTTATGATCTTGTAAAGGATGCCGGTAACTTATTTTTTAACTTTGTATATCCTTATTTTAATGTCATGAATTATTAAAATAAGCAGACACACACTATATGGGCCACAAAAATATGTTTTTGAAGTAGTCTACTTTGTCAGTTTCCTTGGTGTAAAACTTCCAATATGGCCAGTTTAAATCTATCAGTGTTATGTCACTGAACATGAAGTTGAGAAGAGCTTCAGACATTCATTTCTCGCAAGCATGTGCACTGCACCTTCAGCACACCGCTCCCAAAGGCATGGATTGCTACCTTAGCTTTAAGGAGGTTTATGAACATCCACAAGCACCAAGAAGTCTACCAAAGGGGGTCTATCTGTACATCGGTACCTTTGGAAACATTTTAACTTCCTCTTTACTCTCTCCAACCTCCTTGGTCTTATGATATACCCTTTAATTCATATTTGTTTTTTGCCTTTCTGTACGTGCTGTTCCACTCCTTCCGTCTCACTCCACATTTTGTATTTATGGTGATTAGTATGGCTTTGCTTCCCGTACTAATGGGGGGCTAAGCCACTTTTACCCAACACAAGTTTCCTGTGTTTGGTTCCCTTTGTGACCCACAACACATTCAAGACAGTCCCGCCTTCTTTCTTGTCCCAAGCCCAGTGCCAGAGTCTCCTGGACTTTGCTCAGGAGAGAATAATGGAAAAGATACACGATTTTCCACTGAAAAATAGTTTTTGTCATTATCAGCCTGGAATAAATACCATAAGGTATGCCTTAGTGTTAATGAAAATGTGAAAAGGGCCAGCTAAATGTGGTAGTTGATAACGGAAGAAGACGTTCTGGGAAGATATTGAGTGGTCAGCATCTTCAAGAAAAAGAGTACTAACATTAGTCCACACGATGCATCATTAAATGCACCCTCATTGTTTACAGACAATATTATAATTACAGTAATTATAATATATCTCAAATCCCAATTCCATTACGGAAAAAAAGTTTAACACAGCACACATGCATGTGCACATACACACACACCCCCCATTTGAGAGATGTTTAACTTGTTGTTCTGTCCTAACTACAATTAAAAAACTGAACAAACTAAAAATCAACAACTTTACTTAGATGATCTGTCAGAGAATTGAGGTCATAAGAAAAACGACAAGCTCCTTACAGGCTTGAACAGAAACCAGATGTCTTAGAAGTTTTACTAAAACCCATAGAAATAAAACGACTTTTATAAAAAGGACAATAATTAAAAAGAAAACTTTGAAAAACAGCAAACAACTATGAACAAATTTAATATATGACACTGATGAGATAATTATAACACAATATTAAACAAAGCATAGTATTATGAAAATGTATACAATTTCTACAAATAATTAAAAGGTAAACAAATAGCCAACAGAGGAAAAACAGAGTCAAATGTTTTGACTCACAGAAAATGAAACCTAAGTGCTCAATAAACATAAAAATTTCTAAAGTAAGTAGTGGCCAGAGAAATAATAGATTTGAAAATAAGATGTATTTCCAATAAATCAAAATGAGAAAAATAAACAGTGGAAGTACTTGGTACTGATGAGAATATATAGAATCAGGAACTCCCTAACAATGATAGTGCAAATTTAAATTGTATACGACACTATAAGCATAAATCTGTCAATACCACATAGTGTTAAGGATTTCCAACATACAAACCACCAATATTACTTCTAAGCATAATTTTTATATTAACTCACATATGTTCAAGGTGATAGGTTCAATGATGTTTACTGTAACTTTGATTTTTATTATCAAAAATTAATCTGAATTAATCTGAATGACTATCAAGAGGAGAATAAGTAAATATACGGTGATATTGTCATTTTTACAATAGTCAAGACTCCTCAGTCAAAGACTACTAGGACCGCTCCTGTAGTTGAACAAGATGGGTACATTGCTCATTGCAGCTAGGCAAATCACACTATAGGGATTTGTGGGGTGTCTAGTAAGAAGGTATGAAAAGGAAATTCTGTTTTATTTGGATCTTTTAAATGATTTGGGGGCATGGTTCAAGGAAACTAAGTTTTGTTCTATATCAAAAGCTATTAGAAAGCAGGAGTAATTCTGTGAGTTACTATCTTAATGAACCTTATCTAGAAGTAGAAAAGATTAGCATGAGACTGAAAATACAGGTAAAGAAGCAGCAGCCACTCATATTAGCTATGATGGGGTATATTTGGTGTTTTTGTAATTTGCACAGTATGTTTGTTGCTTTTTTCTGTGTGTGGACAAACTTTATCTCACTTCATCACAGCCATGGTGTGTCCTTAATTGATATTGATGTTCTATGAAATTATTAACATTTAAAAGGAGAACATCAGGCTTAGCTCTGAGTGCTAGACCAGCTCTTGGATGACTGCTTTTATCTTTCTCACATGAAATAAAATATGAACGCTAAAATATAAAAGAGAAGTGCACACATCAGCTTCTATTTATTGTAGCCCCTCTTCCTCTTCTAATTTCAACTCCTGTTGTTTTGAAAATTCTATGTCCAGGTACACTATCACTCTGCTATAATTATCTGCTCCCTGTCTTGCTGGCTTCCATTTATTTCCAATAACCTTGATTTTTGGTTTCTTTTCTCTCATACTTGACAGCAAAAAAAAGTGCTTTAATGTTTAATGATGAAATCTAAGCTAGTTAATATATAGCACTGACTTTGGGTGGCAAGTTGGAAATAATGTGATGATTGTTTTTATTTGAAATTAACTTGAGAGACACCATAGATTTACCTTGGGTCCTTTGATTTGGTTGTATAATGAATATCTTAGCAGATGATAAGAAATTTTGACTTAATTAAACATATTAAGAATAATTAAATGACTTTGACTTTGAAAATGATATTACTCTTGTCTTCAGTAACTCTCATAAAGCATATAAACTGAGTAATAGGGAAGGAAGCAGGCCAACTGCACATATACAATTCAATACTCTATGAATGTCCATGTCTGTGTCTTGAATTTTTACACACACACACACACTCACACACAATTTTTCCAAGTTTAAGAACGTTGTTAAATATATTAAATCATTACTAGTATTAGAAAATACCAAAGGAAGCAGAGACTTAGCAATGTCTAATCTAGAATTATTTCTTACTGCCCATTTTATTTACTTACCTTCTAGCATCCAATTCCTAGATGCATAAAAATGTCATCTTGTGTGGGTTAAACCTGTACAGTGCGCATGGCTGTGATTTACTAACACTGATATTGTGCAAATTATTAATATAATGTTCTTTTTATATTTTCAAATGCATGACATTCTCCTTTATCTGCTCAAAGTATCAATCTTCTTGGGAGTAGGTAAGTGTTCCCCACAGAAGGAATATTCATGAGAAGATCAAGGTAAAACACAATTTCAGAATTTAAAAAATTAATATAAATTTCCATTCAAAACAAGGTAGTTTCTTCTCTAAAGACAGTAACCATGTCTTTTTCACCCCGTTATTATATCAAATACCTGACTTGTGGTTGACTTTTGGGCAACCACACATGACTTTTATAAACTTGAAACATGGCTAGTACAAATTAATATTGCTATAAGTGTAAAATATGAAATTTGAAATATCTAATATGAAAAAGTATATAAAAAGTATATAATTTGGACCTTATTAATGGTTTTATATGTCAAAATGTTAATTTGGGGGATTGGTTTATATAAAATATATTATTAACATAAATTTTACTGATTGTCAGTGTCTATTAAACTTAAAATTACATATATTGATCCCATTATATTTTTACTTAATAGCACTTGTTCAGACTGCAGAGAACTTTTATAAGGAAAGTACAGATGGAGACAGGAAAGTGAAAGAAACTTCAGAACTTGGAGTAACTGAGATAGGTACCTTCTCAGTTGGTATAATCGAACTGAAGGAGAGAATGGGAAACTGATTAGCAGGGTTTAGGGAAAATACAGATATAAAACCACAAATGAACACACATATATCTTCCTACTGACATCTGAATTCTGTATTAGGAAGAGAATGAGCTGTGAAGGTCATAATGAAGGGAGGAGAAGCAATGTAACTGTTTAAATGATAAGGTCATGCCTAGGGGCACTTTGTCAGTTTTTGTTGTTGTTTTTGTTTTTTTAACAAGTCTAAGAGCTGTCATGCTTGGTTAGCTAGTAATCAAGCAGAGAAAGAATACTGCCTCTGCATAACTCAATGTTAGTGAGATGTTCTTTCTTTCCTTTTTTGCTAAACAACCTTATTGTGATATAATTCACTATAAAACAATCCAGTTCACCCATTTAAAGTGTACAAGTCAATGGTTTTTAACATATTCCCAGATGTGAACAAGCAGAATTACAGCCAGCTTTAGAACAGTCTCAACACCTCAGAAAGAAAGTGCATTCCCTTTAGTTATCACCCTTCTCTATGTTGCTGGATTTGATTGTTAGTATTTTGTTGAGGATTTTTAAAGATATATTGATAAAATAGGTCTACAGTTTTCTTGCGATGTTTTTGTCTGGTTTTGGTGTCGGAGTAACAATGGCCTCGGAAAATGAGTTGGGAAGCGTTTCTTCCTCTTCTACTTTTTGAAAGATTTAGAGGAGAATTAGTATTAATTTTTCTTTGAATGTCGGTAAAATTCATTGGTGAATACTTCTGGGCCTGGGTAGTCTGAATTACCACTTCAATCATTTCACTCCTTCTAAATCTATTCAGTGCGTCTATTTCTTCTTGAGTTGGTTTTGGTAGTTTCAAGTAGTTGTCTATTTTATCCAAATTATCTAATTTACTGGCATACCATTGTTCATAGTATGCCTTTATTTTAAAAAAATTTCTAAAAGTTCAGTGAAAATGCTGCTCTATCTTTTATTTCTGTTTCTAGTAATTCAACTCTTTCTTTTTCTCTTGGTCAGTGTGGCAAAAGTTTTGTCAATTTTGTTGATTTTTATCAAGGAACCAACTTTTGCTTTCATGGATTTTTCTCAATTCTTTTTCTACTCTAGCCTTTATTACTTCCCTCTTTATTAACTTTAGGTTAGTCCCCTCTTCTTTTTCCAGTTTCTTAAGAGGTAGGTTTAATTCGTCCTCTCCAATTTATTTATTTATTTATTTTCTTGTCCAGGTGCTTTGGCTTGAAATTCAGTACAGTATTGAAAGCAGTGGTGAAAGCGTCATCTTTGTCTTGCTACTTATTTTAGGGGGAAAGTTTTCATTCTTTCATCACTGAATATATGATGTGGTTTTTCCATAAATGCTCTTTATCATATTGAGTTCTCTTCTATTCATAGTTTACTGGGTGTTTTTATTATGAAAGTGTCAGATTTTGTCAAACTTTTTTTCTGTGTCGATTGAGATATACAAGTGTTCTATTTTTTCTCTTCATTCTATTAATGTGGTGTATTATATTGACTGATTTTCCTATGGAGAACCAACCGTACATTCCTGTGATAAATTCTTATTTGTCACAGTGAATAATCCTTTAAAAATGCTGTTGGGTTTAGTTTGCTGGTATTTCCGCTGAAGACATTTGTCTCTGTATTCATATGGGATATTGGCCAATTGTTTCTGTACTTGTGGTATCTTTGTCTGGTTTTAGTATCAGGGTAATGCAGACCTCTTAGAAAAAGGAAGTGTTCTCTCGTTCTCTCTTATTCTATTTTTTGGAGGAGTTTGATAAGAATTGGTGTTAATTCTTTAAATGTTTGATCAAATTCACTCATGAAGCCATTTGGTCTTGGACTTTTCTTGTAAGCTTTGATGCTATAACGGCTATTTTAAAGTCTTTTTTTCCTTTAAATATGACATCTGGTCACTTACACAAGCAATTTGTGTTGCCTCCTGTTTTTTGGTTTTGTTTTTGTTTTTTTTTTCTGGTGTATAGGGCATAATTTCTGGTTTCTTTGCAAGCCTCAAATTCTTGTTGGAAAATGGACATTTTAGGTAGTATATTGTAGCAACTCTAAGTACTGCCCCCCTGCCCTGCCCTGCCCCCAGGGTTTAGTATGTTTTTTGCTTATTTATTTTTCAGTGACTGTGTAGATTGTTTTAGTGAAGTTTGTTTATTCCTTCCTCACAATGCTAAGCCTTTGCTGTTGCTCTGCAGGGTGACATATGCCTCTAGTCTCCTGGGATGTCAGTGGTATTGATAGGGCTTTCTTTCTCTCTTTCCGTGGTGACCATACTCTGCTGTTAACCTCCGCTAAGGGTGGGCGGATTCCTCAATGGTTTTCAGCAATGCCCTGGGGCACAAATTGCTCTACAAACTAATCCAATTAAATTTTAGCTCTCTTGAAGGATTAGTTTCTGAAGTCCATGGTTGATATCTATTCTGACTACAGGATTGCCCCCAGCAGCTGTCTCATTCCCTGATTCTATCCTGCAAACTAGTCAACTTACCATCTGGACTGTACCTTCATTAAGTCCATGAATCTCCTCCCAGTTTCCTCTTACCACACTCTCAGGTTTTTCAGAGGGCTTTTATGCTTGAATTTCTCCATATCCCCTGCAAAATAAAGGCAGTTGCTCTGGAAGAGATTAGGAGCTATCTATTTTATGGCATGCCACTTCCCCTGGCAAATCCTGGGATAGGGCTCTGGAGCTTGGAGTGAGGACTAAGGCAAGCTACTTTCTGAGCGTCATGCCCACCGATGATTAGGAACTGAGTTCTAAGTGGAGGGCAGGACTATTGTCCTAAGGTCCTCTTAACTTGCCTCTCCTGGTTTGGGACTGCCACCACTTGATCTGGCTTTGTACTGGCAGTGTGCTGAGACTTCATTCCATGAATGTTGCAGTGCCTAATAAAGAAAGCCCTACCTCTCAACCACACTAACCCAGGAACTCAGCCTCAGCAACAAGTACCTGGGGAAGCATAAGAAGTGCTGCAGTCCTGCACCCCCTAGGATAAAAGCCTTTTGACTGGAAGCTGGGGGGAAGGGAGCCCTGTGTTCTTGGCTGAAGCAGTCTGGAGTGGAGTCTCTGATGCTCTGATGTGGGTGAGTGGAGAGAAGTGGTTTTGGTTCAAATACCATAGACTCTTGCAGTTCTTAAAAATTGTTATAGATTTTATTGAATAGATGTTCCTTTCTTTGTTCTTTTTCCTTAGGACCGCTTCCAGAGGCTTTCAATGGTTGTGTTTCTTTTTTCTTTTTGTTGTTTTTAGACTTTAGTTTTTAGAGCAGTTTTAAGTTCATAGCTTAAAAAGTACAGAGTTAACGTTCCCATACCTGACTTGTCCCCCTCACAGGCATAGCCTCCTTCTCTATCAACACCCTACATCACAGTGGTACATTGGTTAGAATCAACGGAACTCCACTGATACATTATTATCACCCAAAGTCCTTAGTTTACATTAGAGTACGCTCTACATTCTATAGGTTTGAACAAATGTATAATGACACGTATCCTCTAATATAATACCACACAGAGTTGTTTCACTGCCCTAAAAATCCTCTGTGTTCTGCTAATTTGCCCCTCCCTCCCTTCTAATCCCTGACAACCAATGAAGTAATCTTTTCTGTCTCCATAGTTTTGCCTTTTACAAAATGTCATATAGTTGGAAACATACAGTATGTTGTCTTTTTTTTTTTTTGGCCACACTTCAAGGCATGCAGGATCTTAGTTCCCTGACCAGGGATCGAACCCAAGCCCCCTGCAGTGGAAGCTCGGAGTTTTAACCACTGGACCGCCAGGGAAGTCCCAGTATGTTGTCTTTAAAGATTGACTTCCACAGATGCAGGTAGTGTATATATGTCCGTGCCACTCTCTCACCCTGTCACATCTTACCCTTCCCCCTCCCCATATCCTCAAGTCCATTCTCTAGTAGGTCTGTGTCTTTATTCCCGTCTTGCCACTAGGTTCTTCATGACCTTTTTTTTTTTTTTTCTCCTTAGATTCCATATATATATGTTAGCATACTGTATTTGTTTTTCTCTTTCTGACTTACTTCACTCTGTACCAAATGTAAAATAGATAGCTAGTGGGAAGCAGCCGCATAGCACAGGGAGATCAGCTCAGTGCTTTGTGACCACCTAGAGGGGTGGGATAGGGAGGGTGCGAAGGAGGGAGACGCACGCAAGAGGGAAGAGATATGGGAACATATGTATATGTATAACTGATTCACTTTGTTATAAAGCAGAAACTAACACACCATTGTAAAGCAATTATACTCCAATAAAGATGTTTAAAAAAAAAAAAGATTGACTTCTTTAACTTAATAATATGCATTTTAGTTTTCTCCATAACTTTTCATGATTACAGCTCATTTATTTTTAACATTGAATAATATTCCATTGTTTGGATTGACCACAGTTTATTTATACATTCACTTACTGTAGAATATCTTGATTACATCTGTGTTTTGCTGATTATGAATAAAACCCCTAAAAACATCCATGTGCAGGGTTTGTGTGAACATAAGTTTTCAATTCCTTTGGGTAAATATCAAGGCATGTGATTGCTGGATCATGAGGCTAGAGTATAAGTTTTGTAAGAAACTTCCAAACTGTAAGGCGGCTGTACCATTTTCCGTTCCCCCCAGCGATGAATGGGAGTTCCTGTTGCTCCACATCCTCACCATCAGCGTCGCCAGTGTTCTGGATTTTGGCCGTTCTAATAGATGTGTAGTTGTACTGAAATGGAGCAGGACCTTATGGTCCTTGCCCCCCATGTCCTCTGCCTGCCTTTTGTCTGTGGAAAAACTTTAGCCAAAAAATAAGTTTAGGGGCTTCCCTGGTGGCACAGTGGTTGAGAATCTGCCTGCTAATGCAGGGGACACGGGTTCGAGCCCTGGTCTGGGAAGATCCCACATGCCGCGGAGCAAGTAGGCCTGTGAGCCACAACTGCTGAGCCTGTGCGTCTGGAGCCTGTGCTCCGCAACAAGAGAGGCCACGATAGTGAGAGGCCCGTGCACCGTGATGAAGAGTGGCCCCCGCTTGCTGCAACTAGAGAAAGCCCTAGCACAGAAACGAAGACCCAACATAGCAATCAATCAATCAATCAGTAAAATAAATCTTTAAAAAAAAAAAAAAGTTTAATCAGAGAAGTGAGAAAATGCAGAAACAAAGGAAAACAGTCAAAGGACACCAAATAATAATAGTTTAATCATTAACCATAGTCAAGGACCTTTAGTTCCTTCTTAAGAGCTATAGGTAATATTCTGAGCCATATCCTGTGAGCTGTCTTATAGATACAGAAACCCCGCCAGGTGGAAGAAGTTAACCACATGATGGCCAGACTGTAGCCATGACATAAGCTGCCACAATTCCAAGAGTTGGCCTCAAGGAAATGGGAGCAAACCGACCCTGGAACTGAAGATTAACTGTACTTAAAACAATCAAGATGACACTGGTCAGATCACTGATGACCAATTTCAAGATGACTGTCGGAGCTGACTGTGCTGTTTCCGCATGCAGGCCTCTCCCTCCGTCTGTAAAAGCTCTTGCCCCCAGATGGTCCGGGGGTTGGGGGGAGGAGGTCGGCCTTTGGACAGGCGTCCCCCCCTCCCCCCGCCCTGGGTGCCAGCACCCAAAACAAAGTAAACTTTCCTTTCCACCAACCTTGCCTCTTTATTGCCTTTTGAGCAGTGAGCGGCCAGACCCTGCTTTTGGTTACAGGATCTCACTGTTGTATTCATTTCCAATTATCTAATGACATATGACGTTGACCATCTTTTCACATGCTTATTTATCATCTCTATATATTCTTTGGTGAGGTGTCTGTTCAGGTCTTTTCCCATTTTTAATCAGCTTCTTTCTTTTCTCGTTTTAAGAGTTTTTGTAGATTTTGAATAACAGCCCCCATCCGATATGTTTTGCAATTTTTCCCCCAGTCTGTGACTTGTCTTATCATTCTCCTGACAATGTTTTTCATACAGTGGAAGTTTTTAATTCTGATGAAATGGTGGTTTTTTAAAAATAATTTTAACCCCTTTTGCTAGAGCAGCGGTCCCCAGCCTTTTTTGTGCACCAGGGACGGGTTTTGTGGAAGACAATTTTTCCACGGATGGGGTGGAGGGCTGGTAGGGGGCGGGGGGATGGTTCAGACAGTAATGCAAGCGATGGTTTCGGCGGTACTGTGAGCGATGGGGAGCTGCAGATGAAGCTTTGCTCTGCTTGCCTGCCACTCACTTCCTGTGCGGCCCGGTTCCTAACAGGCCGAGGACATGGTACAGGTCTGTGGCCCAGGGCTTGGGAACCCCTGTGCTAGAGAGTGGGTCAGTGGAGTTCCTGAGGCTCTCATGCCAGAAGTCAATCTCTGGGATAATCTATCTCATAAAATGAATAATTATGGAAATAGTGGACTATAAACTATTCCACAGCAAAGAAAATCTATTAGTTGTATGTATGTAAACATTTTATTACATATCCACATATTTCAAGGCTTAGGAGCTATAAAATTATCTGTAGAAAAGACAAGATCACATCCTTCTAGACTCCAAACTCAAATTTGTGTCTGGGGGAAGCAATAAGAAACTTAAATAGAGAGGATCAAGGCTTACTTGGCATGCAAAATTAATGAGGAGTAAATGTTCTGAAACAGTGGGCAGTTGTCTGCACACTGCACTTCATTGTGAACTAAGAATAAAAAGAATAGGTTAGGATGAGTAATATCAAATGCTCTAGGACTTGTAAACATGTTTAAATAATTATTCAAGACTCTAATCCATACAATTTTTATAAACAGCTTTTCTTTTAATAGTAAAATGACTTACTATCTACCTTTCTTTTCTATATTTCTTTTTATTCAAAACATAGAGATTCCTTGAAAAATGGTATCTTTCTAAAACATATTAAATATACCATGATCACAACTATTTTCAAACATGTGTTTAGACATAGGTCTTCCAGTTTGTGAAATTGTGCCCATCCGCCAGCAAGAAGGGAGTGTCTAAGACCATTTCTTTAATAGTAGATATAATCTTAAGTGGTTGTTAAAGCTAACTATTTCCACTTTTCTTCTCCCCAAAAGTAAACCTGGTAATAGTCCCATATATAAAACATAGAGAATGACGCTGAAATTATCAGTTTACTAAAAAAATAAAAACATGTTCTATTCTTTCAGTTAACTTAATGTCACATAGCATCTAACTAATATATTTTAATGATTTCCATTAAAAATTAT
Source organism: Balaenoptera acutorostrata (assembly GCF_949987535.1). Classification (NCBI taxonomy): domain Eukaryota; kingdom Metazoa; phylum Chordata; class Mammalia; order Artiodactyla; family Balaenopteridae; genus Balaenoptera; species Balaenoptera acutorostrata. Next base: position 132,520,864 of record NC_080068.1, on the reverse strand, counting down.
TTTTAATAGTAGTTGGAACACACCAACCTTAAAATTTTTTTCTGTTATATTTTCTTGTTTGGATGAGTGTTAGATTCGACTACTTTCTTGTCAGTTTTTTGCCATTGAATACAACTACAGTGACTAATATATGGTATGTGTGCATATATTTTAATTGATTATATTCTTACTACTATGATTTGATATTTTTAAAACTCAATTTTTTGATATTATTGGATTTGACATGCTTTATAATGCCTAGATTAAATTACATTTATCCAAAATTTTCCACGTTGTTGGTCAATTAAGAAAATTACAATTTATTATTATTACAAACACTGTTGCAATAAATTTCTTGTAGAACTTTTCATTCACATAATTGTTTCCTTGGGATATATTTCTGAAGTACTATTTCTCTGAAGTACTATTTCTTGCTCATTTTAAGGCTTTGGATATTCATTACCAAATTGCCTTCCAGAAAGGTCATACCAGTTTATATTCTCATATTAATACAGTGTGAAGAAGACACTTTTTATGTTTCTAATTGGGAGGATAATTGGCAAATGCTTTCTAGAGTTCAAAGGAAAGAAGGTAGCCTGTAATTCTAAATTAAAGCAAAAATATTATGAATGGATGTTATAGCTTCTATATGATTACTATCGGACTTTTTTCCCCCTATAAACCAGGACATAGAGATTAAGTCTAAATTTCATGTAGTCCCACTCCTTCATTTTTTCTTATGAGAATGGTAAATTAATAAGGTGACTCACTCCAGAAAAGGAAGCTTTTATAATATTCTGTAGTCTAAATTGTTGTTCAAGGGGTATAACATTTCAGTTATGCCAAGTGAATAAGTCCTAGAGATCCACTGTACAATATACAGCCTGTAGTTAACAACACTGTATGGTACACTCAAGAATTTGATAAGAGGGTAGATATCATTTTATGCATTGTTATCGCAGAAAAAGTGGGGGAAGAAAAAAAGTGGGGGGAGGAGGAAATTTTTAGAAGTGATAGATGTGTTCATTAATTTGATTGTGATGATGGTTTCTTAGGTTTATTGGTATGTCCAAACTCATCACGTTGCATTAAATATGTGCAGTTTTTTGTATATCAATTATACCTCAATAAAGTTGTTAAAAATAAAGTCTATAAGTAGGAAACACCAAATTTCGTACCTCTATATCTAATTTAATGGACAGTAGCTATATAATCTAACCCCCTTTCCTGCTCAAGAAAGCATAAGGGAATACCAATGAATGCTCATTGAAGCTTTTATATAGACATTGCTGACTCCATCGAAATTATATATTATATATATATATGTGTGTGTGTGTGTCAGTGAATCTTTACGCACATTATGATCTTTGACAAACTGCTGGATTACTTAAGACAGATTAGACGAATAGAATCATCATGACAAAAGATCATCAATAGGATTTATCACTATTTATCATCAATATTTATCACTAAGATTTTGATGACACCAAAATATTATTTCTTTAATTTTATGCTAGATTTTAGCAATTGTTGCCTTACCATATCTGGTTCTAGTTGATCTGTTTAAATTTGGCCTCATACTCAATTTAGTTATTTGCATTTCTTCAGTGTATTTTTATACATATACTATTCTATATGTATTTGCACCCTAATTAAAACCAACATTACATAAAACATGAAATCAATGTATTAGAAACGTATCAATCAATTTTATTTTAATAAAATGATCTTTCTGTGTTCAGAACCCTAGATAAAAAGTGACACATTTTACTATATTAGAGAGGTGAAGAGTCTGGTTCTGGAAATCTATCTTTGTGACTTAGAGAAAGTCATCAATTTTATGTCTGGTAAACTGGGGTATATGTGTGTGTATATAAGTATGTATGGTACTGTAAAATCTTGATATATATGTTTATATGTATATATAAATATACATATATATCAGTTTCTGTCAAGGCTTTATGAGACAATATTTGTGAAATATTTATCACGATGTCTGGTACAAAACAAGGGCCCAGTAAGTGCTAGTTATTATTTTCATGATACTATTTTCATGTTCTCTGCATATTCTTTACCATAAAATCATTTATCATTAACTGAAAAACACATTTTATATAATATTTTCTAATAAAAGTATCATGTTCCTTATCACTATGATGGGCAATACCAGAGACATCCATTAATTTTTATTTGTATTTGCTATTATGAATATTAAATACAACCAAAAGAAAATTTATTTAAACATGGCACTTTTTACCTCTTTTTCTAAATTTAAGGCAAGCCCTTTGGTCAAATATTGCAATCTATAAATAGTTTAAAACATTTTTTTACCAACAAAGGGAGTTAAGGGGATTCAATATATTTGAGAAAAGAAAATACGAGCTGAGCAACTGTGGCACAGAATGGCTCTGACGTGTATATTATCTTACCTGGATAATATATTTCATTATTAGGTCTGAAAAAAATAGCTGTTCTTTGGGGCTGAGTGAATATAGCTCTAATTTTGGCTTCTAATTTCAGGTTCTCATATATAATTACTTTCTCTATGAGTGTAGAGTGGAGGGTTTTCTGTTACCCTGGGTATGAGCTTTAATTTAAATCCTCAGATTTCCAAAATTCTAATTTGAACGGCAGAGCAGCACAGCTAAGATCAGATTTTTCTCTTGCAAATGGGGTTGATAATTTGCGAATCCCAAATGAAACAAATCATTTAGCAGAACTCAAAGAA